>NC_134588.1:110696985-111296985 GCF_037038515.1 Microtus pennsylvanicus | reverse complement strand
TCTCTTTCGGAAATGAAGTTAAAAACTTGGTTGTAAAATGTGCTGTTTGCTTGTCCTTTTGCATCTTTACCCAGCTGATTATAGTTTTTCTCTTTCCTTTCAATTTTTCTATTGATGTTTTTAATTACTACATGTGTTAATTGTCGAGAATGCTGGGTTTCTTGTGATATTACTTCCTCTTTTTTTTTTTTAAGGATCGCCTATACCCAGGCTGGCCTTGAACTTCTATGTAGTCAGGAATGACTTTAAATTTCTGATCTTGCTGAGTGCTGAGCCACCACATACCTGGTTTTGGCATTTTCATATATGCATATGGAGAAATGTGGCTACAGTGTCCCCTCTCTCCCCCTCTCCCTCCGTTCCTCTCTTCCCCTCTCTCCTTCAACGGAGGATTGAACCCAGGGCCTCGAATGTACTAGGCAAGCACTATCTCATTGAGCTATATCCCCAAGCCCTCTTTTTATTTTTACTTTGAAACATCTCACTAAATTGTCTAGTCTGTCTTTAAACTTGCTCCCCTTGCCTCAGCCCCCAAAGTAGCTGGGATTACAGACCTGTCCCAGCAGATCAGACTCTCCAAGATGATTCTCTACGGTTGCCAATATGAGTTGTGGGGGGGGTCTCCCAAAATGTGCATAAATTCCCCACCAGCCACCCACAAAGACCCCTCTGGGCCCCTTTCATTTTCCTTAGACGGGTTTTATTATTTTTTTTTATTTTGAAAAGTACTTTATCCAGGTTCACAGGGAGTAGGAAGCTGCCCAGCCTGTTGTGCTGCTGACTTTTCTATTAGGTCATAAGGGGAACTGGAGGCTTCCTTGCTGGAATGTTAATCTGGCCCAGAGGCCTGAAGTCATATCCCAGGATGTGAATGTGTGACCATCTGCCTTTCCCGGGGGTGGAGGGGAGTAAGGGGGGAGGATGCAGCCACTCTGCCTTTGACCCTGACTGAGCCCAGGGGCAGGACCTGGAGCTTTAGGAGCCTGGGAAACTCTCCGTGAGACTGTGTCTGGAAACCCTGGGAGTTTCGCTCTGACCCAGAGCAGACATGCAGCCTCCCAGTTACAAGTAGCAACCTGCCCTCTCTTCCCGCCCAGACTGAGAGAGTGTTGGCATCTCTAGTTCAGGCCCAGACCCGCCTGGCAGCCGGATTCCACAGCCTGGGTAGGAAGCTGATGTCAGCCCAGTGACCATTTCCTCTGTCTTGTCGGAGGGATTTTCATGCTGGCAGTGTAGGGTGAAGGGTGGGCACAGGCTTCTCCTTGAGTTAGAGTGGAAGGAAGAGGTCAAGTTATGGAGACAAAAAAACAGAGGGTAGGGTAGACAAGCTTCCCAGACCCCATTCCAGAAGCAACAGACAGAGGTCTCAGGGAAGGCTGGATGGTCCCACTATCCCCCTGGCCTGAGTGGTTGGCAAAGGTGGGTTAGGCTGGGTCTGCATAGTCCTTGTTTTCTGGGCCCTGAGTGGAATGAGGCCCGACTTGCTGATCTCTCGGGCCTGGATTAGAAGGTGGGAGTAGTGGGTTGTGTATGTGTGTGTGTGTGTGTGTGTGTATGTGTGTGTGCGTACATGCCTGTGTATGTGTGCCTGTGCATGTTTGTGTGTCTGCAGCATGTGTGTCTGTGCATGAGTACCTGTACGTTTGTGAGTAGGCAGTGTGTACAGGCATGCATGCATGCATGTGTGTATGCACATGTCTGTGCTTGCATGTCTGTGTATGTTTGTGTATATGTAGTGTGTGCTTGCGTGTGTGGGTGCACATGCCTGTGCATGTTTGTGTGTATGCAGTGTGTACATGTGCGTGTGTGTGCGTGTGCGTGCTTGTGCGCATGTGTGTGTACAATCTGTGCTACTACGTGTACTATGCCTATAGAGCAGCGCCTGCACTACAAGACGGTTCGCAAGTCTTGGGAAAGAGCCTGGAGATTTAAACACACAAAGATGCACAGAGACAGAGACACGAGTCACCCTTGAATTCCCCAAGAATGCCCCCTTTATTGTGTTCAGGGGCAGCTTATATAGTGCTCTGGCCACGCCCCCGCTCTCGGGATCTTTCAGCTGCAGACCCATCAGAACCCACTCCCCTGCCATCAGGGTCTCGTGCTCGGAGCAGCTGCAGGCTGCTCAGAGCAGAGAGAAACAAGTTGTTTACAGGAAATTCAGGGTCTAGTGGTCTGCAGTCCCCAATGTATGTGTGTGTGTGCTAGATCACCCAGGGAAAGGCAAAGCTGCCAGTTTTAGTACATAACACAGGCCATGGAGTATAATTTGAATTTTGAACCAACAACAAATTTATTTATTTCGTCTGAAATTCAAATTTAGGGCTGGAGAGATGGCTCAGAGGTTAAGAGCACTGCCTGCTCTTCCAAAGGTCCTGAGTTCAATTCCCAGCAACCACATGGTGGCTCACAACCATCTGTAATGAGGTCTGGTGCCCTCTTCTGGCCTGCAGGCATACACACAGACAGAATGTTGTATACATAATAAATAAATAAATAAATATTTAAAAAAAATGAAATTCAAATTTATCTGAGCGCCTCTGGTTTTATAGCCACCCCTATACAGACATCTATCGCTTTGGGGCCCTGAGCTAGGTCTGGTACTTACAACCTCTCTACCTCCTCACTTTGCAACAAGGAATTCTTTGGGTGCTGGTTCTGCAGGTTACTTTGGGGGGCCCAGCCTGCACCAGGCCAGCCAGCCATGTCGCCACAATCCCTCCACTTTGGTTCTTAAACCCTAGACACTTTCATGTCAAGCATTCGCGCTGCATCCTGGGCACCCTTTGAAGATGAAAAGCTCGGCAGAGAGGAGCAATGCCCTGTTATAATTAACATCATTAAGAGCAATTTTTCTCGTTGCTCCAAAGAAACCTCACTTCTCGTAAGAAACACCTACCCCACTCTCCCAGGAAGTGGCCAGCTCATCCAGTCCAACCCCACCTCCCTGCCTTTCCCACCCGGTGCTGCCTTAGACTTGATTGTTCCGTTTTACCTTTCCAGATGATTCTCCTGCAGGAAAAGGCACCAGCCCTCCATGCACTGTACTCAGTCTCCTGGGACCTGCGGTTGTCTGTCTGCTGGAATGGAATCACCTGAGAAATAGGAAAGCCTGGAGCTACTTACCATTTCAGCCCTGACTTTGTTCCCAGTGGTAGCTACCACGGTCTCACTTCTCAGCCCAGGGGCCCTGACATTAGGAGAAGGGCTTCTTTGATTCTACAGGGCAGGCTATTGCAGTATAGTGGCCAGGAGCTGCTCACACCATGACAGAGCAGCCCAAGGGTGTGCTGAGAGGCCCTGGGTGGAATTCTCCTTGTCTTGTGTCCAGGCTGTGCTTCCTCTATGGAACAAGAAGATGAGTATGTCTAGAGAAGATTTCATTCTGTAACTCTGCAGCAAGGGGAAAGGCTCAGGGTTTCTGAGCTGTACCAAATTAATCTACTCATAACAGCAGAATTAGCACCTCTCTCTGGATTCCCGGGAATCCCGGCATACAGCTGTAGGGCTTCCTGGCACACCTAGAGTGTGATTTAGTTTTGACAACTACACAACAGGCCAGATAGTGCAGAGATCTCTGTGTGGCCACTGTTCGCAGAGCAAGATCTCTGCCTGTGTGCTCAAAAATTCTGGACTGTTGATGATGTCAAATTAGAGAAGCAGGGGCTGGAGAGAGCGCTTGGCAGTAAAGATCATTTACTGTTCCTCCAGAGGGCCTGAGTCTGGTCCCTAGCACATTGGGTTCACAAGCAACTGTAACTCCAATTCCAGTGAGAATTCTATGCCCCTTTCTAGGCTCTATGGGCACACACCTGGCACATTCACACACACAAATACAGACACATGCACACAAATAAATCCTTTTTGTTAATTAGCAAGTGATGATAAATTCTCCCTCCACCCAGAATCTATATTTAATCCTTTTATTTTGGCTCTGCCCTAGATTGCTTGCTTGTTTTCTTTCTTTTTCTTTCTTTCTTTCTCTTTCTTTCTTTCTTTCTTTCTTTCCTCCCTCCCTCCCTCCCTCCCTCCCTCCCTCCCTCCTTCCTTCCTTCCTTCCTTAATTCTTTTTCTTTTAAAGAAATCACAAGAATGAACCCTAGAGCTCAGAAGAGTATGTCAGCAGGACCTGAGAGCACAGCCCTCTCCTCTTCACGGAATGAATATGCACACACTCACACACCATCAGTCAGAGCCCCTCTCTGCACAAACACACACACACCTACTTACTCACACTTATACTCAGAGGCAGCTCATTGCCCCAAAGAGCCACCCCCACCATGAGCCCTTATATACTTCTCTAGGAGAAATACAGTCGAGACTCCCCCACCCTGGCTGCTTTGTTCAGTTTAACTTAATAGAAACATTGCCTAGACAGCAAATGGTCACTCAACAGCCTAACCACAGCCCACACTGGATGTGACCAACCTAGACTCTGAGATTAGGGTCACCAGAACATACCAGATGAGCTAATAGACTGGAGTGTTTGAGAGAGGCTCGGTGAGAGACACTGAACCTCCTCACAGGAAAGGCCAGACTCTAGATGGTTGACCCAGGTCCATGAGCTTACCATAGGAAAGTGGGGACACCATGGAAACAGCCTGAGGCTGGCCTGGAGCCTCTCTCCAGTCCAGCCTCCTTGTAGTCATGTGAAGTCAAGAAACATGGCCATGCTCTTGGGACCCCAGGAGTGCGGACTCTGGCAGCAACACCATCAGGAGCTGGTTCCGGTCTGGTAGCCTGAGCTAAGCATGGGAAGTTGGGAAAGCTGGTAGAGAAGCAAGTAGAGTGAGGAGAAGGTTGGTTGTCCTTAAGCACAGCCAGGCTGCAGCAGTACTGACATTAGTGTCCCTTGGTTTTGTTTTGTTGTGTGACTGAATCTTGCTATATTTCCCAGGCCAGCTTTGAACTCAAAATCCATCTAGCCCAGCCTCCTGAGAACTGGAATTACAAGCCTGTGCCTCCATAGCCAGCCTGGAGAAAGCCTTTGACAGCCTTGGGAGAGAAAGAACTGACTTCCTATAGAAACTCATCACTGGGGTTGTTGACTTAAAAACAACCCAGTCCTTTTAACAGGAGGCAAAAGCTCAGAGACTACTCAAAGACTTTTTTGTTTGTTTGTTTGTTTGTTTTGTTTTGTTTTAGACAGGTTTCTCTGTAGCTTTGGTTCCTGTCCTGGAACTAGCTCTTGTAGACCAGGCTGACCTCGAACTCACAGAGATCCACCTACCGCTGCCTCCCGAGTGCTGGGATTAAAGGCCTGTACCACCACTGCCTGGCTTCCAAGACTATTCTTTAAGCCTCACCTACCTCTTCTTAGACAAAAGGTTGGAGCTTTCATGTTTTGATCAGAAATACTTAATTTGCTGGGTGTTTCTCTCAACTTTCCAAGGTCATTTTGTTTTTTTAAAGAGCCAACCCTGGTTTCAGGGAGCATTAATTAAGGCAAATGGTAATTATAGACGTGGGGGTCTCACGTAGCCCAGGCTGTAGACCCGGGGTCTCACGTAGCCCAGGCTGTAGACTCGGGGTCTCACGTAGCCCAGGCTGTAGACCCGGGGTCTCATGTACCCCAAGCTTGCTTTGTTTCTATGCTGCTTAGAATTTTGTCAACCTGACATAGACAAGAGAGTCACCTGGGAAGAAGGGGCCTCCATAGAGGAATTGCCTCTAACTCACAAGCCTAGGGGCATGTTTATGGTGCATTTTCTTGATTACTGATAGATGTGGAAGAGCCCAGATCCTGGGGGCGGTGCCAATCCCTGGCAAGTGGCCATGGCTGTGTCGGAAAGCAGGCTGAGTGACCATGGGGAGCAAGCCAGCGAGCAGCACCCTCTAGGGGCTTTCCTTCAGTTCCTGCCTCCACGTTCTCCCCTTGAACTCCTGCCCTGACTTTTCTCCATGATGGACTGTGATGTGGAAATATAAACCCTTTGTCCGTGTTTTATCACTGCAGCAGGAAAGCAGACAGTTACAGAGGATGACCTTGAACTCACAATCCCCCTGCTTCCTCCTTTTCACTTCTGTGATTACAGAAATTGTTAAGATTATAAACCTTCATTTTTTTGGGGGGGGAGAGTTTTCGAGACAGGGTTTCTCCGTGGCTTTTTGGTTCCTGTCCTGGAACTAGCTCTTGTAGACCAGGCTGGCCTCGAACTCACAGAGATCCGCCTGCCTCTGCCTCCCTAGTGCTGGGATTAAAGGCGTGCGCCACCACTGCCCGGCTAAACCTTCATTTTTTAAAAAGCAAGATTCACAAGGCTGGGGACTTGGCTCGGTGGTGAAGCACTGACCTAGCAGGTGCGAAGCTCTGGGCTCTGCCTCGGAATTCCCCCGCCCCCTTCCTTCTCCCGTAAGTCATCACGAGGCTGACTGTGCCACGAGGAGTCATGGTTTCCATAAGCAAGACGGCATGTGATGGATGAATTTGGAAACCTGCTCTGTGTCCAGGTCAGGCCATCTCAGGTTGTATTAGTCACTCACTCTTTGCTCTCAGTGTGCAGCTTACACTTTCATTAAAGAATCTGTTTCTCTGTCTCTCTCTCACGTGTGCACACACACTCAACACACACACATGCACGCACACAATTGTTACTATTGCTGTGATGAAACACCATGACCACAACAACTTGGGGAGTAGAGGGTTTATGTCACTCATAGTCCATATAACAGCTCATCATCAAAAGCCATCAGGACAGGAACTAAAGCAGGGGAGAAACCTGGAGTCAGGAGCTAATGCAGAGGCCACGGAGGGGCACCGCTTACTGGCTTGCTTCCCATGACTTGCTCAGACTGTTTTCTTATAGAACCCAGGACTACCAGCCCAGGGATGACATTACCCACAATGGGCTGGGCACTCCCCCGTCTATCACTAATAGAGAAAATGCCTACAGCCAGATCTTACGGAGGCATTTACTCAACTGAGGCCCCTTCCTCTCTGATGACTCTAGCTTGTGTCAAGTTGACATAAAACTGACCAGTACAAAAAGCACAGCAGCAGAGGAGGCAGAAAGGCTGTCAGAGTCAAAATCTTCTGGACAGGACAGGCCCGCTGAGCTCATGAATTCACAGGAGCTTTGGCTGCCTGCAAAAGATCCAATCTAGATCAAGCCAGTCAATATTCCAACATGGAGGGAAGGTGTTCATGAGCCCCCCCCCAACCCCTAGTTCAGGAACTATTGGCAGTTAACAAGAGTCAGGTTTTTAAGGGTGTGACTTCACACCCATGAGTACAGGGGCAGTATACATTAAGTCAGAGAACTGGAGAGAAAAAAGACACAAATTTTGGAGGAGGTAGGGAGGTGATAAATCTGGGAGTAGCTGAGGGAGAAATGGAGAGTGATTATCATTAAAATATAAGATCTGCTTTTATGAAGTTTTTAAATGAATATGTGTACATATATAATGTAATATAATATATATGAACTTATTATATAGTGATGTCTTGGAGACTTGACTTCTGTTCTAAGAGTTTTAAATGTACCCCAAAGACCCACATGCTTGTGATACTATCAGAAAACGGAAGAAACCTTGAATGTTGAGGACTACTGGGATGCCTTCTAATGAAAGGGGGAAGAACCCTGGCCCTCGTCTTGTTCTCTTCCATCCTGACCACGAGGTAAAAGGTTTTGGAATGGGAATGCCCCATGCTCCATCATAATGTGCCTTCTCCAAGGACCAGAGACCTCCCAAACCGTAACCCAAGATATCTCTTTTGTGTTGCTGTTAGTAAGCACCCGGCAGAAGCAACTTAAGGAACGAAGGAAGGGCTAATTGTGTCTCACAGTCTGAGGGGATACAGTCCATCCTGGTGGGGAAAGCATGGTGGCTGGAGTGTGAGGTGCCTGCTGCACGTGCAGTCTAAAGTCAGAGAGAGAGAAATACTGGTGTTCAGCTCCCTTTCCTTCTATTCAGCCCAGGACCCTATCCCCTGGAATCAATGTGTCTTTCCATCTTGTTCTCCAAGATGACAATGCCTTTGCTCTTTACAGATTGTTTTTTCTCTGAGACCTATTTTTATTTTTAATCTGTATGTGTGTGTGTACCATGTGTGTGGAGGTTGCCTGTGGAGGCCAGAAACGGGTGTTGGGTTCCATGGAGCTCGAGTTACAGGGGATTGTGAGCTGCCCAATAATGGTGACTGAAACGCAACTTGGGTCTTCTGGAAGAGCAGCAAGTGCTCTTAACTGCTGAACTGTCCCCCAGCACCTATAACTTATTCTTTCAAAGTTGATACATTAAATATATACATAAAAGATACATTTAATACAACACATACATTAAAGATACAGTCTTTTAAAGTTGATACATTAAAATGATTAAAAGCTGATCAACCTATCCCGTGTGTGTGTGTGTGTGTGTGTGTGTGTGTGTGTGTGTGTGCGCCTATGCAAATACACATACACACAGGTGCATGTGTCTGTGTGCATTTATGTGGAGGCCAGAGGAAGATGTTGGATATCTTCTATCACTCTTTGTCATGTTTCTTTGAGGCAAGGTCTCTCACAGAACCTGAAGGTTGACATTTCAAATGCCTGGGTGGCCAGCAAGCTCCCAGTACCCATCTGTCTTTGCCGGGCTTGGTTTTTATGTAGATGTTGGGAATTCGAACGCAGGTCCTTCTGCTTACAGGGCTACTGCTTGCACCCACTGAGACTTCTGAGACCTCTGACTAACAGATCTCTCATTGCTCCTCCCTCTGGAATGTGAGTTCCCTTAGGCCAAGGACTTTATTTTGTTCTTTTGCATAAATTCTCCTGACCTTCAATATTTAAACACATCACAGGGGTATAAAAATTTAGTAATTACTGGATTATTGAAGTCCAGATCGTATCATATAACTTTTTGGGGTGAAATCCTTTAAGAGCTCCTTGTTGAAGGAGCTGCGGGCCTCTTCCCACAACCCGGCTCCCAGCTGCCTGGCTAGCTTATGCCCCGAAATAACAACACACAAACTGTATTCATTTAAACACTGCTTGGCCCACTAGCTCTAGCCTCTTATGGGCTAATTCTCATATTTTGCCTAACCCATTTTTAGTAATCTGTGTAGCACCAGTCTTACTGGGAAAGATTCAGCATGTCTGACCTGGCAGTTTGCTTCATCGCGTCTGCCCAGGAGAGGGAAGCATGGCATCTGAGCTCACTTCCTCTTCCTCCAAGCGTTCTGTTCTGTTTACTCCACCCACCTATGTTCTAACCTATCAGGGCTAAGCAGTTTCTTTATTAATTAACCAATGACCTTCCTCCATCAAGTTCCTCGTCTTTTATGGCACCAAAACTAAACTTCTCAACAAGGAATCCAGAGCTTCCTGCAAGGGCTCCTCACCTGCCTGACTTCCCAAGAGCTCACCAGAAAGCTGCAGGATACTTGCAGTTTCCAAACATACCTGGGCACCTCACCCATCCCAATGTCTCTGCCTATAACAGTTTTTTCTCACACATTTTCCCTGAAAACCCCACTCGCCCCATCCTCTTTGCCACCCCTTCCTTATGCAAGAACATCTCTGTTCTTTGCATCACAGCTCCGCTGACTTTATCCTGTGGGTTCCTGCAACCCTTTGTGCGTTTTTCAGCCTACAACAATGTAATTACTGGCGAATGGCTTTGTCTCCCAAGTTGGGCTTGAGATCTTCAAAGGAAAAGTCTGAAGTTTGAGCCTTTTAAGTCCTTGATGCCTGATGTTGTGACTGCAACATAGTAACTGCCTCCTGTTAGATCAACGGAAAAACCTGGCGCTGCCTGTACTCACGAGCCCTCACCAGAAAAAAAAAAAAAACACAACCCTCCAGTAGAGGGGGCCATGCTAAACTATCTCCTGTAGCCTCTGGAGTCTGTCCTCACATCAGATAGATGCAAATAGATGAAATATTTTCATTTGTAGTCTATATCTACTGGTAAGTCGATGCCCAGGAAGAATATTTATTTAAGGTCACTGCTTTTTAAAAGGGGTTACCATGGCTAGTGGGGAGGGCTCTGTGTGCTTGTGATCCCAGGACTTAGGAGGCTGAGGCTGGAGGACCTTGAGACCCTGCTTCAAAAGACTGAAAATAAAAAGTTATTATATCCCAGGCCCTGGGCATCTGTTAGGAATAGAAAGAGGGGAAACATAATCTCATTTTCTGGAGCCACTATGGAAGAAGCTTATTTCTCACTGCCCTGTGAGTACTGTGGTGTCCAATGGCAGCATAGATTGTAACATAGCGCCTGAAGATGCCATTTACACCCCACGCATGTTTGCTCATACGGTCAGTAAGACGATCTGCTGTTCTGCGGATAGCTGAGTGGATGCCCTGATCGACAGCACTCAAGTCGCGTAGACAGCACTCCAAGTGTCCCATTTACCACAGTGGCGTGTAACTGTCTTCATGCTCGTCTGAATGCAGACAATATGGAGCACTCCCTGAGGATGCTGGGATTAACAGCGTGCACCACCATGTCTGGCTTTCAATGCTACTTTCTGAGGCAGGATCTCTCACTGAGCCTGGGGTGTGCTGGGTTTCACACATGGACCTGTTTGCATATGGCTTCTGGGTACCCAAACTGGGTCCTTATGCTTGCTATAGACACTTTTCTACCATCTCTCCAGCCTGTTACCATGTTTTAAATTCCAGACATTATCAGGACCTGAGACGTAGCCTTAAACGGTGCTTTCCCTGGCCCCACTGGCAATCTTGGACAAAGCCTTGCTCAGTTTGTGTAGTTTACATTAGAACATGGGTTTGTCTTCCTAAAGGTGTTGCCAGATAGCACACAGGCTTCAAACCTTATATATGGTGTGTGCAAGGCATTAAATCACATTCTTTTCACAGCCCCACTACTTTATGATTCTAAAAAGAGAAGCGCAGGAGACTGGAGGACTTAACGCCCAATTTCTGTTGAGAACTGACAAAGATGAAGGAGCAAGCATTTATTTTCTTTTTTTTTCCTCGGTTCATTTTTCTTCCTTCCTTTCTTTCTTCTTCTTTCTCTCTCTCTCTCTCTCTCTCTCTCTCTCTCTCTCTCTCTCTCTCTCTCTCTGAGACAGAGTTTCTCTGTGAAGCCCTGCCTATCTTTGAACTCAAGACCAGGCTGGCCTCAGACTCACAGAGTTATGCCTGCTCTGCCCCCAAGTGCTGGAATTAAATGCATGCACCGTCACCACCCAGTTTATTTTTTCTAGATAACTGGACTACTGAGGAATCGAAATGCACAAAAGAACTTTGTCAATAAGAACTGGTAAATTAGACCATGAGGGCTGGAGCTACACTCAGTGATGGATAATTAATTGTCTACTGTGAGAGGCCCTGGGTTCCATCTTTAACCTCATACATCTGCGCGCGCGCACACACACACACACACACACACACACACACACACCGCACACAAATACCAAACCTACACAAAGAATTCTTCAGGATTTTTAATTAATTAATTAATGTGTGTGTGTGTGTGTGTGTAAGAGAGAGGGGGGGCTTCTTGCACAGGTGTGCACACGCCACAACGTGTGGAGGTTAGAGAGCAACTTTCAGGAACTGTTCTCTCCTTTTACTGTGTGGGCTCCTGGAATCGAACTCTGATTGTCTGACTTGACTGTAAGCATCTTTCTCACTGAGTCATTTGCCAGGTCTGGGCAAAGAATTTAGACACTATGTATCATGTTTGGTAAAATTATAAAAAGAAAGGAAATAAGTTGTCTGTCTTATAATAGGAACAAAATCCTGAGTCTTACAAATGTGATAAGTTTTTATCTACAGTCACCAATTCATGAGAACTACAGGATTCATTAAACCAAAAGAGTACTGAAATAAAAATTATGTGGTATTTATGAGACTGGAAATTTGAATGTTGACTGATATATTTTTAAAAATACTGTTATTAGATCAAATAATACCATATTGTGTTTCATACTAAGTATACCAAAATATACTACATTTTAGAAGCATGCTAAAGATTTGCAGAATTAATGATTCCTGCAATTTGCTTCAAAATATGTAGAGTGGGTGTAGAACATCAACCTCAGGATGGGATAGTCGCTGAGGCTGAGCATCAGTTATGTGGAGTTCAGTGTAGAACAACAACTATAGAATCATCAGCTATGTGGAGTTCAGTGTAGAACATCAACCTCAGGATGGGATAGTTGCTGAGGCTGAGCATCAGTTATGTGGAGTCTATTATATCCTTTTGTCAAGCTTTGCATTGAGTGTATTCGACATTTCCCATGCAACTTCTTTTTTTTTTAATTATTAAAGCTTCCTAAATATTCTGGTGCTTGTCTAGGGGACATTCTTTTCCTTCTCCCACACCTCCATCATTATCCTAAATATTCTGGTGCTTGTCAAGGGGACATTCTTCTCCTTCTCCCACACCTCCATCATTATCCTAGAGGCTTACGTGAACTTCAAGTAGTCCAGGAACATTAACTTACACATCTATTAGCACCCTTTGTACAGCAACGTAGAAGATTATTTCCTGAATGACCGTTAACTCCCCACAGACCGCATGACTTTGAATACGTAAAACAAATATCCTAAAAGAGAGAAAAAGAGTTCTAAGAGTAGGAAGAAAAAAAAAGTAAAAAAAAAAATCTGTTTTTGTTAAAACTTCCTAGGAAGTGTGTGTGTGTGTGTGTGTGTGTGTGTAATAGAAAACTTCTACAAGAGGCATGGAGACAATGACTAAGTTCTCAGCCATTAGGTTATACTCACATAGGATCTCCTTGTTGAAGGTGATTATCAATATTTTGGGGAGAGGGGATTGTTTTCCAATATTCAGCAAGCCAATGCTCAGACTGCTTCTCTGGAGACAGGATGAATTTTTTGCCTAAACCTGGGAACAGTCTAAACTTGCATGCTGTAAGCTAGGTAAGACTGAGCTGGAGCTTCCGGCTTCTGATGGGAGATCCCAGGAAGAACAAGAAACTGCATGTCTGGGGCCAGGGGTGGGGCTGGGGCACCTGGAATGCAGTGAAAGGAGAAAAAGTAGGGCTCTTTATTGGGTAGAGCCAGGTTATACTGTGACCAGAGCCATAAAACCTGTGAGGACACTTTGCAAACAGCCCTTTGTTTATCTAGGTGACTATACCTTTTATCTTCCAACTGGAGAGAAGACAGATGTCCATTAATGGGTCCCTTGGCCAGGCCAGCTGCTGGCCACCACCCTTCTGTTTGCATGGCTTTTGAGACTCTCTTGCTCTGCCCTTTCTTCCTCACACTGCCCCTCCATTTAATTATCACCAGTCGATGACCCTGGAACAAAGGGTGTGGGGCTGAGTCAGGCCTGGCTACTCTTCCACAGAAACACAAAACACACTAGGGTGTCTCCCGCTGTGCCTTGAGTCTGGGTTTGGTGCTGGGATGAGTTCTTGGTGTTCGTTGAACTTCATCTTGAAGTAAAATATGTCCTGTGTGGTCTCAAACAGCCTCACCTATGGCTGTGTATCCCTGAAATACAGACCTCAGCAGTTTTCTCACTTTTCCATTTTTATTTAGGTTTTTTTGTTTTGTTTTGTTTTTTGTTTTTGAGAGGTAAGGTCTTGCTATGAGTCACATCAAATTCACAGAGATCTGTCAGCCTCTACCTCCCAAGGGCTGGGATTAAAGGTGTGTGCCACCATGCCAAGCTAATTTTACTTTTTTATATCAAGGTCTTGAACTGTCAATTCTCTTGCCTCAGCCTCCTTGGGGCTGGGATTGCAGGCATGAGTCACCATACCCAGCTTGTTTATTTGGTGTGTTGTTTTATTTTATTCAGTATTGAGGATCAAACCGTAGGATTTGTGAAGTACCTTGGCTAAGCACCCTACCCTGAGCTACACCCCTAGCCCGGTTAGGCTATTACTCACACTCGCAATAAAACACATCAACTTTAAAAGTACACTTTGACTCGTCTGGGTGATAACGCAGGCAAGATGCTAGTTTCGCTTTTGTTAAACAATGAATGTCGGGAAAGATGTTTTTTTTTCAGAGGCTCTCCTCAACCCTCCCAAAAGAGCAGTGGCGTGGGAAGGGAACCTCAACCTAAGGGTTGAAGAGCCTAGTGTATAATAAATAGTCCAACTCCAGACTTCCTCCTCTGTCTCTCTCTCTCTCTCTCTCTCTCTCTCTCTCTCTCTCTCTCTCTCTCTCTCTCTCTCTCTCTCTCTCTCTCTCTCTCTCTCTCTCTCTCTCTCCTTTTTCAAAGCAGGGTTTCTGTGTGTAACAGACTGTCTCTCCTTGAAACTCGCTCTGTAGACCAGGCTGGCCTCGAACTCACAGGGATCCGCCTGTTTCTGCTGGGATTAAAGGCGTGTGCCGGCAACCAACACCCTCAGCTCCCTTTTCTTACTAAGAATCAGTTTCCAAATCTGTCTCATCAGATTGACTCACAAGACCCGTTTGGACAGTGTGCGGTTCAAGTGGGATGAGCAGGCACCCTTAAATGTCCGTCGTATTATTTGTATTTAACCGCAGGCTGACTCCCACATCCCAGCGCGGAAAACAGCGCGAGGTCCTGGGTTCTGTTCTTAGCTCTTGGGGATGGGGAGGAGAAGCCACCAGCCTCGCTCCCGCAAAACAAAAACAAAACAAACAAAAAAAAATAACCAGGGTAAGGTAAAAAGATAACCACCCGGGAAGCCAGCCAGCCAGGGCCGCCCTAGCTGCGGTGCTCAGAGTACGCATGCGCAGACACGTCCCCGTGTCCTGGAGGAGTTCCGGCAGGGGGCAGCATTGCGCCCCGAAGGTTTTAACGCCTGACGTACTCCGCCGGACGTAAAACAACTCTGCTTTACGGCACCCGCCTCCGCCGTTTACGGCGCCCACGTGCGACAACTTCCCGGTGGGAACCCGGTGTTCTGGCTGAGGCGAGCTTGACGTTCCCGCTATGGGCAAACGCCGGAACCGCGGGCGCAGCCAGCTGCTCAGCACGATGACCAAGAAGCAGAAGAAGCACCTCCGCGACTTTGGCGAGGAGCACCCCTTCTATGACAGGTCGGGCCGCTGAGAGGGCTGGTTCCGGCCGACTCTGGCCGGTTCCGGGAGGCGCGGGGTCGCTGCGGGCCCGGGCGTGCAGCCGCGGGGTGCATTCTGCAGATAGACCTGTTGAGACCCCTGGGCCTGCTGTCCCCGCACGAGTTCTCAGGTTAGCCCAGCCAGGTCCCAAAACACAAGCCGAACGGGCGAGAGGTGAAGCCCGGTGTGTACGTGAGGAAAAGCCGGTGTCTAACTTGTTCTTTGTCACGTGATGCCGTTGACCCCCAGTAGCTTGTTGCCCGTTTGTCATCTCTCCCCTTGCGCATGCAGAATCTTTTACACTATGACTGCCTATTATTGTGTATTCTGCGTTGTTCATTTAAAGCAGTATCCTTAGGTCTGTCCTAATCTTTACAGATTAGTAGCTAAAGTTTAACAGTATCCATTTCTCATTTTAGGGTCTCCAAAAAAGAAGTAAAGCCCCAGATTTGTCAGCTGGTAATGCTTTTTTTCTTTATAATACTTGGAATTGGGTTGTTACCTTTAAGATCGTGTGTAAGAGGAAAGCTTGGGTACTTTTCTGTGTTTCTCTGTTTTGACTGTCAACTGTGGTTTTAGACATCTTAATTAGTTTTAAATGATGGAGAAAGATGGCTGTAAAAATTCCCGTGTGACCATAGAAGCCAAAGTTGGGGACTACCCCATGACACTTTGTTCTGAGCCTCTGTTGGAGAGGTTCTTCGGAGTGCTGGTTGTCGGTGTGTCCATGGTGTGCTCATCATGAAAGTACTCACACCTAGTGTAAAATAGACAGTGGCCCTCCCTTGAAATGTTATTCCCACACCTTGAACCGTGAAGCCAAATGTCTGAGATGTAACCTAAAATTTTGTTTGAAATGTCACTTTTTATTCCATGTGCAGCTAATGTGAACAGCTTGGCTAGCTGTTGTATGTAAATTTCATGCTGGGCTTGGTTAAAGAGGCGAGATTATGTAATATTTGCAGAAAAGCTCATTGGACTTTTGTTTCCTTTTTAATGAGTGTGTATTCATTATACAAAACAGGGTTTCATTTGGGCATTTCCAGGCATATTAAATGATAGTCTCCATGCCACCCATTCCTTGCCCTGCTCTGGCCCTCAGTCTCTACCTCTGCTAGTCCCCTTTCTCTTTGTAAATACTTTTTCCCTTTTAATTTCATGACTTCTAACTTCTTAAAATCTAGTTTCCTCACGCAAGAGAAAACATATTTGCCTTTAGTCTGTCTCATTTTTACTTTATTATCCCCCACTCTGTCCATTTCCTTGTGTGTGATTTAATTTCCTTCTTGGAGGGTCAGGAAATCCCATTAATATGTATGTCTCACATTTTATTTTAATTTTGTTTTTTTAGTGCGACAATAAAAACAATATAAAATTCCCATTTTCCTTTAGTCAGAGAGTTCAGACACTTCACATTCTGAAAGTGAATCGGAGAGTGAACAAGAGCACGTTTCAGGGTACCACAGACTGCTTGCTACATTAAAGAATGTCTCTGAAGAGGAAGAGGACGAGGAGGAGGAAGAAGACGACAGTGCTGTCAGTGATGGAGATATCAATGATGAAGATGGTGATGAAGATGTCCAGGTGGAAGAAGAAATAGCCGAGTCAGCTGAGACACAAGAGCGTGAGTATTTGGGATTGGCTTGTCCTCTTTGCCAGGACAGAGTGTCCTGTGCTGTGTGGGCTGAGTGACAGACAGCATTTGGCTCCAAAGCAGAGATTCAGCCTTGTTGAATTTGGTTATATTTTGAAAATCCGATGGGAACACTGACCCTCTCATCAGGAAAATACTATTGGCTTACTCTTTCAGGGATTTTTTTTTTCTGACCTAATAAGGCTGCCTGGCTTTCCCAGGGGACATAATTTTGTCACAGATGGCTGTTTGCTGCAGAAGTTGTTCCTCTTCAATAAGAGACCAAGTGTAGTGGAAGGTAGACATAAAAATATTCAGTAATTTTTAAGTTGTAGATTTGTGTTTGTGTAAAGGAGACGTGTCTGCTCCCATTGGGTCTATAGGGAGACTCTGAGAGGAGCTGGAATTGAAAGCTCAGAGGTCCTCCTTCTCAGGGCTCAGAATGCTACTCTAGGTCTTTCTTCTGTGCTGGGGAGTCAAGCCCAGCACCTTGTGCATACCAGGCTGAGCTCGACCCTAACCCTTACATCTTTTGAGTCAAGGTCTTGCTGTGTGTAGCCCAGGCTAACCTTGAACTCATGATTCTACTGCTCTGGGAACATAGGTGTGTGACACCATGCCAGGCTTAAGTGGCTTTTTTTAATCAGCCTCATTAGAGTATATTTTATAGGCAAATGAATGAACCCAGTGTGGGCTGATAAGGCAGTTCATTGGTTGATAGCTCCACTGTGAAAGTTGACCAATAGAGTTAGATTCTTAGAACCCACATAAAGGCAGAAAGAGAACCGGGTCTGCGTGCAGCACTCACACAATTATAATAATAGTAATGGTATCTATTTTTTAAATACAGTGAGAGCTTTTACAAGTAGTGTGCCCTCCATCACCTCCAGAAAGCTCTTAGTCCTTTCTCCATCCTTTACCTGATTTCCGTAACTATAGGTTAGCTGTGCCCATTACAGAAATTAGTGCAAACATGGTCAAACACTCAGCTTTCCGACACAGACTCTCACTCTGCAAACCTGGCCTTGCATGTACTGTGTGGACCACACCAGTCTCTAATCATGACGATCCTCCTGCTTCATCCTCTTCTACTTCCTACCCCTCAATGCTGGGATTGCAGGTGTGGTATTCTATGCCTGGCTTGTGTCCATTTTTTACCCTATGTGTTATTGTTTTTAATACTTTGCTTTTTATTGCTGGATATCTGTGGGTGACTTCTGTATCTTCCTATCTCCTTCCTGTTTTCCTTACAGACAGTATCACTGTATCCTTGACGGGAGTCTGGAACTTGATGTACAGACCAGGCTGGACTTAGACTCACCAGAAATCCACCTGCCTCCTGATTTAAGGTGTGCACCACCATGCATACTAACTAGCTTCCTTTTCCTTTCTGCCCCCCCCCCCCCCCCCCGCCCCATGCTTGCCAAACATGTGTGAAGTGCTGGGCTTAATACATGCTTGGCAAAGCAGTTTCTCACTAGGTTACATTCCTGGCCTCTTCTTTCATTTGTTCATCCACTTTTGTGGTTCTGGCTACTGAAAGCCTGGGGCCTCGAGTATTTCTGAGCAGACACTTCACCCTGAGCTTCATCTCCAATGCCTTTAACCTGTCGTGTAGTGTTTTACCTTGTTAGGGTAAAAATCCTTTGCCTTGGCTGGGCATAGTAGCACATGCTTTTAATCCGAGCACTTGGGAGACAGAGGCAGGAGGATCTCTGTGAGTTCAAGGCCAGCCTGGCCGACATGCTAAGTTCCAGGACAGCCAGGGTGACGTAATAAGACTCTGACTTGAAAAATAAAAACATACATTGTCTTAATTTTTGAGTGTTTGTAGGTCCTTAGTTCTGCTTTCCTTTACATTTAATTTTTTTAGAGGAAAATAGGCTTTGTTGTTTTAGTCATAAGTGTGCTGTATTTACTGTAGGACTGTGAGGACGGGAGGGTGTAGCACAGAAGGTGAATGCTCGCCTTGGGAAAACAAAGCTCTGCGTTTGCCCCACACTGTAAAGCCAGGGTGTTGATACAGCCTCTCAGTCTAGTACTTGGTGAAGGAGAGGCTCGAGGATCTGGCCTGAACACCTTTAATAGTACATCTTTGTTTTGGTAGGTGGGATTGCACATATATGTGGGAGGGTACATGCATGGATGCATGTAATGGACTCCTAAATTTCTGAAATTTGATTCTTTAGTAAGATACTGTAGATGTTTTGTTTAATTTTTCCTTTCTTTGTATTGTATATTTTGCTGCACTGGGGGTTGAGCCTAGCTAGTGTCTCACGCCTGTGCTCTGCTGCTGAGTTCTGTCCTCAGCCTGGACCTTTTCTCTGTAACCTAACTCTGGATTCACATTAGTCTCTTGGATATGTAACATTCAGTATTGAATACTCCTTTGATAGACATTTCATTTGTTCTGTGATTTCTTATCATAATTCCGACTGCTGTGACATCTTTCATGTGTATCTTAGTACACTATTTTAGATTAAGTTCTAGAACTGGGTATATTAGAATTCTTCAGAGAAACTCCTAATTATGATAGAAATCTATTTTAAGGAGTTGACTCATTTGGCAAGTCTTTCAGTCTAAAGGCAATCAAGCTGGATCCCCAAGAGAAGCCACTGTTAGAGCTGGAGTTCAGTGTCTGTCAGCTGGAAGTCTTCCTCTGAGAGCAGACCGGCCTCTGTTTACTCAGACATCACTCTGTGGACGGCCGGGATACAGCCCAGGTGGTAGCGTTTGCCTGGCATGTCCAGAGCCTTGGTTTCCATCTCTGGTGCTGCATTTGCTGGGCAAAGATGGAGCATGGCTATAATCCTAACACCCAGGAGAGAGAGACAGGAGGTTCAGAAGTTCAAGGTCATCTTGAGCTAGTAGAGGGCTAACAAGAAGGCTAAACTACAAAAGGCCTGTGTCAAAAAATAGCCATTTGCCTTCCTGATGGAAGTCCACCAGTTGGAACATACACTTAATAATTCAAACACACCTCCAGGCTTGAAGCCCAGTTTAGTTACAGAATACTTGCATCACCTAGGTCCGCGACCAGGCTTAATTCTGAAAGATCACTTCCACTCACTGAATTACCTGATTGTTGTTTAAAAATAGTGCCTGGTGAGGTGTGCACGTCTTTAATTTTTAATTCCAACACTTGGGAATCAGGGCGGTGGATCTTTGTGAGTCGGAGGCCAACCCTGTCTACAAAGTGAGTTCCAGGATAGCCAGGGCTACATGAGAAACCCTGCCCCGAAAAACCAAAAATAAATAAATAACAATGAGCATGAATGTTTTAATTTGGTTTTTGTCAACATTTAAGTATGTGTAAGTTATTTATTTATTTTTGAAACAGGATTTCACTCTATAGGTCTGGCTGTTTGGAAATTGCTGTTGACCAGGCTGGCCTCGAACCCACAGAGCTCTACCTCACTCTGAAAATTTTACAAAATGATTTTCAACATTCTGGTATGTCTCTAGCTGGTGACCCCAAAGAGAAAGATGGGGAAGAGCCACCCGATACATCACAGAAATCCCCAGAAGAGTTCACCGATGCGAAACACGAGTCACTGTTCAGCCTGGAAACCAATTTTCTGGAAGAGGACAGTGGAGGCAGCTCTTCCCAGAGAACATCCCAAGGTGAGTGTGGCTCTGTGTGGTGGGGCTGTGTACTGATTCATGTTTAGTCTCCTGACTGAGGGAGCTCACAGAGCCAGTCGTCCTGTGGGAGCTGGAGCAGATACTTCACGGGTAGTGTAGACTGGCCGGAGAAGAAGGGGCTGAAGGGTGGAAGTGGGGGAGGCCAGTACCCAGCCTGCAGGATCTGGAAGACTTTGCCGTCCAGTAGGCAGAAGGGTAAAGTGCTCTCCTCTTCCACTCCTCACCCACTCTCCACTGGAGCAGTACTTCCTTAGATTTGTGCGGCCCAGCAAGACCAGTCCGAGTGTTCTTATTACTAGAGCAGCTCCCCAACACCACCACCCCAGTCCCCTCCATGGTCACCGTGCCTGTGACATGGGTGTCTGCACTATCAGGTCTGCTCGTGCTGGGCAGGCCAAGCTGGTGTCCTGTGTCTGCCTTTCCTAGTTTGCTGCCATTGGGCTTCATTGTGGATGAAACTGAGTCCTTGTTTGGTTTAGCTGGATCTGCTGGCTTTTACGCAGGGGGAGGAGTAGAGGTAGAATTTGTGGGATCTTAGCATAAACCACATTCTGAGTCATAGCAGTGTTGGAGCCTGGACAGAAGCAGGAAGCCTCTGTCCTGAAGTCTCTGCATATTTGCTGTGCAGATGAACTGGCCTGGGCTTCCCTGTTTATGTTGCTCGCTGTTATCCTGGGTATTTACTGCAGGTGCCTGCCATTTGGAGTTTTTACGTCTTCACTTTGTTGCTTCTCAACGAGAGGCACGGAGAGAGGGCTGAGGGTCACCCGAGTGCAGTGGGCACAGAGCTGAGGGTCACCCGACTGCAGTGGGCACAGAGCTGAGGGTCACCCGACTGCAGTGGGCGCAGAGCTGAGGGTCACCCGACTGCAGTGGGCGCAGAGCTGAGGGTCACCCGACTGCAGTGGGCGCAGAGCTGAGGGTCACCCGACTGCAGTGGGCGCAGAGCTGAGGGTCACCCGACTGCAGTGGGCGCAGAGCTGAGGGTCACCCGACTGCAGTGGGCGCAGAGCTGAGGGTCACCTGACTGCAGTGGGCGCAGAGCTGAGGGTCACCCGACTGCAGTGGGCATAGAGAGAGGGCTGGTTGGCCAGCACATCTTCTGCATACAAGAGATAACATTTGGATCGTTTGGTAGTTCAGGTAAATACTGAGAATTCGTGTGTCTTGCTGTGTGGAATACATGGAGCCTGCTCTCAGGAATCTTGCCATGCACCAGATAAGACAGGAGAATGTGCTGGCTTGTTTGAATTGGTGAGGCGTGGTAGGGGCTGAGACTGTGACTGTCCTGTGCCTGGCACAGTAAACCCCTGTGAGGCACTTTCCTGTGAAGGATAACACACAGTTGAGAGGCAGGAGGATTTTGGTCCAAAGGAAAGGCTCAGAAGCAGAATTTAGGGTTGTATAGTTCAGAAATCCCTGAAGCGGTGGGTTCAAGTGCAGCCATCAAGACCTGAAGTTCGGGCTGAGGTGTCTTCCGAGGCTTTGGGCTGGGATATGGTCAGTGTGCACTTTTGGAGAGTCAGCTTGCCAGGCACTCTTTATAAGCTTTGAATGGGGATGGGGCTGGAAAGAAGGATGAGTCGATACCAAGAGGTCAGCGTGTCCGTCTCAGCAGACTAGAGACGAGTGTGTCATTTTCAGAGGTGATTGGAGACTAGCCGTCACTCTCAGGAGACTAGAAAGCCCTGCCGTTTGCTCCCTGTGCTTACTACTCTGTTTGAATTAGATCCGTTTCAACAACACGTCAACAAAGAACTGAAAGAAAAGGACATTCAGGCTGCGGCTTCAAGCTCTCCAACTAGCCAGCAGCTGAAAGTAAGTGCTGTTTGGTTTCCCAGGAAAGCCCACAGTGGAATGGTTTACTGACGTATATTATCCATGGTGAGGGTCACTGTGTCCGTCCTCTTGCTCAGCTTCCCAAGCGCTAGGTTCTGAGTGTGATACCAAACATGGTCTGGTTGACTTCCCCTTTTTTGAGCTAGCAGACAGGTGTGAAGGTATAAGAAGTAGTTGAGACTCACTTTTTTTTTTTTTTGCCTGATTTTCTCCATGGTAGCATGTATCAGAGTACAGAATCACAACCAGAATGTGAACATAGATGCCATTTATTGCTGCTTGGAACTCCTGTATGCAAGGCTAAGCCCTCCCTCTACCGTGGCCTTGCATGCATAGACTCAGGTTCTCTGTGCAGTGTTGTCGTCTTGTAGGATCCTATTTGGTATGGAACACTCCGGCCTGTCTGCCTCTGCCTCCCCAGTACTGGGATTAAAGGTGTGCACCACCACACCTGACTCTGTTGATCCTAACCCCTTCGCCTCCCGAGCCCATTGTCAGTTCACTGTTGTACTGGACTTGCCCAGAGCAGCACTCTGAGGGCAGCGCAGTTCCCTGGAGAGTTGCCTAGGTTGCTTGGTTCTCTGTGGCTCATTTTTTATTGCTGAAGTTGCTCTAATCTTAGGTCAGCAATTTTTCTACAGTGAAAATTCCTAAACATACATCTCACAAAGTAGCATCCGTGAAATTCTACTAGGCATGTCTCTAAAAAGAAGAGAGAGAAAGGGCACAGTGGAGATTAAGGAAGGGGTGGATCAGTTCCGAGACAAGGAGAGCCTGTGGTGTACAGCTTGTGATATTTGACCATTTTTTTCTAAAGGAATGTTGTGCGATAGTGTGGGGAACACTAGAGGCAGAGCTCAGGTATGAAGTCAGCCTCCAAACCGCACACCTCTTATGTGACTGTTGTCTGGACCCTCTTGCCTCTGTAAGGCCCAGCGTTCCCTACACTGGAGTAGCAGGGCTGGGTGAAGAGCAAATGGGGTGATTCCTGACTCATCAGGTACTGTGAGTGTTGGTTGTTCTCATGCCTAACTGAGCTCTTGACATGTCTATCCCTAGTGGCCCACCCTGGGACAGCTTGTCTTTTCATCCAAGTTCCGGAAGATGGAAACATTTAAACCTCCAAAGGACATTGACCTAAAGTCACTTCATCTTCAGAAGCCTCTAGAATCCACCTGGGGGAAAACCAATAGTCAATTCCTATCTGGTCCTCAAAAATCAAATAGTCCCTTTACCCCACTCCAGAAAGAACTGTTCTTAATCATGAATTCTTACCGGGACCTGTTGTACCCGGAGAGGACTGCCCTGAATAATGGAGAAGAGATCCGCCATGTGTACTGCCTGCATGCCATCAACCACGTCCTCAAAGCAAACGCCCAAGTGTTGGCTAACAACAGTAGACGCCGGAGCCAGAAACTTGGTGTGGGTGAAGACGATGACTTCAGGGACCAAGGGCTGACCAGGCCTAAGGTGAGCGGAAGCAGGAGAGCTTTGACTTCAGGAAGGCTGTGAGCTGCTCCTTAGTCGTGAGTGTGTTGACAGCTGACTGGTGAGTGTTGAATGAGCCAGGCAGCACAGGGCAGTGAGAGGGACTTCAGGTGCTCTCGGGAGCACCATGTTGTTGGAGGTCTCTTCCTGGTGACTTTCTGCTCACTGGTACTTGAATGAGTTTTTTACCCAGCAGCTCTGGGCAGACCCAGATTCACAGAAGGCCCTCTAAAGAGAACGTGGGGCAGATTATAGAGATGGACTAGAGACACCTTCAAGACAAAGATCCCTGTTTCTGCTTTGAAGTTCCTAATGCTTAACAGAGTGATTCTGCTTACTTGTGCTGGCAAGCCTGACCTCTGGCATTGGAGGCTCTAGTAGGAAAGGATATGGATTTAATTCTGTGTATTTTTCATGATGCTGAGGAGCCAGGCCTTGCTCTTATATTTGTCCCTCCTGTCTCCACGCAGAGGATCATGTTTTCAGACTTCTCTTCAGCTCAGCAGGATCCAATGGTGTAAATACTGATGACTTTTAAAAGTTTTTTTTTGTTTGTTTGGTTTTTTTTTTTAGTCAGCCCCCTTGTATGATAGCTTGGGGAACAAGTGTGGGCACTTAGTGTCACTGCCGGGACAGTAATCCAGCCTCTTAAGTCTTAGCCTGGCATACAGAACAAAGTACTTACTCCTCTGGCTGGCTGGTTACATTTCAAGGTGGCTCCTGCAAATGTGTGGACATGACATTGAGGTTGTCTGTTTCTGTTGTGCACCGTTGGAGAATCAGGGAGATTACCCTGTCTTGCCTAGGATTGGAGCCTCCTGGCTTGACTAGGGTCGCACTGTTCAGTAAGAATGGTGGGCAGTTAGAAATGAGCTCTTTACTAAGCATCTTCTCATTTTCCGTTGCGCAGAAACTTACGCATTTATTTGATTTATTTAATTTTGTGAGTATGGGTGTTCTGCCAGCGTGTATGTATGCGCACCACCTGGTGCCTGTGGAAGTCAGAAAAGGGCGTCAGATTCGTGGAACTAGAGTTAAGCAGGCTGTGAGTCCCCATGGAAATGCTGGGAGTCGAACTCTGTTCCTTGCAAGAGCAGCAAGTGCTCTGACCCACTGAGTCATCTCCTAGGCACAATCTTTAGGCATTTTTAACAGACTTGGAAAATTGAGTCCTGTTTTTCCTACTCAGAAACATGTCATCAGTGGTTTCAAAAACTGTTCTAGAGAATATACTAGAAAAATAATAGTGTGTTAATTCTTTTCTGTATTTTTTTTTCTTAGTCTCTTAGTTACTTCTCTGGTGTTGTAACAAAACACAATGACCATGGGAACATATAAAAGAAAGCGTTTGATTGGGTTACAGTTTCAGAGGGGTAGAGTCCATGAGGGTGGAGCACTGAAGGCTCCCATCTTCATCCACAAGGAAGGCTTGGGAGAGAGGCCATGTAGAATGGCAGGAGTCCATTGACGGGGTAAAGTCCACCCTCAGTGATAAACTTCCTTCAACACGGCCACACCGGTCCTTCCCAAACAGCAAGCATTCAAACATACAAGTCTATGGGAGCCATTCTTGTTGAAACCACCACATTGTGCGTTTGTTTGAGTGGATCTTACTTTGCCCTTAAAGACCCTTGTATTTTTTTCCTTGAGTTTCTGCTACTGCTGCAGACATTGCCTTATACTGAAAAATATTTCCAAGTTTTGCTTGAGAAATGTTACACATGGAGCCATGGTACTAATGTTCACAGGATGTGTTTATGTGGGTGCAGGAGACACTTGGCTTCTGGTACTGAGCCGGGCCTTATGCGAAGATATTCGCCTCTGATCTGCCATTGCCCCCACAGGTGCTTATAGTGGTGCCCTTTCGGGAAGCTGCCCTTCGGGTCGTCCAGCTCTTCATCAGCCTCCTTGAGGGGGACAGTAAGAAGAAAATCATTGTAAGCAACAAAAAGAGGTTTCAGGGGGAGTATGGCTCTGATCCTGAGGAGAGACCTCCCAACCTGAAGAGGCCTGAGGATTATGAAGCCGTATTCGTGGGCAATATTGATGACCACTTCAGGATTGGTAATGCCCCCTGTCAAGGTGGAGGTCCTTGGGAGAGCTGGGGGGATCCCTGACTGGGTGCTCTTGTGATCTCTCTTGCCTTGGACAGGAGTCTCGACTTGGTTGGTGGGTAGAGACTCCAAGACCATATAGAAAGGCCTTGTGCATTGCTTTGGAAATGGTTTGGCTGCAGCTTGTACACACCAGGTACAAGAGAATCACAGAGTTGAGAATCACAGAAACTGGGTGGGGTCACCCTGAGGAGGCTGAGGAAATTTCATTTGGGGGTAAGCCTGGATCTCCATCCTGTCTGTCTGTAGAGAGCCCACCCAACCTTAGACACCCACCCAGCTTTCATGTCTGTTCCCTTGATGAGCTCTGGGAGAGTGCTCCTTGTTCATGGCCTTGTGCCTCATTCACGGACATTGCTGAGTATCTGCAGCGTGACTGCCACGGGTAGGGAAGCTGGGCTTAGAAGTTCAAGTTTGTCCTTTGAAGAAGTCCAGCCTGGGAAACAGCACAGGGCGACAAGCACTCGAGGCTGGCGTGGTTGCTGACACGTGTGTTTTTCAGGAGTGGCAATCCTTCAGAGGAGCATTCGTCTCTATGCCCCCTTCTACTCCTCCGACATCCTCATCGCCTCCCCCCTGGGCTTGAGGACCATCATTGGTGGAGAAGGAGAGAAGAAGAGAGATTTTGACTTTCTGTCTTCTATTGAGCTTCTCATCATTGACCAGGCTGACATTTACCTGATGCAGAACTGGGAACATGTCTTGGTAATGATGAGTTTTCCCCTTGGACGGACAGCACCTTTGCTCCACATGTGTTGGATCAGTGTCTGAGCCAGCTTGGTCTGAGCATTTGAGACACTTGTGATCTGCAGCCTAAGCTGACCTCATAGTCACAGTGTGACCCATACTGGCCTCGTCCTTCTGACCCATGGTGTCCCACCCCACCAGGCCTTGTTCTGAAAGTTTCTTTTAAAGGATGCTCCAGTAGCTAGCCTGTGTTCTTGTTTAGAGGACTGCCCAGTAGCCTGTGTCTTTACTTTGTGGTCAGCTGACCTTGAGCACGTCGCCATCTGGGCTTTACTTTCCTGCTGTCACACGGACACACACTCCATGGGTTAGGGAGATGGATCATACATGCTCATGAGTGTCCCGCATACATGCCCAGTAGACACTAATGGTGGTGTTTGCTTCTCCAAGCATTTGATGAACCACATGAACCTGCTACCTTTGGACTCGCATGGAGTGGACTTTTCTCGAGTGCGCATGTGGAGCCTCAACAACTGGTCCAGGTACTACCGCCAGACCCTGCTCTTCGGTGCCCTGCAGGATGCCCAGATCAACTCTCTGTTCAACAGGCACTGTACCAATGCCCAAGGCCAGGTGAGCCCCATGCCCTCAGTCACCCTGTAATGGAGGAGTTGATGGCCTGTGATCAACAAGGACGGCTGCCTAAAGTTCTTCCCTCCTGGCAGGTGGCCGTGAGGAATGTCCCCGTGACTGGCGCCATCAGCCACGTGCTGGTGCAGCTCCCACATGTCTTCCAGAGGATGGAAGCCCAAGATCTTGCTTCAGTGATCGATGCCAGGTAACCCCACCCACAACCACAGGGCCTCAGAGAGATCTGACTTTGGATGTTTAGAACTGAACGCTGTTGCTATTAGTAATTACTGATTACCAAGTTAGGTCCCAGAACTGAACTCAACCGTGACAGAGAAGAAATCAGGCTGGGGAGAAATGAGGGCTTGGCCTCAATCTCAGCTAGAAGCAGGGTTGGAATGGCAGCCCGTGGTCCTGGCCCCTTGATTGAGACATGGCAATCTCATACCATGCTGCTGTGGACTGTGATATACTCCGTGCCATCCAGAGAAGAGCTGGTTGTCTAGTTCTCTCCTTGTTTGCCCTCTGTGGGCCTGTTGTGCTTCACATGTGCCACACAGGCTGGGCACCGAATCTGCCTCTCCACTTACGTGCTCGTCAAGTTTTATCTACCTAGTCTTACAGGGATCTCTCACTGTTACTGCCCACTGTAGGTCCAGCTCGAGCCTGTTAACCTTGTCCTTGGCCTTTCCTAATCAGGTTTCACTTTTTCGTAAACAAGATTTTGCCTCAGTACCGGGATGCCGTCATGTCCCACACACTCATCTATGTCCCCTCCTACTTTGACTTTGTGCGCCTCCGAAATTACTTCAAGAAGGAAGAGCTGAACTTCACACACATCTGCGAGTATACACAGAAGTCTGGGGTCTCCAGGGCTCGACACTTCTTCCTCCAAGGAGAGAAGCAGTTTCTGCTCCTCACAGAACGCTTCCATTTCTACAAGAGGTAACAGGACAGGCTCTCCCTCTAGGGGTCCTGGGCATGCTCTGTGGGCTGGGCACATATCCTTTGCCTATGGGGGTTGGTGATGGCTCATCTCTGTCTCTGCGTTGTGGCTTGGTGGGTAGGAGGGTCATCGGTTTGTTGGTTGGTTACTTCCAGAAGTGGGCATTGGTGGGAAGGGTAGAAACCAAAGCTTGGGCTGTGGACTGGAATGCAACTGTGTGTCCAGCACCTCACAGAAGCCAGTCCAGAGTTGAAGAGCAAGGCAGGATCGGCACAGGAGCTGGGGAGATGGAGGCTGAGCACAGGGTCATACCCGGGGTGACTATCTCACCATGGAAAACCAGGGCTCTGGTTTCCTTGATGGTGGCAGGGGCAAAAACTGAAGAGGCTCAGAGTTGAGTATTTTTAGTGTTTCAGTGTGTGTTTAGATTTATTACCAGTCACTAACAAAACAGATTGGCTGGCCTTTTTGCTATTGCTTTTTAAATTCTTATTTGCTTGTTAGTTAGTAATAGCTTTCTGGACCTGCTAAATGGCTGTGACCTGAGCTGAGTTCTTAGGACCCACGTGGTAGAAGGAGAGAACTGAATCCCAGTTTTGCAGAAAGCTGCAGGTTTATGTGCCCCCAACCCCTACCAGGCTTCCTGCTGCCAGATGCAAACCTTCCTAATGCTTTACTACAGAGATGGAAATTCTATCCAGAGCTTTCGTTTTGGTTTCTTATGGTGGAATTTTGAATTGTGTTTCATTTCATTTTGTTGAGACAAGGTTTTATTTAGGAAAATTTCAAATTATCTGGTAGCCCAGGCTGACCTTGAACTCCTGATCCTCCTGCTTCCACCTCCCCCTCCCAAGTGCTGAGATTACAGACACATACCTCCACACCTAGCTAATATTTCTGTTTTATTAACTTGCCGTACCATATACCAACAAGGATCTGCCAGGGATGTAAACCAGAATTCTACCCTCCAAGCGTTGAAGGGTCAGTCAGCCATGTACCATGACTCTCTGGAAGTTTTCATTTATGCTGATATTGGAATGTTGTTTCCCAGGTACATTATGTCTTTTTGTATGGTGAGGGAGGAATCCTAGCAGCCTGCATGGGCTCAGAAGACTAGGCATGAAGATTTAGATATTTTACCTAGTGTTACACAAAGATGTAACATTACATGTAATGAATTGCCAAAATGAGTATGTTTGTTCCCAGCTCCATTCTTGGCAACCTGAGCTGCTTGGCCAGGGAGCTCCTGGGTGCCTGCTGTTGGCTGAGAGCTGTTTCCGTTCACAGTGGAGTCACACTCACTGAAGCTCTTAACTTTCTGTCATCGCAGCAAATGCAAGTGTGCCGTCTGCGTGGCTGGAAAATTCCCCAACATGATTTTAGCCATTTCAAATGAAACTGTCTGAGCAGCTTTCCTAGGGGAGGGTGAGCGTGAAAGGAGTCTGGAGACTGAGCAGTTCCTGTGAGCACTGTTAACTCAGACCACAGTCTCCTCAAGCGCAGTGTGAAGACGGGCCGCACACATAGAAGCAGCTATGGCATAACCTTTACCAATTGGCCGGGAAAGCACACACGTGGCATGTCCTGACAGAATTAGGCTTATTTGAAGGTTTGGTACATTCATGGTCAGGGGAGGTATGCAGATAAAAGTCGGATAGAGATTCATTGAGAGGGAGGAATCCAGGAGAGGGGCTGTCTCTTTTGGGGTGGAAAATGCAGCCCCAAATTGAACAGGCACTGGGCTTTTATAGGTTTTCTTAGGGGTGAGCTTTCCGGGGTGAAATGTTCAGGGTTGGGTAGGATCTCAGTTCCTGAGTTTGGGACAAGCTCAGAGATTGATTGGATTTTGTGCTCAGGGATGGGCTGCCTTTTGTGTTCAGGGATTCATTGGATTTCAAGTCCTGAGTTGGGTGGGGCAGGGTGTGTTTCCTTGGCTCTGGTCAGGGCCAGGGTGTTCTTGCGCTGCCCCTTCTCACAGTACAGCACACACTGCAGTCCCGCTGCACCGCAAGTGAGGGCAGAAGGTTCTCTCAGCCCAAGAGCTCAGGACCAACCTGAGCAGCCTAGCAAAACTTACCCAGCTAAAAAGAAAAGGGGAAGGGGCTTCCTGATACTTCACCTGGGTGTCACAGCGCACATTTCCTCAACACAAGCACATGTAACCGTAACACCTGTGTCTTAGCACTTGGTGTCACCGCTCTGACTTTGCTGTATGTGGCCTGAGTCAGCCTCCCTGGCTATGTTCCCCAGTCTGGGATACAAGGGTGTACGTAGCATTTGTTGACCGTGTGACAATCAAGGTATTTTTGGTTGTCACGCTGTAGCCCTTGCAGTGTGCAGGACAGCTGTGAAGGAACTGGTCTGTGATGTTCTCTTCTCTATGACGTTGGCATGTTTTTGTTTTTGTTTTTTGATTTTTCGAGACAGGGTTTCTCCGTAGTTTTTTTGGTTCCTGTCCTGGAACTAGCTCTTGTAGACCAAGCTGACCTTGAACTCACAGAGATCCGCCGGCCTCTGCCTCCCGAGTGCTGGGATTAAAGGCGTGCGCCACCACCGCCTGGCGCGTTGGCATGTTTTGAAGGGTCATAGTGTGTTTCCTAAAGTTGTGTCCCATAATCCAGACTATCTAATTGCTTATTATTTGGACAAGTGGCTCCCAAACTTGGATGTATATTAGAATTCTTGAGAGTTATTAACAGGCCACATGCACCAGCCTGGTCTACAGAGCTAGTTCCAGGACAGGCTCCAAAGCCACAGAGAAACCCTGTCTCGAAAAACCAAAAAAAGAAAAAAAACAAAACAAAAACAGGCCACATGCTTGGTCCCATCGCAGTACTACTGAAGTCAGTGTCAGGTAACAAAAGAAAAGACAGGCTACTGATTAGAATAATACTTTTTTCAGAATTCTACGAAGAGGGGTTTGTATCCTTCCTGCCTCCTCTCATGGCACATTGTGGTGGTATGAAAGAAAATGGCCCCCATAGAGAGTAACACTAGTCAGAGATGATGGCTCTGTTGGAGGAAGTGTGTCACTGTGGGAGCAGGCTTTGAGATCCTATTTATGCTTAAGACACACCCAGTGAGACAGACCACTTGTTACCTGAAGGCTGTGGGACTCAACCACTCCAGCACCACGTCTGCCTGCACATTGCCATGTTGTACCTCAGTGATAATGGACTAAACCTCTGAAAATGGAAGCCACCCCAATTCAGTGTTTTCTTTTATAAAAGTTGCTGTGGTCGTGGTGTCTCTTCACAGCAATAGAAATCCTAACTAATATGCACATGATGCCAGCGTGCCCATCTGAGAGAAGCCATTCACCAGAATCATGGGGTCAAGATGTGCCTGTTAGGCTTTCCCATTGTAAAAGCCTTTCTCATGAATTAATAAGTATTCTATGCAGTATTTTCCGTGGATATATTCCATTCAATTGTTTAGTTATGAAATGAACCTCATTTCCTTTTAATGAGCATATCTTTTTGTTGTTGTTGTTTTCTGTTTTACTCCGTTTTCACCGCTATGGTGAGCCCTTCACATCTGGGGCTCTGTGTCCTCAGATTCGCCAGCTGTTTGCTGGAAGAGGAGGACGTGTGTCAGTACTGATGTGCGGACCTCTTTCTTGTCATTGTTCCTGAAACAATAGTTTTTTAAAGTATGTATTTTATGTTTATGAGTGTGCATATGTGTGTGCCTCCTGCCCACACAGGTCTCAGATCCCCCCAGAACTGGATTTAGAGCCAGTTAGTTGTGAGTTGTCATGTGGTTGCAGGAACCAAACTTGGGTCCTCTGGAAGAACAGAAAGTACTCTTGGGTACTGAGCCATCTCTCCAGTCCTCCTAAGCAATAGTTTAACAGCTTTCCATACAGCACGGATGCTGTGTTTAGTAAGAGGTAACTTGAAGTATACAGAAGTATCCGGTTCTGTGCAGATACTGCATCGCATCTGTAGTCCAAGGTATTATAGAGGGTGCTCAGACCAGTTTGTCCTGGTTCCTTGGCATACTCTGTACAGTTCTGCAGGTGCATGTATTTTGATGATATACCTACCTGTTTCTTTACAATGAATTTTGAAAGGAAAACTTCCCGTCATAAAGGCTGCATACAGTTAAAAGTGTGTACATTGTCTTATGCCCTTCTGCATCTTCTTCATTGATCCCACTCCACAAATTCAAGGGCTGGTGTGCAGGAGGCTCTGAATACCATCCCTAGCACCACACACACACTGCCCCATCATTAGTGTCTTTTTCTTGCTTTTCTGTATTCTGTGTAATTTTAATTGCATACACACTCTGAGGTAAATAGTCCTTACGTTTGTATACACCTTGTCTCCTGGCCACCAGTGTGGGTGGCTGTTTTAGTCTTGTCTGGATTTGGTGGTTGCCATAGCAACCTTCCATATACTACAAAATTGATATTCCAGTAGCAGATAGAGAACTTAGCTTGGTGTCTGGGAGTCCTGGTCTCTGGAGACAGTAGGTTCTGTTCAGATGCTGTGTCCTTTGTTATGACAGACATGAGCATCAGCAGTGAGTGCTGCAGTGGAACTCAGTGGTGGGGGTGGGGGGTTTGTGGGGTTGTTTGTTTGCTTTTATATTTAAGGCAGAGCTGGTGCAGTACAGACAAGCTTCAAGCTCTCAGTGTAGATAAAGATAATGTTCATCTCTTACCCCTGCCTCCTCCACACCTGGCTTGCTGTTGGTCTTAACAAGTTAGAGCAGATTGCTTAAGTTCACTACTGTTCCGTCAGTGTGGGAAGGTGATGCTGAAAAGGTGAAACAGGACTGAAAAAGTCACTCAGTGTTTGCCAGAGTGTGGGAGCAGGGCCCTCTTAGCCCCAAAATAATCACACAGAAACCATATTCATTAAAACACTGCTTGGCCCATCAGCTCTAGCTTCTTATTGGCTGACTCTTACATCTTTGTTTAACCCATTTCTATTAATCTGTGTATCACCACATGGCAGTGGCTTACCGGCTAAGTTTGGCAGCATGTCTTACTCTGGCTGCAGATCCATGGTGTCTCCCTGACTCTGCCCTTCTTTTTCCCAGCATCCAGCTTCATCTTCCCCACCTGCCTAAGTTCTGCCCTATCAACAGGCCAAAGCAGTTTCTTTATTCATTAACCAAGAAAAGTAACACAGAGACAAAAGGACCTCCCACACCACCAGAGCACTGGGATTCGATTCCCCAACCCACGTGTGGCCCACAGCTGTCTGTAATTTCAATTCCAGAGTATCCAGTACCCTCTTCTGACTTCTACAGACACATGCACAATGTTTTTTGGTTTGTTTACTTGTTTGTTATTTAAGTAAACCACATCATGGTGGGTCTCCAGAGAGACCAGCATGAACTGTGAGCTAAAAGGAGGGAAAAGTTGTCCTCCGTGAATGGGATAAAGTTCCTATGTGAGTATAACACCATCCCTAACGTTCCAACAGGGACGTCAGAGCCTTGTCAGCTTGTCTGTTGCTGGGTCGGGTCCCACAGGGACATTCAGCCTTAACCCTAGCAGTTCAGTGACCCCACAGTCTGCACTCCCCTTCACCCCACCGTGCTGCAGGGAGTGAGGTGGCAGTTTGTGAGCTGGTGAAACTAACTGCTTTGCCTAATGTCGAATGGAGCCTCAGGCAGCATCTTGTAAGGTGGATGAACTTGGGACATTTTTGTGTTCGTAGAGTGATGAGAAAGGACCAACAGGTGCTAGAATTGGTGCTGTTTATTTTATGCCCTTGGTCTGACCACATCCTCATTTTGCTTGATTGTTAAGTCCGTAGTTTGCTCTGGCAAAGTTTTATTTTAGTGTTATTAATCTTTATTTAGTGTGTGCACAGGTAGGGATCTGGACTTCTTTAAGGAGTTAGTTCTTGTCTAGCATGTGGATTCCAGGAATTGAACTCAGGTTACCAGGTTCAGTGGTGCACTGCCTCCCCCGCGGAGCACCCCTCCCCCGACAGCTTTTCCGTCCTGGTCTGCTGTCTTGCCTTTACTTCAGCCCATGCAGAGCAGGCTCAGAGCATAAATGTCAGCCAGGCGTGGTGACACACAGCTGTAACTCCAGCATTTTGGGAGACTGAGGCAAGAGGATCATTGTGAGTTCTTGGCTGCATAATGAATTTGAGGCCAGCTTTGGGCTACATAGTAAGACCTTGTCTCTAAAGTAAAGTGGGGCTGGCGACTTGGCCCATCCTTCCACGTGATGAAGAGAGAGAACTGGTTCCCACAGGTTGTCCTCTGACCTCTATATGTATATTGTAGTACACACACATACACAAATGTGTGTGTATGTGTAAAATAAGAAAGACTAAGCCTACCTGGCCTGCAGCACAAATTCTGGACCAACTAGGGTTACACAGTGAGATTCTGTCCCATAAAAATAAATAAATAATGAATATTTAAAAATTGGGCCAAGCATCATTGTATCATGGTGCTGTCTTTAATGCCAGCACTCAGTAGAAGGCAGAGGGGCCAGCCTGAAGTAGAAGGCTAGCGAGTTCCAGGTCCGGAAGAGCTACATAGTGGCTGGGTGGTGATGGCGCATGCCTTTAATCCCAACACTCAGGAGGCAGATCTTTTGTGAGTTCAAGGCTAGCCTGGACTACAGAGCTACACAGAGAGACCCTTTCCCGGGGGTGGGGGCAGGAGGACTACATAGTGAAACCCTGCCTCAAAATACATTTTTAAGAAATGGAAATTTTTGTTGCCATTATCTTAAACTCAACATTAGGAAGTTGATTATGTTGCCATAAAAATAGAGTCTCTGGCTCTGGGGTGGCCTTCTGTCTGTGCTCTGTGTCCATGGTCTGTGCTCTGATTGCCACCCCAGGCATCTAGCAACATACTGAGCCACGTCCCTGTGAAGCCATTGGTAGCACAGCTCTGCTGGCTCTTCACGCCCCTCCCTCTCTCACAGGTACACAATAAAAGGCATCAGGAACCTCATATTCTACGAACTGCCAACATACCCTCACTTCTACAGTGAAGTCTGTAATATGCTGAGAGCCACCAGTAGAGGAGAGGAGGCCACGTGGACCTGCACCGTGCTCTATTCCAAGTACGATGCCCAAAGGTTGGCTGCCGTGGTTGGTGTTGAGCGGGCGGCACAGATGCTGCGGTCCCCAAAGAACGTTCACCTGTTTATCACCGGAGAAAAGTGAGTGTGGAGCAGGAAGGCTGCATCGGTGGACCGGATAGACCTGATGTCATCACCTCCCAGGAGCACGCTCCAGACAGACTGCAGGCCTGTGGCCCTGGGAGGCACATTAAAACTAATGTTGGTGACCACAGCTGGCAGAGCCAAGAGCAGTTTGCAAGTTTGTCACATTCAGAAGCGATGCTTGTGCTTATCAAATGTGTAAGCTGTACGTTCTCCAATTACTTGGTGCATGGGAAGAGTCTGACTCGCCTGTCCATTTCTTAAAGCACTGGTGGCGGCGTTTGTGAGACTGGCTGGGAGCTGGAGATGGCTTGCTGTGTCGTCTCAGTCCTGGCACGTGGCACATGGCTTGTGGAACTCTGCCTTTGCAGCCAAACTCAAATACAATTATAAACACTTTAACCTAGAAGAGTACATTCTTTCACTGATCTTTTTCAGTTCCTCGCCGTGTTTCAATGGCTAACACGTTTACAGTCAGGGTATGTAAAGCAGTGTTTATTTCTGCAGTTAAAGAAACGCTGTTTAAGCCGGGCGGTGGTAGCGCACGCCTTTAATCCCAGCACTCGGGAGGCAGAGGCAGGCGGATCTCTGTGAGTTTGAGACCAGCCTGGTCTACAAGAGCTAGTTCCAGGACAGGCTCCAAAACCACAGAGAAACCCTGTCTCGAAAAACCAAAAAAAAAAGAAAGAAAGAAAGAAACGCTGTTTAGGACCCACGGCTGATGCCTGTCCTCAGCACCGCTGTCTCCTGTGCTTTAGCTGGGTTTGGAATCTTATAGCAGGTGAAGTGAAAAGGAAATTGTAATTTGAAACATTACAGACATTATTTTAAGCTTGTGAAAACAAACACGACTGCAAACAATGGGCCATCACAGATGATTCTTGCTTCAGGTGACAGGGAAGTGTAAGTCTGAGCCTGAGTTGTTGAGGAGCCAAACTCACAGGTGTGTGTTCGTGGGAGCGAGAGTCTTGTTCTTTGAGACCTCAACATGTCCTCGAGTGAGCAAGCTATCATCACTGCCTCCATCCAGATTCTTGACCCCATTAGAACCTTACCCGTGTACCCGGCTGTTCTAGACACTGAGGACACGGGCAGGACTGCAGGCTCCCATCTAACCTACTGTGTCCTGAACTCTGAAGCACAGCTGAGTTTCTTAGGGGCTGAATCGACCTTGGTGCTCTCAGTTCTGTCAGCTGTTTCTTAGGTTGTGTTGAATGGTGCCCGTGACAGGAGCGTCGCTAAGGTGGTGCTGCAGCCTCGCTGAGCCCATCACTGCTGACCCTGCTGACCCCTGGTCTAAGACAGGATTTGGCAGACTTCACTGTAAAGAGTAGGGGTTTTTTTGTTTTGTTTTATAAGTAGAGTGTCCACCCCAGTCTTGCATGGGATCATGACATCTCCCTGCCCTTTGGAGTGCTGGGATCACAGGCTTGAGCCACCATGCCTGGCCTCACTTGATTTTTAATTTATAGATATGTGCTTCATTTTTCATCTTGCCGTCATTATTTTTACAGGAACTACCCTGGTCTCAGCTGTGACCAGTAGGATCACCTTCAAGCTGGATCCTGTGTCCTTCTTACTTGTCCCCTTTTCCTTAGGGATTAGGGTTTGTTGTTTTAAGCCCCATCTGTGGTGAGGACAGGAATGTGTGTCGGGGTCTTGTGCCTGCCCCCTCCAGATTGCTCAGGAAGGCCTTGACCTTGAAGCCTTGAAGTTATGTGATTCCCTGCTCCTCTATCCAACCTTCCTTTGTCCCAATCATCCCGTTTCCCCAAGTTCCCCCCATTCTCCCCTTCTTACTTTTCTCTCCCCCTCTCCCCTTACCCCCATCCCACCCCACCCCCCAGTTCCCAATTTTTTGCCCGGCAATCTTGTCTACTTCCCATACCCAGGATAACAACTATATGTTTTTTAGTGATATAATTTGGGGCAGCTTTTATGCTAAATCGACATTTTGACTTCTCAGCATGATAAGCAAAATCAGTTACTCCAGACCGAGTTCTGAATTTCAGGACATGTAGATGATAGATAAAAGCCAACCAAAGCCAAGCAAGCATGAACTTCCTGAGTGCACAACTCTGCCTGTGGTTATTGGCATCTGTGTGCCACCGTTTGCTGCATTCACCATTTATTATGAGAAAAGGACCATGATTCCTCAGCTCCCAGGACAGATTGTTGTGACTGTCCGGGAAGGAATGGACTGCAGAGAGCTGGTGTGAGTTTATGGAATAGGTGACGTCACAGTGAGGGAGGCGTGGCCTCAGGCAGGCCACTTAGAACCTGTGTCAGTCTTTCCTCACTTGCTCTATTGTGCTTCTGAGACGTGTTGTCCTCGCTCTTGTCCATGATACCCCAAATTTGTGATCCTCCTGCCTCAGCCTCCTGACAGAGACGTTTCCCCTTTGCCAGCGTCTGTCTTGGTAGTTCTTAGCTTATTTGCTGACCACAGAGTCTGAGTGATCCCAGACCCAGGAAGGCCGGGACTTATCTAGGAAGCGAGACTTTCAGACCCCACACAGCAGTCACAGCTACTTCTGCAGTTTTCTTTTTGAGGAAAAAGGCTTTGAATCGTGACTGCTGCTCACAGCTGTGCAGCGTTCGAAACAAGAACGAGCTAATCACAGAGCACCACAGCAGAGACTCGGCTCTGCTGGCTTCCAAAGGGCCTGTGATTGAGTGCAGATGGCCTGAATAAGATGGGGGGTACGTGTCCCTGGTGACTCATACATGCTTCAGAGGACCAAGGGGTTCCAGAAGCTTTGATCCCTGATTGTGCCCCTCTGGGGATAAAGAGACAGGCTGCTGAGGGTGAAGGAAAGGCAGAGGTGCCCATGCTTGCTGACTGCTTTCTGCTGGCCCTTCCTGGGCTCTATCTTCAGCCTAGGGTCTCAAGATGGCAAGAGGTCTGGGGAAGAAAGCAGGACGGGAATGTTCTTTACAGCCATCTGTGGGCTGTATGTCACCGTGAGGTGCTGGAAGCTTCCAGAAGGAATGCTTTGGAAGTCAAACTTCAGGGTGCATCCTTTAGGGTCTGAGGCCTCTAGCCTTCCTGCCCACCCTCCCTGACCCCTTTCCTAGATCCCTGTGATTTGTGTTTAGTCTTAAGTGCCCCTATGCCTCTGGCCACACTGCTGCCATTCCTATGGGACTTGGGATCCTGTAAGAGGACAGAGCTCATTCTCAGCAGTCAGGACTAGCATATACTATACTGAGCAGTTAGGAATAGGCTTTGAATGCCACAAGTAATGCTTTGTTCTACAGAGATCTGAGCCTGTGCTGGTGGGTAGCTCAGCCTGCTGTGCTGTCTCCACTGCGGGGGGAAGCATCCTGCTAGCCTGCTCTCCCAAAGACCCACAGTTGGGTGCTTTGACCAAGCCAGTCTTGGGCCTCTGCATTTGGCTGTGACCATTTGGGCCCCGTGGCCTCGGCTGACATGTGGCAGGAAGGCTGTTCTCCAGCTGCCTGTCTGCTTTCCTGGCTGAGCAAGACCAACCAGAGAACCACAGGGGCGCCCAACATCTGTAATGCAGGGTGAGATTTCCTGGGCTTACAGACTCTCATAGGTCAGGCATCTTGGTATTTGTTGAAGGTCAGTCTGAAGGCTGGGTCTCTTGTCTGAGTCACCTCGTGTTGGGATTACATAGCACCTGACACTGCAAGTCCTCACACTTACTTCTGGGGTTTGGGTTGGATTGATTTTTGTTTTTTCTCTGGTGCTGGGATCAAACCCAAGGTCTTGGAATGCTATGTAAGCCCCCTTCCCTGAGCTGCAGCCCCAGCCCTACTTAGTGTCACAGAGAAGGGGATGATCACCCATCCTCAGAGAGGAGCAGGGAGTCCATCAGAACCCAGTTTAATGGGTGGCATAGTATCCAGTGGAAACCTACATTTCCTACCACCCTTCTGGTAGTTAGACATGGCCAGGTGTTGCCCACTGGGAGAGTGCTTCGCGAAGGAGACACCCAGCCTCTGTTCTTTGCCTACCAGGACTAAAAAGGCTGAAATCCTGCAGGTCAGGTCCTCTGCATAGAGGGTATGGCAGAGGGCAGCTGCAGCGCAGTCCTGCACAGCTCCTTCACTCCAGACACCCCAGAGCACACGGAACTGTAAGGACGGGGGAAGGGTGGCAGACGTCATCCCGTGGGGATTATAGAAAGCAGTTTTCCTGTGTATTTAAAAGAAAATGTAGTCAACAAGTTAGGATCCATAAGTCAGTAAGAGCTACTGCAGAGCCACATGTCTCTTGTCTCTGAGCAGTGGTTTAAGGACCTCAGATGCCTTCAGAATGGTGTGCTCTGTCTGCCTGGCTTTTCTAGTCAGCAGTGCCGCGTGGAGCTGCTCTGAGCCTCCCTAGTCCTTGTCCTGTTTCTGAAGCTGTACTCAGATCTGTCTGGTCCTCCCACTAGCCCTCCGTCTAAAAATAGCTACCCTGTCCGTGAGCCTAGTTTCCTCCAAGGCAGATATTCCGACCTTCTTCAAGACTTTTCCCGAAAAGTATGTGCTGCTCTTCTTCTTTTTAAAGAGTAATCCATGTTCAGTAAAAACAAAACAAAAAAGGGAAGCAAACCAGGCCAGCCTGGTCTACATAGTGAGAGCAAACCAGGCTCTGTGCCTGAGGAAGGATGATCCTGATTATGAGCCAGCCTGGTCTACATAGTGAGATCTTGCTCAAAACAACGACAGAAATAAATAAAGTAAAGCAAAACAAAATAAAGCAAAACAAAACTGAAACATCTGCTTGGCATTGGGTGATGTGTGTGTGTGTGTGTTTTGAGACAAGGTCTTATATGGCCTAGGCTGGCCTTGAACTCAGGATTCTCCCTAGTTCAGAGTGTTAGGATGACAGCTGTGTGCCACCACATCTTACTTTTTATGTGAAAGATTTTGGGAGCTTGCATCACTGCAGTGTCAGGGGCGAGGAGGCTGAAAGTGTGGCTCATTACCAACACCAGGTGGCAGTGGAACCAAGTGCCATCTGGAGCCCAGAGCCTCAGGCCCGCCCCCACCCCCACCCTCATCTTCCCTCCCTTCCACTAGCTCATGGCTGTGGTGTTTAAGTTGTTCTATTACCAGTAAAGACTCAGGAATCAGATATTGGGGTATAAACCTGATAGATCAAAGAAGAGGAGTGACCAACAGACCCAGCAAGTGCCTCTCTCCACAGTGCCAGTTCGAAGTCTCTCCCTACTTCTTCCTGTGTCTTCTCAATCTATATTCCTGGCTTCTCTATGGCTAATTCTGGCTGGCTTCACCCCTTGATTCAAGGTTAGCTTTATTAACAGTCTCGGGATGTCATAATACAGTCAAATATCCTGCAGCCCGTGAGTGGAGGAGACGGACATGTCAGCCTGAGTCAGAGAGAAAGAAACAACTGGGAGATGGATGAAACGCCGTTTCAGGACTGGAGAGATGGCTCAGTGGTTAGAAGCACTTAGCAGCACCCACGATTGAGTGGCCTACAGCCACCTAGAGCACAAGCTCCTGCTGGGAGCACCTACCCCTGTATCGCATATGTTCACACAAACGCACACACAAAATTTCAGCTGGGTAAGATGGCACACACCTATAATCACAGTACTTAGTAGGCAGAGACAAGAGGATAACCACAACTTTGAGAACAGCCTTGTCTCCATAGCTAGTTCTAAGGCAGTCAGGGTCACATAGCAAGACCCTGTCACAAAAAGCGTGTGTGTGTGTGTACGCGCGCACACACTGGTAAATGGTGGAAGCAGATCAAAGTGGGGAACTAGATCTGATCCAGAACCTCCACTGAATTCCAAGCACCCCCGAGGCTCGAGAGACTGTCTCTGTGACCACACTGCAGTCCTCCAGGCTTTCCTGATGGCCTGAGTTTGTGGTAGCTTGGGTCCTGCCCACCATTGCATTGTCCTCCCTCAAGAAGAGCTCCCCAGCTATACCAGAGAAAGTTGGCATTGTCACCCAACAGCCACCGAGTTCTAGCTTACATGGATCTTGTGTGAGCATGAAGAGAGTGGTTATCCTCTCTGAACACAGGTGGTCACTGACAGCTCTCCCGCCCCCTCTGAAGAGTGAGTCATTCCTGCACGGTGTGTGTGTTAGACTTGTCAAAGGCTGATTGGAGGGGAAACCTAGGTGTCTGGACAGAGGTGTTTGGTTTTCAAACAATACAAAAAGAGTCTGGCAGGAGGCTTGATTTCTGGTAGGCGTTTTTCGCACAAAGGCCAGCGGCAGTATACTGAGTTGCCTGGTCTTGCTGCTTTAGAAAGCCGACAGCACCTGCAGCAAGTGAATTCTGGCTTCTTAATGAGAGGCTGCCCATGGGTATGAGCACAGGTACCAGAATGTGGCTACCTACACCCTGGAAGTGGAGGGTTCTGTTTCCATGACAACCTCCAGCCGCAGCAGGTGGGGAGGTGGGTGTCGCACCTGTGCATCATTCTCCCAGCGCCAGTTTGGTTCCCTGCTAGGAAACCTGAAGCAAAGACTAAATCTGGCTGCCTGACTTGACTCCCAGGGTCAGGAAAAGCAAGAGCCCATCAGTCTCATCTGTGCCCACAGGGTCTCAGACTCACAGGAAACACCAGACAGTTCCCAGCTCCTTAGGTGGCAGAACCCAGCTGCACTCACTGCCTTAGACAACGTCTGAACTGCATCAAAGCAAAGCAGTGTGCATGCTGAGAGATGCTGCTGCTCTTATTGCTGTAGATGTCATATTTCCCAGACAACTGGTTCTTCCTGCTGCCTAGGGAGCACTGGGGAGAGAGCCTGGAGACAGGATGCTGTCCTGAGGCCAGGGTAGGGGTCAGCTTTGGGGACAAAGGCCCGGTCCCTGAATGGGACACAGCAGGAAAGTGGCTGCAGTGAGCGGCAGGTGACCAGAGGTCAGGTCAGACACCTTTCCTGGAGTCTGGGCCTGCAGGCAGGATCTCTGCAAGTCTGGAAGAGGACTCCCAGCCAGAGCTGACGGACATTGTTCAGTCAGCCAGGAGGGAAGGGCACATGCAGAGCCAGCCTTCTGTAAAGACAGGAGACATTGCTCCCTTCTAAACCTCCAGCGGGGTGTGTGTGTGTGTGTGTGTGTGTGTGTGTGTGTGTGTGTGTGTGCGCGTGCACATGCATTGGTTCTCTGGGCTGCCACACTGAAGAATACAGGCTGGGAAGATTTAACATCCAGAACCTTTAATTGCAGTCTCTGAAGGTGTCATCTGTACTTTCTTCGGAGGGTGAGTTTGTCTTGTGGTTGACCGTGTTCATCTTTCCAAGGTCATCCCTCTGTGTGTGCCCTGAGCTTTCTTTATGAGGACACAGGACTAGGACAATAGCCTCATTTGCCTCCATTGCCATTGTGAAGACCACCTACAGAGCATGTAATTCTAAGTCTGCCCTGAAGGTTAGGATTTCAGTGTAGAACAGACGGGGACCACACGGTTCAGTCCACAGCAGGCAGTCATTCTGTCTTTCCACCCAGACGGATCCAAAAGCAAATCCAAACATGGATCCTTAAAATAAGGCTGCGAAGGTAGGAGACCACACCTCAATGAGAAATGACCCTGGAGAAGCAAACGTTAATAAAACAGGACATGAAGGATTTACCTCCTTCCGGTGTGGGCTTTTGGTATTTCCTCTACTCGCCCTGCGGAGACAAGGTCCCAGCCCAGTTCATCCTATTGCCCACCCGCCCCCTTCACCTCCACTCTCTGAACAGCTGGGGATAGTTCTCTACTTGCTTTCCCCAACCTCTCCAGAAGAAAGCCTACGCGGATTTTGCTCCAGGAAGATCCTCAAGCTTTGCAATAAGCCATTTCATTTGTGTTGTTTGATTCTTAACTCAGGCTGATCTTAAACACAGCAACCCTCCTGCTTCAGCCTTCAAGTGCCGGGATTACATGTGCGAGCCACCACACATGGTTACAATCAAGAAGTTCCTTATATAGTGTCCAAACCTGGCCCTGTTGTCGGATTGGCAGGAGGGGACAAAATGAAGCTAAATTGGTGACCAACAGTTATTGTAACTGTCCCGTCTTACTCCCAAGGCTGACTCTGCATCTTTGGGTTTTGGGATGAGGTCTACCACAGATGGAGGTTGTGAGTTGTCCATGCTTCTGCTGGGCTGCCACGGGCAGACACTTCTTTGTCCTGGAAGGTAGCCCTGTGTGCCACAACACCGTCTGGATTCCTTCCCCTTGTCCACAGGACTCTCCCTTATGTCTGGTTGGGCTTCTGTATCTGCCCACATCTTTATGAATAGCCCTTCATTAATCTCTGTGATAACTCATTTCAGTGTGCCAGCTGTTTCCTCTCAGGGCTCTGAACTTCCCGTGTGCTGGGCTTAGTTACAGTATGAATATGCATCTCTTGTCTTCAGAAAAACAGCTTTGAGGAAATACAGTTTCCCTACCACATAATTCTAACCCACCCACTGAAAGGCTGTGTAACCAGTTGAAGATTCACCTCAGTGGTAGAGTGGTTTCCAAACACACATAAGGTCCCGGGTTCAGTCCTCGGCACTGTCAGATCTTCTGATCAGTGAGTCATTTTAAGTGTACAGGCCAGGCTGGTGCACACCTTTAATCCTAGCACTCGGGGCAGGGGCAGGCTGAGTGTGAACCAAACATGCCTGGTCTACAAAGTGAGTTCCAGGATAACCAGGGCTGTTACACAAAGAAAGCCTGTCTCGAGGGGGAAAAACATGTACAGCCAAATTAAGCATGGTGGTGCATGCCTGTGCCTAGTACTCCAGGAAGCTGAGGCCATCCTGGGCTACATAGAGAATGCCAGGCTAGCTAGAGCTACATAGCAAGAGCGTGTCTAAAAATAAATAAACAAAACAAACAAAAAACCCTCATATAACCAGTGTTTGTTTGTTACACATATCTGTAAGCATCAGCACAACTATTTTATATGTTTGTCACTTCAGAAAGCACCCTCAGGGCTGGCAAGATGGCTCAGAGGATAAAGAAATGCAAATCTCCAGATCCCATGATGGAAGCAGAGAACTAACTGCCCATGTATCACGGCATGTATGCGTCCTCACATACACATAGCATTTGTACACATGCATGCACACATACAGTAATAAGAAAGAAAGAACCATATCTCTAGTTACCTCCTCACCCCCTCCCAGACACCTCTAAGCAGTCACTGGCCAGCTGGGTTTCCCTGTTCTGGGTTCGTATGAATAGAATGATGTCACCTGCTATCTCTGAAAGGCATCTTCGGCTTGGCGTGACATTTTCAGGGATCTCCCAAGTTAGAGCTTGCATCTGTGCTTCACTCTTGGTGTGGCTGGTTAGATTGCAGCTGATAATGCAACACAGTCATCCACTGGCCAGCGGTGCTGGTTGGATTGTTCCCACTTTGGGTGGTTGTGAACAGTGCTGCTATATACTACTCTCAGGGGTAAGTGTATCTCATGTGCCTGTTTCCATTTCTTTTATGAATATACATGGGGTTACATGCTGTGTTGTGACATAGCTCTCTCTCTGCTTAGCCATTAAAGGACTTGGTAGGCCATTTTCCCAAGCAGTCAGGCAGCTCTCTGAAGATCAGCTGTCCTCAACAACAGTTGACTTGTTGGCTCTACCCCTCAGGCAGCTCTCTGAAGATCAGCTGTCCTCAACAACAGTTGACTTGTTGGCTCTACCCCTTCCGAGGGATGGGGTGAGGGGTCTCGTGTGCCCACAGCTGTCTTGTGCTGTCCATGCTGGCCAGCCTCCCGTACAGAAGAGAATGAGGCAGTGCAGCAATGGCTCCCTGTCCGCAGTCCACGGGGAACAGACTGGAATAACAGCCCCAGGGATAGGTCCTCAGTGCACCTGCCCTTACCCAGAAGGACACAGTGGTGGGGGATGACAGCAGGAAGGGGGGTAGCCAAAAGACTTACGCAGAGGAATGTCCACCACTCAGCTTTAAATAGTGCACTCTGCTGCACATAAACCCCCCTCGTCTCCGTGTGTGAATGGTTATTTTGTGGGGCACTTCATGATGATGCCCAGACATGAGCATAAAGAAACAGCCACGAGGTACAGGGCAGAGAACAAGAACTCATCTGGGAGGCCCCTGGAGCCGGAGCTCAGGAAACCCTGTAGTGATCCACAGACAGGGGAGGAGCCCTCACCAGCCACCATCCATGCAGCTCAAGCCAGCCTTCTCTGGGTATGAGAGCCTGGGACCAGCTGGGCTTCATTTAGAAAGCGGTTTGGCAGAAGTACTGCCGTGTTTGTATCCACCCTCTCTCCCACCCCCGGACGCTGGCCTCTTGTGCAAATCCACATGTGGGCCTGATGTGGACCTGATCCTGCTTGGCTTTTACATTCACTGAACACACTGGCCTCTGAAGCCGGCCTTGACGTAACAGGGAAACGGGTCCAAAGCATTGCTCGGCGGTGGGAGCTCAGATGTGGGCCCGTGGGCTCCTGCATGAACTCCTCCTCCCCTTTTACACGACACACACACATACTCGCTGATGTGAAACCAGGGTCATGAGGGGGATTGAGCCCATGATGTAGGGGTGTTTTCTGAGTTTTCATTCTACCTACCCAACGTGTGGGCTGATAGACAGCCCTCTGAGGCAGCAGTGGTGAGCAGGATGCTGGCTGGAGGGAAAACCAATCTCCTTGGCAAGTACTTTGGGTGAGAGCCAAGAGGGCTGGAGTTTGTCACAACCGCCATCATCATTTTCCTTACTCTCCCTTGATCGATCCTAGGATAAAATCAGATTAACTCAAATCTCAAGATGACTTCATGACCCACACATAGCACAGAAGTGCTTCAGAGCAGACAGCAATTGGAAAACACGCATGCTGTGACCTCTCACAAGGGCAGTGGATTAAAGATTGAGTGGCTGCGGTCTCTCCTGTAATGGATGGAGTGCCTAGAGCAGCCCTGGGACCAGTGAGATACGATCTCAGAAATCCAAAAGGAAGCAAGAAGTCACCACACCTCACTTCACAGAAGCCCAGAACGGACCTTCAGATGCGATCTAGCCCAAACACAGCTCGACCCTCTGCTGGTCCCCTTGCCCCCTGGTCTCGTGTACTCCTCCAGAGGCACCGGCCGGGCAGAGTGGATCGCTCTGCTTGTCTCAGGCACGTTGTTCCCACTGTGGAAGGGTTCCCAGTTGTCACTCCTGAGTTCACGAGTCAGAAACTATTCTCTGCATCCTACTCAAGTCTAGGTTGACTTGGCCAATCCCATCAGCCACTCTGACTGTATTTACAGGCAAAGAAATTGCTTATCAGCTTGCAATAGATCCCTGCCCTGTTGAACCAGGATTAAGAACTCATTGATGGAGCTTTAGAGGTTTTACATTTGCCTAAGAGGAAATGTTCGGGAAGAGCCCACATGTGTGTCCAGTGTCCTTTATAACTGGCACAGGCAAGTGAGAGGCTTCACACTCCCCTGTTTCATCTTAAAATGTTTTATTACACGTATTTATTTTGTGTGTCAGGGGGTGGGTGCATGCCACAGAGTGTGTGTGAAGGTCAAAGGATAGTTTGCAGGAGTTGGGTCTCTTCTACCATGGGTGTCCTGAGGGTCAAATTCAGGTCACCAGGCCTGGCAGCAAGCTCCTTTGCCCACTAAGCCATCTCGCCTGTCCCCCGCTGCATCCTGAAGATCAAACTCAGGTCACCAGGCCCGGCAGCAAGCTCCTTTCCCACTGAGCCATCTCGCCTGTCCCCCGCTGCATCCTGAGGATCAAACTCAGGTCACCAGGCCCGGCAGCAAGCTCCTTTCCCACTGAGCCATCTCGCCTGTCCCCTGCTTTATTTCTATGATACACTTTATCACTAAGACACGTCTCTAGCCAAGAAGCTTGTAACTGCCACCTGCTACACCAGCCCTGGAGCCAAACCATATTTCCAGCTCAGCCCTGCTGGCCTCTGTGAAGTCTCCAGTCACTTCTCTTCCCGTTTTCTTTATCAGCTGTGGGCCATCTTGCATGCCCCCCCTTGTTCCCTGATGGCTCTAGGACATCCTGGGAGCATTTTGGATAAAACAGTGCTGGGGTGTCACCATCACCCACTGCCTGTCTCTGGTCCATCCTGGATGCCTGTACTGGGTTCCGTTTTAGGGATCGCGCAGCTTAGGAAGCCGCAGGTAACAACCACAGATATCTCCATGTAGTGGTGTGAAGACCCTGCCCTAAGGCCACAAACCCTGTGCTGTGATGGCCACTGTGACTACCTAAGTTCTGCAGAACAATTCAGTGCCACCTCCGTATGGCTTTCTCTGTAGGACTCAGGCAAGGGCCCTAGTGCCATCTCTGCTCTGTGTCTCTCTTTAAGGCGAGCTTCACTCCTGGAGGCTTGTGGGAAGGCCTTGAGACAAGCAAGTCACAGTTTTCCCAGCAAGCTCAGTAATGTCTGAATTCGGGAAAACCAACCTGGGGTTCAGGATATGGTTCTGTCACGTAAGTGGGAAAATCGACAACACCTGTCAGCTCTTCAGCTTGTAGGTCGGGCCCAGGGGAAGCTTCCGACTTTTGTACCAGAGCTTTACAGTGTGTTCTTGTGGTTTGGGAAGACATAGAGGGATAGTCAAAACGGAACAGGCCAGAAGAGAGCTAGGGTGCAGTCCTGTGTGTGGTAATGAGTCTGAGCAAGTCGTTTCCCACCCACAGCCTCAGTTCCCTTCCATGCTCCAGAGCAGTGTTCTGGGTCCAGGTGGCCAACCTGTTCACTGAAAGGCGAGTAGAGCTGTGTTCTAGGTCCCAGTGGCCAGCCTGTTCACTGAAAGGTGGAGTAGAGCTGTGTTCTAGGTCCCAGTGGCCAGCCTGTTCAGTGAAAGGCGAGTAGAGCTGTGTTCTAGGTCCCAGTGGCCAGCCTGTTCACTGAAAAGTGGAGTAGAGCAGTGTTCTAGGTCCATTGGCCAGCCTGTTCACCAAAAGGCAGAGTAGAGCAGTGTTCTAGGTCCTGGTGGCCAGCCAGTTCACTGAAAGGTGGAGTAGAGCAGTGTTCTAGATCCCAGTGGCCAGCCTGTTCACTGAAAGGCAGAGTAGAGCAGTGTTCTAGGTCCTGGTGGCCAGCCAGTTCACCGAAAGGTGGAGTAGAGCTGTGTTCTAGGTCCCAGTGGCCAGCCTGTTCACTGAAAGGTGAGTAGAGCAGTGTTCTAGGTCCCGGTGGCCAGCCTGTTCACTGAAAGGTGGAGTAGAGCTGTGTTCTAGATCCTGGTGGCCAGCCTGTTCACTGAAAAGTGGAGTAGAGCAGTGATCTAGATCCTAGTGGCCAGCCTGTTCACTGAAAGGCGAGTAGAGCAGTGTTCTAGGTCCCAGAGCTGTGTTCTAGGTCCGGGTGGCCAGCCTTTTAGTATAGAGGCTCTGTAATGGAATAGAGCAGTGTTCTAGGTACCAGAGCTGTGTTCTAGGTCCAGGTGGCCAGCCTTTTAGTGTAGAGGCTCTGTAATGGAATAGAGCAGTGTTTTAGGTCCCAGAGCTGTGTTCTAGGTCCGGGTGGCCAGCCTTTTAGTATAGAGGCTCTGTAGGTTGTGTTGCTACTTTGCTCATCACTGTGACAGAACACCCGACAGACACAACTTAAGAAATATTTATTCTAGATCATGATTCAGAGGGCATGGTCCATCGCAGTGGGGAAAGCTGGAGGCAGAATCTGCTCTGTGACTGTGGGAGGACAGGGCAACTGGAACTAGAGAGCTAGGATGGGGAGTGGGGCCAAGCTACAGTTCCTGAGTCCAGGTCCCCATCAACCTGTTTCCTATCTAAGCCATAACGCAGGTCACGCAGTCACCTCTACTCCATTACATAGCTGTAGTGCAAAGACTGCACATCCGTGCTCTGATGCAGCTTCATCTTCAGATACAGGCAGCAGCCCTTGTTAGACTTGTCAATCAGTTTGCCAGTCCCAGGTGGCCTCCAAAAGTCCTTTACACTCCGGTCCCTTCAGGATAACCGTAAACTCCTTTGATAGCACACACTCAGTTCATCTGAATGAGACAGTCTAAATATAACAACACCAGCAGTTAAGGAATTATTTTAGATATCATCTTTTTCCCTTTCCTCCAATGATTCATTGAATTTTGACAGCATTTGTTGAGAGTCTACCATATGCCCGGTGCTGTTCTTGCTACTGGGGAATCTAACAATTGGCTAAATCCTAGACATCAGATTGCTCACAGCCCAAGCGAGAGTGGTCACAGCCACATGTCACTGTGATTGCCTGTTCGAGGCCAGTGTCTGACATCAGTTCAGGGTTGGAGAGATGGCTCAGCCATTAAGAGCACTGGCTGCTCTTCCAGAGGTCCTGAGTTCAGTTCCCAGCAACCACATGGTGGCTCACAACCATCTCTAGTGGAATCTGATACCCTCCTCTGGCATAAGAGCATGCATGCAGACAGAGCACTCATATACATAAAATAAATCAATAAAATCTTTATTTTTTTTAAAGAGCTCTTATCTCTTTTCTGGGGGACTTGACTTTGTTCCCCAGTACCCACGTTGGGTAGCACACAACCTGTTGTAACTTTAGCTCCCGGGGCCCAACACTGCCTCTGGCCTCATGTTTAATCACACACGGTGTATACACAGAGACACATAACATATACATAATGGAAAGAATGTAAGTCTCATTGCATACACGTTTCTATTGCTAACGTAATGTGCAAGGTGTGTAGCAAGTTGGGTGGACTGTTAGAAGTGCCTTCCAGGAGAACTGATGGGTCTGGACTTTCCAGACCCCTGCTCAGACCAGGGCTGGGCTGCACGGCAAGGCTGTCGGCTTGCACTGGAGGCCTGGACAGTGGCAGCCAGTGATAAGGTTTAGGCCTTGCTCAGCTGCAGAGAAAGTGCCATGCAGCGGGAACTACCCGACAGGAAATGACGCACGACATTCCACGTGAGCAGGAACCATCAGTCTGTCTTTCCCACCGAGGCAGGTACTCGAACCACAAGCAGACTTTGGTGCCAAGGTTTGTCTTTCGCACATTTGTTCCTGAAACATCACTAGGATTTGATATGTCCTCCCTGAAACCTGCAGCAAAATTGAAGTTGTCTGGATCAATAGGCCGATCTTAGTGAAGTCTTGAGGGGCCACCCCATGACACTGAGGAGTGACAAAGAGGGTGGCTCAGCTCAGAGCATGTCTAGTTGACTAGCATGGAGTAGAGCTCCTGGACAGTCAGACTCTCTCTCTCTCTCTCTCTGCCTCCTTCCCTCCCTCCCTCCCTCCCTCCCTCCCTCCCTCCCTCTTTCCCTCTCTTCCTCTCCCTTGCAAATGCTCTCCCATTGAGCTAGAGCCCCAAACTGTGTTCTATACGTATAGACTCACAGAAGCTGTAATCCTACCTGAGGCCTTCATTGCACAGGTAATGGAAAGTATATTTCCATAAGAAAATGAAGGGTTTATTCTGGGTGGCAAATGGAAGATCCAAGAGTGAACCCTGCATCTTCTGATGTCAGATGTCAAACTGTGAGCCATGCAGGAACCGACTTCACTCTGGCATCCAGAGTGACACGCTTGTAAAATGTATGTGATTATTCTTTTTTTTTTTTTTTTTTAGAGTGTTGCTTGTGACCCACCAGGGTGAAGTCAGAGCTGGCATCTGATGAACTTGGCTCTGGATCAGGGAGCTAGTCACGTGCCATCCTCACGTATCCCAGATAAAAGTGTGACTGACATGCTTCCCTTTGAAGGGCCCCATTTCTACTGGTACTTTTCATAAGTGAGTAGAAAGAACTTCTGACTCTTTCGTCTTCTTTGGGAAAGAATTTAAATATGCATAAAGCAAGCCCCAAATCTGTCAAATGATTTTCAAATTATATTTAAAACTCACATTTTCCATGCATCCTTCCCAAATGAAATGCCCGGAACTTTGATCCAACACTGATGGACACTTTCATAACAGCTTAGACACTTATGCTGAACCTCTTCATTCTAGGAAAACTGCAAAAATAAAAAAAATATTTCAGGGCTTGGGAGGTAGCTCTTTCAGTAAAGTGCTTAACACAGAAACAGAAGGACCTGGGTTTGGACCCTGGAATCCATGATTTTGTTGTTGTTCTTAAAGCTGGGCATGCTTCTGCAGACTTGTAATCCCAATGTGCTGAAGTAGGGACAGGAAGATCCCTGACCCTGTCTCAAAAGGAAAGAAAAAAAAGATGGTGGCATCTGAGGAACAAAGTTGTCCCCTGACCACACCCACACATACACTGTGGAGAGAGGGGGAGAGAGGAGGGAGAGAGGGAGGGAGGGAAGGAAGGAAGGAGGGCTGCTATTGCCATCTAGGGGGCATTTGCTTGCTTCTTTCCGAATCTGGGGGTTGAGGCCCATGTGAGTGACGTAGAAGGAGATTTATCTACATAAGAACGGTGTCTATTTGAATGCTGAAAGTGTGGTGGGATACAACGGAAATGTCTAAATTAAATGGTCCAAAATGGAAATCAGACTTTAAAAGCTCACATTTCCAGCTCAATTTTAGAAACGCCTCAGCCCATGAAGCTCGGCCCATCTGGGTTCACCTCCCACTGTTCCTCTCTGCGAACATCCTTCAGATGGACGCACTTCCATCAAAGGGACCCTTGGAATTCAGTTTGTTTTCTCCATCGCAATGATGCAGAAGATGGTGGTGGCTAGGGACAAGGAGCAGAAGGGAGGGTACAGGTATCGAAGCCCCATCCCTCCCTGCGGGGGGTACCTCAGCACATCTAGATAACAGCCTGAAACCTTTTAAAACTGCAGGTAGCCCTCGGGCCTCAGCCGTCTGTCTCACGTGTATCTGCCCCCCCTTCCCCCTCCCTCACGGCTTGAATGGGTTTCCCAAAGTGGCTTCAGTTTATCTCTTCTCCGAGAGGCTGCTTCGTGAGGAAGAGCCAGAGGCGGAGGCCAGCTGCTCCTCTCGGTGCGGTGCCGGTGCCGTCTCAGCCTCACTCGACAACAGAGTGGATGGGGAGATTGCTCCTAATTAAATCACATCATAAAAAAAATGCCATTTTCCATCTGAATGCACTCTGCTGTTCTCACGGTGGGTAATTTGTTGTTCTAATAAGCCGGAGGTTGAATTCCAAGGTTGTAGCCACTGACGTTCCACAGAAACAGCCATGCTGTTCTGGCAGTGTGCTTGCTCCGGGGAAGCTGGCAACCGGCAAGTCCTTATAAAAACTGTTTGGCTGGAGACCTGGGAGCCAACGGGTGCTTCGGGTGCTTCACAGCCTGCCATATAATAGGGCCATTCTGGGCCACCGTGAGCAAACAAAAGCTTTTGCTAACTGAAAAATGAACAGGAGGGTTTCCCTTTTGCAGATCAGATGTGATGGACGTGGTCCCGCCTCCGTGTGCCTGAGCAGAAGCAGCCTCCACCCCCATCCAGTTCTGGTTAGGGCGGCTGGGGCCATGGTGCAGGAGTGTAAGGGTCACCATCAGCTCTAACACAGAGCAGCTTGGGTGACCTTGGGCGAGGGGCTCTGTCTCCGTCTCTGTCTCTATCTCTCTCTCTCCTCTATCTCTTTCTCATGGGCTGATCGTTCTATCTGTAGAGATGGTGTAACTCCTACCTCTCAGGAGGGTGAAGATAAAAATCAGAGAATGTAGTTAGTGGTCAATGAACAAAACCAAAGCTTTCCCTTTTGCACCCGGAGAGATGAAGGACCAAGGTCATGAGAGCAGTGTCGGGTGCTTCTGGATTTTGCGTGACTACATGCAGGTGTCTGGCTGATACAGACAGAAACAGCCACCACAGTGTGAGCACTTCCATTGGCTAGGACCTGAGCCCTGTGGTTGGCCTGAGAGAGCAGGACTGTCCTGTGTGGAGGATGCCAACCACTTTGTGTTCTTGGCCTGACCCTGCTCGGGCTTCTCTACACCCTGGGCCCCTTTTCTCCTCCTCAGCAGCAGTCGACAACGCTAGCACTAGAACCCTCTCTCATTCCCCAGGACCCCGGGAGGTTGTGCATTGGCTTGCTGCCTTCCGCCCTCCACCTCTCTCTAGTTTCCACACCAGCTTGGCTGCAGGGGAAAATCCACTGAAGCCTTCCATGAGAAGCACAGACTCTAATTGTATTGAGTCTACTGAGATCCGTGCTCATGATCCTGGCAGCATTAGTCTCTTGGTCCCTGTGATTACCCGGTGATTATGGGCCTGCTCTGCTAGGCACAGGGTCCCGTGGGGAGGCTAATGGGCCAGGGCTAGTTCTCTGTCGTGAGTCATGCTGCCATCCTGCTAGGAAACAGAAATCCATGGCCTGAATCAGTATCCTCCCTTGGGGCTCGACACCTCATGGCCCACCCTTTTGCTGGCACACGGAGGCAGCAGCTGTTTGGATTTGTTTTCCTTCTGTTGGGAGCAAGCTTCTCCTTGCCAGTTTCTCAGAGGTCCTTCACCACATAAGCAATGGGCTGGGCTTGCTCATTCTCATTTGCATTTCCCTTTCTCTGCTCCCCCCCTCCCCATCTCCTCTCTCCTCCATCTTTGGTCCCAAGCCCTTGCTCTGTTCTCCTGCCCCCTCTGTATCTCACCTTTGTTCTCATCTCGGTGGGTCTTCCGTAGGTGACAGTCGGTGATAGCACCTAAGAGTGACGCGGGCTCCGCTCTCAGGAATCGTAGCCCTCAACCCTGCAGAAGCCTGTCGTTCATTGTCCCCTTCCCCCATCCTGTATGGAGGCCTGAGAACCTCGATATTCTTATGGTAACAGCAAATGAGAGATAAAATTATTTAGTCGGGGGCTTCACCCCAGTTCCCTGGCATCCATTTTTGGAATACTGAGCTGAACACTCCATCCTAAGCTCCCTCCCCTGGGAGTTGCCTCAGCCCAAACTCCACCTCTGAGAAAGCCCACCAAAAGGTGACCCCTCCCCAGGGAAGGTCAAGACCGCACCCACAGGCCACTGAAACTGCTCCCGAGAGAATGAACACGTGGTCTCCCTTTTTCCTCTCTGGTGGTCGGTTCAGTTTTCCTCCCCACATCCCCGTGTTTTTCCAGGACCATCCGGGAGTGCTGGCACCCATTAAATCTGGGTATCTTTTAATTTGGTTTGATTTGGTCTGATTGGGATTATTTGCATTGGGAGAGAAGTTCATTGGCCAGGAAATACTTAACAGAAATTAGAAGGAATGTAGGGTGCTGGAGAGATGGCTCAGTCTTTAAAAGCCCTTGCTGCTTTTCTAGAGGCCCTATATTCAGTTCCCAGCACCCACAATGATGGACTCACAACCACCCACACTTCAAGCTCCAGAGGATCCAGTGACCACTCTGGCCTCCTATAGCATGCATACACGCACAGACACACACACACATAAAACTAGAACAAAAGGAAGGTGAGGGATGATAAAATGAGGTGGGGAACAGTAAGGTAGGTAAATAAGAGAGCGGGCAGCTGACGTGAGATAGCCACACTGCCCAGATAAGAGAGGTCAGGAGGTCAGGGCTCCAAGGGAAACAAGGTTCATCTTGGCAGGCTCTGTGCTCTCAGGAAGCCCTTCCTAAGGAAAATACGAAGTGCACTGTTACATATATATTATGTTAATATATATTAATATTTTATATATTATTAAGCCTGGCAGTGGTGGCATATGCCTTTAATCCCGGCACTCGGGATTCAGAGGGAGGCAGATTTCTGTGAGTTGAAAGCAGCCCCGTCTACATAGTGAATTTTAGGTTAGTCAGGGCTGCATAGTGAGACCCTGTCTTAAATGAAACAAGGGACTAAAACAAAGACATGCCAGCTGCCTGTGAGTGTGTGAGCCACTTTCTGCTCCATTGAGGACCTGTGGAAACCTGAGCAGGGATGAAAAGCACCTTTTTCAAGGGCCTTACTCCTCTAACTGAGGAACTCTCACAGAATAGCTTCTACTCAGTTTCGCCTATTCAGAGTAAGGATGGTGTGGCCACATCATCTCTTTCCCCTTTGTTAGTGATGGTGTGGCCACGTTGTCTCTTTCCCCAGAGTTAGTGATGATGTGGCCACGTCGTCTCTTTCCCCGGAGTTAGTGATGGTGTGACCACGTCATCTCTTTCCCTGGAGTTAGTGATGGTGTGACCACGTCATCTCTTTCCCTGGAGTTAGTGATGGTGTGGCCACGTCATCTCTTTCCCCAGAGTTAGTGATGGTGTGGCCACGTCGTCTCTTTCCCCGGTGTTAGTGATGGTGTGGCCACGTCGTCTCTTTCCCTGGTGTTAGTGATGGTGTGGCCACGTCGTCTCTTTCCAGTCTCTGAGATCCCAGACTCATATGTGGATGCATCTGCTCCTTTGGCATGGGGGCCTGAGTGGCACTTGCGGCTGGCTGCATCTGCTGACCCAGTTCTCAGCCCTACAGTGATGAGTGGCCGCAGGTACAGCTAAGTCAAGCCCCACATTCCCTGCCACACACTGCCTCCCTCCACCTCCATCTGCACTGACTCCTGTTAGTCTTCTCCTTTGTCTCAGAAACCATGAGGTGTCGTGAGTCTGCTCTGTGTTGCCCTGGGAACAGCAGGTGGTGGAACACCGCCGGGGCAGTGGGAGGGCAGAGGCTGGCAGTCCTGGAGTCCATGCCAACAAGAGTCCATCTGGTTACTGGATGTAATGAATCCAGCTGTTCGCTAGTGTCGCAAATGGGGCATTTGCTTGTACTGTTGGCATCATCAAACTGAGTAACAGGCTCTGTCCGGAGCCGGGTAATGGCCATCTATTAGCCTCTGTGGGGACGCGTGCATTAAGAAAATCACATTTCGTGTGGCTCTGCAGCTGAAGGAATTGCTTGTTAAAATTTTCCACTCAAGCAACCTAAAGCCCAGGGTTTATCTTCTGTGAGAGACGATGAGCTGCTATAGAAGTTAACCTCGGGATGGGAGAGGGACGGCAACAGTGAGGCAGAGGGGACAGACATAGCAGGGGAAGGCCCGCACATGCTCTTTCCTTGTGTCACTTGGTGACATGGGATGGACTGTCATTGCCTGTGAGGTTACAGCAGGAACAAGAACAGGCTTCTAAGTCACGGGCCAGAAGGCACTCAGCAGCCCCACGGTGACAAAAATGCCACCACCAGACTCATTTCTTGGCTTGAGATTGGCTCTTTCCAGCGAGCTACGTCCCATCAACCTCTGGGCATTGGGTAGTAGATGGTGTCACTGGAAGGACTGTCAGCTGCAGAGTCTGAAGAGTTTTGGTGATGGGGGAAGAGAATAGGTGGGACAGAAGAAGTTCCAGAAATTTCATAAGAAAAAGCAGAATTAAGTCCCTTTGCCTATTTTTTTGTGCTGACGACCGAACAGAGAGTACTAGACAAACACTCTTCCACCGAGCTACACCTCCCAGCCCTCTTTGTATCTTTTTAATTTTTGAGACAGGGTCTCATTAAATTGCCCAGGCAGACTTTGAACTTATAATCCTTCTGCCTCAACTCCCTGAGTGGCTGAGATTACAAACTTGGGCCATCAGGCCCGGCCAGCCTACTTTTAATCCACAGTCATTCAGGGAATGACTTAAAAAGCAGAGATCTTGGGGCTGGAGAGATGGCTCAGCGGTTAAGAGCATTGCCTGTTCTTTCCAAAGGTCCTGAGTTCAAATCCCAGCAACCACATGGTGGCTCACAACCATCTGTAATGAGGTCTGGTGCCCTCTTCTGGCCTGCAGACAAAATATTGTATACATAATAAATAAATATTTTTTTTTTTAAAAAAAGCAGAGGTCTCAATCTTTGTCATTTGGAAGTTTGACAGCTCTTTCCATGAAGCCAGAGTGATAAACTTCTAGGTGGTTGGCGGTGTGCTTTCTGAAACTGGGGAGGTAGAAAGAGAAGGGACTGAGACGGGGGTTCTGAAATGAAGAAGCTCACGTCTTCCTAATGCAGAGAGGCTGGGTGGCCCCTGCTTCTGTGGGTCAGGTGAGCCCACACCTCCTTGAACCACTCAGTCTGTGGAGCTGTCAGTCTTTCTCGTCCTTGTCAAACCGTCTCAGTGAAAGGTCTTCAACTCAGAAAGCAAGGCCTCTGGCCAAGGCAGCACTGCTTTCAGCCCCGGTCAGTGGCCTTGCTTCCCTTCCACCATTTCCCAGACTCCCCTGCAGGGACCTACTTGCCTTCCTTACCCTTGAAAAATGTTTTCTCTGCCTCCTCGACTTCTCTGATTATTCCTGTTATCTCTCACACTTAGGAAGCTGAAGCAGGAGGCGGGTCAGTTTGAGAATAATCAGGACTACAGTGGACTTCATCAAACACACAAACACCAAAACCAAACAAGCACACCAAACCCCAAAGATCCCTCTTGAACTTCTCTGCCCTCAGGCTGACTCCGAAGAGGTTAGCAGCTGTGTTCCTTCTCTGCTCTCCTAAAAGACAAATATAGCCGCCTCCTTTCCACCAGGATATAAAGATATAATTAGATCACGGGGCGAGCATCGTTTGACTCAGTCCTTCTGGTTGCCAGTGCTCACCAGAGGCAAAGCAGATGCCAAGGCTGTGCTTTGGGACTACGTGAGCTTCCGCTAGCCTTTGCACATTGGATAGGTGGGACCTACTAGGAGGAAGTTAGGTCACTGGCGGTATGCCTTTCATGGGCACACCGGACCCCAACCCTCTCCTTCCTCTTTGCTTCCAGGCCAACACAAAGGAATTAGTGCGTTCTACTCCATGTTCCCCACCACGATGTTCCACCTCACTGCGGGACCAGAAGTCCTGCCCCAGACTGACACCGAGTTCAGTCCCCACTACCCACATAAAAACCCAGACATGGTGGCATGATCCTGTAACCCAGTGTTGGGAGGAGGAGACAAGGTGAATCCCTGGGGCTCATTGGCCAGCCAGTCTGGTGTGATCAGCTAGTCCCAGGTCCTAGTGAGAGACCACACTCAAAAAAATAAGGTAGAGAAAAATTAAGGAAGATACTTGACATCAATGTCTGGCCAACACACACACACACACACACACACACACACACACACAAATGGCTAAGGTGTGAGTCTGAGGCCCATGGTTCCATGTCCAGCACTGTCACATTTTAAGAATGAGAATAATAATAATACAGTAATGATAATACTTGTCTCCTATATTGTTGTAAGAAAGATTCAAGATCTTAATTAAGGCTTTAATTAATTAATATTAAGGCTCATCCTTCGGGTTTTATTTTTTTTGAGACTTGGTCTTGCTTTGTAGCCCAAGCTGGCCTGGGCTTTCTGGTCTTCAGTTTCACCACCATGCTGGAGCAAGATTTAAGATTTTAAACATTGCCAACAGCAAGTAAGTGGTTAGTCAGCTTGGCTACAGACATTATTATTATTAGTGCAATATTTACAGAACTTCCTTTCCTCTGTCAAATGAGCAGGGAAGAGTTTGCCTCATGGCTGTTGTAGTGGGGGCAGAAACTGATCGAGGACACATATCCCAATCCTTGCTGCCCTGCTTGTTGTAGAGTATTTTAAGGTGTGTTTCTTTTGTTTATGCTCTGGGACATTTGTTTAGTGATGCAAAGATGTGTTTGATTAAATAAAATTCACCTGTAGTTCAGAAGCTGCCTCAGCAGCAGGCTGGCAGGACGTTGTAGGGAGGAGGCAGATGGAAAAGGGGTTATAAAGAGGGGTGAAAAAAAGCAGGACCTCTTGGGAGACGGAGAGGGTGAGCTAGGTGAGCTTCTTGTTCTTCAGCCTCTCTGGGAAGCAGGATTCCACCTCAGCCTTTGAGTCTTGAGTTCTTTAGCAGGATAGAGATTTAGGTAAGTTCTCGTAGTAGCATTGAAAGAGTCGGCACCTGAGGGAACGGAATGTCTTTAGGCTGCATCTCTTGCGGCCTCTCCGCCACTGTTGGCACTGGGGTTGCAGTTGCTGACTGCGATAACCATTGTTTAAAAGGCAGACAATTAAAAGAAGAAGACAACACCTACTAAGCTTTCCAGTTTAAAACAGGGACAAAATACTTGCTCAGGCTTAAAGCCAAGGGAACCTTCTGCCTCCAGCTGGAACCCAGGACTCCCCACTCAGTGACCCGCTTCTGTGGGCTGTAGTTCACACTGCCCAGCCACCCCTATGATGTTAGGGATTCCCAGCAAGACCTGATGCTCTACAGCAGTGGTTCCCAATCTTCCTAACGCTGCAGCCCTTTAGTATAGTTCCCCGCAATGTGACGACCCCAACCATAAAATTATTATTTTCATTGATACCTCATAGCTAGTTTTATGTGTTATGAATTGTAATGTAAATATCTGTGGGTTTGGATGCTCTTAGGTGACCCCAAAGGGGTTGAGACCCACAGGTTGAAAACGCTTCTCTGGAGTCTAGACAGAATGTTGCGTGTCTGAAAAGGCTATAATCGCTGCCATTTCAATACACATTCAGAAGATACTTTTTTTGTTTTGGTCTAAATTGTTTGCCTTTGAGGGGTTGTGCAGGTGCAAGCAGAGGAGAGATCTTTGGCAGGCAGGCGTAAAGAAAACCAGCAGTCAGAAGAATGCTGGGAAATTGGGTTCCCCCCTCCATAAACACACCTGAATAGGAGGCAGCTTCAAGAGGAAAGGGGAGCGGGCGAGAGAATGAGGCCTCTTCCTTGGATATTATAAAACGCTCAGCTAGTGACTCCCAGGCCGAAGCATCCGTCACACTTCACTGACAACCAAAATGCCTCGGAGATAAGACAATTATGAGACCCAAGAATAAATGAAAGAAAACCCAATCTCAGCCGAATAGCCCTGCCATCTATTAGGAAATTATTACAGGCTGAAGCAGACTTTAATGAGATTTTAAGAAAAGAAATCTAGTCCCATTCCTCTGGGGCGAGAGGGTTTTTTAATGATCTGAATGATAAAGTGGGTGAGAGGCCCTCCCCAAGAACGCCATTAAGGAGGAATGGTGTGCACTGCCGTCTGCCTCTCAAAGAGCTCTGGAGAAGAGGCCCGTGTAATACTGTTCCGGCCTAGGACCTGGCCTGGGAGGTCAGGCTGGTCTTCTGGACCCTCCTCAACTGGGCCTGGGCTTGCAAAATCCAGCAACCCGTTGGGCTGTGGCTCCTCCTAAGGCTATCCCACTAGCCCCAAGAGATTTTTAAGTCAGAGAGCATAGTGACAGCTAGAACCAAGATCTGCTTGCCTTCCATTGCCCATGGATCTTCAGAAGACAATATGACCAGAATCTCATGTTCTTGCTTCAAGAGGGGGAAGAGAAAATAGGTTGCAGGGAGTGGGTCAGAGGGAGGCAGGCAGAAAGATGTTCAAGGCCTCTTTCAAGGGCTGGTTTTCCTTCTTTGCTCTGACATCACTTTAATCTGCATTTGGAATGTAAGGGAATCGGTAAGATCAGAGAGGTTCAACTCTTTCATTTAAAATATTTTTTTTATGGTTTATTTAGCTTTACTTTATGTGCATTGGTGTGAAGGTGTCAGATCCCCTGGATCTGGATTTTCAGACAGTTGTGAGCTGCCATATGGGAGCTGGGATTTGAACCCGGGTCCTCGGGGAGAGCAGTCAGTGCTCTTAACCGCTGAGCCATCTCTCCAGCCCCCTAAAATATTTCTGACATATAGGAGTTGCCGCACTTGAAGCTCCACCCTCCAGTCCTTAGTGAGGGTCCCCGAAGAAGGGTGGGGTGGTCCAGCAGCACCTGGGCTGGCAAATAGTTCATTCTTCAGCCATGGCTGCTGGGCCTCTCTGGAAAGTGATGTGAGAAGGTTGGTGAACTCGGTTGAAGAAGCAGCGCCCACCAACCACAAGGCAGGGAGACTGGCCCTCAGCAGCTGGGCCATGCAGAAGCCTAGGTCCCCTTCTATGGCAGAATTTTAATCAGATGAGCCATGTAGTGTGCTGGCTCTAATCCCCATGAGACCCACGACAGACAGGCTGTTAAGTTATTCAGCATCTGAGGATAAATGGACAGCGAATGCAGCCACACTTTCTTAATAACTCATACTGTGGCAAGGGGGTTTAATAGAACCGAAGATGAACTTAAAATGACATAGAAGATAAATCTCAAGAACATATGTCTTTGGGACAGAAAGATGATTTCATTAGAACATAATGCCATTATTATTCTCATTAGCTAATGTTTATTAAGCACTAAGTGCTGTTTTAGCACTTTATACTCCTCAAGCTGTCTGTGAGGATGAGCGGATGAGCAGAAACCAAGGAAGAACACAGCTTGCTGGCTCGTTCCCTCTGGCTCATGCTTAGCTGGGTTTTTTTTCAGATTGCCCAGGTCTATCTCCCTGGGAATGATGCTGCCCACAAGGAAGCCTCTGTAGCTGGAAGGCTTTTCTCTGTCTCGCCCAGTCCCTAGGCTAGTTTCTCTCTGGCTCTCTAGTTCCTGCAGCTGATTAGGAGATACCTATTCTGAGAGTTACTATTAGTTACAGTTGTTTGGTCAATGGCTTAGACCTCTTACTAGCTAGCTCTAACTCTAAATTAACCCATTTCTAATAATTTATATTTTATCATGAGGATCATGGCTTGCTGGTAATGTTCGGACCTTTTTCTCCTTCGGGGGCTACATGGCATCTCCCTGACTCTGTCTTCTATCTCTCTGTATCTTGTTCAAATTTCCTGCCTGGCTTGATTTACTCTGCTAAGTCATTGGCTGACACCGCTTTATCCATCAGCCAATAAAAGTGACACATGTTCACAGCGTACAGAAGGACCCCCCACATCATGCCTCGCTTAATCAAGACAGTCCCTACCCTGACAGATGTGCCTAGAGACCGGTCTAATACAGGTAATTCCTCAGTTGAGGTGTCCTTCCCAGATGACTCCAGACTGTGTTGTTTACAGAGATAAAAGGGACAGGAAGGAATACCTGGCTTGACTACCAGGCAAGGCGTGTTTTGCTTCTCGGTCTGACCTGTATGAAGTCAACCTTCCTTTGCATAGATCTGCTGGCCCTCTTACAATGTTGTCAAGCCATGTGTAGAAAAGCTGTCAAAAGCCCTTGAAGGGGGCCCGGCGATGGTGGCGCACGCCTTTAATCCCAGCACTCGGGAGGCAGAGGCAGGCGGATCTCTGTGAGTTCGAGACCAGCCTGGTCTACAGAGCTAGTTCCAGGACAGGCTCCAAAGCCACAGAGAAACCCTGTCTCGAAAAACCAAAAAAAAAAAAAAAAAAAAAAAAAACAAAAACAAAAACAAAAAAACAAACAAACAAAAAAAAGCCCTTGAAGATAACAGCCACTAGAATGTCATCACACGTAGTTGAGAAAGTAGGAGGATGGAGGGATGGGAATTGGTTGAGTCCTTGCCTAGCACACATGAAACCTTGGTTCAATCTCTAGCACTGTATGAACTGGGCTTGGTGGTGGCACACACCAGGAATCTCAGCACTAAAGAGGTGGAAGCAGGAGGATGAGAAGTTCAAAGTCATCCTCAATTGCATAGCAAATTTGAGGCCAGCCTCCATGAGATCCTACATGCATCCATATTGGGAACAGGAAGTATAGCTTTGCTGGCCTGAAACCCTCTCCTCCCAGAGCTAACAAACCAGCCCTCCTTTAGGGCAGTCCGTCCTCAGGGTGTTCACACCAGGAGTTCACCTGAGCTCCCACAAGTGATGGAGATGACCTAAATATGTCCTACAGGTGGCTGTGAGGATGCCTTGGGGACCCTGGTTCCTTTATGTTGTTCTGGTACAATAATACTTAACACTTTTTTTGTAGCACTTTTCCAGGTGACTCTCTTTCCCTAGACAGGACCTCTCCGACTACAGTATTTCATAAATAAACAACAGTTGACCATATTTTTAAAATTTTTCCTGTGTAAACGCATATCAAGGACAAGAAGGATGAGAAAGCGTTTGTATTTTCAGCCACTTCATAGGTCCGATTTCAAGGCAGCCAGCTCACTGGCTGCGTGTCTGTCTTCTGTCTTAAGCAAAACTCTGTAACATGCAGAGGCTAGAGCCGCATCTGCTTGTTAGTCCCCTGCTCTGTGGCGAGATCCCTGTGAGCATTGTTGTATACTCTAGGGGATCCAGCAAGGACAGCTGGCTTTTCTTGGAAGAATTTGGGGGATTCTGTTTCCCACCTCACTCAGACTTTTGGCAGAATCCCATCCCATGGTCCTAGAACTAAGGTCCCGTTTCCTTGCTGAGAGATGCTCTTCCAAGGGTCACTTGTATCTTTAGCCCCTTCCTCCTTCAAATCTTAGAAATTATTGTGTGTGTGTGTGTGTGTGTGTGTGTGTGTGTGTGTCTGTTTCCTGCATCTGTATCTTTGTATCATGTGAGTTCAATGCCCTCAGAGGCCAGGAGAGGGCACTAGATCCCCAGAAATGGAGTTACAGATGGTTGTGAGCCACCACACGGGTGCCGGGAATCAAGCCTGAGTCCTCTGGAAGAGCGGCCACTGCTCTTAACCATTGAGCCATCCCTGTAGCCCTGGCCCTTCCTGCTTCACAGAAGCCATGGGCACTGAATTTCTCTTCAGCTTCATGCCTTCTCTTGCTGGTGACCAAGGAAAACTGAGCTCCATGGGTTCACTCTGCTCCCCATTACCACTCTGGTCCCCCTTTCTTGGTCTCAAGACAGGTTTTATTAATAATCTGGATAGTCTGACACTTGTTATGGGATCCAGGCTGACCCTGAACTCCTGTCTGTTTCAAACATCATCCTTTCTGCTCCTTGACACCCAGCTGACCTTGCCTCCCTGCCCCCTGAGCTGGATTAGAAAACTAATCTGGCGACCCCTACGTCACAAGAGCAACTGATACAGAGCTTTAACAGTATCTGAAAGGAAATATTTCTTTTCGCATTACCTCAATGAGTGTCCAACTGAATAATGAGGAAAACGAGAATATTAAAGGACCTTTTTTTAAAAAAAAATAATTCTGAGGTCCCTGTTTCATAACACAGCTAAGCTGGTCAGATGATCCTCCTGGTTTCTTGACAGCTGTGATGATTACGGCTACAGCAAGTAGCTTTGGACACCACCCAGGGAGACCGGAAAAGAAACAAACAGAATGTTGTTTCTAGCTGAAGCTCTAAGATAATCAGACTTTGTCAGCTCCAGCTTTGCTCAGGACGATTCCCAGTCCTGGACCGGCACCCAGGGGTGAAGCGGCGCTCGTCAGGTGTAGCACCTGCTGAATAAATGGTACGCAGCGCCAATTACAGCCCATTCGTCAATCTTTGTTGTCACCTTTGAATCAGGGTCCCTCTATGTAGCCCAGACTCACAACCCTCCTGCCTCAGACTCCTGAGGGCTGGAAGTGAGGCAAACGCGGTGCCTGTCTAGTTAACTCTTCAGTGGCTGCTGCACAGTGTTCTTGGGCTGAGCATAATGGGGAGTATGCAGAACTGTTAAGATCCGTATTCCCTGCCACGGCTGGTTTTATATGTCAGCCCAGCTGGGTGGTAGTGTCAGGTGTTTGAGTAAATGCCAGCCTTGATGTTGGAGTGAGGGATCTCAACAGGGAAACTTGAATGAAGCAAATCAGTAGTGTGGGTAGACCTTGCTCAGTCAGGTGAAGGGCCTGAAGGAAAAACCTGAAGCTTCTGGGGGAACAAGGAAGGCTGTATTGAGAGGCCACCCGCTCAGGACTCCAGCATCAGCCGCCTGGGTCTCCAGACCCACTCCTCCTCCTCCTCCTCTTCTTCCTCCTCTACCTCTTCCTCTTCTTCTTCCCATTCTTATTCCCCTGCCACTCACCCACTATTACATCCGTCCTACACCCTATTGGCTCTGTCTTCTTGGAAAACCCTGAGTAATATTCCAACTCTAAGAAGAAGTTAAAATGCTTTCAGGAAGGTTGAAATGTGTACAAAACAAACAAACAAACACAACCAATGAGTAACACTGATGATGTTCTAGAAAGTATCCTTCCCTTGACTTTGACAGCCTCCTCAGACAGGGACAAAGCAACAAAGCAGATGCCTCTGCTATGGAGAACTACAGGGACTTGAGGGGGTGTAGTTTTTAATTTTTAAAGAGGCTTTTGCTTTGTAGTTCAGACTGGGCTGATACTTGCTTTCCTTCCTGCCTCTGCCTCTTAGGTGGTGAGATTACAGACATGCCATCACACCGGGTTTCAGGGAACAGTTCCTGCTGGATAATTATAACAGATAGTAGCCAGGCATGGCAAGATGCTGTGGTCCCAGCAATTTGGAAGACGGAGGCAGGAGGTTCACTTGGACTCAGGAGTTCAGGGCCAACCTGGGTAATATAAGAGATCATGTCTCTTTAAAAGAAGTTCAACAAATAAAAGTCTTGATTGCCATCAAATAGTCAGACCTGGTAGTATAAAGCCCTGTAACCTCACCACTCAGGAGTGGGTGCAGTATAAAGCCCTGTAACCTCACCACTCAGGAGTGGGTGCAGTGTAAAGCCCTGTAACCTCACCACTCAGGAGTGGGTGCAGGAAGATTTCAAGTCCAAGACTGGCTTGCGTAATAACGAGAAGTTGGGCTGTAACTCAGGGTTGGAGCGCTTGCCTAGCATGCATGAGGCCCGAGTTCAATGTCTAAAAGTGAATCAAACATAAGTTGGACTTCAGCTGCTACCAGTGCCCATTTCAAGCCAAGTTTGTCCCTAAGAGGTGGCCTCATGATCATCTTCCCTGAGACCCGAAAGGCCAGACCATGTGGGATCACCTGGGTCACCAAACTTCCTCTCTTTCTCTCTCTCTCTCTCTCTCTCTCTCTCTCTCTCTCTCTCTCTCTCTCTCTCTCTCTCCCTCTCTCTCTCTCTGGTGTCAGCCGTTCTACTCCCCTCTTTCCCACACTCTTCTCCTGTCTCTGGTCCACAATTCGCAAGGCCAGTGGAGGTAGAAAAGCCACTCCTGTGCAAATGCATGCTCACTGCCACCTTCACCTGTTCCTCAGACTCAAAGTACGGAGCATAGTCCTCCAGCCCCACAGCTTTTCCATCTCCCTTCCAGGCATGTCTGTGTTAAGCTTGTGTCCGCAGGTTCAGGGTGACTTTAACACGGGGTAGGTGCTGCAAGCAGCTGTGATAGTAGCAGTCACCGGGTCTCAGGCTCTTCAGGGTAAGGCATTCCGGCAGAGCAGATTCCACCACATCAGCTCCTTGGTCTCCCTGACTGGCTAACCCACCCAGTCTGGACTAGCTGATGTTTCCCGGACTCTCTCTGGCTGCCTGCCTGTTCGTGTGTGTGTGTGTGTGTGTGTGTCACGAAAAGCCTGTGAACGAGAAGACTTGCAGTTCAGCAGTGGCAAACATCTTATGCTGTTCTAAGTTGTGTTAAAATTTGCAAGGCAAGGTGAATTCTTTCAGCAAACGCTTGTCAGAATCCACAGTATGCTGCCTTGAGATGTTCATGGCATAGAACAGGCAGAATAATGCATTCAGTGCAGGGTGGCCCGGGCTCTAATCCAGGCACTCGGGAGGGAAGGTTTGCTCACCACAGTTCTAGGCTGCTCTGAACTATATAGGGACCTCCAGGGCATGGTCTACAGAGCAAGATCTTGCCTCAAACAAGTATAGTAATAAAAATAAAACAAATAACCATACATGCATTGTGACTGCAAAGAATCATTGCTATATTACTGCTATGTGAGAATTCTAAAAGCTGAGGGGACAGAGAGTGCTTCTCTGGCAGTCTGGAGAGGACAGAGAAGGTGGCCATGGGGCGAGAAGGCAGCGGCATTCCAGGCTCTGCACGCCCAAGAGTCTGCAACCTGACAAATAAGAACGAGAGTGTCACAAACTGGGTCAAACCAGAACGTTCAGACTCCGAAGCATACTTCATGGATCGATCAGCGGTTGCTATTCCTAAGGCTGTCATCCGAGGTGACAGAAGTAACTGCCTCACTGCCTCACCCCTGTGAATGTCAATCTGAGATGACTTGGTCCGCCGTCACAAGTCACACATACTGTGCAAGTGTGAGCCCTGTGAGGCTTCGGAGCACAAGTACAAGCTGGACGGGGTGGTCGCCTACCTGTAATCTCAGTCAGGCCTGGTCGCCTACCTGTAATCTCAGTGAGGCCGAGGCAGAATCCCCGGGGCTAGTCAAATGAGCGATCTCCATTCAGCAGGTGAGGGCATCCTTGCTGAGGGCCTGCTGCTCTCCTGCGACCATTTACTCTGTATTTCCCTTTGCTTCAGAATAAAATCCTTTCCTTTTTGTGTGTGCTTCAGTTCTTTGAACAAGATTCCAAGACAGTGGAAACACCTGGTCCAGATAGAGACGACCGGTAACATTGGCAATGATTAGAACTATTATATGGATATTGAGTTCTTCTGCATGTTTCAGAAGCTTCTTAATCTGTCTAGCTAATGACTGTTACTGCCACCATAGCTCACAGCACAGGGCTCAAACCTGCATCTCTGATGTTGTCTGCCACACAGCTCGTGGCTGTCTGTCTTCCACGTGGAAATACTCTTAGCCCTCTCACCAAGCAACTGCTACCAACTGCTGTCAGTTGTATAGAAACCATTCTTTCAAAACAACATGAAGCAGGTATCAACTCCATTTTATAAATGAAGGAAACAAAACAAAGAAAATGAAGACAATTATTGAATTTATACAACCAGTAAGTAGAAAAAAAACCCTTATCTCTACTCTGATTTCAAAGTCCATGTCCCCATTGCATTATATCTCTGGTCAGCCTACCTGCCCTCCTAGGCATGGCTGTTCTTATTGTCTTGTTACTCACCACTGTGTTTTGGTGCCAAACCGCCCTCTGTACTCTGTGATGGGGAGCTGGGGCCATCCGAGCTTGATTCTTTATTGCTGGCTGGCTCTCTGAGGGATGCTTTTACTAGGGATGTTAGAAGGCCTGAAGAAAAAAAAGAGACTTTTGGTTAAACACCCATTGAGTCCCATTCTGTTCAGCTGTGGTTCCTGCTGCACTTGGAAATGTCTTGTCACCTCCTACTCAGTCACCCGATGATCCTTTTGGAGGTCTGGATTCCAGACTCACCCAGTCCCTCCTCCCAAGCCCCTTGTGTCTGAGCTTTGCTTCTCAGAACTGCCCTTCTCTTCCAAGATAATCCTAATCTCTTCCTCTTGGTGCCCCTGCCTGGATGTGCGAGGGTCAACCATCACCAGTGTTTCGGGTTGAGAGACCTAAGAGAACCATGCAGCATGCCTCCGGACAAGTCTATGAGTATGCTTGCAGAGAACATGGATGTGTGGGGACAGTAAGGGAGGGGGATGACCTACTCCAAGTGTGGGCAGCACCACCCAGTGTCTGGGGTTTGCAACAAATCAAAAGCAGAAAAGGACGGCACCAGTCAACACGCCCAGACTCCAGGGTTCCTGAGCTCAACATGGCTCCCACTGCCACCATTGCCTTGGACAACACAGCTCTTCAGCCTTTTGGTGGGATCCACACCCGTCACTCTGCAGAAGGCTTTCAGGTCTCAGAACTGTATTATTGACCACTCATGTTCTGGGGCTTCTGTCTTCCTGGACTGGGCAGCTGCAGGGGGTGGGTATTAATGACTCTTTAGCATGCAGACAGTCATAGTTGGACAACCCAGTTTTTGGTCATGCAACATCATCTAACAAATATAGCTTTTATGATGAAATATGTTCTACTGACTACAGCAGAGACCCAGGCACTAACAGGTGCTTCTTCCTGTTGTCACCTTGCTAATCACTCAGTTATTTCTACCCTCTTAAGCATCTATTTGACAACTCCACACCCATTTCAAAGTCTGGGAAGCTGCCGCCAAGAGAAACTAACCCCTGGAATTTAGTGAATCTGAGGGATGCAGGGGTCAACTGGACCTGAGGCCGCTCTTTTCAGACCTTCGGGAGCTAGAGCAACCATTGGCTGGGCACATTGACTGCCAACAGCCCCCAGCTGCATCCTCCGCAAGTGCCCTCAGAGGCTTGGGCTACCTCCCTCAAGTCTACTTCACACTCCAGGAGTGGCCAAACACCTGTTATGTTTTGATATGAACTGTTCCTCACAGGCTCACTGGTCCCCAACTGATGGTGTTGTTTGGAACGTTCTAGAAACTCTAGGAGGAGGGTCCTAGCTGGAGGAAGTAAATCACTGGGGGTGGGGGAAGGTGCCTTTGAAGGTGATCGACCATTCCCAATTCCTTCCCTACTGTCTCTGCTGCTTGTTCTCCACAAGGCCAGCTTTCTCTCACGGTCTCATAGTTCTGCTTCACCGCACTCCCAGAGTCCCCAGAGGCCAGACACCATGCGTGAAATCTCTGACACCAGAATAGACCCTCTCTCTTTTGGCTTTCTTGCGTGAGTGCTCTGTCACAGCAACAGCAAAAGGAACACATACCTCGCCTCAACGTGTGCTCCCCCTGGGCTCCCAGAGGCATCCGTGGCTGTGTCACTGCGGGTCACTTTCTTCCCAGTGTCCTCTTACTAAGATTTTGACAGGTCTCTGGCTTCTTGATCTTCTCAGGACATCTTCATCATGAATAAAAATATTTCTCTTTCCTCTGGGGGCAGAGCATTAATAGGTCTTAAGGACTTTCTAAAAACACTTCACCACTTGGGAGGCAGAGGCAGGCGGATCTCTGTGAGTTCGAGACCAGCCTGGTCTACAAGAGCTAGTTCCAGAACAGGCTCCAAAACCACAGAGAAACCCTGTCTCGAAAAACAAAACAAAACAAAAAAAACACTTCACCTTGTCGTGCCATGATGATAATGGACTGAACCTCTGAAGATGTAAGCCTTCCCAGCTAAACGTTTTTCCTTTGTAAGAGCTGCTGTGGTCACGGTGTCTCTTCACAGCAATAGAAATCCTAGCTAAGAAGTTGGCCCTGGGGACTGGGTATTGTTGTGGTAGGCCTGACCATGTTTTTATTTGGAGGAGTTTGGACGTTGGTACTTTGGGTTAGGAAAGCTGCGGAATTTCTTAAGCAATTTCGACGAGATATGAAAATGTTATTCCTATATTGTTCTAATACCTTCCCAGCAATGCATTACTTTGTGTAACTTTATGTCTGTAGAACCTGAGAACAATGGTATATAAGAATAAGTGTAAAGTAGGATCAAAAACCCATTGCCATTGTTCTTGAGTTCTCAGTAGTCCTCATTTTCCTCTATGTTCAGCGAGTCTGGTTTTATCCCTGATGGCCCTTTGGGCTGACGAGGGAGGAGGACTTGATTGAGGGAGGGGGAGGGAAATGGGAGGCAGTGGCGGGGAAGAGACAGAAATCTTTAATAAATAAATAATTTTTAAAAAAACAATAAGTGTAAAGGGACTGGAGCGATGGCTCAGAGGTTAAGAGCATTTGTTGTTCTAACGGAGAACCTGGATTTGGTTCCCAGCATCTAGGTCAGGTGGCTCCTAACCACCTGTAACTCCAGTTCCAGGGAATGTGGTGCCCTCTTTAGGCTTCTGTGTGCACTGCATGCCTGTGGCGTTCATACAGACAAGCCGATGCACACACATGGGTTTTTGATCCTACTTTACACTTATTCTTATATACCATTGTTCTCAGGTTCTACAGACATAAAGTTACACAAAGTAATGCATTGCTGGGAAGGTATTAGAACAATATAGGAATAACATTTTCATATCTCGTCGAAATTGCTTAAGAAATTCCGCAGCTTTCCTAACCCAAAGTACCAACGTCCAAACACATTCCCATAAAAATAAATGCATTAAGATGTTTTTGGCGTTTGTTAACTTTCTTGAACTTTATTATCTCCTCCTACAGATTCAAGTTACCAGCTGGAATTCAGCTTTGCTCTTTCTCCTTTGCCTTTGTCTGGTTATATCAACAAATGCCATGTTGATCTCATGTCTCCATGTCTAGTATATTGCTGCCTTCTGCATCCGTTCACCAGATGAAACTCTTGAGCTGTAACTGTTTTTCCCTTTCTTTCTCTCCCACCTCTTTGCTTTTCATCTGTGCGTTCAGAGGTAGAACCTGTAATGCTGACACACGCTTTTAATCCCAGCACATCGGAGGCTGAGTCAGAAGGATGTTTCGGGTCAGCCTGGGGCTGCCTGGTGCGGTCTTGTCTCAATGCCCCCTCCTCAAAAATGTGGTAGAAGAAAAGAAAGAAACTGTGACTGCTTTGGTTCTGGCCTTGGGGAAGCTCCTTCCCATTAGGAAGAAACTCGGGAAAATGAGCAGGCCAAGGAGGTTTTGGGAGATAAGATCACAAAAGTCAGTGAGGCTGACCTCAGGAAAGTGACTCTGTTTTCCCTGAGCTTTTACCTCCTTTAGTGCCATGGATTTAACAATGCCCAGGAGGAACTCAGAGAGATCCACCCTAGGTCATACAGCCAGGAAGTGACACTCACTATGTCCAGCTCCAAATGGAGCTTGGGAGCCTCCCCACAAGGCCCAGGGCTGATGACAGGAGAGGGACTCTGGCCAGCAGGAAGCTGGTGTTGTCTACAGTGGTCTACTGTTGTCCTTAGGTCCCCGTCACTGAAAGAGGTGCCTTTAAGTCCTGGGATGCAGAGCCAGCAATGCAGAGGAAAGCTGCTCTGATATTTTATTCCTGCCTTAGAACACTGCAAACATTTGGAAGACAGATTGCCAGGATCCCCTGTGACTGCACAGTGGGGTGCCTTCGGTTCATTATTTCTACGGCAAAACATCTTATTTGTAGGTCTTCTATTTATATGCGTATTTGCTAGAGAACTGTGAAAATCAGAGGCAGGGAGGGAATGCTTGGCACTGGCACATGCCGCTTTTCTCAGAGCTGTAGTATGGATTGCCAGGGAAGGGCGATGGAGATCTCTTTCCAGAATATCTGAATGTGTCAGCTGTGATGTGTGCCGTTACCAGGTCGCAGCCTGCAGGGAACTGGAAAAACCTTGATCAACACAGAGTCTGTCTGTAGCCTTGACAGCGACCATTCTGAGCACTTGCAGAACTTGCGGAAATGACTGTGGTCAGAAGAACCTCGTGAGGAGAGCTGGAAGGGGTCTGCTATACTGCAGCAGTTGCCTTCAACTCTGAGGAGCTCACACCAGGCCCTCAGTCGGGGAAGATCAAAGTCCTTTCTCTAACAAGGGAAGAGGGGCTGCCCCACGAAGAGAGCTGCTTTCTTGACTTAAATCCTAAATACCCAGCTAGAGACATTTTATAATTGAAAAAAGAAAAGGCGTGGTGACTCAGATATGCTGTCCCAGTACTCAGGAAGCTGAGGTGGGAGATCGACACAAATTCCGGGCCAGCCTAGAATACAAAACTAACACCCCCCCCCCCCACACACACAGACATACACACATCCCACAAAATGAAGAAAGAGATCATGCCCCCAAACAGCTACAAGAACTAGCTAGTATGTGCCGGCAGGGACCGAGGAGGCTAGAAAAAAGGCTTAATACCCAGGGCTTCTTTGATTCAGGGACACGACTCTGGGGTGGCTTTCAGAAGCCCAGAGGGAGGGACTGTCGAAACTCCGCATGGTGGAAACGCCTGAAGGATGAAGGGAGATGGTGGCAGAGGGGCTCAAAGCTCAGGGAAGTCGGCTGTAGGAATAACTCTTTACCGGACCTTAAGAACTGTGTGGCACAGCTGCAGACAGCAGGTGAGCTGACCTTTGTCTACTGGGGCTGAGGGAAGGAGGAGTAGTCTTAGTTGTGTTCATCAGGAGCAAGGAAATAGCGGTTCTGAACTGAAAAGGGCCAGCTATTGACCCCTAATTGCCAAAGCCCGAGGGACAAAACCAATTACCATATTGTTGAATTGTAAAGCCAGCCAAAGGGACTTAGTCCTAAAGGAGCTGTGGAGGTCAAGTGGTTCCTCTAGGAGGAGAAGGAGGAGGAGGAGGAGGAGGAGGAGGAGGAGGAGGAGGAGGAGGAGGAGGAGGAGGAGGAGGAGGAGGAGGAAGAGGGGGGGTACTTTGTTGGAAGGAAGCAAGTGCGGGGGAGCAGAAAGCTGAGTGCAGTCACCTCAATTCCTAAACCAAATGGAAATGAAACCAATGTTCAGACCCCAAACCTACTGACAAAAATGTGAATAGGTTCCCGGAAGATAAACACAGTTGAGATTTCTGGAACCTTCCAGGGTGACTAATCGCCGTTCAGTCAAGTGGCTGTGTGTGAAAGGAAGAAGAATGGCCAGCCGTTTTGAATACACTTGCATGCAGGGACCAGGTTGACCTAGAAATCTAAAGGGTCCTGTGGCCCTGCTGTTACCATAGCAGCGTGTGACTGCAGTGGTCATCGGGATACAGCCAGCATGAAAGAGGCGCTGGGCTCCTCTCAACACAATGCTTTAAAAAACAAATTAAATCTGAGACCTCACACATACTAAGGATGTTGTGCTGTTAAATCCAGCCCCCTTCTGACTTTTATTTATTTATTCTTTTGTGACAAGGTCTTAGTAAGTTGTCTGTGTTGGCCCTGAACTCATTTCATTGCCCAGAGTGGTTTGTAACTTGCCATCTTCCTACCTCAGCCTCCCGAGTCGTTGTGATTCAGGTCTATGCTACTAGGAGACCTCTTGGCACCATCTTGGTTTCCATGTGACCATATGTAAGAGAGAAGTCACACTAGTCTGAGTCAGGGGCTCGGGCTTCTGAGAGATGTGGGCTTGGCCAAGCCACCAGGTAAGACAACGAGACATCCAGCAAGAGTCCAGTATGGGTAAAATTTGGGATGGGGAGTACAAGAGGAAGACAGCACTGCCAGTTGTACCCTCTGGTCCAAGGTGGAGATGTGGGAGCCACAGTTCACCCCACTGAGCTCTTCCTTTATTTCCCCTCTCAAGAAGAGAAACAGCGTGTACCACGGGCTGCTGGAGGGCTTGCAGACATGAAAAGACAGGAAATGCCCTCTCTAGGCAGAGACCAGGACAAAGACAGAGGAAGGTGGTTGCGGAGTGGGAAGGCGGGTCTGGCGGTTTTTCCATCTTAGTTCTGGAACTTTGTCACAGACTGGTGGAGCTCTCCCAGCTGTGAGAAGTCCCTGTGTCCTATTGCTGCATTCTTCTTCCCTTCACAAGGCCAGCCCTGCACAGAAAGTAGAGGGCTTAGTCCCTTTCTCTCACAGGGCCAGTTCTGTCTGTCTTAGAACCAGATAGAGGGAGAAAGTCTCACACAGACCTTGATGACTCTCACTGTAGTGTGCGACCATCAGGAGTCAAGAAATTGTGTTAGATGAACAGTGGCTGCTTTCTGAGTCCGCCGTCCACCTGATGCTTTATTGACTCTGTTAGAAGTCTCTTCCAGTGCATTCAGAGTAGAGGATATTCGTGCAGTCTGCTTTATTGTGATGAAGCCTCCAATTTTATATGCACTATCCCTAAAGATACAACTTCTAACAGTACCCATCGGGGTTCCAGCTCTTACAAGGATCCTGCTGTGTACACCAGCCACCCGCTGGTCTCCGAACCTGTGACCACAGAGACTTCTATCCCTTTTCATCCGACAGCCATTATTTGAAAAACAATTATTATAGAATTCCCGAGTCATTTTTTTTAGATGAAATATCAGCGCTTTAACCTTTTTCTCAGATGGTATAATTAAAAACTTCTCACTACTGAATTCACTCCAGGCGTTCCCTTCCAGGGCAGAGACAATCACTGTTTGCTTTGTGATAGATAATTGTATGTAAAATTGCTGCCGAGAGCCTTATTAACAACCAGAGTAGGCACACTCTACAGGCTGATCTCAGTGAAACTCCAGGTCCACCCCACCTGGGCTGCTCTGTCCTCCGGCTTCTATTGTGTTGTCATTCACTGAGTGGAGGGGCTTTGCTCGCTAAGGAGAGGTCACTGTGGGCTTGGGACTGCAAGTGGGGAGAGGTGTACACTGCTAGGAGCCCTTTACACAGTGGCCATGCCAGCGACAGCACAGGTGATGTCAGAACTAAGGCAGAAGAAGGGAGGCAAGCCCTCTAATCCATGCCAATGTGGCAGAATTCTAACCCAGTCCTCTGACTGATTTCTTGTGTAAGCTGAGAACTGATCAGCTAGGTTAGTGTGGGTGCTGGACATTTTAGCCACGCAAACACATGCACAATGCATACTATATATTTCTTATAATTTACACCGGGAAAATGTGGCCACTATAAAGAATATTGTCAAGTTGAGAGAACTAAGGAATTTGAAATGCTAGTTCCTTCCTTCCTTGCTTGTTTCCTTTCTTCCTTCTTTTCTTCTTTCCTTTTTTTTTTTTTGAGATAGGGTCTCCCTATATGTCCCTGGATGGCAAGGAACTTGCTCTGTAGCCCAGGCTGACCTTGAATTCACAGAGATCCACCTGCTTCTGCCTCTGTGCGAATTCATTCAGCCAATATCTTTGGCTTAGTCTTTAAGTTGTATAGCTATTAAGAATAAGTCAATAGTCAGCCATGTCTGTGGTGTTAGGCTAGTCAGGTTCTCTAAATGCATGGAGATTTTATTTCACATAGATAAGTAATCTTCAGACACTTCAAAGAACTGTAGAATATGGCATTTAAATAACTATGGATTCTGTTGATGTGACACACAGTTGCTCTGGCAGCACTGATCTATTCCTGAGAGAATGTTGGGCACTTAAGACACTCCACTTGGAGCTTGTTTCTTGGCAAAACTGGCCTTTGGGTAAAGAACTGCCCTTGCCTCAACTACTAACAGTATGCACACTTTTCAAACTGTACAAGCAGGATACAAATAAAAACAACTGCTGAACCTTGCCAAGACAGGGTAGGACAGTCTTTCGAGTTTTTCAGCCTCTGAAAATGGTCTGTCAGATACTTTAGGTCTTAGCCAAAGTTGGTTGCCCCAACTCTGCAAGTGAAACTTTGGGTGATTGCCCAGGTAGTCAGTTGTCTTTGTCATTTCTTGCACTTTTTGGAAGTCGCTTGCTTGCACTTCCTGCTTACTCAGGTAATATTATTTTCTTTCTCAGGTCTTTAGGGTTAAAGACTAGATAGTCATAGCTACTTTCCTCTCATAACTTAGTTAAGACATTGTATTATAAGACTTAGGTTCCTCAGGATAGGACAACTATTGAGTTAATCTCTGTTGTTTGCTGATTACCTCAGACTGGACATTTAGCATGTGTTTCTTGCTTGATGTTGTTAATGTTGGTTGTATTTCTATTTTTGTGTATATTTTTGCCTCCCCCCCCTTGGAAAATACTTAATATTTGTTCCTATAGTATATAGTTTTGCATTAGGTTTAGAACCCTCTCATTTAGAGAAAAGGGAGAGGTGTTGTGGGAATTCATTCAGCCCATAGCCTTTTGGGTATTGGCCCACTAGGGCGTGGTCTGAGATACTCTAAGTGCAGATGAGATCGTGCTCGGCCCTTCTTTTGGTTGTTGATCAGATTTCGGTTCAGTTTCCAGTGCCCACAGAGGACCACAGCTCTCTACCCTTATTGTGAGTTTTTTTCCCCCAAATAAACAAATACTTGTTATCCTTTATTCTGGGATCTTGTGGACCTCCTTAGTTATGCCAACATTAGGTTTTCTCCCTGTTTCATGTCTCTTAGCATAGTTCTTTTGAGGTTCCCCATACTAGCTGTACATAGCTCGTTCTATGAAATGGTCCCTCTGAGTGAACACAGCCTGCTTACGCAGTCACTAGGTGAGCATGTGGGACAGTCTCAAACACAGTGGCTCTGAATACTGTGTGCACATCTCTGCATGGGCATATGCTTTCTCTTGGCTAAATGTCTAGACAAAGAATGACAAGATTATATGGTAGGAGGAGTGTTTAACTTTTTATGAAACTGCCAAACTGTTTCCCAGAATGTTGGCACCATTTCCATTCCTTCTAAGGAATGATTTGTTTCAACATCATATATTTTAAATTTCAATTAAGTCTTCCTTATTCTTGGAGTTCTCTTTTCTTTCAATGAGCCCCTCTGTGCACACTTTACCATGGGCCCTTGCCACAGGCTATCCATGAGTGCTGAGCTCACATTTACAAACCTTACACACACATACAGACACACACACACATGCACATGTATAATTTAAAAGGTATTTCTAAAACATGCAGTAGACAGGCCATGTAAAAGTAGCAGGCCTGTAATAGTGGTATCTATTGTTTTGTTTGTTAGTTTTTCTATTAAAAGCTAAACCAAATATGTAATTTTTGGAGACAACTGGATTACTTGAGTAATCACTAGCAAATCACTTTTATAATTTCTAAACACATGTGTGTGTATATGCCTGTGTGTCCCTGTGTATAATAGCAGTCATACATATACTACAGCACACATGGACGTTATAGGATGGCCTCTGATATCAGTGTTTACTTTCACCTTGTTTGAGACAGGGTGTCTTGTTTTTTGCCATCGTGTATGCCAGGCTAGCCCGCCCCGAAACATTCAGGGGCTCTCCACTATGTATGCTAGGCTAGCCCATCCCCAAGCATCCAGGGGCTCTCCACTGCATATGTCAGGCTAGCCCTCCCCAAACCATCCAGGGGTTCCCTTGTCTGCACCTCCCATTTCACTGTGGGGATACCGTGTTGCAGACAGGTGCTGCTCTATCTGGCTTTTGTGGTTCTGGATATTTGAACTCATGTTCTAACCTTGCCTAGCAATCATTTTACCCACTGAACTATCATCTCCCTAGCCCCAAGTGTCATTTTTTAAAATAAGATTTTGCGGAGTTTCTTAAATTTAGTGAGCATTTTCATGAAGTTAAAACTTACTACAGATATTAAAAATAATTTTTGCTTGTGTCTCTTAATTCACTTCTAAATTTTAGCATATAATTTAAAATTCTGAAATTGTATGTCTGTTTTATTTCCATGTAACACTGTGAGGAAAGTTCTTGACACAGTTTAAAAGAAAAGAGATTTATTTTGTCTCTGTCAGGTCAGCACATGGTAACTGGCCCCATGACTTGGATAGGACACCATGACCGTAGGAATGTATGGTAGAGGAGAGCTACATGGCCAACCAGGAAGGAGAAGGAGTTGAGAGAGGGAAGGAGAGAGAGGAAGACAAGGAAAAGGAGGGGAGAGAATGAGAGAGATGTGGGCAGGGATATACACTATCAAGGATCATACCCTGGTAACCGACACTCTCCAGCTTGGTCCCCCTCTCCCAAGTTCCTAGAATGTCCCCTAAAAATACCCCTACCTGGGTACCTGATCTTATAGAGGAGACTACAGACATTTAAGCCATAAGGCTGGGTAAATTGCGGTTCTGCAATTATTGTAACCCAAGTCTCTGAGTCCTTAGGACACATCACAGACCTGTAACAGGTTGTCTTCCCATGAAATAAAATGGCTTACACATTAGGGGAACAGAGTGTGAATTTATCAGCCATCCTCCAGGGCAGGGCGCATGCCCAGGAAGAGGAGCTGGCAGACATCAAAGGAACTTCGTAGTTTTTCTGTGCTACCCCATTTCCCCCTAGTTTTTTGTCTTATTTTTGTTTTTTTCTTTTCTTTGAGTTTTTTTCTTTCTTTCCTTCTTTTTTTTTTGAAAGAAAGGCAGAGAAATTTGGTGAGTAGAAAAGAGAGGAGGACATGGGAGGACTAGGGGAGGGAAAGGAATATGACCAAAAATAATATTGTACAAAAAGTACTTAAATAAAAAATTTGAAGAGAATACAGAGTGTTGTGCCATGCTTTAATCCATAACAAAGACTAAATATGTAAACAAAGAGAAACTCCATATTAGAAAAAAATTATCAGGACGACACTGAGGAATATTACTGTTTGAAAGTTATTTTTCCATCTTTTTTATTTACTAATTTATTTAATATAAAAAATTAAAATTTTATGTTTATTCATGTTCTGCCTGCAGACCTGTGTGGTTGTGCCAGATCCCCTGGACCTGGAGTCACAGACACTTGTGAGCTGCCATGTGAGTGCTGGGAATTGAACCTGGGTCCTCTGGAAGAGCAGACTGTGCTCTTAACTGCTGAGCCATCTCCCCAGCCACTTCTTTACTATAATTTCAACAACTATTTTATCTGATTGTTGTGGAGGTATCCACATTAAAGCTAATATGAAGAGTCCATGATATCTCAGGATTTTATAATTCATTCATTCTCTCAGCAAAAATATATTGAGGGTTGGAGAGATTCAAGACCTACCACTCAAGCCTGACAGCCTGAGTTTGGATCCCTGAAAGTCATGTAAAAGCCAGACCATGTGGCATGTGTCTGTAACCCCAGAAAGCATCAGGAGAGACACTGCTTCAAACAAGGTAGAGTTGAGGACCATCGCTCCAGATTGTTCTCAGAACGCCACACACACTGGCATGTATGTACCCCACTACATACACATGTATTCCCACATAGGCACATAACAAATATTAAAATATATTATTTTTAATGACTTAGAAATGATGTATCTATGTTTGTGTGTACCTGTGGATTTGCATATGTGAGTTTGTATGTGTGTGAGTACTGGTGTTAGATCCCCTCACGCTGGAGTTACAGGAGGTTGTGAGTTGCCTGATGTAGGTGCTGGGAATCAATCTCCAGTCTTTTTTGCAAGAGCAGTAAATGCTCTTAACTATTGAGCCATCTCTCCAGCCCCCAAGTATCTATTTTTATATAAAGAATAATGGTTCACATTTTTTGTGTTGGATACAAACAACAAGCTCTTATTGCTTTTTTATGACCTTCATGGGGTGAGGCCCACACACGGTAGTTACATAAGCCAAAGAGAAAGGAATGACTGTTCCATAATAACAGATAATAATTTTTCTCATCTAACAATTTATTTTAGGCATAGAATTCAATTTCCTTTCTATACATATGCTCTTGGGGGCTTCTAAAACTTGCTGTGTTAGGTGGCTACATTTACCGTGGGTGACATATTTATATTATTTTTAAAGGTTGATGGTACATTTTTTTGGCCTTTCAGTGAAAATCATTATATAAATGTCACTTGTCATTATCATAGAAACATTCAGCTGTGGGGAAAAATCTTTAAATATCCTGCCTAGAACAAGATAATGTACTTTGTTATGAATAAGAACATTTAGCTGCTGGATCCTATATCCTACTAAGCATGTGTTTCTTGATCACTTTGTGTTAAATTGGTCTAGGTCTGTTCATGCTTCCATGCTGACAGGATAGACCATGCTGGGCTACTGTTCTCTCTAAAAGCTGCAGTGTGGAGACCAGGGGTTGTGGCTGAGCGCCGAGCACTTGCTTTGCCCATATAAAACTTGGGGTTCTGTCACCAGCACTGGAAAACAAACTGAAGGACAGACAGACAGACAAACCTGCAGTGTTCTGCTCTGCTGTTACCCAACAGCAATAACTTCTTTGAGCAATGAGAACATTGTAACCAAGATTATACAGGAATAACACCCTGTTTACAGAGGAAAAGGAAGAGCAGTGTAGGTGGTCCTTCTGTCTGCATAAAAGACTTGGAAGATGGAACAGAAGGGAGTGGAGGGTGGCAAGTAAGCTTTCTGAGCTAGTTCATCTTTCTCTGGTGGAGCCTGTGTGTTGCCGCCACAGCTATGCTTGGCTGGAAGCAAGACTCTCATTTTCAACTGAGCATAATGTCCAAATCTATAATCTCATCGTTCAGGAGGCTGAGGCAGAAGGATTGAGCATTTGAGACTAGCCGGGGTTCATTCGTGGGTTCCAGGCTGTTCTTAGCTGCCTCAAAACAAAACAAAAAACTCACTGGAAAAACTACCACTTTATCTATATTAATTTTAAAATGTTCCATGTTTGGTTTTGGTTATTACTGTCCATATAATGGTGACAATTCTCAACAAAAACACTTTGTGGAGGCAACAGAAGTGAAGAAATAATTATTCTAATATTTCCTTTCTTTCTATCCCAATCTTTACCTCCACACAGCATTCATCCCTGGGTACTAGGTCACCAGGTAGCACTGCCACACACGGGAAATCATTACTGCTCTCTTCCTGCCAATTCCACCTAAATAACTGTTGGTAGCCTGTCTGAATGCTAGCATGCCACTGATGTTGCTTTGTGGTTGTATTGTAGATAAAGTGCACATTAACCATGGTGGCTAGTCTTGATTGGTAACCTGACTGGATCAGGAATCCACGAAGAGATACACTTCCGAATGTGTCTGTGAAGGGTTTTACAAAAAAGAATAACACACTGTAGTGGGCAGATCTTCCCACAGAAGATGCAGCCCCTTTCAAAAGATGGTCCGGATATGAAGAGGACTGAGGAAAAATTGTTGCCTGTCTGTTTGTCCATCTTCCTGAGAGAGCACATCCGTCTCTGCGGCATCAACCTCCATGTCTCTGGCCTTCCAAAGTGGGCTAAATATCAGAGACTCTCCAAGAACTTTCCAGACTTTTGGCAACAAGTTGGGACTGCTGAGGTATCCAGCTCTGTGAGCTGAGCAGTTCTGGGCTTCTCAACTTCCATAGTGCACAAACAACAACCCCTATCCTATCAGCCAATCTAATGAAGCCTCTTTAATTAATTATCTATCTATCTATCTATCTATCTATCTATCTATCTATCTATCTATCATCTATCTGTCAATCCACAGATAGATAGACATATACACAATTCTATCTGTTCTGTTCTTCTATAGAACCTTGACCAACATACTATTTATTTGTGTTTTTTCATTTAAATTAAATAAAACTAATTTTTTTATTTGTCCCTGCTACATTTCAGGTGTTCATTCACATATGACTCCTGGCTACTCTGTGGCTACAAGTATAAGATATTTTCATTGTCATAGATAATTCTTTTGGCTATCTCTGCTCTAAGGAAACCTCTATGAAGTATGCTGAGAGGAAAGTTCTTGGAAAAGTGTGAAAGTCACATGTGTTGGGATGGATGTCTTAACACTGACCTTCTTAGGCACCATTTAAGCCTTTTCTTTCTGGTAGCTCTCTTCTTAGAGAGTTCAACAATATGAGTCACATGGGCTTATCCAGAATGCATATGAAATCCCCCCCCCCAGGTCTACACAATTTCTAATTGGTCTTGATAAAAACTCGGAGACAGATGGGGTAAATGTCAAAAGATCAGAGAAGTAAAGAGTCAGCCACTAGAGAGACTTCTTGCTTCTACCAAATCCTCTGACTGAAGAGGGTTATCCTGTCTCTCTGAATTCTCAGACTGAATGGAACTGAGTTCCTGTCTCCTCCTGCCTTATATTCCTCTCTTTGCTCAGTCGTATACTTCCTGTTTCTACCTTCCTAGTTCTGAGATTAAAGGCTTGAGATCCTAAATGGTGGTGTCAAGTGTGTAAACTCTGTTTCTCTTTTAGACTGTTTAAATCTCCTGTAGCTCAGTGTGACCTTGAACTCCTGATCTTTCCCATTTCCACCCCCCAAGTGCTGGGATTAAAGGTGTGTGCCACCACTGCCTGGCCTCTGTGGTTAACTAGTGGCTAGCTCCTCTGATCTTCAGGCAAGCTTTATTTGTTAGAGCACAAACAAAATATCACCACACACAGACTCATGTGTTGTACATTTAGTGCCCAGCTCAGTGGGACTATCTTGGGAGGTTCTGAGAACTTCAGGCAGTGAGATATAGTTGGAAGAAGTAGGTAACTGGAGACAGGTCCTTAATGGTATTTTGTCCCTGGTCCCTTCCTGTTTGTGTCTCTGCTTCTTGTGTGTTACAAGTGGAGAAACTCTTCACCCTGAAGTTCTGGGACCAACTATCTACAGGTTGAATACTTTGAATTCTTGAACCAAAATAAAACTATGTTTTCTTGATTCTGTCAGCTATTTTATTCATGGTCATCTTTAAAAAGGGCCTAATACAGGTGTAACGTCTATTCTCACACTTCCATGACCATAGAGGCCCTACTCTGGAACATGAACATTTAATAATCGGTCTCCTGACTGGTCTGGAACAGGGCAGCCCACTTAAGTTGAAGTAACAACTACCTACTTATTTGGAGGAATTTATGGTCTTGGGACCCAGAAAATTGGCTAAACTTACATGTGGTAAATCTCTCCATCTCTCTTTTTCAGCCACAGAGAGGCAGTTAATGTGTGGTGGTCCACCAACATGAAGCCCACACACAGACAGAAGTCAAGAGTGGAGGTGTGGAGTCCTAACGACAGCATCTGGGCTCCTAAGTCTGACCAATATGCTGCTCGGTCATGTTTCCATTCCTACCTATTTAAGGTTAACTTTCCATTTTCTTTAAGCTTGTTCAAGTAGAGCTATTCTCATTCACAACCAAAACAATGGCAAATAATCCAGAATTATTTAACAGAACATTCTGTTAAAGCATATGGTTTCAGATTGGCAAATAAATATCAAGTATGTAACATAAATACAATCAAAATAACCAAGTCATATTGATAAAGCTCTGATAATTATTTTCATTTATAAGAGATGATTTTAAAATGAACATGAGTGGCAATATTACTTTGTAAGGATGAATTTACTGTTTTTTTTTACTTTATGAAGCATCGGGAGAGAAAGACAATGTTATTAGGATTAATAACTAATATTATAACTGTTTCCATGGTATTATAATCCAAGAAGCAAAAGAGCTAGTAGTTTTTACTTGACTTTTTACTGGGATTTTACTCATCTCAGATGGCTGCAATTGCTAAAAAAGCTTAGTTTAAAAATGTCCCCCTCAGGGATGGCGAGATGGCTTAGTCACTAAGAGCACTTGCTGCTCTTCCAGAGGCTCAAAGTGTGGCTCCCAGCACCCAGATCAGGCGGCTCATAATTGTCTGTAATTTCACCTCCCGGGGATCATGGTACCTCTGGCCTCTGAGGCCACCTGCATCCACGTGCACAAACCCACATACAGACACACACGCACACCTAGGCATGATTAAAAATAAAATCATAAATATTTAAAAAGCCTTCTTCTTGCAGAGCCAGCCTTAAAAGCTCTGAAAAGCGTTGTGATATGAGTTACATCCTTCCACATGTGTCTGCATGTTATCACATGTAGTCTTTACTTCTGTATGTGTAATTTACAATTTTTTTGCTTCAGTTGAGTAATTTATATAAACAGAGATTCCAGCTTAAAATGGGTTGTTTCTTAAAAGGTTGCTGGGAGCTTTTGTATTTGGAGCATGTTTTTCCACCAAGATTATATTGCTGTGAACAGGGATTGTTTGGCACATAGAACTTTTTTTAATATACGTTGGATCATTTTTCACTTCCATTTGATTTGGCCTTTCTCCATGTTTAATCTTTAATTTTCTATCAATATTTCAATGAAACTTCATGGTGTTACTGGAAATTTAAAGTATTATCTTGAATATTTTTATGGAAAGACTGGTTAAAAATTGCAGTACCAACACATCTTTATTTCAGAGTCACAAGGAGAGAAATCACTTCAGCTTCCTTCAACTCTACTCTTGATCTTACTTTCTGTTTCCACAACACATGATGAAAAACTGCTTGGGTGATTTGTTTTAATTCATTATAAAGAGCAAAGAATTAAAAATAAAGAAGCAAGCCAGGGAGTGGTGGCTCACGCCTTTAATCCCAGCACTGGGAGTCAGAAGCAGGGGGGATCTCTGAGTTCAAGGCTAGACTGATCTATAGAGAGAGTGCCAGGACAGTCAGGGCTAAGAGAAACCCAGCCTTATCAAACAAAATAAACAAACAAAAATTAAAATAAAGATAGAGAAGCTCATAAAAAGTCCAAGTGTATTAAAGTATATAGTCTAAATATTTTGGAGGTACGCAGTTGAGATTAAAAATAACTATTGTCTTTAGGCAAGACATATAATTCAATGTAAAACTTTCAATTAAAAATAATACTTGTTGAAATTAGAACCATTGAGCATGTCACATACTTTTTTTTTTGTTAAGTCTTAGTCTATTTTCTGTGCTATAGCCAAACACCTGAGGCTGAGTAATTTATAAAGAAAATGGTTTCATTTGGCTCATGGGTTCTGAGGGTTGGAGAGTTTAAGCTTCACTGGTCACATCTGGTGAGGACCTGATGTTGTATCTCGTGGTGGGACAGTGAGAGGAGTCAGTCCTAAGGAGACATTTCCTCAGGATAACCAACGATCTGAGCCAGGTCAGGAGGAACTAGCTTACACCTCTAAGAAGGCTCCACCCTTCTGGCCAAACACCATTCAAGGTCCCAGCCTCACAATAGCGTTCTGTAGGTAATTAAAATTTCAGCTGCCTTTGGTGGGGACAAAGCACATCCAAGTAGCCACAATCTTCAGTCAGCTCAGGAGGTGCATGGAATGTTGGGCAGAAGTGAAGTAATAAATATGGTCTTTCCTTTTCTTTTTTTCCTTTTTTTCAGACAGGGTTTCTCTGTAGCCCTGGCTGTCCTGGAACTCACCCTGTAGGCCAGGTTGGCCCAAACTCAGAACTCTGCCTGCCTCTGCCTCCCAAGTGTTGGGATTAAAAACATGTGCCACCACTACCCGGCTGGTATTTTCTAATAGCTATCTCAGAAGGCTTTTTTTTCTCTCTTTTTTTTTCTAAATAAAGGGTCTTTAAAAATTTAATTTTTTGTGTGTATTGGTCTTTTGCCTGCATGCATGTCTGTGTGAAGGTCAGATCTTGGAGTTACAGACAGTTGTGAGGTGCCGTGTGGGTGCTGGGAATTGAACCCCAGTCCTTTGGAAGGACGCCAGTGCTCTTAACCACTGAGCCATCTCTCCAGGCCTCTATCTTGGAAGTTTTACAACTAGTATTTGATAATGTTGGTAGAGGAAATTATGAGTTTAGACTGAGGGGAAAATGTTAGTAGTGAGTGGCTTTGGCTCGAGTTTAACACACACATGCACTTCCTGAGAAACCTGTGGTGAGAAAACAGGCTTTATGCAGATTCACATAACTTTGGCGATAAAGTAATTACTAAGGTTTTTGACTTTAACATGAGATTCTTGAAAAAGCTAAGCTGCCAGAAACCAGGACCCAAGGGTATGGTTTCAAGTTTGGTGTCCTGAAGGTCAAGTCTGTGTTAATCACAATTTCCTCAAGAAAATGTCGTTAATTAAAGCTGTTTTATTTGGATTTATGATTCATCTTCCGGGGTGTGGGGAGAGGGAGAGGAGAGGGAGGGAAAGAGCTCACTCCTAGACTAACGTATAACAATTCTTGTTTATAGACAGATGTTTTGGTGTGCATGTGTGTTTCCGTGCATACGTGCTCATGTCTGTGTAGGTGCGTGCATATGTGTGTGTAAGATGGACACATTGAGCATTTTCTTCAGCCACTTTTTATCTTATCTGTTTTATGGATATGGATGTTTTGCTCAAATGTGTATATATGTATGCATGCCTGGTGCTCATGGAGTCTGGAAGAGGGCACCAGATCCCCTGGAACTGGAGTTACTGGAACTGGAGTTACTGGAACTGGAGTTGTGAGCCTCATCCATCTTAGTTTTTGAGATAGGCTTTCTCATGGAATTTGGAGTTCATCACCTAGTCTACGCTGGCTTGCCATCAAACCCTAAGGATCTACTAGGTTAGCAGGCATGCTCTGTGTGTGTGTGTGTGTGTGTGTGTGTGTGTGTGTGTGTGTGTGTGTTGGGGATTGAACTCAAGTTCTCATGCTTCTGCAACAAACACTTAACCAACTGATCCATCTCTCCAACCCTTACCGCTAGCCCTCAGCACAATGCCTGGGATCAATAGAGATTCGCTGAAGTAGTCAAAACATTAAGGAATAGGGCCAGGCAAATGTCTCAGAGGGTAGCCGTGTTTGTCACCCATCCTGTCTGACAGTATGAGTTTGATCCCTGGAGCCCACTTCATGGGGTGGTGAGAACACACTTCTGCAAGCTGTCCTGTGACCTTCACGTGCGTGCCTCACCCCAGCAAATAATAAGTGTTGTAAAAAATGTTAAAGAATGAATGTCTGTGGAGCATAAACTGGCTGAGGGAGAGGTTATATAAAAGCAATGAAAGACATTTTCTGCTCTAGATTACAGTCCAACCTCACTTACATAATAAGTGGAAAATATGTTCTTTGTGTCAATCCTTAATATAGCCACCTGCTCTAGGAGTGAGCATTTTCTCCACAAGGGAGAACCGCTAAGCCCTTATCCCTTATTGCTGCTTTATCCGGGCCCTTAAAGTACCAGATGAAGTGGGAAGTCTTGCAAAGTGGCTGAACTGAAGTGAAAATTAGGTAGCTAGCTGTTGGTTGTTCAGAGTTGGCCTTTGCCTGTTTGCAGGCTCATGGACTTGCACACTTAAAAATATGTGTGTGACAAGCTTATCAGGCCCTTTGTTAAGATGTCTGTCCAACACCTACATTTGTGTGGCTTCAAATGTGTGTTTGCCGTGTGGACAAATGCCAATTCGTACTTCCAAGGGGGCAAGAGCTCCTGGAATTGAGTCTCATCAAGAATGAGGCTGGAGAGAGAGAGAGAGGGAAGGAGGGAGGGAGGGAGAGAAGAAGGGACGGAGACCGTCCTCTTTTCGGTGTGTTGTGCCAAGAAGCCGTCTCTACTTGAAAGCAAAGATCGGAGGTGAGTGTTCAGACAAAACAAAACCGAAGAGACTTTGTCTGGGCGGGAATCGCGCCCAAGTCCAGTGCCGGGAGCTGTCCGTGGTCCTGACCGCCTTGCGTGGCTCTCGCCGAGCCAAGCTGGACGGAGGTTGGCGACAAGGGTGAGGCTGACTGCTGCACCTGTTGGGAATCCGGGCCTGAGACCCTAGCCAGGGGCTGGGGGCGAGCCGGGGCCAGGGTCGGAGGCGTGGCCTGTGCAGGGTGGGCGGGGTTGGGTAAGGGAGGTGGGCGGGGTTGTGGGACTTCGGGGGCGGGGCCTGAGGTGGGAGTGGGTGAAGGCCCGGTTGTGGGTCAAGCTTCGGTTCCTGAGAGGGGCGGGGCCTAGAGGGCCCCAGGGGGCGGGGCGGTGTCACGTGCCGACGGTGCGCATCTGGAGAAGGTTCCGCTTCCTGCGCTGCTGGCTCTGGAGCTGCGACCCCACCCCACCGCCCCGCCCCGGCTCCCCGAGGCCCAGCAGCCCGGCCCCGGGGCTCGGTCCCGCCCCTCTCGCCAGAGGCCTTGGCGCGCCCTCCTCCCGCACCCCGCACCCCCCGCGCTCTCCGTGCTGTTGGTGCGGTCCATGGCGAGCGCATCATGGCGATCGAAGGTAAGTGGAGGCCAAGCGAGGCGTGGAGGAGTCCACCCGGCGGACGAGCGCAGGGCCTGGGTGGGAGGCCGAGGCGCCGGTTGTGGGTCCGGGCCGTGAGGGAGGCGACGGATGCGGGACACCGGCCTAGGCGCGGCTTGCGGTCCTGGCGGGCACTGGCCTACGCGATGGAGGCGCTGAGGTGCTGAGGGACTGAGGAGGCTCAGGTATTAAGGCGTTGAGATGCTGGGATGCTGAGGTGTGGAGGTTCTGAGGTGGCGTTGGGACTCACCTCTGACAGAAGGACTGGGGGACCCGCTCAAGGTGCTGCTCCCGCCGGTACCCAGCCCGCGCTCTGGGCTGGTGGCATTCGCTCTATCCCCTTCCCCTTCTGTTGACGGGTATGGGGACCAGGACATCCGTGCGAGGTTAATCTGACCCTCAAAATTGTTTGTCTCCGGGGAGGAGTAAATGCCTTTTTGACAAACGCACCTAGAAGACTTCAATAGAAATGTTTCAATAGCACCTTAATTCGAATTAAGTTCCTGCATAAGGTTGGTGGCACTAATAATGTGTGTTTTGCCCTTATTTTGAGAACATGGGGCTGGAGTGGCGTGTAATTTGCCTTGGTTTTTAAAGAGGATATTTTGCAGTTAGTATCACACAGGTAGGAGAGTGTCCACAGAATTTGGTTTCCCATTTCAGATGAGCGCAGTGTAGAAAGATTTCCAAAACTTCCCTCTGGGACGTGTACATGCATGTGCAGGGTACCAATAGCTGAATCATTACTCGTCTACATTTAATGTGTTCTTCCTGAGTAATTCCCCGAGGTGACTGGTCTCTGGTAGTATACACACCCGGGACACAGCCATCGAACTGCAGAATTGATTTAGCTGTGTGTTGTGTGTTTACTTCATTTTAGAGATTAAGAACAGGGCACATTGACATGCTCTCAGGTACGTGCCTTTGCTAAGATGATGGAGAACACAGTCTGTCTGTAGCCTTTGATATTCCTGTTAGTCAGAACAGCATGTCCAACGCTGTTTCTTCTCTGTGTAGTTTACTAGAGCTGGAAAGTCAGGGAGCAGGATCCACTGGTGGGTGTAGAATGCTCTATTTTGCCAACAACTTTGTGGAAGGATTTCTTGTAAAGTCATAAAAATAAAATTTTATGCAGAAAATGAAGGATTGGCCCAAATAGGTTCAAATATGATCTCATAACTTGTAACTTCTTGATGTCCAGTTTTTCTTCATGCATGCATACCTTCCTCTGGCAGTTAAATATTACAACATTTTTGCTCTGTCTTTTTTTAATCTTTAAATAATAAGATTTTCTAAAGATACTCTGTATGTTTTTTGGTGCTAGGCTATACCCCCCCCCCCCAGCCTGTTCTTAAACCTATACATTTGTTTCAGGTTTTCATGATATAAATACCAACACTTAGGCCTTCTCTAATTTGGCAAGGAAACTGTAGTTAATACATTTCAAGTAAAGGTATCAGGTTAAGCCAGTCTCACTATGCCTCTTAGCACGTGCTAAAATACATTCTGTTTCTATACTCCATCCTTAATTTCTTCACCTCTTAGTAGAATCTTATTTACTCAGTATGATAATACCATAAGCCAATGTTTCTTTAAAGACCTGCTTGGTAGACATACCCCTAACTAATAAAGAACGATACAGTTATGTAGTAGAAATAACTTATTATAAGAGGAAGGTTTTAAACAGAGAAGGAAATCAGTACTTTAGTATAAGACTCAAAGGTGGTGAGACCACTGAACACAGCTACTAAGAGCACGCCTGACTGCCACAAACATCCATTCTTCAGTTCACACCAAGGACTGCAGATAAAACGAGAGATAAAGACTGTGTTGAGGTTGAATCGGAAGTTAGAATCCTGAGGGTAATTCATTCAACATTTTTCCTTATGAAGTAGTTCTTAAAACATCCAATTCATTCACCTGCTAATTCAATGAATGTTTAATGAATACACAATGTTCTGAAGTAGACTTTGTGGGATCTTCCCTGTTAGAGTTTATGTTCTGGGGAGACAGATAATTATAAGTGTATGGTTATGTTATAGTGTGTATACCAAGAAATAAATTATAAATGCTTCCTTTGTATAAAAACATCCAATGGTGTTGATTTCAAAACTAATTTTGAGGTAATAAGTGTTATATCTTTAAGGTCTTTATATTTGGCCTGAAGTTTTGTATTTCCAAGTCTGTTATTCAGCAAGTTTGGTCTAACTCCTTCCTAGTTTTTCTTTCTTAAGCAATACTTAAAATATACTCTTTGTGTGTGTGTGTGTGTGTGTGTGTGTGTGTGTGTGTGTGAGACACCCCTTCCATTTGCAGACAAGAACTGTATGCTCCTTTGTTTTAAAATTTGAAATACAGCCGGGCGGTGGTGGCTCACGCCTTTAATCCCAGCACTAGGGAGGCAGAGGCAGGCGGATCTCTGTGAGTTCGAGGCCAGCCTGGTCTACAAGAGCGAGTTCCAGGACAGGAACCAAAAAGCTACGGAGAAACCCTGTCTCAAAAAATCCAAAAAAAAAAAATTGAAATACAGTGATGGAAAATTTCATTTTACTTGTTATCGAAGCTATTATAGCCTTACTTGTACTTAATTCTCTGAATGCAGCTTAATGTTAGAATAACCTTTTGTGTAACTTCTTGTTAACTCAAATGAGCTTGTATTCAACCAAAACTATGGACTGTTTTACTTGGGTTCCTCACTCTAGCTGTGTCTTCAGCCCTTTATGTAACTAAATTGTGTTGTGACTTGAGAATAGGTGTTGTAGCAGGGAGGCGTGCTTTTAATAGTTCTGTTCAGTGGGTTAGCCTTGAGTTTAGGACCAACAGCTATTTGGATTTCCTCCTCTGAATAAAACTCTTTGTTTTATAGTCCCAAATTATCTGTAAGCAACCATCTCCTCCTTTATCAGTCAGAGGTATGCCTACCAAGAGGTCTTCATAGAAAGTTAGGTTGATGGTAACACCGTATTGAGCAAAGAAAATTCTACTGAGAGGTGAGGAAGTTAACTCTTAAGTGGAAGTACACTTAAAATACTTTCTTTTCTTTTTCTTTTTTTGTTTTTTTTCTAGACAGGGTTTCTCTGTGGTTTTGGAGCCTGTCCTGGAACTAGCTCTTGTAGACCAGGCTGGTCTCGAACTCACAGAGATCCACCTGCCTCTGCCTCCCAAGTGCTGGGATTAAAGGCGTGTGCCACCACCGCCCGGCTTTAAAATACTTTCTTTAGTATGATTTTATGTGTATAGGTGTTTTGGCTGCATGTGTATTGGCATACCATGTGGGGGCCTGGTGCCCATAAGGTTAGAAAAAGGGCATCAGATTGCCTGGAACTGGAGTTACAGACAGTCATAGCAATCATGGACGTGCTGGGAACCACACCCAGGTTTTCTGGAAGAGCGGCTGGTGATCTTAATTGCTAAGTCATTTCTTCAGCTCTGCAAGTACACTTTCTAAAAAGCGTTTTCCCAATGGACAGCTTATAGGTCCTAGCTGTCTGGCAGTTCAGGTTGTGATCATCCTGACATGCGTTGGCTGCCCAGGACATGGACTTCTCAGGTATTGCTATCAACCCACCTTTGTTGACTATTTTTCCTTTCTTTTGTTCCATGATTTATTTATTTTTATTTTATGTGCATTGGTGTTTTGCCTGCGTGCGTGTGTCTGTGTGTGTGTCTGTCAGATTACCTGGAGGAGGAGTTACAGACACTTGTAAGCTGCCATGTGGGTGCTGGGAATTGAACCCAGCTCCTCTGGAACAACAGCTAGTGTTCTCAACTGCTAAGCTATTGCTTGTTCGCTATTTTCTAATTTTGGAGTTTTCTCCTGACTACTTAGTTTTTTCTTTGTGTTTCTGTTTCAACTCTATTGCTATTATCTAGTTTATTCAAACTTCATATATTGAACAATTTTAACATCTGTAGTCCAACTATAAATTCAAAGAGGATAGTCTTTTTCAAAAAGCACCTGAAATCCTATGTTCTCAGTCCACATTTCTTGAATTATTTTATGGAATTCTGTACGTAGTCTTCATATTACATCCACTGTTTTGATGCCTGTCTCTAGCAGAATTTTTCTGTAGTAGATAGTTATCTTCACTCACATTTTAAAGTAGTAGGTAGAGATCCTCACTTGGATGTACCAAAGCAATCCAAAATGTCCACCTTACAACATCCAGAATGACCTTAAGTTGTAATCTATTCCTCATACTTTCCATACCTCCTTACTTTGTGCAGATTCACTGGCTGAATGACATTCAAGCTAGAAACCTGGATATTAACTCCATCGTATAATTCACTAAATCCTTTCACGCCTGTATCTTTTTTTTTTTGGTTTTTCGAGACAGGGTTTCTCTGTGGCTTTGGAGCCTATCCTGGAACTAGCTCTTGTAGACCAGGCTGGTCTCGAACTCACAGAGATCCGCCTGCCTTTCACGCCTGTATCTTAAATACATTTATTTTACTTAGTGTTTATATTTTTGCTCATATACTTATTGAAAAATGATTTACCATCACTCAAGAGGCAGAGACAGGTGAATCTCTGAGTTCAAGGCCAGTTTGGTCTACAGAGTTAGTTTCAGGACACCCAAGGATGTTACTTAGTGAAACCCTATCTTGAAAAACCATAAAAAAAAATCCAACAAAAAAACCCACACAACAACCAACCCCCCCCAAAATCCAAGTCCCTGCAGAAAGAAATGATTTGTTTATTTTCTTTTTTAAAATTTATTTTTCCATTCAAAAATCTACACTTCCTCCCCTCCTCCCATTCCCCTCCCGCTCCCCCACTCACCCTTCTCCCTCCCTCTCCCTCAAGAGAGGGCAGGGAACCCTGCCCTGTGGGAAGTCCACCCCCCCCCCCTCATCCAGGCCTAGGAAGCTTTGCATCCAAATAGACTAGGGTCCCAAAAAGCCAGTACATGCAGTAGAAACAAGTCCCAGTTGCCTTTATCAATGGCTTCGCAGTCAGCCCCCATTTTCAGCCACATTCAGAGAGTCCAGTTTGATCACATGCTCATTTAGTCCTGGTCCAGCTGGATTTGGTGAGCTCCCATTAGAACAGGCACACTGTCTCAGTGGGTGGACCAACCCCTCACAGTCCAGACTTCTTTGCTCATCTTTTCCCTCCTTCTGCTCTTCAATTGGACCTTGGGGGCTCAGTCCAGTGCTCTGAGGAGGGACTTTATCTCTATCTCCATCTGTAGCCAGACGAAGATTCTATGGTGATATTCGAGATAATCATCAGTGTGATAGTGGGGCAAGGCCAGTTCAGGCACCCTCTACTCTGCTGCCCAAGGACCTAGCTGGGGACATCCCTGTGGACACCTGGGATCCCCTCTAGAGCCAAGTTTCTTGCCAACCCTAAAATGGCTCCCTTAATGTAGGTATCTTCTTCCTTGCTCCTATATCTGCCCTTCCTCCATCTCCACACTCCCACTCCCCCAAGCACTCTCCAGCCTTTCCCTTTTCCCTTCTCTCTCCCCCTCTCCCCTGCCCCCACCCCATCCCACCCCCATGCTCCCAACTTTTTCCTGGTAATCTTGTTTGCTTCCAACTTCCAAGAGGATCTATATATGCTTTTCTTTGAGTTCACCTTGTTATTTGGCTTCTCTAGGTTTGTGAACTTTAGGCTTAATGTCCTTTGTTTATTTTATTTTCTTAACATTTTTTTTCTCCCCAGTTTACATTTTTGAGATTACATATAATGAAGACTGTTTTCATTTCTTGGCTGCCCATACCTAAATAATTTCACAGAAACTATATTAATTACAACATTGTTTGGCCAATGGCTTAGGCGTAATTCTAGCTAGCTTTTACATCTTAAATTAACCTATTTCTATTAGTCTATGTATTGCCCTGTGGCTGTGGTGTTACCTCATTTTCTACATGTCTTGTTTCCTTGGCAGCTGGCTTACTTCTGTTTGACTCTGCCTACTCTCTCTCTATATCTCCGTTCGGGTTTCCCTGCATGGCTTTACTCTGCTAAGCCATTGGCCAAAGCAGGTTCTTTATTAACCAATGGTAATAAAACACAGTCACAGCATACAGAGGGGAAAAACACATCAATTATACACCCCCGCCACATACACCCTTAGTAATACCTTACTTGAACCTAATAAATTGAAACCTTTGATTTATTATTTCTTTTTTTAATTTTTAATTTAGTTTATTTACTACATAGTTATATTTGAACATTTGCCATGTAAAACTAAACATTCCTATTAAAATACAGACAGTTACAAATAATGATAAATGAGTAATATAAGGACATAGTTAATGTTTAAATTTCTATTTTGCTGACACAGTGTAACATTAATAATATTCAATAATATTTTTTTGTCTGATTGTTTGTTTTTATTTCATACATTTTTAATTAAAACATAAATATATCCCTTTCTTTCTTCCGGTTCCTCCCTGCACACCCTCCCTCCAATTCCTCCCATGTCCCCCAACTCCCAATTTGATAGCCTTTTCTTCCCCAATTATTCTGTTAAATATAGTTTGCATATATGTAAAAAATATATAAATACAGCCTTCTGAGTCTGTTTTTGTTGTGTGTGTATATGATTTTAGAACTGACCAGTTTATACTGGACAATCAACTAAGGGACTCATCCCTGGGAGAGACTAATTCTTCCTCTCTCTCAGTAGTCATCAGTTACAGAAATAGTGATAATATAGCAAGGTGTTATTTATTAACAAGCTTTTAAAAGCCATACATATATTCAGAACAAATTTCTTATTTTCATGATTTTTAGGACCATGGTAGACTAAATCTTCAAAGTAGTATTTTGAGCTCACCATGAGATAAATATTAATGAAATATTAAATTATTTTCATTGTACCTTACTATACAACAATGCATATTTATAGTTTTAAAAAATTTATCTGGCATAGCCAACACAGAAGGATTTTGTTTTATTTTCAATTAATAGACTATGCTATGTCTGAGCACATACTTGGTAGGGATTTACTGTGCTGTGTTAGTAGCTTTCTACTAGTTTAAAATATTAAATAAAACTAAAATCTACAGAGTAGTCCAGTGACTGGAAAAGTGGACTAATTTGCCAGTAAATTTAATTTTATAAGGAAAAATTGTATTTAGAAAAATTATTAATTAAATACATAGGGATTTATGTAGGTCAAATGAGAGATACTATGTTTTTTTTTTTTTTTTCTGGTTTTTCGAGACAGGGTTTCTCTGTGGTTTTGGAGCCTGTCCTGGAACTAGCTCTTGTAGACCAGGCTGGTCTCGAACTCACAAAGATCCGCCTGCCTCTGCCTCCCAAGTGATGGGATTAAAGGCGTGCGCCACCACCGCCCGGCGAGAGATACTATGTTGAGCAAGCTTTTGTTTCTCCATTTTTCAAATTTAGCATATGGGTATGTGGGAGAGAGGAGAAGAGGAAGGAGCAGGAGATCGAGCAAGCACCCCTGTGGGCAGAGGCCGGGTTACCATAGTTCTTCCAGTCCGTGCCTGCGTCTGGACATCTGCGTCCGCTGCAGGCTCTGGTGACGGCGCTCTCCTTGTCAGGCCAGCGCTGCTGTGCTTTAGATGCTGAGCCGTCTGGTTGCCCTGACACACCATTGCTATCAAAATAGACTGGGCTGTTCGTGTGATGCTGTGGTAGTGGTGAGTATGTTCCCAAAGTTAGGCTGGGAGCTGAGTGTAGAAAGGCCTTGACTGTTCAGATTGTTTTAATTCTACTGTAATTGTATAGCAGTGGTGCCAGTTTAGGAGGTAACTTTTAGAAGTTTGGAGGCCTACTGGTTTCCCTTTAAGAAAAAAAATTTAAAGTATAGCATGTATGAGGGACTAACATTCATTTTGGGATTTTTACACAAGCTGGTTTTTGAAGTCCAGTGAAAATGGGTGCTGAAAAGAGAAGGAAACCATTCAGGAGTCTTCTCTGTTTCCTAAGCCTAAACGCTGACATTCTCTTTGAACTTCATGACTTTGGATTCCAGTCATCGACACCCACTTCTTCCTCTTACGGCAGACAAACCTGCTGTGCTGTGTCATTCTTTTTCCTATTAGTTGTGTACTTGGTTTTGGAAGTTTTCAAAACTATATTGATCTGCCTGCAGCAGGCATTCCCATTTAGCAGAATGAGCATGCAACATGAAAGCTATTTTTGTCCTGGGACTATTATCACCACTTTATAATAACTACGTTTCTTCACCGTAACTCCCATATAAACAAACACAGGTTTGTAGAAGCCGTGCTAGATGATGCTGACGTTAGAAGTGAAGCCTTGCTCAGCCCAGAAAGCATGATCGTTTATAACACTGTGCTTTTAAAATTAGAGACCCAAACTAGGAATTGGCTTAAATTGGAGACTAATCTAAAAATACTTATACAAGTTGGAGGTCTAAATAGGTTAAGGTGATTTGGGGCAGTTGGCAGCATAAACAAAAAATGTTTAAAGTCTTTTCCTTATGTACAGTAAGTAGAAGAATTTACAGAAGAACTTAAAGGTTGTGACTACTTTCATGGATGAAGTCCAGGGAAAAAAGTTTTTAGATGAGATGAAGCATAAGACACTAGGTTTTCAGTGTCTGACCATGGAAAAACATTAGTGAAGCTTGTATGTGGAGGTGACCCAAGCCAGCGGTCAGAATCCAATAAAGTGAATTGTAAGGAAAACTCTTACAGGAGCTGAACCGTAGGTTTAATTCTCTCTTTGACACCTGCATGCACTCTGGTGCATTTTCCCTTCTGTGAAGTAGGGAAGTAGGTAATCTGTAATGATTTTTCTCCCCCTCACAAAAGTATCCAAGTTACTTATGAGGCATGTTCCCAGCTGTGTGTCCATTCATACAAACACATGAAGGTACATAATCAACATGCGTGTGCCCCACACCGTCTATTATCTCTCCCCTTGCTGCCACCATAGAGGACTGGACAGTCTCTCTTGTTCCTCCTGGAGCTGCCCAAGGAGAACTGTGCTGATGACTGACAGGTCACCTGGTGCTCTGAATCCCAGGCAGCTAAGATCATTTCAAGACCAGTGCTGTATTACCGCTAAAGACAGTTCTTAAATGAAGTTCGCTTTATATAAATTACCTTAAAGCACTCAAAAGCAAATTCATAATATTCCTATTTTTGTACTAATGAAAATGTCCATTTTAACTTCTTAATTAACTTCATTGATTGTTAGCTACAATATTTGAATTTTTTAAAACACTAATTAGCAGTCTTGGGAAACTTTAACCATTAGGGTTCTGCTTTATTTGTTCTGTAAAATAATGGGTTAGCTGGGTTTATTTACAAATTCTAGTCTGTTATGTTAGTTATGTGATTGGTGTAGGAGCTCCTTCTGTTTGTGTGTTGCTTTCACTGGATAATGAATAAAGAAACTGCCTTGGCCTAGTTGATAGGGCGGAACTTAGGTAGGTGGAGGGGACAGAACTGAATGCTGGGAAGAAGGGCAGTCAGAGATGCCATGGATCTTCTGTCTGAGACGGACACTGGTTAGAATCTTGCCAGTAAGCCACAGTCACGTGGCGATACACAGATTAATGGAAATGGGTTAAACTGATATGTAATAGTTAGCTAATAAGAAGCTAAAGCTAACGACCAAGCAGTGTTTTAGTTAATACAGTTTCTGTGTGGTTATTTCGGGTGTAAGCTAGCTGGGTGGACGGGACAGAACTAGGGCCTTGCAACATGTGATTTTTTTCATTAAGTGCTTTGACAGATTGACAGTGGTCAGTTAACTAAGTTTAAGATGTAGAAATTATTTGACTAGCTTTAAAAACTGAAGTTCTTTTATTTAGTATAGATAAAGAAAATACTTATCAAAGATAGGGGCAGATGAGAGATGGTTCACTGGGTAAGGGTGCTTGTTGCCATGCTGAATTTCCAGAGCCCACACGGTGGCATGAGAGTAGCCACTCTCACATGATGTCCTCTGACTTTCACAAGTGTCCTGTGCCAAGCATGCACATTCATGGACACACACACAATAAACAAACAAACAAACAAGTAAATAAATAAGACTATTTATCTCTCTCTATATATTAAAGTTAGTTTTTCTAGTCATTCCACAGGGTTTTGTTGTTATTGTTAATACTAAGTAAAACCTGCTGTTACACTCAGGACTAGATGCATGAAATAAAACAACCAATTTATATTAAATATGTGGAGAGTTTAGTTGTAAGGATTTAGTTTTATTGATTTATTTTGAAATAATGTGGAGAGAGAGAGAGAGAGAGAGAGAGAGAGAGAGAGAGAGAGAGAGAGAGAGAGAGAGAATTTGAATGTAGTTACAGGAACCCAGACATGGGTCCCAGGAACTGAATTTTGGCAAGAACGGTATGTGTTTTAACCTCCTGAGCTGTCTCTCCAGTCCAAGAGAATCTTGCTTTAGTAATAGATGTTAAGAGGCGCACTCTGCTTCCATGAGTAAAGCATGTGACTAAAACTTAAGTTACAAATGTTGACATCTAGAGGATGCGGCTTAATTATTGTATAGGAAAAATAGTTCAACTAACTATGAAAACATCATAGGCGTCAATATAAATTATGGTTATTATTATCACATGGTTTTTCTAGTATCTTGAAAATAGTTCATTAAATTGAGTGAATACCTACTCCTTTGGCTAATGTCTTTCTTCTCAATTTTAAAAGATGCATTTGCAGCTGAATTTCTTTCTAGCTCTTTAGCAAGTAGTCTGTTGTAGTTCCTTGGTAATATTACAGTTAGTACTATATTTGACAGTGGAGTTTTGCTCAATAATAATTCTTTTTTCAGCTTTAGCTTTTGTGTTTAGTGTTTCCCCAGCTAAACCTGTATTCCTGATGCTTTGTATTATTGTTATTGATCCAGAAAGCAGAGACGTTTTTACAACCAAATTAGACTGTAGATCTAACCTACTTTGGTGATAGAAATACTGTTTTCTAGTTTTTTTTTTTTGCTTCTTACATGATCCACTTTTAAAAATGAATATCACTTTTTATTTCTCACATAATTACTGTAGGAATTCTGTTTCTTGAAACTGAACTGTTCATAATAAGCTTCTATAATGAACTAAAATGCTTGCATAATTTAGTATTATTATGTAAAAATTAAGTAATTCATAGGTATAGTTGATAAGGTTAAACATACAGAGAATACTACAAAATTTTATTGAGCTTACATTAGAGTAGTGGCATTATGTTTTTGAGAGAAAGAAATACATATTTATAAGAGTAATCAGTATATTTATGAGCTATGATGTGTTTTTATATGTACAAAATTGTAGAATATTAAATCAAGACATGTCTGCCACTTTTCCTACTTACTCTTTGTGGTGAGAACATTTAAAACCTGTCTCGTCAGTTTTTAAGACTATGATAAATTGTCATAAAACCATCATACCATTCAGTAGGTCACTGAAACACATTCCTCCAATGGGGTTTAATTTGTCTTCTGTGTCTGGCTTTTTTTCTCTCAGATTAGTGTTTTTACCACTTGTCTCTATTGTTGCAAATATCCAAGTAGTTTTTGTAGAGACTATAGCATTCCATCGTGTGTGCATCCCACAAAGGTACACCCAGCGGTTCTGGGTGTGTAGCCAGGAGAAAGGTGTGCATATGTGTATTAAAGAGACATACTTTAAATGGCCTATAGCAAAATTAATATAAACTCAAACTCGAGCCAGTCCAAATGTTTATGAACTAAAGTTTATGTATAACTATATACAGTCTTGTGCATATATTTATGTATATTTAAACACAGTAGAATTTTATACAGCAATGAAAATGAATGAATCACAAGTAACATTGGGCTGATTTAACAAATATATTGAAAATAATGAGAGTTAAAAATGTCTACTATTTTATAAGCTTCCTGTTAGAAATCAGGAGAGTATTCTTTGTGTAAATTTGGGGGCAGTTTTTGTGAAGATGAGTTGACCTCAGAGTTGGTGGCTACCTGCTGTGTCTGCTGTGGTTTGCTGTGACTGGAGACACGTTCTATGATAACTGAGTGCGTGGGGCTTTATACATGTGTGCGCTCTCCTGTATTTATACATGTGTGCGCTCTCCTGTATTTATACATGTGTGTGCTCTCCTGTATTTATACATGTGTGTGCCCTCCTGTATTTGTACGTGTGTGCTCTCCTGTATTTATACATGTGTGTGCCGTCCTGTATTTATACATGTGTGCTCTCCTGTATTTATACATGTGTGCTCTCCTGTATTTATACATGTGTGCGCTCTCCTGTATTTATACATGTGTGCGCTCTCCTGTATTTATATGTGTGTGCTCTCCTGTATTTGTACGTGTGTGCTCTCCTGTATTTATACATGTTTGCCCTCCTGTATTAATACATGTGTGCCCTCTCCTGTATTTATACATGTGTGTGCCGTCCTGTATTTATACATGTGTGCGCTCTCCTGTATTTATACATGTGTGCGCTCTCCTGTATTTATACATGTGTGCACCCTCCTGTATTAATACATGTGTGCGCTCTCCTGTATTTATACATGTGTGTGCTCTCTTGTATTTATACATGTGTGTGCTCTCCTGTATTTATACATGTGTGCTCTCCTGTATTTATACATGTGTGCTCTCCTGTATTTATACATGTGTGCGCTCTCCTGTATTTATACATGTGTGCGCTCTCCTGTATTTATATGTGTGTGCTCTCCTGTATTTGTACGTGTGTGCTCTCCTGTATTTATACATGTTTGCCCTCCTGTATTAATACATGTGTGCCCTCTCCTGTATTTATACATGTGTGTGCCGTCCTGTATTTATACATGTGTGCGCTCTCCTGTATTTATACATGTGTGCGCTCTCCTGTATTTATACATGTGTGCACCCTCCTGTATTAATACATGTGTGCGCTCTCCTGTATTTATACATGTGTGTGCTCTCTTGTATTTATACATGTGTGTGCTCTCCTGTATTTATACATGTGTGCGCTCTCCTATATTTATACATGTGTGTGCTCTCCTGTATTTATACATGTGTGCCCTCCTGTATTTATACATGTGTGCGCCCTCCTGTATTTATACATGTGTGTGCCGTCCTGTATTTATACATGTGTGCGCTCTCCTGTATTTATACATGTGTGCGCTCTCCTGTATTTATACATGTGTGTGCTCTCCTGTATTTATACATGTGTGTGCCGTCCTGTATTTATACATGTGTGCGCCCTCCTGTATTAATACATGTGTGTGCTCTCCTGTATTTATACATGTGTGTGCTCTCCTGTATTTATACATGTGTGTGCTCTCCTGTATTTATACGTGTGTGCTCTCCTGTATTTATACATTATACATGTGTGTGCTCTCCTGTATTTATACGTGTGTGCTCTCCTGTATTTTTGTTTTCCTGACCACCATGTTGGAAAATGAGATTGGGGGGAAATGTTTTCCAAAGATATAACAGTTTTTTTTGCGGGGGGGGGATGGGGCTATATTGTTATTATGTTTTTATACTGTTATCTATTGTTTGTCTTCTTACAAATTTATGAGAGTGGGTAGCTACACTTCTCTTTATCCCTTATGTGGTAATATAACTGGTGCATCTACAGGGTTGACAGTTAAAGTAACGGCCCATGTATGCCAGGGCTCGAATACAAAGTGGGTCTTTCCTTTCTGTGCTTCTTTCCAGGTGATAGGAAGGGGATAGGAGATGGTGATGCAGTCTCTCCTTTCCAGAAGGTTTCCAGCTGGAATAACCTACCAAATGAGGAAGTGTCATCTTTCCACAAATAAAGCCTTCATTTCTGGATTTTTCAGAAAAATTCAGGCTGTAATATTTAGTTTCATTAACCTTCAAGAAAATAATTAGGGAGCTTTTTCCTAAGATCATTTTTAGGTACCTATTTGGCGTGGTTCTTTTTTAACAGTAAAATTTAGGACATTGTCTGCATTTTTGTTGCTAATAAACTTTTTTTTTTAATAGGTGGAGAGAGAACTTGTGGAGTACATGAACTCATCTGTATTAGAAAAGGTAGGCCAATGCTCTGCATGGATGTCTAAGTACTAAGTGAACACTTTCTAGGATATAGTACATTTTAGTATGATAATTTGGCTACATAATGATGGAGGAAGGTCATTGGTTAAATAAAAAGAAACTGCTTGGCTCTCATTGGTTAGAAGATAGGTGGGAGGAGTAAACAGAACAGAACGCTGGGAGGAAGAGGAAGTGAGCCCAGGCAACAGCCCTCTACGCAACCAGGGAAGGAGTCTAGTCGCCTGCGGAGCAGGAAGTGAAGAGAGAGAGGAGAGGGAAGTGGCTGCTTTTTTAAAGGGAGAGAGACCACGCCCCAATGGGCTGGTATCTCAGCGGCTATTGGCTGGAGGAGTGGGAGGACCTCCCGCAACAACATAAGGCATGAATTTAAGAGATATCAGTACTCACTGCATTATGGATTTGAGCACACCCGGAGTCCATGTTGATTATTACGTGACTACTGAGGGTTGCATATTTTCTTTTCTTGAACTAATAAAGTCTGGTTTATTTTCTTTTATTTCTTTATTTTTTTCTGTCCCCTTCCAGAATCTGGGTACTGGGTGAATATGGGCCTCTAGTTGGCTTCTGATCTGTTACTGTACCCTATTAGAGTAATGTGAATGGTTGGTTGAAATTCAAATTGGGAAGATATACAAAGCCCAGACAACCACGTGGCACCAACAACTGCCTCTGCTTCCTTTAGAAGGAGCCACTTGGCAGCTAGGTAGCTCAGCAAGCCAGCCAAGGAAAGGTAATTCAGGTATTTGGGTGGGAAGGCAAGGAACCTGGTGTTCTCTAGGTTTTAAGGAACTTGGCTCTGGGCACTGTGAAAAGAGGAGACCTGGAGAAAGGGCAAGAGGGAGGGAAAAACCTTCATTCCCTGACCGTTCCTGCTGGGGTCTCAGCAAAGAACATGTCTTTCTTTTCTCTCCGCAACTGAGCTGGCACTCCTGAGTTTGGCCAGAAGCCCAAAGCCCACCCTGACCTTTCACCTTGAAGAGGTTAGAGCAGTGTCTGTGAGATATGGTATAGCTGACACGCCAGCGAAATGTCAGCTATTTTCAGTCTTGACAGCTCTGGAAAATCCTTAGGTACTCTGGAATTGGAAAAAAATTTTTTTAAACCTTCTTGGGTGAATCCATGTGATTATCACTATGTGGTTATGCTAATTAATTTATGGGTTAGTTATGCTAATTAATTTATGCCTGTAGTGCTGTCATTTAAAGGCAATCTATTTTCTTCGTTAATATGTAGGTTATTGTATCTTTCCTCTAGATATCTACTAGAAAGGGAGAAATTGAAGTCAGTTTTCTGGATTTGTACATCTTAAAAAAATAGTGAGGATCAAATTTATATATTTTTATGTAAATTATCTTGTGATATATTTTATTTATTTTGTGCTTCAAATTATTATTATTTTTTTTTTTTGGTTTTTCGAGACAGGGTTTCTCTGTGGCTTTGGAGCCTGTCCTGGAACTCGCTCTGTAGACCAGGCTGGTCTCGAACTCACAGAGATCCACCTGCCTCTGCCTCCCGAGTGCTGGGATTAAAGGCGTGCTCCACCATCGCCCGGCGCTTCAAATTATTTTAATTCTATTGAGAGTTTTAGTAATTTTATAGTGATTATTATCTTGTCCCAGTAAACTTATTGAAATTGTTTTACTTGAGGGTCAGCAAACGTTGCTATACAGATCATTCGGAATCATAGTCAAAAGCCTGAGAAACAATTCAGTTGGAATCAAAAGCAACTTCAGCAGTGCTCAGGTGAAGATAGTTGGCAGGAAATTGAGTGGGGACACTGGGGAGAGGTGGTCAGGACAGCTGGTGATCTTAATAGACCACGTACCCTGGCTGAATGTTCCTCCTCTTAGCTAGGGTTGTTGCTCACATTACTTTGTATTTAACCAGCCTTTCTACTTTTCTTTGTGCTATGGAATCTTCATTCTGTGATTATTTATGTACTTTTGAGATTGGATCTTAGGTGGCTCAGGGTAGCTTTGAATTCACTGTGTAACAGAGAAAGATTTTTGAGCTCCTGATCTTCTACACCCACTGGCCAATTGTTAGGATTACAGGTGTGTGCTGGTGCCGTGCCTGATTTTACACATTGCTGATGTTGAGCCCAGGGCTTCACATGTGCTAAGCAAGTACTCTACTACTGAGCTACTTTAGCCCAGTTAACATTTAAAAAAATTATTCACACTGTAATCACTTTATGAAAAAAATGTTTAGATCTTTATTTCCTCAGCATTTAATGGTATTCTATTCTGATGTTTCATAAATGTTTAAGCATTTAAGACTGAAGGCTAATACTTCCTCATTTTAAGCTAGACTACATAGACCAGAGCATATGAAGGTTATACAAACTAAAATCATAGTAATTAGTGCCAGTTATTCTGATAAGATGACACCAAATCAGCCCTCCCTTTGTTTTCTTGAGGTAGCTGTTCATATATCCCATGCTGGCCTTCAACTTACTGGGTGTCTGAGGCCGGCATTAAATTTCTGAAACTTCTGCCTCCACCTCACAGTGCTGGGATGTCAAGAAGGTGCCCCCATGCTATGCTCAGTGGTGAATTTCTCTTTCTTTGTGCATTCTGTCTCCTGCTGGATGCTCTCTGTCTGCAGCACAGACTGTATGAGAGTATAGCGCTTGACTAACTTCACCGTCTTCCCTTCTGTGGTTTCTATCTAGTTGGCCTATTTTGAATGTTCCTTGAAGAAAGTCAACATGGATGGCCTTTAAGTTCTTGCTCTTTTTCTAACTTCTGGATATTTTTATTTGATGTCAATAGAATAGCAGACTGACTCATCTAAAAGACTGTCTTAATTCTTAAGTGAGCCTTCACCTTCTAGTGAAGCCCTTCTCATCTCAGCTCTGAGTAGCACTCGCTGCTTGCTTAGGTCCTAACTTAGGAATCTTCCCGTATTCCAGTCAGTCTCTTGTCTCCCACTTGTGCTGTGCGGTTGTCAGTGTACTCTAGTGCATTTTTAGCCCACCCCCCCCATCCTGTTGTCGTCATTGTAGTCTTGAATATTTCCTTTTGCTTAGCCCACTAGAGTAGTTTTCTTTTTCTTATTTACATGCTTACCTTGTTGTGGTAAGCATCAGTGATTTTTAAAAATGTAAATTATACTATATCACTTTAATGGTTGGAATTGTTCTGTGGATTTCCAGTGTACCTGGAATAAAATCAAAGTGTTTCACTCAATTCACAAAGAAGCAACTTTGAGTTCAGAATGTCAACTACATATCATCAGCTCAGAGGTATAAACCATTTCTATACAAGTGTGTATGAGAGCTTACTACTGGAGAGCTGTGGGTAGGGAGACTCAGAAGAGGAATATTGCTTTTAAGTTTAAAAGCTTATGATAATATACCTGTTAGAAATTGCAAACTTACCTTCCTTGTATATGTTTGTCTTAGTTATTTATTGTTATGGTGATAAATTATGCTTGGCAAAAGCAGCTTCAGGGAAACGTGCTTATTTTGGTTCACAGTTCCATGTGCAGTCTGTCATGGCTAGGCAGTCACTGTGGCAGGAGCTTGAGACAGCTGGTCACGTTGTATGTGCAGTCAGAAAATAGGAGAGGAATGATGTCTCAGCCAGCTTGCTCCTTTCTATGCAACTCAAGACCCAAGCTTAAGGAATGGTGGTACCCACTATTAGCGTGGGTCTTCCTACATCTGATAACCTAGTCAAGATAATCTTCCATAGATCTGTCCAGAGACTGAACTAAATAAACCTGGGGTCCATTCCTGCTGTGTAGGAGCCCTGCTTGCTTACTTTCTCTTAAATTCCCACTTTTCAACCTATAATAAAGTATTTTTAACCTCAAAATAGATTAAAAAATTATCCTAATAGGTGTGTGTATGTGTGTGTGTGTGTGTAGTCTTACATCCTTGCTGATTCCATATCCTGTCAAGTTGACAGTGAACAATAATCATATTGTTCACAATATGCTTTTGTGTTTCTACCAGAAACGTATGAACTCCTTGCTCTATCAGCAGTGTCTTTTGGAGATTTTTGTTGTTATTGCTGCTGTTGATCTGATGGTAGAAAAGTGTAGTTTGGTGTCATTTTACTCTTCTTAGTAGAAGGCCGGTGTCTGAGCTGTCTGCAGAGTGCCAGAAGAACCTGTTGCTTCAGGAAGGTCTACCTCTGCTCCATAGCTTCTCACCTGCAATATGTGCTAAGTTAGGGTCCATTTAATCTTTGAACTTAATTTCAAATGAGTTATATTGTTGTCATCTAAGCATACCACCATTGTATATCAGATTATTTAGATTCCATCATGGGAAACAAGAATTATGGACCTGAAGCATGAGCCTCAGAACAAAAGGTGTTTTGTAGGCAAGGATGGGAGAGTGGTGAAAGCGGACACAGGACAATCTAGGACAGTGTCCAGAGTAGGCAGATTTGAGGTGTGCCAAGGGCAAGCTATTTATAGAACACTGTTTCTGTTTTATGGTGCAACTGAGAGCGGCTGTGTGAGGCGCTGCTGTGTGTGGTGTTGCTGTGCGGTGCTGTGTGGTGTTGCTGTGTGGTGCTGTGCGGTGCTGTGTGGTGTTGCTGTGCGGTGCTGTGTGGTGTTGCTGTGCGGTGCTGTGTGGTGTTGCTGTGTGGTGCTGTGTGGTGCTGCTGTGCGGTGTTGTGTGGTGCTGTGTGGTGTTGTTGTGTGGTGCTGTGTGGTGCTGTGCGGTGCTGTGTGGTGTTGCTGTGTGGTGCTGTGTGGTGCTGCTGTGCTGTGCTGTGCGGTGCTGTGTGGTGCTGTGTGCTGCTGTGTGGTGCTGTGTGCTGCTGTGTGCTGCTGTGTGGTGCTGCTGTGTGGTGCTGTGTGGTGCTGCTGTGTGGTGCTGTGTGGTGCTGCTGTGTGGTGCTGTGTGGTGCTGCTGTGTGGTGCTGCTGTGTGGTGCTGCTGTGTGGTGCTGCTGTGTGGTGCTGTGTGGTGCTGTGCGGTGCTGTGCTGTGCTGTGTGGTGCTGTGTGGTGCTGTGTGGTGCTGCTGTGTGGTGCTGTGTGGTGCTGTGTGGTGCTGTGTGCTGCTGTGTGGTGCTGTGTGGTGCTGTGTGCTGCTGTGTGGTGCTGTGTGGTGCTGTGTGGTGCTGTGCGGTGCTGTGTGGTGCTGTGCAGTGCTGTGCAGTGCTGTGCTGTGCTGTGCGGTGCTGTGTGGTGCTGTGTGGTGCGGTGCTGTGTGGTGCTGTGTGGTGCTGTGTGGTGCTGTGTGGTGCTGTGCGGTGCTGTGCTGTGCTGTGTGGTGCTGTGTGGTGCTGTGTGGTGCTGCTGTGTGGTGCTGTGTGGTGCTGCTGTGTGGTGCTGCTGTGTGGTGCTGTGTGGTGCTGTGTGGTGCTGCTGTGTGGTGCTGCTGTGTGGTGCTGTGTGGTGCTGTGTGGTGCTGCTGTGTGGTGCTGCTGTGTGGTGCTGTGTGGTGCTGCTGTGCTGTGTGGTGCTGCTGTGTGGTGCTGCTGTGTGGTGCTGTGCGGTGCTGTGTGGTGCTGTGCGGTGCTGTGTGGTGCTGTGTGGTGCTGTGCGGTGCTGTGTGGTGCTGTGCGGTGCTGTGTGGTGTTGCTGTGTGGTGCTGCTGTGCGGTGCTGTGTGGTGCTGCTGTGCGGTGCTGTGTGGTGCTGCTGTGTGGTGCTGCTGTGTGGTGCTGCTGTGTGGTGCTGCTGTGTGGTGCTGCTGTGCGGTGCTGTGTGGTGTTGCTGTGTGGTGCTGCTGTGCTGTGTGGTGCTGCTGTGCGGTGCTGTGTGGTGTTGCTGTGTGGTGCTGCTGTGCTGTGTGGTGCTGCTGTGTGGTGCTGTGTGTTGCTGTGTGTTGCTGTGTGGTGCTGTGTGGTGCTGTGTGGTGCTGTGTGGTGCTGTGTGGTGCTGTGTGGTGCTGTGTGGTGCTGTGTGGTGCTGTGTGGTGCTGTGTGGTGCTGTGTGGCCTCTGCTGTGTAGCGCTCTGCTTTCTCCTAAGTGTAAACTCTAGCCCCACCCTATTCTTCTGAGGTAGGATAAACAAAGGAGGCTGAGATGAAAGAGAAAGGCTGTTTAGTAATATTGTCTGCTGTATGTGCAGAATGTGAACCTTTCCACCACCACCCCCGTGTGTGTATGAACATGTGTGTGCAGGCGTATTTGGAGGATAGAAGTCCTCATTAGATATCTTCTTGTGTTGCTCTCTGCTTTATTTTTTGAGAAACATCTCTTACTGAACATGGAGCTTGCTGATTTGTCTAAGCAAGCTGGACAGCAAGCCCTGGGTATATTGCCTGTCTCTACTTCCATAGCACTAGAATTACAGGCATTTCCTACCAATTCCAGTTTTCATGTGGGCACTGGGGATCTGAATGCATGTCCTCATGCCTGCCATGGTAGGACCTTTACTAACTTAACTATCTCCCTAACTCCCCCTCCTTTTTTTCTTTTAAATTTGTCTTGTATGTCCACTTTATTGTATCTTCTTCACCCTGATAACCATTTACTCTTTGGTGAAAGAGAGTAGAATTAGATTCCAGTGACCCATGAAAGGCAGCAGTGGTAGACAGACACTTTCAGAAGCCTGTTCTTTGTGTGTGTGTGTGTGTATGTGTATGTGTGTGTGTGTTTAGTTATTTCCTTCTGTAGTGGATGGAAAGCAAAAGTGTCTTGAAGGCCTGAAGGTTATGAAGTAGAGGATGGGTTTCTTGGGTTACTTGTCTTGTATGTGTTGATATATATTTAATACTTTAGCATTTGTCTATTTGTGGGCACTGTTCTAACTGCTGGGAATTTTGTGGTTAATAAATGACAAATGTTCTGGTCTCCTGTAGCTTATAATGCTTGGATGTAGACAGGAAACAAATCAAATAATTCTAAAATATCTGTAATTGCTGTAAAAACAGTAGAATACAATGATGTGTGTGTGTGACCGTGAGGAGAGGAGTAGGAAAAGAGAGAGAGAGTCCTACTGTTTTCAGAAAGAACAGTTTAGTCATGTAAGATCTTTCTGAGAAGGTAGAATTAAATTTTTTATTTTAGATTTTTGAATTTTATTTCGCAATATAAATGTTTTGCCTGTGTGTATGTGTGTATGTATGTATACCATGTGCATGTCTGGTGCTCATGATGTCAGAAGAAGGCATCAGTTCCTCTGGAAATGGAGTTAGAGGTAGCTGCGAGTCACCACATGAATGCTGGGAACCACACCCAGGTTCTCTGCAAGAGCAACAAATGCTCTTACTCCTTGAGCCATTTCTCTAGCCCATAAGATACTATTTAAGCTGAGGGAAGAGGTCTGCCTGGTGTGGAAAAAACACAAGGATAGGGGAAGTCAGTTACTAAGCTGGAAAGCACAGACGCCCTGAGGCGAGAACAAGGCTGTGGCTGCACAGAATGAGATGCAAATGGGTAATTAGGCAGGAGGTGAAGTGATGCTCTTAATAGTTGTTCATTTAATTGTGTGTGTGTTCATACACGTGTGTGTGCATGTGCAAACACACACCTGAATCAGGTGCCTGTGGAGACCAGATTCGTTGATCTGGAGTTATGAGAGGTTATGGGTGGCCCCCACATGGATCCTCTACAAGAGCAGTGTCTGCTCATAACCACCGAGCCATCTCTCCAGTACCATAATTTACTCTCATACATGGCCAGTAGGGGATGAGAGTTGATGTTGGAAGATCATTAGGAAGCTCTTGCTGATTTCAGGCGAGAAATGATGAGGTTTGGATTCCTTTGGTGTCGGTGCCGGTGCAGAGAAGTGCTTGGTTCAGGGTGGCTTTTAAAGGTAGAGCCCACAAAACTTGAACTTGGATTCATGTTGAAATGTGCAAGAAATGACTGCGGCCTGTGCTTTGGGAGCACTCTTGATGGAGATACTGCTGACTGCATGGGGCGGGCTGAGGGGAGCAGAAGTGGGCTCGTGGGGGTGCAAGAAGTCACTTGTTCCATTTTGGACATGTTGAGTTCTAGGTGCTCACTAAACATTGATTGATGATGTTAGGAAGGCATTTGGATATCAAAATCTGGAAATTAGGATAGCAAATGGGAAATTGGGGGATATGGTATTGAGAGCCAGGGTACCAGTTGAGGTCATCCTGAAATTGAGGTATATAGAAAGACAAAGGCTATTGATTTATACATGATTGCTGATTTATCTAAAAATGAAAATACATTAGTGTGTAGCTCATCTCTGAAGACAAGTTGATTGCTTTAGTGAACTTATTTTAAAAAGACAATTAATGATTGTTGTATTAGGGATAATTATTTGATTTTTCAATGACTTAACCAAAGTAATATTTTCTTTTCTTTTTTTTTAAACTTTTGTTAATTCTTTATGGATTTCATATCACGCATTCTGATCCCATTTGTCTTCCAGTCTCCTAGAATCTGCCCTCTGCCCTTGCAACCTCCCCACCCCCGCAGTCAAAACTAAATTTAAAAGAAAAACTAAAACCAAAACCAAAACAACAAAAGAAGAATTTTGTGGAAGCTGTAGTGTGGTCTGTTGAGACACAGTTTTTACCCTTTAGTCCGTTCATCTTTACTTACAAGTGTTCTTTACCAGGAACCAAGGCCTCTGGTTTCTGCTACATCACCAATAATGAGCTCTCACTGGGGCTCCTCTTGGATATACTGTTGTTGTCCTGGGCCATGGAGATCCTGCTGTTTTGCATCTGTAGATTCATCCCCTTTGTTATGATTTTGCACTGGAAAGGGACCTTGGTGGCCGGTGGGTCCAAGCCACAGTGGTGAGAGCTCACTGTGATTCCCTGTGCTAGAGACCTTGGCAGGTGAGACACAAATATGCCATGCGGGCAAAGCTTAAGTGATTGAAATAAAGGGAATGGGGGAGGGAAGAGAGAAAGGGAGAAGCAGAGAGAGAGAGAGAGAGAAAGAGAGAGAGAGAGAGAGAGAGAGAGAGAGAGAGAGAGAGAGAGAGAGAGAAAAGAGAGAGAAGAGAGAGAGAAGAGATTGGGGGGCGGGGAGGAAGAACAGAAAGAAGAAGGAGGAATTTTCCTTTTTAAAGAGACAGGATACTGCCTGCCCTGCACACAGGTGTGACACACTGTCAGGTCCTCAAGGGGTGTGGCCAGCTTTGTTTGGATGCTAACATTCCTTTCTTCTTTATTTATTAAAAAAAAGGTGAGGAGTTAGGTGTGGCAGAGAAGTGAGGGCACAGAGTTCTTGAGACTACTTCCTGCCTCTGGGGCATCAACCATTTTTGGGGGACCTGAGAAAGCTGGGATGCTGGCCATGTCCTAGGGTTTCACTTAACTGTCCAGGCTCTGTGGAACTGTCTAGCCCCTCTTGAATCTAACAAGATGTTGGGCCGGGCGGTGGTGGCGCACGCCTTTAATCCCAGCACTCGGGAGGCAGAGGCAGGCGGATCTCTGTGAGTTCGAGGCCAGCCTGGTCTACAAGAGCTAGTTCCAGGACAGGAACCAAAAAAAGCTACGGAGAAACCCTGTCTCGAAAAATAAAAAAAAAAAGAAAAAAAGAAAAAAAAAGATGTTGGCAGAGCAGAGGGCAAGGTTAAGTTTAGGAAGATCTTTTTCCTTAGATCCTGGTAATTGAGGGTGTGTGTGTGTGAAGACCAGTGTAAAGGGGGGAGGCTTACGGTATTTAGGTCCTGGTAATTGGAGGGGGTGTTTGTGAATCCAAGTTGACCTCCTGAAACTTACAAGAATTCTTTGAGTTTGTGAAAACATAAGTTTTAGACAGATTAACATTCCCACGGTTTAATGCAGATTGAAATTGACATTGTAGAAACTGCATGCCAGAAAAAACCTGTGACAGATGTTTTTTGCACAATGAAAAGTATCTTTGAGGTCTATAGCTAGGAAACCAGCAACGGGAATTTGAAATCTTGAGCTTGTGGTTATGATGATAGTGATATAGTATGGTGTTTAGTACTCTGTCAGCGTTGGATGAATAGCTTATTAGAACTTTATTGATTAATGTTAAGACTATGGACCCTTGGAGTCCGAATATAACAGTAGCATACTGAGAGAGAACAATCTGGAACATGTTTTATTCTTTTAAACATCTCAAATCACTTTTTCTTTTCAGCACTAAAGCCTTTTTTTTTATCCTCAGACCTTTATAACTTGCATTTACACACCTTTAACAACAGCCTGACAGTTAGCTGAAAAATTCCTTTTATTAGTTGTGTTAATAGTTATCCATGACTCGTGTATATCATTTGATGAGTTATAAGTTCTGTGAATATGTATGAATATGTACATGTGCATATTCTAACACACATACATTTTGGAAAGTGCTTTTTATGTAGTATCATCTTTGCCTTGTAGTTGTCTCTTTATTCAAGAGTATCCCATCACCTTGCATTCTGTTTCTTTGATGTCTATTAGTTTAGATATTTTATGAACTCCAAATTAAAATAATAGACCTCAAGTAGGTGACTGTTGGTTAATAGGTGTTGATACTTTTGAGTATTACTCTAGTTTTTGGGCACAGGACTCCTGCTCTATTAGTTTCTTCTGTATACCAAATCCATCTTTATGTAGTTCATAGTTTGCCTGGTATATATGTATATTAGCAACACATATTTCAGTGTGAATGAGAATCCTTTAGAACCTGTAGAAAACAGAAGATCTTTGTAGTGGTTAGAGGATAGACGATATGGTGGTTTGAATAAGAATGGCCCCCATAGGCTCATATATTTGAATGATTAGTCATCAGGGAGTGACACTATTTGAGAAGGATTAGTAGGTGTGGCCTTGTTGGAGGAAATGTGTCTCTGGGGGTGGGCTTTGAAGTTCCAAAAATACATGCCTAGTTCGGTCTGTCTCTGCTTGCTGCCTGTGGGTCAGGATGTAGCTCTCAGCTTCAGCTCCAGCATCTGCCTGCGTGCCCCATGCTCCCCACCATGATGATAATAGGCTAAACCTCTGAAACTGTAAGCAGAACTCTAACTAAATGCTTTCTTTTTTAAGAGTTGCTGTGGTAATGATGTCTCTTCACCGCAACAGAACAGTGACTAAGAGAGATATCAGTGAAGAACTTTGGAAAAATACTTTTTTAACCCTAGAAATAAGAATGGGGATTGAGCTAGGTGTGGTGCATGCCTTTACTTCCAGCTCTTGGGAGACTGAGACAGGTAGATCTCCAAGTTCAAGACTAGCCTGTTTGACAGAGCTAGTTCCTGGACAACCAGCACCACACAAAGAAACCTCGTCTTGAAACATGCTCCCCCCCCAATGGGGATTGAGAGTTTAGCTCTGTGCTAGAGCGCTTGTCTAGCATGAGTGAGATTGTGTCTTTGATTGTGAGTACCACAAAAATAAATGAATAAAAAAATGGAGCACAGAGTGTGACTGAATGAAAATCCAGCACTGCTAAATATTTTTAAAAAATTGTTTCTGCTTGCTGGGTGTCATGACCCATGCCTGTAATTTCTTCACTTGGGAGGCTGGGGCAGGAAGATTTCTGCAAATTTAAGGGCAGCCTGAGTGATCCTGTGATACCCTGTCAAACACAAAAGAAAGCAAGTCTAAAGACTTAGTATTCTTCTGTTGCCATGATAAAAACATGATGTTTAAAGAAGAGAGAGAGTTTATTTTATCTTATGGTTCCAGAGGGATAAGAGTCCAGAATGGTGGAGTGGAGCCATGGCAGCCAATAGCAGGCATGGTGGCAGGAACAGGAAGCTGAGAGCTCACATACTTTACTGCCGTCATAAAGGAGAGCCAACTGGGTACAGGACAAGGCCTCCTCCCAGTGACATACAACCCTTTAGCAACCAAGGGTTCAAATGTCTAAGAATATGGGGACATTCTCATTCAAACCACTACACTGGATTAACTAAGTCTATAAATTTATTATTGACTATAGTTTTTCTTCATTAGAGAGAAGTCATTTGTTTAAGTCACGGACTATAAACTTTTGGCCATACTTGGAAATGATGATATAGATAAGCTTTCTAATCAGTTCTGTTTGGACCAAGATTGTATGGGATGTAGACTGATCACCTGGGCTTTTTATTGGTTTTGCTGTGTTACAGGGATGGAGCAAGCTTGTGTACCAGGCAAACACTGCATTAGTTTACAGCACCATCCGTTGTGATTCTCTCCATGTTATTCTTAACTTATCTAGGTGCTCTTTTTCAACAATTTTTTTCCCAATTTTGTTGAAATAGTATTTCTCTGTGTAACACTGACTGGCCTAGAACTCACTATGTAAACCACACTGGCCTCAAATTTATGGCAGTCCTGCCTTAGTCTCAAAAATGCTGGAAATCAAAACATGAGCCACCATCTTTGGCTTACTCTGAAGTCTAAGTGATATTTCCAATTTCTTTTAAATATGAACATAAATAACTAAAAATCTCATAAGTTAACACTTTATTATGTGTATGTCTGTCTACCTGAGAGCAACCACTGATAATAGATTGAGCATGGGAGTGGAAGGGTTACAAGTTGTGTGCTGGTTTAGATACTGCATCTGTTCAGACCTTTTTACCTCTTATGCTTCTACACAGATGTACTGGGATAAGCAGCTCTAAGCAATAAGTAGGCACAGAAGTGAAGAGAGTTTGGAGACAGCAGCTGGAATGCTTGTCCTTGTTAGAGTTCCAGAAGAGACTCACCCAAGTGTTGCTTGACCAGGCTTATAGCCACAAAAGGCATTTCTGTGCATTGTCCTTTTTTACAATAAGCTGATAACTACTGCTTTATAAATAGTGTCTTAGGGTTTTCTATTGTTGTCAAGAGATACCATGATCATGGCAACTTTTCTAAGGAAAACATTTAATTGGGGTGGCTCGCTTACAGTTTCAGAAGTTCAGTCCATTATCATCATGGCAGGGAATATGGCAGCGTGCAGGCAGATGTGCTGGCTGATCTTGACTTGCAGGCAGTAGGAAGTCAGCTCATTCAATGAGCAGGGTACGCCGAGCATATGAAACCTCAAAGCCTGTCCCTACAGTGACACACTTCCTCCAACAAGGCCAACCCACTCCAACAAAGCCACACCTCCTAATAGTGACACTCCCTTTGGGGTCTATTTTCTTTCAAACCACCACAAATAGGAATCCAGTTTTCAGGTTTTAACATCTCTATTTTGTGAAACTGAGGTTTTCATCTTTTATCATCTCTACCTCAGAGTCTCTTCTCAGCTAAGTAGACAGATACTGTCTTTCTTCTGCCCCTCAGGTGGATCCTGTGTCCTTTCTTCTTTTGGCACTATTCTTAGTGATCTCTTTTTTTTGGGGGGGGATTAGGAGAGTATATGAAAATATATGAATTGTCATAGCCAGTTTGAAAATTATACATTAATACTATTTTTCAAAGCATTTATTATTATTTGTGTGTGTGAGAGAGTATGAGAGAGAGAGAGAGAGAGAGAGAGAGAGAGAGAGAGAGAGAGAGAGAGAGAGTTTGTGTGTGAGCCATAGCACATGTGTGGAGGTCAGAGGACAGCATTTGATAGTTGGTTTTCTCTTGCCACCGTGGGACAATGGTCTTGTACACTGGAAAGAGGTTTAATAAAATACTCTTTGGCCAGTAGCCAAGCAGGAAGTATAGGCAGGGCGACCAGAACAGGAGAATTCTGGGAAGAAGAAAGGCTCAGTCTACAGTCATCACCCAGTCAGAGAGGAAGCAAGATAAGAATGCCTCACTGATAAAAGATACCAAGCCATGTGGCTGACACAGACAAGAATTATGGGTTAGTGTAGGATGTAAGAGTTAATAAGAAGCCTGAGCTAATGGGCCAACCAGTTTATAATTAATGTAGACCTCTGTGTGTTCCTTTGGGGCTGAATGGCTGTGGGATTAAGCAGGACAGAAGCCTCTGTCAACTGGTTCTGGGAATTTAACTCAGTTTGCCAGGCTGTGTGCAAGTGCTTTTATCTGCTGAGTCCCATTGCTAGCCCTGTGCAGCTATATTATAATTTTGTGCTTAGTGATTGAGCTTGCTTGACTTTTGCTATAGTTCCAGGTATTCAGAGAAAAGAGTAAGAAACAGCCTTTCCTTTCTATTTTTTACTAGGAAGCAAATGATGGGAATTAGAATTTGGGGTATATGTATTAAGTTGCCAAGCTGGGCAACTGAATAAGCCAGTGCTGGAATCAACCAGTTTTCAAAGGCAAAAGCTTTAGCTAGTTCACAGTTGAGGAGGTTCAAAGTCCAGGTTCAGCCTGGCCCATTGGCCTCTGGCTAGGGAGGACTTTGCTGGGTGTGAGTAGAAAGAAAGGACAGACAGATGGCCCCATAGTCCTATGTAAGGGCATGCTCCTCCCCAGTGATGTAAGGACCTCCTCAAGTCTCAGAATTCAGGTTCTAACACTTTCCAGTAGGGTTGTTCTAGGTATCAAGTCTTTAAGACATAGGCCTTTGGCAGATATTTAGCATCCAAACCATAGTACTATCAATGCCATAAATACAAATTTCACAAGACTTCTGTGAGGACCAAATAAAATAAAGTAGCCAGTAAGATGTATATTTCTTTCTTTATTGCAAGCCTCTGTAAAATCAGAGAAAGTTGCACCTTACAATATTTAATGGCACAGAATAAATGAGAGAGGAACAGTGGGGTAGCAAGGAGAGACTGGACTGATGCAAGACTAAAGCCCAGCAGGGTAAACATCAACTTCTTTAGCACCATATCTGGCATCTAAGGTACACAGTGGCAGTGGAATTATCTGACCTCCAACGTACTTGGAATCCTTAGCATCAATGGCCCTTCCAATTGTGGCCCACCTGGCCTCTCTCTTGGGCCACCTGTACTTAGTGCCTGCAGCTTTTCTCAGCAGATGCCCCACATTTCTAGCATTCCCAGCATCCTGGCTCTATTGCAACTTAGGCTTCGCCTTCACAGCTTCATTCATCGCTGTGTCAGCCACTGCCTGGGCTCACAGATGTTTCCCTGATTCTTGGTGCCTCAGATGACCCCTTCTTCTTGCATTTGCACAGCTCTCAGAGTAGACTGTGCTGAGTTCTGCTGCTGACTTGAAATGTGCCAGGACCCTCTCAGACCATGGCTACAGCGCTTTCTTAGAGTTTGTGCAGCTTAACCTTAGAAAGTTTCTTTGAATGGCTCTTTTTATGAAGGGAACCTCTTAGCTTTCTCAGGCAACTCTTCTTTGGAATGAAAGTTTTTTCAAATGTCTACATTTTATGCCTTTGGAGTGTTGTCTGAGGCTTTCTGTCTTGCCTGGTTCCTGCAGTCATTAAGTCCCAATGAAATCACACAGAGGTCTACATTAGTTATAAACTAATTGGCCCATCAGCTCAGGCTTCTTATTAACTCTTATAACTTATATTAGCCCATTATTTTTGTCTATGTTAGCCACGTGGCTCAGTATCTTATTCAGCAAGGCAGTCACATTTTGCTTCTTCTGTGGCTGGGTCATGACTGCAGAGGAATGGGCTTCCTTCTTCCCAGAATTCTCCTGTTCTCATTGACTCACCTCTACTTCCTGTCTGGTTGTCTCACCTATACTTCCTGCCTGGCTACTGGCCAATCAGTGCTTATTTAAAATATAATTGGCAGAATACAGACCATTGTCCCACACCATTGAAGCCTTTAGGGAGTAACTGGGGGCTTTCCCTTGGGTGGCACCTTTTTTTTTTTTGTTCTAGAACTAAGTGCTTGGTTTCTCTAATGATGATAATCTCCTTAGTAACCACCACCTCTTTGCATTATTTGCCTTGCTCACAACTCTAAAAACTTTCTAGTTCTTTTGCTCACCAAAGTGCATATTTTTTTTCAAATTGCTTCTGCTCTCTTTTTTGCTCTATGTAGCTTTGATAATGAATCTAGCTAAGAGCAGCCAAAGTTAACCATGCTTCAGACTGAATACTGTGCTGTCTTGAAATTTCCTCCATCAAATAAACTAATTCATTATTTTAAAGTCTTATTCACAATTTCAGAACATACTACAAGAGCTAGTTCCAGGACAGGCTCCAAAACCACAGAGAAACCCTGTCTCGAAAAAACAAAAAAAAAAAACCCAAAAAACAAAACAAAACAAAAACAATTTCAGAACATAGGCAAAATACAGCCACATTCTTTGTGGGAATGTGACATGAACAGCCTCTAGTCCAATTCCCCACAGATTTTTTGGTCCCCATTTGAAATTCCCTGAATATAGTTTTTGCTGTCCCCATAACTATTGGGACTCTGGTAATCCAGATTCAACAGAATCACCCACTAAACTCTGTAACAGCTCCCTAAAGCTGGTCTAGCCTGTGTTTCAAAGGCATACAAACTATATGGCTAGGGTTAATCACAGTGACAACCCCACTTTGGTACCAGTTTTCTGTATTAATAACTTTTCTCATTGCTGTAAACAAAAACCAAACAAACCGTACAGTTTGAGAGAGGAAACATTTATTTTAGCTCATGGTTCCAGGGGCTTTCTTTTTCATGTTGGAGAAGGCAAAGCAGACGTACTTGGTCTGTGGTGGTGGGAACACTGAGCAGCAGCTTCTTCATACAGCCATAGAGTAGTGAGTGGGTGGGGATGCTGGGGCCATAGAGTAGTGAGTGGGTGGGGATGCTGGGGCCATAGAGTAGTGAGTGGGTGGGGATGCTGGGGCCATAGAGTAGTGAGTGGGTGGGGATGCTGGGGCCATAGAGTAGTGAGTGGGTGGGGGATGCTGGGGCCATAGAGTAGTGAGTGGGTGGAGATGCTGGGGCCATAGAGTAGTGACTGGGTGGGGATGCTGGGGCCATAGAGTAGTGAGTGGGTGGGGATGCTGGGGCCATAGAGTAGTGAGTGGGTGGGGATGCTGGGGCCATAGAGTAGTGAGTGGGTGGGGATGCTGGGGCCATAGAGTAGTGACTGGGTGGGGATGCTGGGGCCATAGAGTAGTGACTGGGTGGGGATGCTGGGGCCATAGAGTAGTGAGTGGGTGGAGATGCTGGGGCCATAGAGTAGTGAGTGGGTGGGGATGCTGGGGCCATAGAGTAGTGACTGGGTGGAGATGCGGGGTCTGAGACAGAAGTAAAAGTAACTTTCAAAGGCCTCCCCTGTACAGTCTCACTGCTTTGAACCAAGCTCACTTTCCCAAAGTTCCACAACTTTTATGTGCATTCCGATGCATCGTTCTTAGTGTTAGCATTCTTCAGGGGGAAGATAGGGACTTACAGACTACACCAGTTCCTATTATTCACCAGTCATGCGAGAGCAACAAGTTTGAATGTATGAGAACTAAGTTGGTAACATGAGCCTTCTACCTTCAATAATTCATTTAAGTGGTGGTGTATGTTTATAGGAAGACTCTTTCGGATCTCTGAACAAATGTCATCATCCAGTAAGAGAAAATTAATCTTTGGATACTGGCAAAGAAATCACCCTCTATGTTCACTTTATATGCAATCCAGTGAAAACCTTCCACCTAAGATTAACATTTAATGTAAAATACTGTAGTCTTTCTTTACAATTTCCATTATTATCAGAAAATGTTAAATGGTAAATTCTAGAAGTAAACAATTAACAAATGTATTTATAAGAAAATTACAAATTGTGTACCAGTAAGGGTAGTGATATGAAATCTCATGCCTTCCCACTCAGCCCTATGTAGACATGACTGTTGGTTTGACAAATGCTACAGTAAACCATTAAAAAACTTTTGACCTTTTTTTTTTAAACTGTGTGATCTTCCATGTTAAAGCTAGAATCTCCACTCAGAGGGCCCATGTCGATAAATTAGCCTGATCCAGTTTTATGTTCCTTCACCATTATCCCACACTCTTTTTGGTTTCTTAAGACAGGGTTTCTCTGTGAGCTTTGGAACTTGTCTTGGAGCTCACTCTGTAGACCAGGCTGGCCTCAGACTCACAGAGATCCATCTGCCTCTGCCTCCCGAGTGCTGGGATTAAAGGTGTGCGCCACCACCACCTGTTCCATCCCATACTCTTAAAATCCATTTCAACACATATTCCCCAGACTTCTGCTTGAATGAACTAACAAATTCATTAAGCTTTTTAGTAATGTAGCACATGTCTTCACTTTGTCTTCAGTATGGTTGTAGGTCTAGAGGAAACTATTGTTGGGTCCTGAGAAACATCAATATTTTCTTGCCTGTCATTTCCTTCAGGTCACGCCTGGTTTAGCAGAAAATTAAGTGTTAATTTCCTCAGTCAAAGGTGAAAAGAATAATATTTCAGGGGATAGAGATGTGAGTACATTTTCTGCTGAAGGTGGCCTTCCTTAGGTGAGATAAAGCCTTGGGAATCTGAGTGGTCAAAGTTCTGAGCTTCTGTAGAATCTTCCCACACATCTCCATTGCAAGTTTCAAGATCCCATTCCTTACCAATTAATACCCTTACTTTTAACCACCAACACCCTCTGAGGCAGGGACTTGAATTTTCTCTGTAATTCAACTAACCTAATAATGAGGGCTTCAGTTTGATTTCCCACATCTTGAGCCCTGTGGCTGCTGGAGAGAAGATTCTCTCCCAGGGCACACTCAGAAACCTTTAGACTGCTTATGTGCATCTAGAGCTGATCAGTTCTATCACTGAGTTCAAGGTGCTAGAAATTGGTTAATTTTATCATTGAGCTCATTCCTATCCATTGTCATCTATCCAGAGATGCTAAGAGCAACCAAACAACATTGTCATTTCCCTTATTTTCCCCAAACTGTCAGAAGTTTTATATACAAACTCACCAAATCCATTGCTGTCCACAGTTGGTGAATCAGGGTAATCAAAAGCATATATATTCTCAAGTTTGTAAATCAGTCCTCACCCTGGGCTTTTAGTGCTCCTTGAGCTCCCAGGAGAGGCTTCAGTAACTGGAGAAGGTTTGGTATTGGTAGGTGCTGGTGAACTGGAAAACCTGTTCCAGATACTTCTATTGCTCTAGAACTACTTCTAGCACTAAAATCTTTATTGTTCAGAATTTTGTAGAGAAACAGAACTTACAGAATGAATCTCTCTCTCTCCCTCATTCATACACACATGCTATATACTCTCATATAGATATATTACTATTATATCTCTCTAGCTATTACTCTCTCATTCATATATATATATATATGTATACACACACACACATACATCAACATATGTGTGTACACACACACACACATTAGAATGACTTACAGGTTGTGATACAGTCCAACAATGGCTGGCTATGAATGGAAAGTTTAAGAATCCAGAAGTTGCTCAGTCCACTAGTCTAGATGTCTCACTTGGTCTTCAGTAGATTCACCCACTTAAAACCAAGCCAAAAAAAAAATCTCACAAGTATTCCCTCCAATTCTGGATTGTAGTTCATTCTAGATGCATCCAAGTTGACAAACAAGAACAGCTGTTACATCCAGGGTGTCCATGCTATATGCTGCTCAGTCAGTAGTCTAGATCTCAGATTGTTTTCAGTTTTGCGGTTTTTGCCCTATTTTACTCAATAATGGCTGCAGTGTTCAAGAGAATGATGCTACAATCTTACTATGGTATGCTATAGTTGTGTTTATTGCTAGTTATTGTCCATCTCTTACTGTGCTTCTTAGCATGTGTAGGAAAGAACATAGTATATACAAGGTTGGGCATTTTCTGTGCCTCTAGGCATTCTTTGGGTCTTAGAATATGTTCTTCAGTTTTACCAAAATTGTGTAAAAGTTATTTTTATTGTATTATCCTCCTTTCTTTCTTGTGACTAAGCAGTATGTAACGAAGAAAGTGTTTACCAGAGTTCTAGCTGTGTGAGAGGCTGAAGTGAGAATATTGCTTAAGCCTGGAAATTTGAGGCAGTCTCAAGAGAGATGCTTCCTGATTTCACTGATGGGAAGTTTATAGAGCCAAGTCTTTAAGTTAGTGAGTAGAATAATAGTACCAGAGGTGAGGGACAAAGAGTAGCATTTTCTAATAATTATGTGGTTTGGAGGACTGGTGTTTGTATCTGTGACATGGAAGATGATTGTAGTTACAGTGTCATGTGCTAGAATCCAAAGTAGCAAGGAGAGAATTTTCTTGGAAAGAAATGACATATTTTTGAGAAAGTCGATAATATAAAGCTCCCAAGTCAGTGAATACAGAGTGTAAATATGCCATATCTTCACACTGTCTCTGTGAAGAAACTTGGCTTTCTGTCAAAATGCAAAACCTAGAGTTGTAGTATACCTTCCCTGTTTATACTGTTTTAGAAATTTCTGGGTGTTAAGGCCAATATCTTTCTGTCCGTATGTCTTGGCAACTTCTAGACAGCTAATAACACACACTGAGTGACTAGCAGGTTTTTCTAACTACTCTGTTAAAATGTAAATTTTTGTGATTCTCTTCCTTCCTCCCTCCGTCCATTCCTCCCCCCCCCCCCCTTTAATGGTTTTTTGAGACAGGGTTTCTCTGTAACTTTGGAGCTTGTCCTGGAACTAGCTCTGTAGACCAGTCTGGGGAGATCTGCCTACCTCTGCCTCCTGAGTGCTGGGATTATAGGCGTGTGCCACAGCCCAGCTCCTCCCCCCCCCTCGCTTGTTTGTTTGACAGAATCTCACTGTGTAGCCCTGGCTCATTTGGCACTCACTATGTAGACCAGGTTGGTCTCTAACTCACAGAGCTCCACTTGCCTCTCAAGTACTGGGAGTAAAGGCATGCGTGACACTTCCATTTACAGTTTAACAGAAAATAGGTGTCATGGGCTCTTCTTCTCTTTGGTTCATTCTCAGTTCCTTGAACTATGTGTGAGCCCTGAGGGAGAGTCTCCCTCATTGATTCATGCCTGTTGTTTTTAATTTTGTATTCCAAATCGAGGGTGCTCTAACTCTTAGCATTCAGGGTGGAGTGCCGGATTGTGCAGAAGAACAGACTGTGAAGGTTAGGAGTAGGTGAATTTGCAGTGATCCTAGTAAAGTAACACAGGAAGCAGACGTGAAGACTGTGCACCTCCCCTTCCTTAGCACTTCCTGCTTTCTCTGAAGTCCACTGTCAGAGAGGACCGCTTTCTCCTTCCCTCCTGTCCTTTTCTAAAGGACAGATTATTTGTGAGTTTAATGCTGTGTGTTTGGGAGAATGAGGCTGTAGATCAGCTTTAGAAACTGGAAGCCTGTTTGCATTTTTCAACCCATCTGCTGTGAACTCTTTTATAACATGCTTTGAAAAAGATCAGGTCCACACATTGCTGCTAAACAGAAAGTTAGGATGCTATTACCTGCCCGGGCCTTCTCTGAGGGAGGAGCTCTTTATACTTAGAGTAACTTTTGTTCATGGATTACAGCTCACTTTTTTGACTATGGCTAGTGATGATTTCTTTATCACTGAGAAAAGAAACCCTGACTACACTGAGATGTCTTTCCCTTTAAACAGCCATAGCATGTGCTTCACTGCAGGCTCTTTCTGACTAGACGGGTGTGATTGACAGGTGATGGCATAGAACTTTCCCTACTGCTTACAGTGCTGTACCAGTTGAAACTTAGGTATTGTTTATTTCTTGAATATTTCATTTGATGCCTCAAACACTGACTATGGTTACTTGAAATCACGGAAGTGAAATCTGCATATGGTCTGCTATAGTTTAATTAGAGCTGTTCACCAAGAGTTCCCACATTAAAGGCTGGTTCCCTAGCTTGTAGTCCTGTGGGTTGACCCAAGCAGGAAAAAATTAGATCATTGCAAACATACCCATAAAGGAGAGAGTGACACCATGACCACTACGTGAGTCTGTTTTTGACCCCTGACTGCCGTGAGGTGAGCATAGCTCCTTTGCAATGTACTCTGGCCACACTGTGTTTGTCACTGCTAGGCTAGAGCAGCGTGGTCAAGTACCTGTGAACTGAGTCCTCTAAAACTGTGAGCCAAAATAAACCTGTCTTCCTTTTAGGTTGATGATTTCAGATAATCTGCCACATTGATGGGATGTTTACTAACACATGGCCTAACTTTCTGAGGCAAGATGCTTTTAAACACTAGTCACACGAGCTAGAATTGCTTAAGATTCTGAATCAGGGGTGTAGTCATTGTTTCTTGTGTGCTAGATTTGGTTGGTAGTTCTTCCCTCTACTTAAGCAGTTATTTTCCAAGCCAGTTTCTGTTTCTTTATATAGTATGTACTAAGAGTCCCTGTACTATATATTATCTGTGACTCAGTTCACACATCTAGATAGCATTTTGTTTCTTAAAAAAGATTTATTTTTATTTGTGTTATGTGTGTTTGCCTGTGTGGGCATATAAAATGTGTGTGGGTGTTCGTGGTTCTAGAAAATGATGTTGGATCCAGTGGAGTCAGAGTGTGTAAGCTGCCTAACATGATTTTTGGAAATGAGCGAAGGTCTTTGCTTTTAATTGCTGAGCTGACTATCCACTACTTGTAATTTTGTGTTGCTGGTTTGGTTTTTCGTTTGACACAGGGTCTCATGTGCCAGGCTGCCCTTGAACTCACTGTTTAACAGAGGATGATCTGGAGCTTCTGGTCTTCTTGCCTCATCTCCTTACATCTGGCATTATAGGCTTGAACCACCATGTCCAATTTATGCGGGAATAAACTCAAGACTTTATGGAGACTAGGCAAGCACACTACCAATTGAACTGTTTTTGAGACAAGGCCTTGCTGTATAGTCTAGACTGTCACTGAATGTGTGATCTTCCTGCCTCAGCCTCCTGAGATACCCTAGTGCAGAGTCCTTTGCTGGTCCTTCTCGGGTAAGTACGCTTCAGCCTCCCTTGAGTGTCACTCTCTGCTTTATCTCCTCAGCTCAGAGAAGTTGGTGTGTTCTCAGGTTGCTCCAGTCTGTGAACTACAAACTGTCTGTATCCAAACAGGAAGCTCGCTGAATTAATTACAGCATGCTCTTCATCTCAGTTGAGTGGTCACTGCCCTTACTGCCTGTGTTCAGTGTCCCAGGTGGTGGTATTTCGTGTATTCGCTCTGCTGTACAACATGACTGGGTACCAGGGTGCATCTGATCCTTGTGACTCTTTAGTTGGACATGGAGAAAGTGATGACCAGAATGAGGTCATCTGGAGCAGAGATTTTAGAGTAGAGATTGGGGAAATACCCAGGAAATGAGAGTTCTGAATTAGAGAAGAGGGTCTGGTGAAATTTAGCTAAAGAGAAAAGACAGAGAAGCCACAGAATTAAAATGCAGAAGTCAGTGTAGGCTTATGAGTAATAAATATATTTATGTGGAAAGCTTTGCCGTAGGTTTACCTTAGGAAAGTATCTGCGACATGTGACATTTACCTTTAGTCTGCCCAAGTTTTAACTTTTTGAGAATGGTGATAGAAATGTAGTTACTTATATTACTCTTTAAAACAAATCCTAACAGTGATAAAGGTTTGTATATTATATTTACTTAAAGGTTAAGCATACTATATTTTTTATTTCATTCTAAGCATGCAGGGAAATTAGAATCCTATTGTCTACAAGATACATGGTGCCATCTAATGGCTAAGGTGAAGACTGTTCTGTGTTCTGCATACTGCTTTGCAACATCTGTTTTAGATGTCTGAAGTAGTTTCTGTTACATACTAGGATTTGCTTATGTTTTCACTTTAGTTTACAGTGATATTAGAGTCTTGTCACATCTAGAACCATGTATGTGTAGCTAGCTTACTTGGAGGCGTATTTTATACAAATTTGCCTATAAAACAGTTTTAATGAATCAGATTTCCTGCATCTATTGTCTCTTTAAGTTTATGTTCCTCCATCCTAACCCAATAAGTAGTTGTGAATGAGCATATTTGTAGGCTCCCAGTTGTGTGTGTGTGCAGATACAGGTGAGTGCCCATGCATGTGGAGGCCAGAAGTAAACCATGTATGCCATTTTTTCAGAAGCCCTTTTCTTTGCTTTTTAAAACAGAGCATATCACTGGCCTGTGAGCTCAACAAATAGGCTAGGCTAGGCTAGGTGGCCAAAAAGCATAAAAAGACAACGCAAAGCAATTGCCAAAATGAGGCTTTAGGCATTTTCTTTTTTATTTTTGAGGATTTCTTAATTTTTTTGACAAAAAAAATGATAGCTAGGCCAGAAAGATCAGCAGGTACTTCTCCCCAGACTTGATGAATTGAGGGTTGAAAAGTTATTTTCCTCTTTAGACTAGTATTGATGGCTTCAGGTTTTATCCTTATTCATTTGAGACTCTACTACAATCTGTGGTAACAGTCAAGATGCAAGTGACATCCCTGACTGGTCCCCTCTGCCACCTCCATCTCTTGTGGCTCTCCATACCTACATGCCTTATTCTGAGTCAGCTCCAGAGCATCCTGTACTGTTATGGGAACCCTCCTCTATCCTGTGCTGTTATGGGAACCCTCCTCTATCCTGTGCTGTTACGGGAACCTCCTCATCCTGTACTGTTATGGGAACCTCCTCATCCTGTACTGTTATGGGAACACTCCTCTATCCTATGCTGTTATGGGAACCCTCCTCATCCTGTACTGTTATGGGAACCTCCTCATCCTGTACTGTTATGGGAACCTCCTCATCCTGTACTGTTATGGGAACCCTCCTCTATCCTGTGCTGTTATGGGAACCCTCCTCTATCCTGTGCTGTTACGGGAACCTCCTCATCCTGTACTGTTATGGGAACCTCCTCATCCTGTACTGTTATGGGAACACTCCTCTATCCTATGCTGTTATGGGAACCCTCCTCATCCTGTACTGTTATGGGAACCCTCATCATCCTGTACTGTTATGGGAACCTCCTCATCCTGTGCTGTTATGGGAACACTCCTCATCCTGTACTGTTATGGGAACACTCCTCTATCCTGTGCTGTTATGGGAACATTCCTCTATCCTGTACTGTTATGGGAACACTCCTCATCCTGTGCTGTTATGGGAACCTCCTCATCCTGTGCTGTTATGGGAACCTCCTCATCCTGTACTGTTATGGGAACCTCCTCATCCTGTACTGTTATGGGAACACTCCTCATCCTGTACTGTTATGGGAACCCTCCTCATCCTGTACTGTTATGGGAACCTCCTCTATCCTGTGCTGTTATGGGAACCCTCCTCATCCTGTGCTGTTATGGGAACCTCCTCATCCTGTACTGTTATGGGAACCTCCTCATCCTGTACTGTTATGGGAACACTCCTCATCCTGTACTGTTATGGGAACCTCCTCATCCTGTGCTGTTATGGGAACCTCCTCTAGCCCATTGCTTCTTACCTCGGGTCTGCCTTTACCCTGTCCCTGAATCTGAATTCAGCTTCTCTTCTGAGGTTTGGAGCTCTCTAGGCCTCTGGACTTCAGCTTGGGTTGGCCCTGAAAGCCTGAGTTTGATCCTCATGGCCCACATATAGTAGATGGAGAAAAACCAACTCCCCTTAAGTTGTCTATTGACCTCCACATGCCCACCTTAGCAGGTGTGCCCCATTCCCCCCAAATAAATAAATAAATGTAAAGAAAAAATTTGGCAGTTTTTCTGTTAGACAAATAACAAAACAAAAGCCCCCAAACCCATTTGTGAATGTAAAATAATATTTGCAAAAGAAATGATGCATAATTCCATCTCCGACAGTTGATGGCTACTAATATTTCAGAATATCAGCAGGTAGCCTCTTTGTGTACACAGAGAGCTCACATTCTGCAGGTAGTTTATCTGAAGTGTACATACCTAGTATCTCTCCATTGACAGTATTGTTGTTATGACATCTTTTTTATGTTTTCTTATTTATCTGATGATATTGGGGATGCTTAATAACAGCGTGGCTTTTAAACTATTTTATGTACTTACAAAAAAAGACCTCTAAGTTGGTCTGTAGTAACTGTAAGCTCCTCCTCACACCAGAGTGGCCAGGCCCCTCCCCCAGGCCCTCTAACTGCCAGGTTCCACTCACAGAACACTCTAACTGCCCGACCCTGCCCCCACCCTACAGAGTAAAAAGCCAATCTCTGGACGTGAAATCCCACCATACTCCACCCTGGAAAGCTCCTCCCTCCACCTCCTTCCCAAGAAACTCTATTTAAGCCCTGGATCCTGTTTAGTTTGTTGCTGTTTCTTGCCCAAGCAGAGTCAGCCTCCTTCCTGTTTTTTTTCCCTCCCAATCTCTTGTGTGAGGTTTGATGTGTGGTGTGACTTTGTGGTATTCCTTGACTCCTGGCTGCCAGGATACCTTTCTGTCCAAGCTGTAATGCTGACAGTTACGATATTCTTAGTATTATTATCAATTAAAATTTTACCTTGGCCATTTTATACATGAATATAATACATTCTGATTATTCCTACCCTTGACCCCTGTCTTTAACCACAGTAAATTCTATTACCACATTCATATATTTTTTCATGTTTTGACTCATTTATTTAAATTAATTGATTGATTAATTTTATGTTCTAGCTGCAGTTTCCCCTCCCTGTTCTCCTCCAGTCTCCCCAATCCACTCCTCTGTTTCTGCTTAGGAAAGGGCAGGCCTCCCATGGGTATCAACAAAACATACCGAGTTGCAGTAGACTAAGTACCTCCTCCTGTATTAAGGTTGAGCAAAGTGACCCAGTATGAGAAGTAGGATCCCAAAGCCAGTAAAAAATTCAGAGGCAGCCCCTGTTTCCACTGTTAGGAATCCCATAAGAGGACCAAGCTACACAACTGTAACATATTTGCAGAATGCCTAGGTCAGTCCCAGCAACTTTGTGTGATATTGGTTTGGAATTGCCTTTATGTGAAATTTAGGAGTGTAGATTATAGTGTGTATGTACATATAGGTGGGATGTGTGTGGTGCTTGTGCACATGTGTACATGTAGATCAGAGATGAATCTCAAATTGCTCCTCAGGAACCATCTGCCTTTTATGGAGGTTGGTTTCACCTATTAGTATAGGTTGTCTGCCAAGCCAGCTCCAGGGATCCTCCTGCTTTTGCCACCCCAGCACTGGGGTTACAGAGTCTCCATTTGATGTGGGTTCTGGGAAATTAAATTCAGATCTTCATGCTTGTACAAGCACTTTACAAACTGACCTATCTCCCCAGCCCTATAACTTTTTTAAAAAGTGAAATAAAGTTATTTCTAAGTTGTGACAAGCATTTGTTAAGTGCTCTGTGGCAGACATCAGGAAAGGAACCCTGATGTGTTTGCAGGCTCTGCCATCATGAGCCTTTAGGGTGGTGGCCATGTAAACTGCCCATTTTGTTCCAGGGCACGGAAGCCCGTAAAGAAAGCTTGGACTGAACACCATGACAGCACATGTGGAGGGAGTTACGTCCAACCTTAAGATCCCCAAAGTTTCTCTGGAGAAGTCCACACCTGCGCAGTCGTGAAAGGTAAAGACTGTCGAGGTCGAGGGTAGAGAGGAGGGCTGTGGAGGGTATAGTGACTAAAGCACTTGCTTTGTGAACATGAAAACCTGGCCTTGGGCCCCCAGCAAAATGTAAAAACTAGGTGTGGGGGCAGGCGGGCACCTGTGACCCTAGCACTGGGGGAACAGAAACTAGCATATTCTCTGGGTTCTCTGGTCAGCCAGTCTAACTGAAGTGACAAGCTTTAGGCTCAGTGAGAGAGCCTGTCTCAAAAAATAAGACAAAGAACAATAGAGAACACATATCTTCCATCAACCTCTGGCCACCAGCATGTACACATGAGCAAGCACACTGGCATACATGTTTGAGTGTGAGCATATGAGTGCACACGTACTCACACCTACCCACCCTCTCATCCCCACTCCCCACCCCCAACCCATCCCCCCACTGCACACACACCGGATAGCAGGGAGGCAGAGAAAGAGTGGGTCAGTGAGGAGTGGCTATTAGAGCTATTTGTCTACCACATCTGTCACCCCATTGATCATCCATGGTAGAATCAGCTGATCTGCCTGGCTAGGGCAAGTGTGCCCTTCCTCCCTCACCACTTCCTGTGTGTTCTTCCAAAGCTGTGTGCTTGATTGAAAGGACAGCTTGGCCTGGTAGTGGTGGACCATTTTCCTTCAAGGGTACATGAGTCGTGTACTCCTGAGAACCTACAGATAGCTCTCAAGAAAACATGAAGGGAAAGAAGAGTTGGGACAGAAAGGGGTAGCCCTTGCTAGACATTACAACTCCTGTGTAGAGGATATGTATATCTTACCTTGGGCAGAAGTGAAAGCCATTTCTAATTAGTAATGGGTTGTAGGAGCACTAATTCCCTTGCTTTAATTGTTAAAGTCTTCGCATATTAAACTTTCCACAGAATTCCCATCCTATTGTGTTCCTCCATCTATCTCTCTGATAGCACAATTCTAAGAAGTCTCTAGACTAGGGACGTATGGCCAACTCTGTTAACAACTGCTTTAGTCACCTGTTGAAGTTAAGCAAAAATGAAGCCAAGTCTCCAGTAAAACAGCTTCTATTTGGGGTAAAGGGTAGGACTGCAGCTGGAGCTGTACGTATACAAGCAGTAGTGACTTTACTGTCTGTAGGACACGGACATCATTGTGAGCCATTAGGGCAGACTTCTAGCTGGTGAGGAATGGCAAGGATAGTGCAAAACTGCCTTAGGTTATAACTCGCAGTTCTGTTCACAGTTTTGTAGATGAGAAAGTCGTATTAACAATAAGGCAGGCTGTTTGTAACTATTCTTGCCTAACATTTCCTCCCCATGGCATCTCATCACTTTTGTTTGTTTTAGAAGGTTTGGCTGTTCATTGCTTTGTTGTCAAGAATGACCTTGAACTCCAGATCATTCTTCTGCCATCCTCTAGTGCCAAGATTACAGGCCTTTGTCACCACACTTGGCAGCTATTTCTGTGTTTTTGTATTTTTGAAATAGGGACTTTTCTAGCCCAGGCTGGCCTTGGATGTGCTATACATATAAAACCAAATCTGACTGAATGAATGTTTTTATTTGCATGCTCAATCTTCGGAAGATGATGGCGGAAGTTACAAAATAATCCCATAGAAGTTCAGAATTAACACATAATAAAGGGTTATTTATTTAGGGGAGACTTACAGATTACTGTCCTAGATCACAGTCCTCTGCTCGAATGGGGAGCAGGAACAGAGTCTAGCACCCAGAGCAAAAGCCAGAAGCAAGAGAGCTAGCACAGGCTTCACAGCTGCATTTATAGTATAAGAGACCATCCCCAAATGGGCTGATATCTTAAAGGCTATTGGCTGAAGGAGCCGAAGGAGCTCCCACAGCACCTCCCCCTTTTATTTAAATAAGAGAGTTCCAAACCCTATACAAAACTATATAGACTAGGAACAGATATCAAGTATAAGATTAGAATTACAACCAGCATAAACAATATTAAGCGAGGAACGTATGCTAAATGTTTTAATAAACATTCTATTCTAAAGAGTCTAAGTCTTGTATTGGAAATGGTTTGGTTAGATCCTAAGAGGATGGTAACTACAACTATCTAATCTTCAACCCCATCAAAGGCCTGAGAAGGGAGATAATATTACTTGAGTAGTCAGGAAGTGAAATCAAGCAGCTTACAAAATGTGCAGTAGATGACAGAGACAACTGGCTACATGAGCAATCACCCAAAGTCTCATTTGCAATGTTGAAGCAACCAACTTTGGTGAAGGCCTAGAGTAACTGACAGACCATTTTCAGAGGTAAAAAAATTTTTAAAACTGTCTTGGCAAAATTTGACGGTCTTTTTTTCTTGTAACCTGGTTGTCCAGTTCAGACATCATGCACTTTGTCAGTGGTCGAGGCATGGGCAGTGTCTTGCCCAAAGGCCAGTTGTGCCAAGAAGAAGACAAACTCCAAGTGGAATAATCTCGGGAATAATCAGTGTTGCCAGGAGCAATCGTGTCTCATGTCAACAGAATCCTAAGTTATTTAAACGCCATGTTCTACAGATCTTTTAAGTGGTGAAGGTTACCTATCTATGCAGAATACAGTCTCTGTGTATCTAAAGAACCTAATTAGTCTGACTAAAAGTATAACAAAGGTGAATGACTATTGACCTATATTAATACTTAATACCAATATAACTTAAAGATGTAAGACTTCATCTCAGAATATTAAACAATATTAAAACAACTGTGCAGTAAAGGGAGGATAATGACATCAAAATGTAAACAATGTATAAATATCTTAATCAGAGGTAGAAATTCATAATGCAATTGATAAATATTTTCTAAAATTGTATCAATATACAAAATGTATTAAACAGAGGTAGAAACATGCATACACACAACATGACAAACTTTGCATAGGTGTACAAATGTTGTAAACAGAAATAACAAATATAATTTGAACCTGTATCAATATACAAGAAACTATACCTGTGTAAATTATCCATTAATAGTAGCTCACAAGTAGTCACTCTATTACTCACTATTATTATTAGTGTGAATAAGTTCACACTAAATTACCTATTATCCCATTCAATCTTCCTTTTTTTTTTTGAGATCTCTAGGCCTACACAATTTTCACCCCGACCCTATGCCAGTAATAATCAACTCCTAAATGGCGCCTCTAACCATGAGGACAAACTTTGTTGGGACAGGGGACGGCGCTTTCTAGAATTGCTTTCTGCTGTCATGGGGACGATGTTTTTTCTATGGGATCCTGTAAAAGTAAAATGATGGTTAAGTTTCAAGATTGCTGTTTTGTATAATTACAAATGTTCTCTGAGTAGTCAATAGGGTCTTTTTGTTTGTTTGTTTGCTTTGAAGTTCTTATTTGGAGTTCTGGCCAGAACATTGTAAGAAGGTGCACCATTTCCCCAGCTGGTACTCAAAAACTGGTCTCATAGTAGCACCATCACAATCATGACATCATATCAACCACGTGGAGTCATTGTTGTGGGGCCCCATCTTGTTCCTGTAAGCTTCAAAGATTGCTTCAGGAAAATCTACTGCTCATTGTGGAAAACCTACGCATTATTCATATAGACATATATTCAGTGAAAGATACATTATTATAAACAAAATGGGCATGGAGAAAAGTAAAATATTTCCTTAAAATCTATCTTTTTTCTGTCCCATACCAGATGGCTCCTGACATGAGACAGAAATTAAATTCTGAATTTTTCTTTTAAGAACATACTTGAATTAGAGAAGGATGGCTATTGTACAACTCCAAAGCCAGCTCTTATTTTTAAGTAGAGATGTATATGTATCTAAATAATCAAATTTTACCTGCAGATAATACAGAATCATAAGGCAGATTTCTCTTTGCTTGTTGATTCTTTCTGGATAGCTGTCTTTTTACCTTTAGGGGTCTAGATATCTAAGGTCTCTCCACTCTTGGAAGATGAATCTTTTCCCGCAAAGACAAGAACAGAACCCTGCCCCAAATATGAGGTTTTCTTACCACCTGATTGGTTGTCAGCTCTGTGGATGAGCCATCATTTCTCTTTCTCAAGAGGTTTCTCCTTTTCAAACTGAATCTTTATCAATTTCGATAAAGATAAAAAATTTCTTCTTCTGTGGAAACAATAGTGAAACACCTTCCCCTGTGTAGCACATCTCCTGATTTCCATTGTGACATCCTTGAAATACACTGGCTGATTCAATTCAGAAGTTTTTTTTTTCTATTATCCAATGTCTCTCTGCTGCTGTTGCTCCTTTCTCATTAGTATTAAGAAAATTCAAGGTTAATAAAGCATTATGTAATCTATTTCTGGGGGTATTTTTTTTATCCCTTTCTGTTTGCTTAGCATGTCCTTTATAGTTCGATTTGATCCTTCTATAACTGCCTGACCTGTAGGATTGGTTGGTATACCTGTAATATGCTTTATATTATAATAAGCAAAAACTGTTTCATTTCCTTAGACACATATGCTGGACCATTGTTTGTCTTTATTTGTGCAGGTATACCCATGATGGCCGTAACTTCTAACAAATGTGTGATTACTGAATCAGCCTTTTCTGAGCTCAAGGCAGTTGCCTATTGAAAACCTGAATAAGTGTCAATGGTGTGGTGCACATATTTTAATTTTCCAAATTCTGTAAAGTGGAACACATTCATCTGCCAGATCTCATTCCTTTGAGTACCCTTTGGGTTACTCCTTGCTGGTAATTGTGTTTGGTTATAGAAAGAGCAAGTAGGGCATCTCTTTATAGTCTCCTTAGCTTCTTTCCATGTAATAGAAAACTCTTTCTTTAAACCTTTTCTATTGACATGATGTTTCTTATGAAATTCTGAGGCCTTCAGCACACTTCCAATCAATAATTGATCAATTTCTGCATTACCTTGTGCTAGAGGACCAGGCAGACCTATATGGGATTGGATGTGTGTTATGTATATGGGACAAAGCCTATTCCTTATAATATCTTGAACCTGTATAAATAATGAATCAATTCTGTATCATCTGGTATAAATTTAGCAGTTTCAATATGCAAGATAACTCTTTCTGCATATTGTGAATCAGACTGCAGGAATGTTAACGTGGGTATTCCATTGCTGCAATAGAAAATGGTCCCATAAATTTACTGCAATATTAGCTACATATGGCCTTATCCTTCCTTTATGTCCTTTTGGCCCTATTCATTCAACCTACCTCGTGCTTTGTTTTACTTGAGATAGGGTTCCAATTCCTAGGAATTGAATATGTGCTTCTTAGAGAGGCCAATCTGGATGCCAAGATTCTGGAGTAATGATAGTCACATCCGCACCTGTGTCTAGTAATTCCTCAATTACGATGACATTTACATAGACTCTTGGCTTTGGTCTTTGATCATTTATAGAAGTCTGCCAAAATATACGTTTCCTATTTCTTACTGGAGTTTTTGACTCATCCTCCAGGTCTATTCCATCATCCAGAACAGTGTGTTTTTTTTATAGTAGGCACTGGATAGTTTAATTTTCTAGTGAGACATGTTCTCCACTGTGACTGGGAATGACTGGGTCTTCTTTGACATCGGGGCCTGAGAGAGTTCCCCCCACCCCCACCCAAGGAGTTTCGGTTGTATTGGGTTGCCTTGTCTGTCTCTTGTCAACCTACATTCATTAGTCCAATGTTGGCCTTTGTCCCACCTCCTACATATATCAAAAGGCTGAGTCCTCTTATTTTTGCAATTCTTAGAGGAGACATTATCCCTAGGAATTACTTGTCTACAGTTCCTTCTTAGATGTCCTGTTCTTCCACAATTAAAACATTTGACTTATTGGTGTCTCTTCATACCATTGGAAGTTGCTTCTCCTACCCAAGCTTCAATACTATAGTCAAATGTTCCAACATTCATTGTATGTAATAAGATCCATTCACCTGTTGTTGCTGATCTAACCTTTAAGGCCCAACAATCTTCTTACATTCTAAATTGGCATTTTCAAAAGCCAAGGATTCAATTAGTACACATCTAGCTTCAGGGTCTGTCACTCCTAATTGTACAGCCTTAGTTTATCTTTGTAAAAGTCAGTAAAGGGTTCTCTCTGGCCTTGTTTAACCCTAATATATGACTCAGTCTCTTTCCTAGTTTCTGAATCCTGTTCCAAGCATTTAAAGCTGCTGTGCTGCATAGAGACAAGGTGCGTTCATAATAGTGAGACTGTTCCTGAGGATCAGAGTAATGACTCTCACCAAGAATTTGATCTTGGGAAGTCTCAAATACTTTTGCTTTCTCTGTTACTCTAAAGTTTTTGCCTCTTCTCTCAAATAACACTTCCAAAGCAGCTGAGGTCCATTTTCTAGGACCACTGAGATTAATTGAAGTCAATCCTGTGGGGTAACCTTAGTGCTTGAAGCCTACATTTTCACCATTTCCCTGACAAATGGTGAATGTAGCCTGTAAGAAACTATTGCTTGTTTTCTTTCTTTTAGATTGCCCATACGTACTGGTTCCCATGCGTATTCTTTGACTACTTTAGGGTACTTTGTGCCAGATGATCTTTCTGAGGAAATTATTTGATATGCAGTTGAAACTCTGTGTAAGTCTTCCAGGGGTCTGGTATGTACTGATGAGGCTAAATCTTGCCCTTGTACCTTCTGTCCCTGCTCATCAATTTCAATAAATTTCTCAATCTTTTCAAATCTTTTTACTACTGCCTTTGTAAAAGTCTGAATCTCCTGTCCAGTGTTCTGTTCTAATGTTCCTCACTGAGGATTCTAACTTGTCCAGGAAAGATAATGTCTCATCCTTGGACATATCATAACTTTTCAACAGATTTCATAGTTAGATTCAACCACATAAATTCTTTCAGATAATTTTGTCAAATTGATGCTATCCTTCTCTGTAGTATTGAACCATTTTTTTTAATGAGATAATTTTGAAAACAAAGCTAATTCCTAGAATCAAATAAAGGGAAGGAAAATAGTGTAAGTCTTCCACAATACCTTTCATAGTATAAGCAAAATAATTAATGAACTCCTGGATGTTATCAGTCAATTTTTGTAGTTTTTTCAGATCATACCTGTCATAAAGTAGTTACAGTGAATTAGAGTAGGTGTAATAATCGTTAGCAGCTAGCAGGTGTCACAGTTGCAGCCATCTGGCCAAGAGATGCTAGCAGCAGTGAACAGCATGTGTTGCTTACTTAGGTACTGAAAAATATAATTTGTTTAACAGATTAAGAACAGTTATTAAGGCAATCAAATGATTCCTGAGAGTTGGGGCCCAGGAAAAAAAAGAAAACCCAAAGTTTTCCATCAGTTTGAGTTGCGGACTGTGTACACTGTGGGGATCACAGGCAGCAGTGTGTGGGCCTGGTATGTAGCACACAGAGAGGCAGCATGTGGGTTGCGATCCAGGAAGCACTGGGCAGCAGCTTGCTGCATCTAAGGGCCAACTAGACTTGTGGGCAGGAGAGTCAGTGCCCGATGTGTCACATGGCTGGTGGACCAATCCAAAAAAAGTGTGGACTGGTCCCCATGTTTGGGTACCAGATGATTGTGGAAGTTACAGAATAATCCCATAGTTGTTCAGAATTACATATAATAAAGGGTTATTTATTTAGGGGAGACTTACAGATCACTGTCCTAGATCACAGACCCCTCACGAACAGGGAACAGGAACAGAATCTAGCACCCAAAAGCAAGACCCAGAAGCAAGAGAACAAGTGCAGGCTTTACAGCTGCCTTTATAGTATAAGAGACCACACCCAAGTAGGCTGATATCTTAAAGGCTGAAGGAGTGGAAGGAGCTCCCACAGAAGAAAAATTCTGCATGTTCTCCCTCATAAGTGAAGTCTAGCTAATATATGTATATATGTAGGAAAATACACTTGTGGGTACAGTAGAACATGTAGTAAGAGAGCAAGGAAGACTAAATATTAGGAGAAAAGAAATGACTGAATTTTATTTATTTAATTTAATTTTAATTTATTTTATTCAGTATTGTATGTTTTCAGTGTGAAGCCCCAAACTTTTGAATGGCGATTCCAACTGTGTAGAAACCCATTGGGGTGTATAGACTGTGGGTCTGGCTAATTTCTAATACCTTTTTAAAAAATCAACTAATGTCTCTTCTCTTTTTCTTCTGCTGTGTGTTTTGTTCCTCATGTATCATTCACATTTATCCTTGTTTTTATTGTTGTGAGTTACTGAGACTAGAGGTTTTGTGTGGTTATGACTGTATTTTCTAGTTTTTAAAATACTAATTTTTTATAAATATTTACTTTATAAAGGTATTCATTACAGTTATTTAGCTGTTTGAAATTTGCTTGAAACTGGATCTTTACCTTTTTCTTTTATGTTCATGTTTTCCTGCTTTTTTTTATTTTTTATTTTTTTGATTTGTTTGTTTGTTTTGAGACAGAATTTCCCTGTGTAGTCCTGGAACTCACTATGTAGATCAGACTGGCCTTGAAGTCACAGAGATCCTCCTTCCTCTGCCTCCTAAATGCTGGGATTTGGTGTGCACCACCACTGCCTAGCCATGTTTTACTTTTTAATCTCTACAATTAAGTATTACTGCAATCAAGGTTTTGGATGGCAGACCACTTTCTGTCTTTCCTAATCTGAGCATTCCACACTAGGAACCTTACTGATTGATATAAACTAAAATGGACACTTTTGCCATTTCTTTTCCAGTGTAGAGTAAATTCATCTTTGTGCAGTGCCTTTTGTGTGTGTTCTAAATGCTATTGCTGCTCTCTGGACATTTTTGTTTTCTCAGTTGTATTTTTAAATATAGCTCCATTATTGCTCTAATTTGAATTTTCATTACCTGTTAAAAACAGCACACTTCTAATACCTTTTTGACTTGCATCATATATTTACTTTAAGGCTTGTCCAGACACATTTTATTGAGCCGATGTCTTCACCAATATCTATCAGTGTTTGGGTCCTGGTCAGATAGTATAAGCTCATTGTTGCCCACGTTGATGTTTGCTTTGTTTTTGGGTGTTATCTTGTTAATACATCACTCCTAGAGCATCTTTCTTTCAGCCAGTGAATTAGCTGTTGTGCCCAACCTGGTATTCATTTGACTTTCTACAAAATTAATGAGCACATTCTCAGTTTTTTCCTTCAGGCTCTTGATACAGGTATTAAATAGCATAGCTCTGTAGAGTCTCTTTCTTTAAAAGTAAATGGGAACGATTGAATTTGGGGTATAATATTACATTCTTTGTCTATTTAACTCATTCAGGTATCCAACTATTGCTCTTTCCTGACTTCAAGATGCAGAGCCCAAAGAATACTATCTACCTAGAGAAAGAACAATTCTATAGCTTTTTAGCTTAGATCTAGCACCAATGAGAGCAAATGTGATCCAGAGACACGGGTACAAGTGGGATACAGTGATGCTGGTGCATGACCAAGACGTGCCAGGGGCCATGAGTCATGGGGCCTGGTGCTGATGCTGGGCTTCCAGGCCTTCATTTCCAACCTATTTCCTAACTGATGAGGTGAAAATTTGAGGACAGTATAAAGTTTCTTTAAGACACTTAGACATAGTATATATCTCTGTGTTTAGGTAACTGGTCATTTCAAAGAGAAAAATTAGTTATCTTTACTTTATGAGACATACAGATTGTCCTTTGAAAGCACATCTTTTCGTCGATAGTTGGAAGGCAGTGCTTGAGGACCCATACTACTGCTTTCCCACACAGCTGTCAGTCAGGCTTTGTTTTATGTCTGTGGCTGTTTTGCCTGTGTGTATGTTTGTTCTACACATGCATGCCTGGTGCCTGAGGAGGGCAGAAGAAGGCATTGGATCCCTCAAAACTGGAGTTACACATGGTTGTGAACTACCATTTGGGTGCTGGAAATTAAACTTACGTTCTCTGGAAGATCAGCTAATGTTATTAACTGCTAAGCTGTTTCTCCAGTGCCACCCCCCCCAAACCTTTCTAAAAGAAAACAAACAAACAAAAAACCCCAAAACATCCATGCAACAATGTAACATCTCACAGTGGATAATTCATTTATCTGAATATCAGCATGACTCTGTGGGAAGATCATTTGATAAAGTATTGTGTGCATGGCTTCCTTTTTATGTATTTGGAGAATAAATAGCATGTTTTGTTAGGTAATTGTGATGAAATGCCAATGGTTGGAAGTTGTAGTTTTTACCATTGGTAGCAGAAGCGCTAAGGAAACACATAAAGAGCATTTAATGACCAGTGTGAGACACAGTGTGCACCAGCAATTGGTGTGAAGGAGCCTGCAAGGTGCTCTCCTCTTTCCTCTGTCATTTCCTGTTCCGGTTTCTGCAGTGGTCTCCACACTGCCTCTCAGGAGTTTGTTCACACCACAGAGATCCGTTTGTCCCTAATGCCCTCTGCTTTGTCTTTTCTGCTTCCCACTCTCCATTTATTCTTCCCTCTTAGTGAGTCACTATCACTTTTTTACTCTAGAGATTTTTGCACTTTGCTTTCTTACTCTCTCTTGTTCTAGGTTCTTCATATCTTAGATTCTATATCCTCCATAATTTAGCAGTTACTTCTTCCAAGTTATCAGGATTAGTTATCCAGCCCTTCTTTATTAAATCTATGTCTAGAATCAAATTCATTGTCTGCAGTTTTCTATTGTTGTGGTGTTTTGAATAAATTACTATACAGTTCGCACTTCTCAGAGTTTCAAATCAACAGAAAACACTTATCTCCATGGTAGCAGGAAGGTACCCGCTCATAACATGAAAGTTTCTTAAAAGTCTTAGATTCCAAATTCAGCAGTTTGTTACTTAATTTTGATGTCAGGGATCCGACTCAGGGTCTTGTGCATACTGAACATGTGCGTCACCACTGATCTGTGCCTGCCCGATTTTATTTTAGCTAAAAATGCTTAAAAGCTTCATCTATGATAAACTATGTAACATTTCTCTAAATCACAGTTGTACTGGATACTAATGAGTTCTGTCATAGTATTCGAACAAATTCTATCTATCTCAGCCCCACTGAGTCATTGTCTTTTCTCTTAGGCAAGTGGTTAATGTGGATTTGGTTGCAGGTTATCTGGAATGTGCAGCACTGCTCTGGAAAAGCTCCTAGTGCTTTAGTGCTATTTGCAGCCTTTAGGACCAGGGCACAGTGCTTGGCACTGACCCTTCCTCTTAACATGCTTGCCAGTGCTTGCTGGGCCACTGTCTGCTTCTGAATTGGAAGCTTACATCTCTTTTGAAAACTTTTAGAGTAGTATTTATTTAAGTTTAATACTTTTGCCCTTGGTGTATCTGGTACAGATACTATACCAATGAAAAGGGGATGAAGATATTTTGTAAACTGAGCACCACAGTTTCTATCCTATGTGCTCTGGAATACAAGATAACAATTTTTTATATTTAATTTGCTGCATTTAAGAAGAAGTAAAGTGGAATGCTGAGCCTATATTATGGCAAACTAAAGTAGACCTGCGTACCAGGTTAGAAAGCTGGTGCAATGCCCGGTGTCTTGAATGAGAATGGCCCCATTGGCTCCTGTGTTTGAATACCTGCTCCACAGTTAGTACAGATGCTTGGGAAGAATCAAGAGGTGGGGCCTTGTTGGAGGAAGTGTATTTATTACTGGAAGGAAATTTTGAGGATTCAAGAGCCCTCATTATTCCCAGTTAGCGATCTCTCTGTCTCTCTCCTCTTTCCTCTCTCTCCCTCTCCCCCTCCCCTTCCCTGCCTCCTACTGTGGATAAGATCTAAGCTCTCAGCTACTGTTGCAGTGTCCTGCCTGTCTGCACGCTGCTGTTCTCCCTGCTGTGATGGCCGTGGACTTACCGTCTGAAACTAAAATCCCTGAGTAGCGCATCCTGGTGATGGTGTCTCATCACAGCAGTAGGAAAGTGACCAGGACAGCTGCCTTTCTTCAGAACACATCAGCTGCTGGAAATGGACTTTCAAAGTATGCAAAGATTCTCTGATCACTTGAGGAAGAGAGCTCTGGCACAGCACTCACTTTTAAGAAGATGGAGTTTCTCTAAGCCTTGAAGGAAAACAAAAATCTGTCTACTGTCTACCATAATTTGGTGGTTTTGAACTAAATCCTGAAGTAAGCCTATCTGAAACTGTGCGTGATATCAGGAATTGGCTCTGAGTAGAAGATTCTCCTGTAGTTGGTGTTGAATTTTCAAAATTTTAAAGATATCTAATTGTAAGCATTGAGCAACTGCAGCAGGACAACAGAGAGGTGAGGCCTCAGCCGGTGCTGTGATGTCCTTTGGATCCCATATCACCAGACAGTGAAGGAAAGTGGAGCATCAGAAGAGAGATGCCCTGTCCTACAGGGAGATAGATGCTAAGGAGACGGGTTGATGGAGGATAAACGTGATTGGCATCAGTTTTGATTATCCTTGGAGGAAAATTTCTTCCCGAGAATGTTGGACAGAATTTGTCTATTAATATTTTTGTTTACATACGTTATTATTAGAGCATTGTAGACTGTTAAATCTACAATGCTCTAATCTAATCTTATAATTAATGTTTGGGTTTCTGTTTTTTCCCAGATTAATTTCAGTATTTTGTTGTTATGAAGGTTAAATTGAGTAGTTTGTTGCACTGAAATTTCAATATCTCACTGTACTTGTAGGAAATGTAGCTCAGTCTTCTGATAGTGTGATTTTTGAAGTATAGTGAGTGGCTGCTGGTGATCCACTGTCCAGGTTGCTGTTTTGGCAGAGGACATTTTTCTTCCCGGAGGTTTTGGAGTTCACAGGAATGTCCTCTGGACCTCTCTTGTCCTTAGTTGTTTGCAGTGGATTATTTAATTAACAATGTTCTTTTTAGAGCCTGTCCTGGAACTAGCTCTTGTAGACCAGGCTGGTCTCGAACTCATAGAGATCCGCCTGCCTTTGCCTCCCAAGTGCTGGGATTAAAGGCGTGCGCCACCACCGCCCGGCACAAGAGCTAGTTCCAGGACAGGCTCCAAAACCACAGAGAAACCCTGTCTCGAAAAATAAAACAAAACAAAACAAAAGTTCTTTTTAGTACTTACACTTTTTGAAAAAATCATAAAGTCCAGAGCTGTTGCCTAAATAACATTCATTTTGTAGACTGATACATCACTTTTTCAGTCTGGCAACATTTATATCATAATAGAAGCATTTCAAGGGATGTATTGTTTTTGTAATTGAGATGTTACAAAGGTAATTTAAAACATTAATCTTTTCTAACTTTAAATTATTTCTTTATGCCAAAGTAGAAAAAAATGATTAAAATATAATAAAAGGTTTTAGATTTAGATAAAGAGAAAGCAGTTATTTTTTTTTAAATAAAAGTTGGCTTCCTATCCAGCTGACAGTTTGGTCAGGAGATAGAGTGGCGCCTATGAAATGAATTATTAAAGCACCCCCGATGGTGCAGAGTGGAGCTCGGGTCCATATTCCGTGGATGACTCAGATCCACATCCTGTCAGGCAGGTGTAAGTTGTGCTCTTATCTCTTCTGTTTTTAATTTATTTAAGAATTATAAATTATAGTTGCTGTTTGTCTAATTTTGCATTGCAAATACAATGAAGTAGAATCGTCTTGTAAAATGTGTCTGTAAAGTTAGAATTTTATTTATAACAGAGAGTGATGGTGATACGTGAGGAAAGACTGGAAACATTTGTGTAGCAGCTAGTTTCCTCGTACGTAACTATTGATATGTCCTCAGAAACTACCTAGAAAAGGTCCGTTTGTGGCGTGGTGTAGTACAGAAATTAAATATTCTTAAGTCAAAATTTTTGAATGACCAGCTTCTCTATGACTTCTTAGCACTCTTACTGCAACTTAAAATTGGCAACAGTGGCATCTATTCAAAGTTTACTTTTTCTAAATATGTTTGTTTCTAAATACAACAATAATTGTTCAAAGAAGTTTGGCAAATGCAAAGTAAACTTGGACAAAGCCAATTCTCTGGGTTTTCTTCATGCAGAATCATTTTACTTTGTAATATTTATTTTACATTATGGGTTTTAGAAATTCATAGGATCAAATAGCTCAGTGACTTTAGTTGTAGTCTCTGTTGAGTACCATGATAAGCTTCCTCAGTGATAGAATATCTTTAGTTTAATTAATTAATTAATTAATTTATATTTTTTTTTTGTTTTTCGAGACAGGGTTTCTCTTTGGTTTTGGAGCCTGGAGCCTGTCCTGGAACTAGCTCTTGTAGACTAGGCTGGTCTCGGACTCACAGAGATCCGCCTGCCTCTGCCTCCTGAGTGCTGGGATTAAAGGCGTGCGCCACCACCGCCCGGCTAGTTTAAATTTTTTTATCATCAATCAATCAATTAAATATCAATCAGCCAATATCAGGGTCTTACTCTGCAGGCAAGGCTGCTTTGACCTCATGATCCTCTTGTCTCACTCTGAAACCTGAGATAATGTGCCATCAATTCTTATTTATTTTATTAACTAAAAGTGTGGCATATAACATAAATATATATATTGTTGATAAGCATAGTTCTAAAGTTAATTTTAAAATATTTTAAAATGTATTTTGATTTTGGTTTTATAATTTACATGTTTATTTTGAAAAAGCTGAGTTTCTTTGCTATTTTTAACCTTTATAAAAACTAAACTATCCATATATGTAGTTATCTTTGTGGTTTCTGTCAATAGCTTTCCCCTACTTTTATACGTAGATTGGCATTTAGGGAGCACTGCTGTCTGGTGCTTAATACAAGGATTCAAGTCAGAATGTCTGAGTTCAAACCTAGGTTCTACCACTTCATGGATTTTGTGATATTGGCAATTCCTGTAATCACCTATCTAATCTAAGGCTAAAATAATTGTTTTGTACTAATTATCTTTAAAATTGTGGTTATTTTAAAATGAAAACAATTTTCACCATGCCTGGTAATCGTCAAGTGAAGAGACTTCTGGTTGACAGTGGTTCTCAATCTTTTTAATGCTGTAACTTTTTAATACAGTTCCTCAAGTTGTGGTGACTCCCAACCATAACATTATTTCTGTTGTTACTTCATAGCTGTGCTTTTGCTACTGTTATGAATCATAATGTAAACACCTGTGTTTTCTGATGGTCTTAGGCAACCTCTGTGAAAGAGTCATCCAGCCCCCAAAGGGGTCACAACTCACGACTTGGGAACTGCTGGGTCAAGGTTTGGATCCCGAATTCTCAGTGTCTGTTCAAACTCAAATCTAGATCTGTTACTGACCTATACTATTAAGACCCCCAAAACATAAGATTGTTTGGGGGTCTCAGTAGTGATACCAATCAAATGTGTTTATTGAACATTAAAGGCGACAATCCTAGTGAAACAGTCTGTACTAAACATGTCAAATATTGCTAACATTGTTATCATGCATCTTGAGCTTATTGTTTGACACATTAAAATACTGAAAGTTTGAATTATGGGAAAACAGTGTACTTGTGAGTTTTTAATCATTGACTATAGTCAGTAAATTTATTTCCTCAGCTATATAATACCAATATGCATGAGTTGTTGACTATGTACTTTAAATAGAGATTTTGAAGGTTTTCCTTAGAAGAGAACAGGAATTAAAAAAAAAACATCGTGTATGTATGTGCGTGTTTGTGTGTGTTCATGCACATGTGGATAGCCAGAGGTCAGCCTCTGGTGTCAGTCATTCTCCAGGAGCTGTTCAGGAGCTGTTCACCTTGTTCTTTGAGCAGGTTCTACCACTAACCTGGAGCTCCATGGTTTGGCTAGGTGGAGCAGCTAGCAGGTACTAGGGATCTTCCTGTCTCTACCTTACCGACACTGGGAATACAATATGTCTGTAAACCTTGGCTGTGCTTTAGTTTCCCGGTTGCCCAGCATCTTCTTAACTCCACCTACAATCTCTCTCTCTCTCTCTCTCTCTCTCTCTCTCTCTCTCTCTCTCTCTCTCTCTCATATATATATATATATAGTAGTAATATGGGTGGCGGGGCTGTGTCCCCAACACCCCAGACGCCTGCTTGGCTAGCTTTTGCCCCAAAATAACAACACACAAATTGTATTCATTTAAACACTGCTTGGCCCATTCTTTTCTAGGCTAATTCTCACATATTCATTTAGCCCATTTCTAATCATCTGTGTGTAGCACCCCAAGGTGCGCTTACCGGGAAGATTCTAGCCTATGTCCATCCTGGGTCAGACCTTCATCGCATGTGTCTGCCAGGGAGCGGGGCATGGTGTCTCTCTGAGGCGTCTGCTCCGGAGAGGAGAGCTGTGGAGTCTGAGCTCACTTCCTCTTCCTCCCAGCGTTCTGTTCTGTTTACTCCTCCCACCTATCTTCTAACCAATGAGGACCAAGCAGTTTCTTTTTATTTAACCAATGACCTTCCTCCATCAATATATATATGTGTGTGTGTGTGTGTGTGTGTGTTGGATTTCCTGCTTGGCTATTTTACTCTGCCCAGCCATTGGTCAAAACAGCTTTCTTTATCAACCAATAAAAGCAACACATATACAGAAGGACCTCCCACATCACATGTCCAGCCCTTTATGTGGGTGTTGGGGATTGAACTCAGGTGTTCATGCTTGCCTAGCAGGCTTATTGACTGAACTCTTTCATGAGTCCTGCCACAGGAATTTAAAATATTTTTATTTATTTATTTTATGTTTATAGGTGTTTCACCCATAGATATGTCTGTGTACCATATGCACGATTTTATCCATTTTGTCTGTGCAATGTTTATGGAGGCCAGAAAAAAGGAATTGGATCTTCATGAACTGGAGTTGCAAACACTATGTGGGTGCTGGGAACTGAACCTGGGTCCTCTGGAAGAGCAGCCTGTGATCTTACCTGTTAAGTCATCTCTCCAACTCCTAACAGGCTTTTTTAATTTAGTTTAATTTGGGTGTGTGTGTGTTTCAAGACAGGGTTTCTTGTAGCTTTAGAGCCTGTCCTGGAACTGACCAGGCTGGTCTCGAACTCACAGATATCTGCCTGCCTCTGCCTCCCAAGTACTGGGATTAAAGGCGTGCACCACCACTGCCTGGCTCCCAATGGGCATTTTTAATAGGTTTACTTGCCTTTGATGATCTAGAAGCCTTGAAAAGGATACATCTATGCATATATTAATTAACCCTATTCTTAGAAATATGCAGAATGTCTACAAGCAGATTCATAGTATAAGATTTTTAGGGAGAAATTCTAGTCTTATAGATCTAAGTATAATTTATTCTTTATTGACTATGTACAATGTTCATGCCTGTAGTCTGATTTCAGTGCATCTCCTGTTGCAGTTCTATGCTTAAGTGAGATTTAGCAAATATTGATATACTCAGAACTATTATTGTTTATTTAAAATAATAAATATTTTGGCCTTTATAATGACAAAATATAAATCTGAAGATTTATAATATTTGTTATATTAAGAAATGTTACTTATTTTTTTACAGCCACATTACTATTTTAAATTATGACTATGTATTTTCTGTGTGGGAAAATGTGCATTTAATCAAGTAATGGATAAAATCAGGGTTTTATGAGTAACATATTTGTAGCAGGCCTATTTTTCCTTTTCCTATTGGAAAAAAGTATTGTTTTTTTAATTCTCAAAAAATATAGCATGTATTTATCAATAAATTTGTAATGAATAGATTAACCAGTAAGAAGACCTCACACCTAAGTTTGCTTAGTTTTACTTTGTGACTGAATGCTTTCTTATGGCATAAGCAGGAGAAATGGGGGCCCCAGGTCTTTTATAACCAACCTTACGTTCACATGGATAGCCTGCTCACATTCTGCTCTGCAGTGCTCGGCTGATGTTTGTAATATACCACGTCAACACATATCCAGCATCCCGTAAAAGAGCTTCGTCTACACGCCTCTTTCCCCCATGCTGCTAAACCAAATGCCTTCCCTCTCATGGTTTTCATTTTGGTTAATGACACTGCTTTACCTGACCGTTCTGTTTGGAATTAGAGTTATCCTCAGCTCTTCATCATCTTCTATGTTCTGTTGATTGGGTCATTACTTATTTTCTTTGAAAAAAAAAGTACAATTCATCCCTTTTTTCTGCTACTGGTGTTACTTCTTAATTAAGGGCTCATCATAATCTTGCAACTATTCCTTCCCTACCTTATTCTATTTTTCTTAATTTTAACAGTGTAATTTTTCAAGACATTCATGTTATAACCCTGTTGTTCTCCAAGTTCAAAATCTGCAGGGTGATATCCAAGACTGTTTGACAGTTTGCAGCTTGCTTTCTTCTTTACTTTTGATTCTCATATTTTTGGATCTTCCCAAAGCACATGTTCTCTCACTTGCTTACCATCCATTCACTCGTTCCTCTGTTCACACACACATGCGCTGCCAGCTGCCTGGTGCTGGTAGGCACGTGAGGACAGAGAGGTAAGTGCAGCACCATGACTGTTACTCTTCAGAGGCTATGGAATGTTATGTCTGTGGCCATGCTAGAACATCTGCCATTTTCACCTGTACTCAAGGGCTCTTCTGGCCACCCCGGCAGCTTATATTCCTGTCTCTACAACAGAGCTCACTGCCTTTCGTTATGCTTTCTTGTTTAGACTTGAATTTCCCACGAGGTTGAATTTCACAGAGTGGAAGGAGGAAGATAAAGAGTAATATAGGAGTAAGGTGGGGGCAAGGGATAGGAAAGATTGAGGAGGAGTTGAGAGACAGAAGAGACAGCGTGAGCACAGTAGAAAGCACAGCTTCTAGCAGCCTTGGGTTCTGGCTGGGCATGTGGCACATACACAGATGAGTTTATGGTGGGGATGGTCACTGGATCTTTGTGTAGACACTGTATGGACTTGCTGCTGCCAGACCCTCCACTTCCCCTACCTCTCCTGTCCAGTGTCCCGTCTGCAACACTGCTGACCCAGCTGTGAGAAGACTGTAATGTCATACTCTGTTCCACTTACGGTATGCGTGACTTGCATGAATAATGCAAAGCTGACAGATAAAGCACCAGTCACTCATCTGTTAGTGACCTCATTTTAAACAAACAAGCTCTGCTTAAAGATCTTGGGGGAGATCGCATGGTAGATCCTACGTAAGCAGTGGAGGGCAAGTAGGTCATGCTTCACAGGGGCTATTTGAGATTTTAGATCCATCTTCTCATACTTATGTGATACTAAACTTGCAAAAACATGATTTTTGTCTAACTCCAGATGAGTGGTACTGTGTCGGGCAATGGGGATTTAAAAGGACAGTGAGGTTGCTGAAGTAGGAGTTCAAGTCTCCTGGGTGCTGTCATAAATTCCCTTGATACTACTAAATTCTGTTTAGTCTGACAGCTCATCATAACAAAAGTCTCATGCTGCTTAACTGGTCTAAGTCCTGTTAGTTCATAAGATGTGGTCTTGGAAGCCATAGCTTCCAGAAAAGCACATTTGACCCTCCAGCGCTGGATCTTGGTGTTCCTAAGTGGAGATCCTGTCCTTTTCCAGTCATAGTCTATATGATGCTGGGTTCTCGCTGCCTCCATCATATGCGTAGAAAACAGGAGCTATGTGCAAGCTAAGGTGTATGGCAGATAGTTCAGTGGAATGTTCTGAGAGATGAGATGAGCATTCCAGGCATAAGGGAGAGGACAAGCCAAACCAAAATTGTATGTGCATCATGAGGCAGCATTTGACTGAAGTGTGTGCTGAGAGGAGAGGCTGGAATATAAATGCCAGATTAGGGAATCCAGTGTTTAATAAGAAAGGTCTAGCAACGTCTTGAGAGATAATAATAGTATATGCTCTCATGAGTTAATTATTTTTATAGATGAAAAGTATTTTTTAATTCAGTGCTAAAATTTTTATAACACTCTTCATGGTTTTAAAAATTATTAACTACCTATGTTTTCTTCATGGATTTAAAATTTGTTAACTACCTATGTTTTAGACTGTTTTTCTTTTAAAATTCTTTCAATATATTTATTTAGAAACATTTTGAAAATTTTTGAATGAATGCTGTTGAATATATTGAAAAAATATTTTTAAAATTTGTGGGTTTCCTTACAAAGTATTTTAAATTATAGTTTAAAAGTAATTGGAATTAGATGACACTCTATCTATTGTGTATAGTAGGAATTTCCTTCTTGTTTGCAGCTTAGAGAAAACAGATGCTGACTGCTATGACTTTCTTTTCTCTAGTCTCTCCAGAGGCAGTTGGATTTTTGTCAGCGATTGGGGTGTTTATTATCTTGATGCTGCTCCTTTTTCTCTATATTAATAAGAAGTTCTGTTTTGAAAATGTTGGAGGTTTTCCAGACCTTGACCCAGGATACAGCACACAGAAGAATTCACAAGATAAAACGTGTAAGTAATGACATCAGCACATCTGTGCTGTCCCTGCTTTAGCAGGTTCTCTGAGAGGGTTGGCTTGGTACATGATCAACGTAGCATTTGAACCTCCACTTTGTAAGGATGAAATATCTGTTAGGTAATTGTATGTTTAGGTCTCTTGCCTACAGATTGATAAGCTACTGTATAAAGGTAGCTGTCTGTTACTGCAAAATGATGTTTTCACTTTTCATCTAGAAGGCGTGATTTTGAGTTTATCCTATGAGTACTTAATGCTTAAAGAATAAAAACGTGGCCCACTGTGCACATGACCTTCAGGAGAGCTTTCCCAGTGTTGCCCACCAGTAGGCTTTGTCTAACAGTCTTCATTCTCAGCCGAGGAAAGTGCTGTTGCTCGGAGGAGGACTGTGCTGTAGTGTTGCTGGATTCCAGGGAGTTTGAGGGCTGTAGTACTGTATGTTCTCATTTTAGAGACACTTTTACAAATACTATTACAAGAGCTTTTTATTTGTTGTTTCAAATATGACTGATGAAAATGATAGTGGAGGAAGTTGAGAATGCTAAACCAGGTGGTAACTGGAGTCTGAAGGATGAGAGTGGAGTGCACAAATGCTGGAGAAGGCTTTTCTCCTCCGACAACCTCCCTGCGTTTCGGTTTCTGTGTTAGAAACTGTGTGCCTCATATGGTTCTGAGTTGGTTTTGTGTTTCTCATGTTCCACTCCAGCCCTGTAAGCCACTCATTTGTGTGAATGAACTGCTTAAAAATCTGTCTCTGTCTTTCTCCCCCCCCCCTCTATGTCTCTCTGCGTGTGTCTGTATGTTTGTGTGTCTCTGTCTCTCTGTCTCTGCACGCGTGTCTGTCTGTCTCCATCTCTCTGTTTCTCATCTTCCCGTCTGTCTCTCCCTCCTACTGTACTTCCCTCCCGCCTTTCTCTATGTCTTCCTTCCTCCCTCCCTCTCCACCAAGCCCCTATCAGCTTTCTGTAATTCTCTGGTTCAGCTTCCCTGGATTTTCTTTTGTCTTCAAATTCCAAAGAACTTTTATTGGTGTAAGTTACATCTATTAATATGTACTGTATTAGATAGTAAACTGAGAAAATTATCTTTTACCAGCTTACTTTTCTTTTTGTTTTGAGTTAAAAGGTTTTTGCTGAGGATTGAACCCAGGCCTTTACATATGTTATGCTTGTACTCTGTTGGTGAGGTACATTTTCAGCCTCTATGGATTATAAAAAAAAAAAAGTACTAGCAATAAGGTTATTATTTGTGAATATAAGTAACATTTTAAAGTTTTTTTTAAAGAATTTTTTAACCCAAAAGAAAGATTTGTAGAGAAGAGTGAAATTGCTGTATACATGTCATACAGGGCCATTAGGACTCAACTTGATTCTGGTGGCCGCCCCCTATCAGGTCTGTCTCTCACCTCTGGGAAGGCCCAGTTTGCATTTGCAAGCAAGGGAGAGTGAAAATGTTAAACAGCCCCTACTGTCACTGTACAAGTAGTGTGCTCAGGTCTCATCGATATCCTATTGTTTTTCTCTACTTGTTAAAGTAAAAAGAGCTTTCCCTTTTAAAGGTACCGTACATCAAATAAGGCTAAATGTGTTCATTACAGTTCTTGGAAGTCCCATTCAGCAGATGCTCTCACCTCTTCTCTCCGGTTCTTTGCAAAACTGTTTAGATATTTTCCTCTAAGTATAGTTCTTAACTTGAAATATTGATAGTCTGGGCTGGAGAGGTGGCTCAGCGGTTAAGAGCACTGATTGCTCTTCCAGAGGTCCTGAGTTCAATTCCCAGCAACCACATGGTGGCTCACAACCATCTATAATAAGATCTGGTGTGCTCTTCTGGTGTGCAGACATACATGCAGGCAGAATACTGTATGCATAATAAGTAAATAAATCTTTAAAAAGTGATGAAATATTGATAGTCTGTTAATGGGGTTATTCCCATATTACACTGACTCTTCCTAAAGAAGGCACGTAATAAAAATCCTTTTTATACTTCTTCTTTCAGGTATAGACTAAATACCCAATAGTATTTGAGGGAAAAAATAATGTCTTGCTGCTGTTTTGATAGCTTTGGAGTGGGAAAAGATGTCATTACACTTAAACCAAGTGATTTGATTTTTATTTTTTCCGGAGGAGTCTTTACTTCAACGTATTTCTTCCAGTACACATTGCATTTACAAACAGATTCAAAGACACAGTGCAAAATAACTTATATCACTCTAATGATAGCAACATTCGTGTAAATATTAAGTTTACATTCCAAAGTAGTTGATATATTGAGAAGAGAAAGTTCCATTGTCACACCTTTTAGGAACAAGCAACTGAAAAATGGCATTTTTCAAAAGTTTTCAGCAGAATCTGCCTTCGGTGTCCTCCCTGGTAGACACAATCAGTAGTGCTGTGGAAGATTTGAGCACTGCGGTTGGGGAAGTCAGCTGTGCATTAAGTGACTCAGTCGCTGGGCAGGTAGCAAGTATGATGCATGGCTTTTACCCAGAGGAGGAAAGCTGCACAGCAGAAGAGGCTGCAGGGTCTTCTAAAGCCAGAAGTGCAGTATCGTGGGATAGCTCCAGAAGCAGTGCTGGTCAGAAAACACAGTCTGACAGAGAGCACGAAGCAAAGCAAAGCTCCTGTTGTGACATCTCAGCTCCTCAAAAGCAAGAACAAGAAATGCATGAACAGGGATTTTATGTTCATGATGGGCAGTGGACACCTTCAGAACACAAAGCAACTGGAGATGGTGCAGGTGGTTCTGCTCTGCAAGGCTTCTTGAATGATGGGATATCAGCTGCCAAGCAGAAAATGGTGGCTGCACCCAGTTGTTTTGAACTGGAACGTCCTGACAAAGGAGAGACAGCTGGAGGAGGAAGCTCCAGGAGTGGTCGGCGTGGTTTTGAGGAGGTAAGTTATCTCGAAGTGACAGGGAAGCTGGACACCAGTGGGCAAGAGGCTATGGGTAACTCCAAAGCCAGACTGCAGCGTGCAGACGTGAGCAGAGAGCATGGGCAGTCGGGGAGCTTCACTGAAAATAGACATCTTACGGATTCAGAGCGTTCTGATCATTTAAAAAAAGCCAAAAAACATGATAAGCATGATGGATTCGAAGGGAATGAATATTCAGGAAACAAATGTTCTCCAGAAGATAACGTGAGAAACAGCAGACACAGGACACAGAAATCCATTGTGAAGGAATACATACATCAAGCTCCATCAACAAATTGTAAAATCAAGTTTCCCGTGAAAATCAAAGAAAAAATAAATCCAACAAAGTACTACAAAGTGAAAGGAGACATAAAAACAAAGAAAAATGAAACCAATTCTGCTAAGAGAGGAACAACAGAGAATAAAGTTGGCAAATATTCTAAGATATTACCAGAAAAAGGTGAGGTCTCCTAATGCTGGTTTGAGTGATTAAATTTTCTCTTGATTTTTTTAAATTAGAAAAACATTTAAATTTCTCAGCTTTCCTTTCCATGTCTGTATATCTAATTTAATTTTTTCTTTGATCTTCTTACTTGCAGATATTTTTAGAGACATTTAGATTTTTTTCAGTCATTTTCAGGTAATTCATGTTATTTTATACCACCAGGTATATGATCCCTACACTAGCTAAGCAATTTCCAGCAGTCCTGATATTTCTTTTTCTTCTTTGTATTCTTGTTAGCAGAGTTTCACTGTGCAGCTCCAGTTGGCCTGAAACTCACTTTATAACCCAGGGTAGCCTTGAACCTGAGGTGCTCCTTCCTGAGCCTCCATTTACTGAGATTACAGCTGTGAACCACCCCACCCATTTCCTAATTTTAACTACAATTTATTTTAATACTAGAAAATTTATGCAGACTTTAATTAGAACTTATTTGGTATGAAACTCATATATTTAAATTTTTGTTTTACTTTTATAACTAAGTCTTTAGTTAGTTATATAACATTTTCAAAGCTACCCCAGTGAGGATATATGTAAAATATTTTATATGTTTCTTGAAACCAATAGCTCCTATATTGTTAAATAGCAAGCTTCTGGATATGTCTTTTTCATTTAGCTTTGCCGTATATCTTTCATGAGATGGCTCTAGTTCATAATGACTGTACATGAGCAATACATTATTATTCATGAGTTCTTTATATAGAATTAAGATTCTGAATGAGTATTTACAATGTTCAGCTATAATATTTGTGGCAGTTTTCAGAACATCTTTGCAGTGCACACCTTCTGATAATTGCTTCTAGTACTCCTTCGTCACCTCGGTACTTCTGATCTGATCAGAAGGCCCCAAATACTGACTTTTGTTTATAGAATATGTTCCTGTAGTTTTTCTATAAATTTAGATTCTCATAAGGTATCAACACCTGAAACATCATGAAACTAATGGAAGACTTTTCAATTCTGCTATGTGCCTCATTTGTAGGAGGGGTCTGTTGTATATCAAACAATAATAGGTTTTTAATGGCATAGGAGAAACTGACCCTAGACTGCTAGACTAGTTACCAAGAAATGTTTGTGAAGACGTGTTCATTGTAGAGAAACTGACCCTAGACTGCTGGACTAGTTACCAAGAAATGTTTGTGAAGACGTGTTCTCTGTAGAGTCCATTTTCCTCGCAGCTGTGATTCACTGGGCGTTGGTGTCTTGTTTCGTTCTGGCAGCATCATTACTTATGAAGAAATAAAAGTAATGAACTGTTTAGAAAGCGGCAATAGGATGGCTCCCACGAATAAATACAATTACAGCAGCACTGCAAATCTTCTTGTTTGTTTTGCTTTGTTTTTAATTGAGGAGCACTCTGGCATCTCAAGAAACCAAAGGCTCTCAAATATCCCAAAGATGAGTCCTGAACAAATAGTCCTGTGAACAGATTGCAGGTGTTTGGGCTGTAGGTTAGCCTTCATTTAGCTGCAGTGCTGTGTTCCTGGAACAGTGTTGCAGGCTCTCACAGGGAGACTCAGGCATGAGAAGAAGATTTCTCTGATGTTGCATGTAGGGCATTCTGGGATAGAGGAAGTTTGACTGCAAAGGGGCTACATCAGGGTACATCCATGAGGGGCTCACAGCATTCCTCTGCCTTTAGGTCTTATTCTGGTATTTCACAAGACATTCACACTCTGAGCTGGGTGTCACAAGTGCTTGGTCTGGTTATTGTAGCACTGTTTATTCAGATTCTTGATGATGGTGAAGTTGGAATGTCTTCATTGTTCTAGATTAACCACCAGCTATATAATGCTCTATACACTGTAAGTGTGGCTGGTGGATTGGAAAAGCTTAGTGATTCTATTCAGACATCATGAGAAATGAACTCTTAACTGTTCTGCTGTTTCTTAGGGAATATAAACATTATAACTCTTAAAATTTAGGTATGATTAAGTAAAATTTTCCTAGTAATTTAACTTTTCACTGGTAGTGTTATAAGTTTTGTGTATATCCATATATATATATATATATATATGTTTATAGATTGCAGGTTGAAGTATGTATAATATCTATTAAATAAAAATATAATTGCACGTTCTATTCTTTCCTTGTGAACCATAAGCCCACTGACTCATGTTAAGGGCTGCGCAATCCTAGTATGTATGTTGAATGGTTGTGCTATCATTTGCCTAACCACGGCCCATTGATAGGCTGTTGGTTATATGTTTTGTTTTCTTTTGTTATCAGCATACTTCACAAACTTGTATCAGTTGTAATACTAGTGTCTGCCATTTCTCTGTTCCCTCTTAGCATGAAGCGTGACTAGTTCTGAAAATATAGGCCAAATGAAAACCAGAAATGTGTCGTATGACATTGATTGTTTTACTCTAGTCTATAAGCAATGACAGCACTCATAATTTCATTTGTATATAGCAGACCTTTTACAAAATTGTGCAGCGTGACAACTATAATTTCCTTCATACCTAAAAATGTTACAAACCTCTGTGACTGAGATTATTTATATAATTAGAATATACAATGTGATATTTCTTATAAACACATAAAAGTCTAACATCTGGAATTCTTACATGAAAAATATATTTTATAAAACTGAAATTTTGTGTCATAACATACATACACATGAATGTTGCAATATACTTTAAATTCAGTTTAAGAGATTACCAAGAATTTCAGTAATTTTAAGGATTGTTCTAATTAGTTTCACCCTGTGTGCACTCACACAAACATACATATTTGCATTTGTGTTTGTTTTGTGTGTATATCATAAATTTATTAAAATTATAATTTCCTCTCACTGTTATCCAATAGATAATTCCTACATGGACAGAGATGACCCTGGTTCATCCTCTGAAAGTGAAGATGAAGCGTTGGGTAAATATCACGAGGCCTTATCCAGAACACACACTTCCAGGTGGCCATTGATGGATTCTAGACAAAAGAACTACGCCTGGGAAACAAGGCAGAAATACAGCCCGTTGTCTGCGGAGTATGACGGGTACAGCAGTGAAGCGTCCATGGAGGACGGTAAGAAAGCCATGAAAACATGGGGCACAGTTGTGTTACATGATGTGTGCCTAAAACTCTAGGCGTCTGTGGTTGCACACTGAGAGATATAGTCTAGGGTTCTCTTTCTTTTTTTTTTTTAAATGTACAATGACCTACCTTATTTTTTTTCACATACCAATCCCAGTTCCTTCTCCCTCCCCTCCTTCCATTCCCTCTACCTATTTCTTCCCCTCTCATCCACTCCTCAGAGAGGGTAAGGCACATTGCTTTGGGGAAGTTCCAAGGCCCACCCTACTATAACTAGACTGAGCAGGGTATCCATCTAAAGAGAATAGGTTCCCTAAGAGCCAGAAGAAACAGTAGGGATAAGTCCTGGTGCCACTGCCAGTGGCCCCGCAGTCTGCCTCAGCCATACAACTATCACCGACATTCAGAGGGACTAGTTTGGACCTAGGCTGGTTCCTTCTGTTTCCAGCTGGAGTTGATGAGCTCCCATTAGCTCAGGTAGACTGTTTCAGTGGGTGTCTCCATCATGGTCTTGACCTCTTTGCTCATATTCTCACTCCTCCCACTCTTCAACTGGATTTTGGGAGCTCAGCCCAGTGCCCCGCTGCTGCTCTCTGCCTCTGTTTCCATCAGTTGTAAGGCCAGTTCAAGCACCCTCTCATCTTTTGCATAGGGTCTTAGCTGGGGTCATCCTTGTGGATTTCTGGGAATTTCTCTAGTGCCAGGTTTTGAAGTCTGCATGCAAATGGATGAAACTAGAAAAATCCATCCTGAGTAAGGTAACCCAGATCCAGAAAGATGAACATGGTATGTACTCACTCATAAGTGGATACTAGCTGTAAAGCAAAGGATATTGAGCCTATAGTTCATGATCCTAGAGAAGCTAAGTAACAAGGTGAACCCTAAGAGAAACATACATAGATCCACCTGGAAAGGGGAAATAGACAAGATCGCCTTACAAAATTGGGAGCATGGGGGTGAGGGGAGAAAGGAGGGTGGAAGGGAAAGAGGAAGGGGACAAAGGGAGTGGGAAAAGAACTTGAGGGAACGGGTAGTTGGGATGGAGGAAGGACAGAGATGAGAACAAGGAAAGAGATATTTTGGTTGAGGGAGCTATTATGGGGCTAGCAAAAAACCTAGGGTTCTGTTTCTGAGCATAATCTAAATAGAAAATTTGGGCTGACAATGAAAAGCAGCTCCAAAACACACAAAAGCAAAATGCCGACTATGGCCTGGATGTGGTAACTGGGGTTCTTACTTACGCAATGCTGACTCGAATGAGAAAGGTGGGAATGCTCTGTTCCTCAGGTGCAGGCAGTTGAGTGCGGGTGGTCTCTCTGTGCATTTGGTTCTTTCTGAGACTTAAGAACAAAATCTGGGTGGAAGATGTAAGTCCACTCCATAACAAGAAAAAAGGTTTTGCTATTAGTTAATGCATATTTATTTTTACATTTAAATACATTGTTTATTTGCTTGCCAGAGTGCTCATAGTAACTACTGTCTTTATTACCAGAAGAGAACAATCTTACCGACATCAGTTTCATTATTGATAACCATCCAACTATCTTTGATTTTGTTGTTGGGATTTATCTTTTAGGGCCTTATTCTATTGATGATTTAAGTATTATCCCGATTTCTAAGCAGTCAAAGGAGCAAAATGATATATGTTTGTCTTTGGCTTCCTGTTAATTAAAGATTTGTCAATTTTTACTTCTGTTTGTATACAGATATAGCTATGAATGAACCAAATATTGCATTTTTACAAGATAGAAAGCTCATTACAGGTATAAAGAAAGACATATTAGACCTGGACTCCACTCAAAAACAATGCTTTTGTAGTAGTACACAGAAGATGTGTGCCTACAGAGGTAACTAAATTATATAAACCAGTAAAGCCACCCTGTAATTTCTGTGCACCTCTGGCACATGAACAATAAATAGAACAGAGGAAGACTGGTGGTGAATCTGATCCTGGCTGGCATTCTTGCCATAACTTATCATCTATTCGCCGTGAAACCTGAGGAGCATACATCATTGTGTCTAAAATGTGGGTAGTATCAACCATAATTGACTACTAGCCTCTGTAAATAAAGGGATAAGGGAGAATGCATCTCTAGGTGCTGCGCCTCTCTGAGCCAACTTTCTGTCAAGAGAGTTCACCAACAACTAGATAATCATATGCAAGCAGATAATGCTTTGCAATGTACCTGCTCCTGTGGCCACAATATCTCCTAATAAAAGAGTGGAGGATTACCAGAGGTGGGTTTGCCTATTTACATTGGTCCAAGATGTTTTAGTTTTTAGCTGCATCAAAATCCAAAGTTTTCCTTTTAGACATATGAAATCTAAGGACTCATTGGCAATGTCAAAATTCTCTCAGACAAGCTCTAACCTTTTTCTAATCAGTAACATCTTTGTAATGAACTAAAGCAGTTACAAACAGTAACAGATCAATACCATAATTCTAGTGTGGAAATTAACAATACGAATACAATTTGTGAAATCACAATTCTCTTAAATCTGTTCTAATAAAAAGACAAGAAGAGGTTTCTGTGATGGGTGAGCTATGGGTCGTTTTATTCTCCTATACTCCCATTGCATTTCTGCTTTTAAGTTTCAAAGTTTGAATTTATTCAAACTGTCCCAGTCTCTGAGCAGCAGTGAAAACTTTCCTCCTCATTTCCCTTCAGTCACTCTTTGCTTCCACAAAGTGTTCCATTGCTTTAACAAGACTTTTTCCTCTGGAGAGGAAATTTTGAGGTCTCAGATCTCAGGTCCATATTGGCAGATTGGATACCATATTGGAAAAATGAGTTCTATATCCCAAGATACAGTGCGGATAAACGGCCGACATTCAGCCAGCATTCTTGAGTCAGCTCCAGAGTACACAGGACACACTGAGGTCTAGAAATTTGTGCAGTAGGTCCCCCAAGAAACTAGGGATCATCATTCATCACCATGGTCTTCCTTCCTTTCTGCAGCATGATGGCATAAGGAAGTCGGGAACATAGGTTCTCACTCCAACTCTTCTGGGGGTTACCAGTGGCTATGATGTCATCAGGGCTGGCACTCTTCTGTTTTCCTGTGGAAAAAAAGCACAAACATGCCTGGACCCCATATTATTATTATTATTATTATTATTATTATTATTTTTGTTTAGTGGACCCCATATTAATACAGGGCCAGGTCCTTTCCAACATAGACCGAGAGTACAACTCCCCTGGTTTATCTTTTAGAGTTGTGTTTTATTCCCACTGAGGGGCCTAAGATCCCCTGTGAACAACAACAATAAGGACTATAGCCATGGACATTTCATTAAAGTTTGTAAACTATATTTTTAATACAAACTGCAAGTCTCACTAGCTGACAGATTTTTACAGACACCTGGCTTGAAGAGCATTTGTATTTCAACAGACACTTGGCTGCCTGAAGCTACTTCTCAGCTTGGCTGTCAGGCTGGGAACCAGGGATCTTAGCTTGCAACTGAAGCTGGGAGCAGAGCGGGACTCAACTGAGCTCTCTGTTCCTTGGCCATCTACCCCTATAGGCTTGTTGGGTTTGCGGGCCATGCTGCCTCTAGCCGTTTCCTGGCAACTGGCTGTGGGTGTCAGCTGTTGGAGGCTAAGCCCTCCAAACTTTTCTGTCTTCTGCCTTTCCAGACTGGGTGGCACCTCGCGGGCCAGACTCAGATGGCTATAGTGCGTGCACGTGGGCAGCCACAGTTTTGACGGCATTGGCCATGCCAGGCCGTGCACACCATGCTCCCTTCACTCTCCCTGCTCAGCAATGGCAGTGGCAGTGTCTCCAAGGCCACAGCATCCACAGGTCAGCTTGACCTCTCTGAGTCCTGGAGCAGTGTGGTGGTGGTGGTGGCTAAGCTGCCAGCAGGGGGGAGGGAACAGAATAGTTACACTGTCTACAAACTCTAAAACTCTCTGCATTTGTTTCTGCTCCACCCCAGATCCTCTGGCTATCAAAATATACCCAAGAAAATGTATAGACAATTGTCTGTTCTTTCCTTGTACCTTTTCTATAAATGTCTTGTTTACAAATCCTTTACACTATTTTTCCATATTAACTATCTGTATCTATTCGAGCACTCACTTTTGGCTTTTTGTAGTGATAAGAGCGTTGGGGCTGCATCCCCAGCAGCCTGCTAGCTTATGCCCCGAAATAACAACACACAAATTGTTTCATTTAAACACTGCTTGGCCCTTTAGCTCTAGCCCTTACTGGCTAATTCTGATATCCCGATCAACCCATCTCTAATAATCTGTGAGCACCGGTCTTACCGGGAAGATTCTAGCCTACGTCCATCCTGGGTCGGAGCTTCATCGCGTGTGTCTGCCAGGGAGCGGGGCATGGCGTCTCTGCTCCAGAGAGCAGAGCTGTCAGTCTGAGCTCACTTCCTCTTCCTCCCAGCATTCTGTTCTGCTTACTCCACCCACCTATGTTCTAACCTATGAGGGCCAGCCAAGCAGTTTCTTTATTTTTTTAACCAATGACCTTCCTCCATCAGCTTTTACACCTGAAGGGTCTTATTTACCTGTGGTGCCCATCACATGCCCTTCTGTACCACTGGCCACATGTCTGGGTGCCATCTGTCATGTATTCTACTTTGAGGGGTGTCTGTTGGTGCCCGACATCCAGGTGCCATCTGTCTTAGCCACACACTGGGCTCAGAGATGTGAGTCCTGTTCCACCTTGACTAAAGGTCAGAGTTGGAGCTTTTTTTTACCCTTTCAAAGTTGTTGACAACAGGTATGGCTACAAACAAGGTATGCTGACCTAGTGTGTCGTTACTTGGTGTTTGGACATTAGGATGGCCCACAGAGGTGGAGCTGCTCCACCCTGACCAAAGGTCAGAGAATTCAAGCCTATTCCTGTCCCTTCATTTTAAAACAGGAGGTTTGACCCAGGGAGTGACTTTCTACAGGTACTTGATCTAAGGTATTTGCTGCACATCACAGGAGGTTTGACCCAGGGAGTGGCTTCCTGTGGGATACTTGGTCTACGGTGTATTCACTGCATATCCTGCCCAAAACGCCAGAATGCTAAACTCGGGCAATAGTGCCTTGATGTCTCAGTATTGAAGCAAGTAGCTGTTCTGGCTGTCCTTTGTGTCATGTTAAAGCAGTCTCTTGCCTTCTTCCCCCCCTTTTGGATTGGGGTATATACGTGCATGGAAAATAAATGTGGGCAGATTCAGTATTCAGTATTCACGGAGTTGCCCTCCTGGCACTATCCTATGTCTTTGTATTTCTTTTGTATCTCTGTGTCCTATCTAATTGTTCTAACCCACATGCCCGTACCCTGGACATATGAACTCATCGAGGCTGGACCCCAACAGCAGATTTATTTACATGTTTGCTCTTAGTTTCACTATTGAGATCACCAAGATCACCTGTGTATCATCAACAGCTTTATTATTAAGTTCAGATGAATTTAAGACAGTGCTAAGACAGCCCTCAATTGAGTGTGTGGTAGATACAGATGAATTTAAGACAGTGCTAAGACAGCCCTCACCCTGAGTGTGTGTGAGATACAGATGAATTTAAGACAGCCCTCACCCTGAGTGTGTGTTAGATACAGATGAATTTAAGACAGGGCTAAGACAGCCCTCACCCTGAGTGTGTGGTAGATACAGATGAATTTAAGACAGGGCTAAGACAGTCCTCACCCTGAGTGTGTGTTAGATACAGATGAATTTAAGACAGGGCTAAGACAGCCCTCACCCTGAGTGTGTGGTAGATACAGATGAATTTAAGACAGTGCTAAGACAGCCCTCACCCTGAGTGTGTGGTAGATACAGATGAATTTAAGACAGTGCTAAGACAGCCCTCACCCTGAGTGTGTGGTAGGTACAGATGAATTTAAGACAGTGCTAAGACAGCCCTCACCCTGAGTGTGTGGTAGGTACAGATGAATTTAAGACAGGGCTAAGACAGCCCTCACCCTGAGTGTGTGGTAGATACAGATGAATTTAAGACAGTGCTAAGACAGCCCTCACCCTGAGTGTGTGGTAGGTACAGATGAATTTAAGACAGTGCTAAGACAGCCCTCACCCTGAGTGTGTGGTAGGTACAGATGAATTTAAGACAGTGCTAAGACAGTCCTCACCTGAGTGTGTGTTAGATACAGATGAATTTAAGACAGTGCTAAGACAGCCCTCACCCTGAGTGTGTGGTAGGTACAGATGAATTTAAGACAGTGCTAAGACAGCCCTCACCCTGAGTGTGTGTTAGATACAGATGAATTTACACAGTGCTAAGACAGTCCTCACCCTGAGTGTGTGGTAGGTACAGATGAATTTAAGACAGTGCTAAGACAGCCCTCACCCTGAGTGTGTGGTAGATACAGATGAATTTAAGACAGTGCTAAGACAGCCCTCACCCTGAGTGTGTGTTAGATACAGATGAATTTACACAGTGCTAAGACAGCCCTCACCCTGAGTGTGTGTTAGATACAGATGAATTTACACAGTGCTAAGACAGTCCTCACCCTGAGTGTGTGGTAGGTACAGATGAATTTAAGACAGTGCTAAGACAGCCCTCACCTGAGTGTGTGTTAGATACAGATGAATTTAAGACAGTGCTAAGACAGTCCTCACCCTGAGTGTGTGGTAGATACAGATGAATTTACACAGTGCTAAGACAGCCCTCACCCTGAGTGTGTGGTAGATACAGATGAATTTAAGACAGTGCTAAGACAGCCCTCACCTGAGTGTGTGTTAGATACAGATGAATTTAAGACAGTGCTAAGACAGTCCTCACCCTGAGTGTGTGTTAGATACAGATGAATTTAAGACAGTGCTAAGACAGTCCTCACCCTGAGTGTGTGGTAGATACAGAAGCAAACACAGAGTTGCCCTTCTTTCCCTTTATCACTGTATCAGAAGCTCCATGCAGTTAAATTGAATGTTGTTTTAAAATTAGGGGCTCTAAAGCATAGTTATTTTGTTCCTCTTAACAGTTTATTTTGGGTGTTAGTAAGATGGCTGAGTGGGTAAAGGTGCCTGCTACCCTGAGTTCAGCCCTGGGGACCCACACAGTGGAGAGAACCCACTCTTGTCACTTGTCTTCTGACCACCATGGGCACAATGTGGCACATACACCGCCCCCACCACACACAATAAATGAAAATGTAATAATTTTATAAACCTTATGTTTGAAATAATTTAAAACTTAATTGAAATAACCTCATATTTTCTGCATGCATTTGAACGTAAAGTGTACAGTCTACCTGTACAGTACCGCCTGTCTACCACACAAAGGTTCATAAGTCAGGCAAGGGGCTGGAGATTGACACACACACACACACACACACACACACACAGAGAGAGAGAGAGAGAGAGAGAGAGAGAGAGAGAGAGGTGTCATCCTTGAAACAAGAATGCCCCTTTTATCATGTTCCAGGGCAGCTTACGAAGGACTCTCCTTGTCTAATGGCCACACCCTAGCTCTTTGGATTTCTCAGCTGCAAGTCCACCAGAAACAACTCCCCAGCCACCAGGAACCCATGAGGGTGTGCTCAGAGCAGCTGCAAGAATAGGAAAAGAAGTTGTTTACTCTGGCAGGCAAGGGGTCACAGAAAATTCAGGGTCTGAGGGTCTGTAGTCCAAACAATATAGGTTATTTTATTAATTTGTGCAATTTCTTTATGAAGAATAAAAATAAGTATATATCTGTATTTTCCAGAAATTTTTAAAGTAGAATATGTTTAGAAGGCTGGGAGTATAGCTCAGGGGTAGACTTCCCTGGTTAGTACCCAACACTGTCCTTGGCAAAATAGATGATTAAAATTAAATATATTTAGAACTTAGAATACTGCAAGGGACAGGGATTACAGTGTCTATTTAGATTCCTGGAAAACATTTGATTTCAAGTTTTTGTTCATGAATATTTTTCTTCTCAAGAATACTTTATTATATCTATATATTTAAAAAGTATGACCAATTTAGCCAGGTGTGGTGGCAGATTCCTTTAATTCCAGTTATTGGTGGGCAGAGGCAGGCAGATCTATGAGTTTGAGGTCAGCCTGGTTTATATAGTGAGTTCCAGAACAGCCAGGACTATACAGAGAAACACTGTTTTGGAAAACAAAACAAAGCCTGACCAGTTTTAAAGTTTTACTGCATTGTTACTGTTTTGGAGATCTTTTTATGTAATGAAATTGATTGTTACCAATAGTGCTGGATTCTTTGTAAAACTTTTTTTTGTGTGGTAAAACTTACATAATCTAAAACTTAGCACTGTAGCATTTGGGAAAGATTTTATTTATATGTATGAATGTTTGCCCATATGTGTGTGTACCACATGTGTGCAGTGCCCTTGGAGGCCGAAAAAGGTGTCAAATCCATGGAACTGGGATCCAGATGCTTGTGAGCTGCCATGTGGATGCTGAGGAAGAAATGCAGGTCCTCTTCCGCAGATACACGCGCTCTTAGCCACTGAGCCATCTCCCCACCCCTTTGCTTCTGTGGTGTTAGACTCTTCTGTTCATACTGTGACACAGCTGTCAGCTCTTGGTCTCTCCAGGACCTTTACACCATCAGAAAGTGAAACTGCATCATTGAAACATCTCTCCATTCTCCCGCCCAGCCCTGATGAACCACTGTTTCACTCTGTGTCTTGGAGTTTGAGTGTTGTAGGTTCTTCTGGCATATTTCACTCAGGATGGTGTCTTCCTCGTCCATTATCGTCACAATTTATGTATTGTAGTAAGAGATGCATAACATAAGCTTTATGTTCCTAACCATTTTGCTGTTCTCACTGTTCTCTCCAGCCTTCCTCCCCACAGCGTCTCTCCTGTAGCCTTTCTCCTCCTATCCCCACTGACCCTCCCTAGTTCCTGGAAACCACCATTCTGCTGTTTTCCCTAGTGGCTCATACAAATGGAAATCTAGACGGTTTCACCTTTTGTGACTAGTTTATTTGCCTTGCAGAATGTCTTTCTGACTCAGTAACGTTCAGTTGCATGTGTGTGCCACATCTGGCTCATGCATTAGTCTGTGGGTAGATACTGCAGTTGCTTCTACACTTACTGGTTACGACTAAGAGTGTTATGTACATACGAATATCAATATTTATTAGAGACCCAACTTTCCATTGTTTCGAGTATAACCAGAAGGGAAATTGGTAGATAATATAGTAGTTCTACTTTTTAAGAGTTTGATTAACTACTATGTCATTTTCTATGGGGGTCTAACCATTTTACATTTCCTCCAACAATGTGCAAAAGGATCCAGTTACTCTCTAGCCTCACAAATACTTTTTATTTCCATTTGTATACTGTCTTAGTCGGGCTTGTACTGCTATGAAGATACAATATGACTATGACAACTCTTATTTATCGTTCAGTTGGAGTGGCTTGCTTACAACTCAGAGGTTCAGACCATTATCATCATGATGGGCATGATAGTGTACAGGCAGACTTGGTGATGGAGAAGTAGTCGAGAGTTCTAGATCTTTCAGGCATCATTAAGTGGTCTGAGTGTCACACTGAGCAACACTTGAGCAACGGAGACCTCGAAGCCAGCTCCCACAGTGACACACTTCCTCCAGTAAAGCCTCACCTCCCAATAGTGCCACTCCCTTTGGAGAGCATTTTCTTTCAAGCTACCACAGATGGCAATAACAATCCTAGTGGGTGTGGCGTGGTATGTCATTGAGATTTGATTTGCTTTTTCATAAAGGTGAGAGAAGTTGAACATCCTTTCTTATGCATATTGGTTACTCATATCTTTGGAGATGTCTTTTCATGTTCTTTTTACCCGTTGGGGTTATTTGTAAGTCTCTCTATATTCTGGATATTAATTCTACAGTAAAAATGTGCAGTTATCATTCAGTAGGGTGCATTTCTATTGGGCATCTTTTATTTTGATGATGTCTGGCTTTAATTTTGAGTACTTCATTACTTTATTTTTTTCTTTAGCAGAAAAAAATGTGTTCTCCTAAAAAATTGTATTTTCCTTCTGGATCTCAACTATCAACCATTTTTCAGGAACAATCAAAGCTTTTGGTGAGGGCAGGTACCAATGTATCAAAGCCTAGGTTACCTGTCACTACTTCTGGCCACTCTGTGTGAACGAAGCACATGTTAATACAATTCAAACCTAGCACCAAAGAATTCTTTGCTCACTCTGTATGTGTATCTACTACCTTCACCCATATAAAAACACTGTTCTTAAAATTTATGTATTTAGTGATTTTTTTTTCTTATTTCTGCTGTCCATCCTAAGTAGTTTGTAAATGTTTATCTCAGGACCAGTCAACATCAACCAACCATTAAAGAAAGTGAATTTTGTTTTGGTATTCTGTTATTAAAAGGTAACATTCTAAGGATTTACAATAGATTTGTGTTCAGAAGTTACCTGAATTAGGACTGGCAGGGTAGCTCAGCAAGGAAGGGAAGAATACTTGCGAGGAAAGCCTGGCAGTAAATATTCAGTCCCCGAGTCCTCAGCTCTTTGGAAAGAGAGGACTGATGCCAAAAAGCTGTGGGCATATGCTAATAAATAACAATAATGATTATAATTAAAACTTTTAATGTGGGGCCAAGGAAATGGCTCCACAATTAGAAGCACTGGCTGTTCTTCCAGAGCTCTAAGTTTGATTCCCAGCACCCACATAGCATCTAAAAAACCTTCTGTTACCCCAGTTACAAGAGACCTGACACCCTCTTTGGGTCTTTGTGGGCACTACACTCAGGTGGTTGATACACATCATAATACAATCTGTATTCATACATGTAAAGTAAAGATAAGCCTTTTAAAGATGTAATTGCCTAAATTGAAGTTAGGTGTACTGTTAGAATCTCAGCACCAAAGAAGCAGAAGCAGGAAGTGCACAGGCTCAAGGCCAGCCTGGGTGACCTCCTTGAGATGCTTCCTCTTTCCCTTTCTTTTTTTCTTTTTTTTTTTAATTTATTTATTTATTAAGGATTTCTGCCTCCTCCCCGCAACCGCCTCCCATTTCCCTCCCCCTCCCCCGATCAAGTCACCCTCATCTGCTCTAAGAGCAATAAGGGTTCCCTGACCTGTGGGAAGCCCAAGGACCGCCCACCTCTATCCAGGTCTTTTTTTCTTAAAAGGTACCTAAATTATTTCTCTTACAACGTGCTTCGTTACATTTGATATAAATAAATTTATGCCTTTGTTATAGTCATGTTGGGTTTACTATCTTTCTATATAAAATAAAGATACTTGTATATGAATATAAACATTAGAATAAAAATAAAAGCTAAGTAAAAATGCGTAATTAGAAGTGGACCATTTGTTGTTGTTTTTAATTAGTTCCACTACATTCTATTCAGCTGTGCTGATGTCTACTTGTGTTAGTTTCTGGTTGATCCTTCTTTACAAAATTCGTGTGTGTGTTTTGTTATTTCCCTTCTCTTCATTGTTACATAAGAGGTAGCAAAGTCATATATTGTGTTTATGTATATATTTGTACACATATGTGTTTTTTGTGCATTTTGCCTTTCTCCCTTGTTGTATCTTGGTACTTCAATGTCTAGAGATTTTCCTTCTTTTTTACATTTCCAGGGTCCAAACTTGAATAAGTATACAATTGCTTATTAATTCCAAATTTAATAGCTGATAAATTTTGTATTTAATTGAAACAATTATGAACCTGATTTTTCTGATTAAATGCTCTCTGCTTTCTTGTTTTTGAATTTTTTTGGGTTTGAGGCCTTAATGTGCTCTATGCATTCCCTAATTTTCTGTTTATCCTGATTTGTCCACAAAATGGGATATTCAATTATTTCTATTATTTATTTATTAAAGATTTCTGCCTCCTCCCCGCCACCGTCTCCCATTTCCCTCCCCCTCCCCCAATCAAGTCCCCCTCCCTCGTCATCCTGAAGAGCAATCAGGGTTCTCTGCCCTGTGGGAAGTCCAAGGACCACCTACCTCCATTCATGTCTAGTAAGGTGAGCATCCAAACTGCCTAGGCTCCCACAAAGCCAGTACGTGCAGTAGGATCAAAAACTCAGTGCCATTGTTCTTGAGTTCTCAGTAGTCCTCATTGTCCGCTATGTTCAGCGAGTCCGGTTTTATCCCATGCTTTTTCAGACCCAGTCCAGCTGGCCTTGGTGAGTTCCTGATAGAACATCCTCATTGTCTCAGTGTGTGGGTGCACCCCTCGCGGTCCTGAGTTCCTTGCTCGTGCTCTCTCTCCTTCTGCTCCTGATTTGGATCTTGAGATTTCAGTCCGGTGCTTCAATGTGGGTCTCTGTCTCCTTTCATCGCCTGATGAAAGTTAATATTCAGGAGGATGCCTATATGTTTTTCTTTGGATTCACCTTCTTATTTAGCTTCTCTAGGATCACGAATTATAGGCTCAATGTCCTTTGTTTATGGCTAGAAACCAAATATGAGTGAGTACATCCCATGCTCCTCTTTTTGGGTCTGGCTTATCTCACTCAGGATAGTGTTTTCTATTTCCATCCATTTGCATGCAAAATTCAAGAAGCCTTTGTTTTTTACTGCTGAGTAGTACTCTAATATGTATATATTCCATACTTTCTTCATCCATTCTTCCGTTGAAGGGCATCTAGGTTGTTTCCAGGTTCTGGCTATTACAAACAATGCTGCTAGGAACATAGTTGAGCATATACTTTTGTTGTATGATAGGGCATCTCTTGGGTATATTCCCAAAAGATTATTGGGTATTGCTTGGTCCAGGGGTAGGTTGATCCCGAATTTCCTGAGAAACCGCCACACTGCTTTCCAAAGTGGTTGCACAAGTTTGCATTCTTACCAGCAATGGATGAGTGTACCCCTTTCTCCACATCCTCTCTAGCAAAGGCTATCATTGGTGTTTTTTTATTTTAGCCATTCTGACAGGTGTAAGATGGTATCTTTAAGTTGTCTTGATTTGCATTTCCCTGATCGCTAAGGAAGTTGAGCATGACCTTAAGTGTCTTTTGGCCATTTGAACTTCTTCTGTTGAGAATTCTCTGTTTAGCTCAGTGCCCCATTTTATAATTGGGTTGATTAGCCTTTTACGGTCTAGTTTCTTGATTTCTTTATATATTTTGGAGATCAGACCTTTGTCAGTTGCTGGGTTAGTGAAGATCTTCTCCCAGTCAGTGGGTTGCCTTTTTGTCTTAGTGACAGTGTCCTTTGCTTTACAGAAGCTTCTTAGTCTTAGGAGGTCCCATTTATTCAATGAGGCCCTTAATGTCTGAGCTGCTGGGGTTATACGTAGGAAGTGGTCTCCTGTGCCCATGTGTTGTAGAGTACTTCCCACTTTCTCTTCTATCAGGTTCAGTGTGTTCGGACTGATATTGAGGTCTTTAATCCATTTGGACTTGAGTTTTGTGCATGGTGATAGATATGGATCTTTTTTCATTCTTTTACAGATTGACATCCAGTTTTGCCAGCACAATTTGTTGAAGATGCTCTCTTTTTTCCATTGTATACTTTTAGCTCCTTTATCGAAAATCAGGTGTTCATAGGTTTGTGGGTTGAAGTTCGGGTCTTCTATACCATTGGTCGACTTCTCTGTTTTTATGCCAATACCAAGCTGTTTTCAATACTGTAGCTCTGTAATAGAGTTTGAAGTCAGGGATGGTAATGCCTCCAGACGATCCTTTATTGTATAAGATTGTTTTGGCTATCCTGGGTTTTGTGTTTTTCCATATAAAGTTGATTATTGTCTTCTCCAGATCTGTGAAGAATTTTGATTGGATTTTGATGGGGATTGCATTTAATCTATAGATTGTTTTTGGTAGAATTGCCATTTTTACTATGTTGATCCTCCAAATCCAAGAGCAAGGGAGATCCTTCCATTTTCTGGTGTCCTCTATAATTTCTTTCTTCAAAGACTTAAATTTCTTGTCAAATAGATCTTTCACTTCCTTGGTCAGAGTTACACCAAGATATTTTAGGAAAGTTCATAGCACTAAGTGCCCACTTAAAGAAAACGGAGAAAGCATACATTGGGGACTTAACAGCACACCTGAAAGCTCTAGAAAAAAAAGAAACAGACGCGCCCAGGAGGAGTAGAAGACTGGAAATAATCAAACTGAGGGATGAAATCAACAAAATAGAAACATAGAAAACAGTCCAAAGAATCAATGAAACAAAAAGTTGGTTCTTGGAGAAAATCAACAAGATCGACAAACTTCTATCCAAACTAATTAAACGACAGAGAGAGAACAAGCAAATACATGAGATCAGAAATGAAAAGGGGGACATAACCACAGACACAGAGGACATTCAGAGAATCATTAGATCTTACTACAAAAGCCTGTATGCCACAAAACTGGAAAATGCAAAAGAAATGGACCTTTTTTTTTTTTTAGATAAGTACCATATACCAAAGCTAAACCAAGACCAGGTGAACGATCTAAATAGACCTGTTAGTCATGAAGAATTAGAAACTGTAATCAAAAATCTCCCTTCCAAAAAAAGCCCAGGACCAGATGGTTTCAATGCAGAATTCTACCAGAACTTCCAAGAAGAGCTAATACCTATACTCCTTAATGTATTTCACAATATAGAAACAGAAGAGTCATTGCCAAATTCCTTTTATGAAGCTACAGTTACCCTGATACCAAAACTACACAAAGACCCAACCAAGAAAGAGAATTACAGGCCTATCTCACTCATGAATATCGACGCAAAAATTCTCAATAAAATACTGGCAAACCGAATCCAAGAACACATTAGAAAAATTATCCATTATGATCAAGTAGGCTTCATCCCAGACATGCAGGGCTGGTTCAACATACACAAATCTATCAATGTAATCCACCATATAAATAAACTGAAAGAAAAAAACCATATGATCATTTCATTAGATGCTGAAAAAGCATTTGACAAAATTCAACACCCCTTTATGATAAAGGTCTTGGAGAGATTAGGGATACAAGGGTCATACCCAAATATAATAAAAGCTATTTACAGCAAGTTGATAGCTAACATTAAATTAAACGGAGAAAAATTCAAAGCCATCCCACTAAAATCAGGAACACGACAAGGATGTCCACTCTCTCCATACCTCTTCATTATGGTGCTTGAAGTTCTAGCAATAGCAATAAGACACCATAAGGGGATCAAGGGGATTCGTATTGGAAAGGAAGAAGTTAAGCTTTCGTTATTTGCAGATGATATAATAGTATACATAAGTGACCCCAAAAACTCTACTGAAGAACTCCTACAGCTGATAAACACCTTTAGTAATGTGGCAGGATACAAGATCAACTCCAAAAATTCAGTTGCCTTCCTATACACTAAGGATAAGGAAGCAGAGAGGGAAATCAGAGAAGCATCACCTCTCACGATAGCTACAATTATTTCTATTTGGCAGTTGTGTTCCTACTTCCCTATAGCCTAGAAACAGAATCTGTCACACATGCCATTTGTGTGTGTGTGTGTGTGTGTGTGTGTGTGTGTGTGTGTGTGTGTGTGTGTGAGTGGGACTGTCTGTGAGTACAGAGTTTTTCTTCGGAATATATAGAACATATAGATGTTTTTGACTTGTCTATTTCTGTGTAGAATTTGATTTTGAGTATTTATCAAGATCTGTACCTACAGTAGGTTGCCATAATGTCTGGGGAAGATGAGTTATCCCTATATTGCTGTGTTTGTGCTATGATGTCAAATGGGAGTTTGTGGAGGCTTTGTTATCCTGGGTTGGTGACTCAGTACTATGGCTGGAATAAGAAAGGCACACCTCTTCCTCTCCTCCCTTGTCTGAAATGTTGAGCTAGCAGGCACAGCCTGGATCTAACCTATGTATGGGTATGGGTAAATGAAAGAGCCTACTTGGTTTCTTTTCCTCTGGCTGTGATAAAATACTCTGGTTAAAGCAACTTATGGAGAAAGGGTTTATTCTGGCTCACAGTTCCAAGGTGCAGTCCTCGTAATGGGGAAGTCACAGCAGCCGCAGCCTGATAGAGCTAGTCACATTCATGCCACAGTCAGGAATCAGAGCAATGAACCTCTGTTAGCCCACTCATGACAGTCTCCCACAGACGTGGCTACAGCATGTCTTGCAGGTGACTGTAGCTATGTTAAGCACACCACACATCACAGAGCCTAAGCTGCTTCTAGTGCTCTGAGGTACTCCACTGCCACCATAGCTTCCCCATTCTACTTTTGATGTATGTCTGGAATTCCTGGAGGGAAGAAGGATGTTTCTGAGTCTCCTTCTAGAGGAAGATAACAAAATAAAGGCATGGACTGCTAACCACAGGGTGAGGGGTGCAGTCTTTTGAAAAGTGTGGTAACTAGTAAGCCTGAGATGGCCCTGAACTTCACCACAGAATTGTAACACATTTGTAAAGAAACTGCCATAGGTAGCCACAAAAGTTACCACAACAACCTGATAGAATGTTACCTTATAATTAATAAGGACCAATATGAAGTTCCATATTTGTGCTACTTAGTGATTGGCAAAAGGATATGGAAGCTAAAAATTCATAAAGACACCCTTGCTAACCTAAGAGAAATGCCAGCAATAAAGAATGTGCATATGTCTGGTTTTGACCCATTTGGGGGTCAAATGACCCTTTCACAGGGGTCACCTAAGACCACTGGAAAACACAAGTATTTAAATTATGATTCATAACAGTAGCAAAATTGCAGCTATGAAGTAGCAGAGAAAGTAATTTTATGGTTGGTGGTCCCCACAATATGAAGAATTATATTAAAGGGTTGCAGCATTAGGAAGGTTGAGAATCACTCATCTAGACAGAGAGCTACACATACTATATAAATATTGCCATGTTTCTTCAGCTTACAGACAAAAATAGAATTATGTTAATGTGGAGTCCCAGTTTAAAAGTATAAATATGTAAATTTTTATTATTAAAAGTATGGGTGATGTGGGATTCCCCTCTGTATGCTGTGAATATGCTTTATTGACATTGTTTAATAAAGAAGCTGCTTTTGGGCCAATGGCTTAACAGTAAAGTCAGGCAAAAAATCTGAACAGAGATGTCAAGAGAGAGTAGCTGCGGAAGGAGTAACGTGCTGGCACCAGTAAGCCACAGCCTAGCGGCAATACATAGATGAGCAGAAATAGGTTAATTCAAGATGTAAGAGCTAGCTAGAAATGCACTGGAGTCACTGGCCAAACAGTGTTGTAATTAAGACAGTTTCTTTGTGATTACGTGGGGTCTGGGTGGCTGGGAAACAAGCAATCTCCGCTTACATATGGGTACAGTGTAGTAGTTTGGTACATGTATACAGTGTTTGTGATGGTTTGAAAAGATGTCCCTTGTAGTCTCAGGCATTTGAACTCTTGATCCCAAATTGGTGCTGCTGTTTAGGGACATCTTAGGAGATGAGCCGTGAGAGTCTAAAATACCATTCTGATTTCATGCACTCTGCTTGATGCTTTAGTTCAGATGCGAGCCCTTAGCTTTCTGATGCTGCTGAAATGCTTGTGCCTTGCTGTCATGTCTCCCCAGCATAGTGAACTCTTATCCTTTGCAATGGTAGTCCTAGTAAACTCCTGTGTAAGTTGCCTTGATTGTAGTGTTTTATTACAGCAACAGTAAAGTAACTAATACAATGTTCAAATCAAGGTAGTTGAAATTTCTATCTCAAAGATTTAGTAATTTGTTTACTAACATGTAAAAATAAGACTTTTGGAAAGCACTGTGATGTGTTAACACATGGCCACAGTATGTGTTGATGAGAGTAGTTAGCAATCTTTTTAATTTTCTTGTATTGATTTTTATTGAGCTCTACATTTTTCTTTTTTTCTTTCTTTTTAATTTTATTTTTATTTTATTTTTTTAAATCTTTTTTAATTGAAAAAATGAGAAAAAAAAACAAGTTTCCACCTCCCCCCAGCTCCCATTTCCCTCCCCCTCCTCCCATCATTCTCCCCCTCCCCCCACTCCTTCCCCCTCCCTCTCCAGTCCAAAGAGCAGTCAGGGTTCCCTGCCCTGTGGTAAGTCCTAGGTCCTCCCCCCTCCGTCCATATCTAGGAAGGTGAACATCCAAACTGGCTAGGCTCCCACAAAGCCAGCACATTACGTAGGATCAAAACCCCTTGCCATTGTCCTTGGCGTCTCATCAGCTGTCATTGTTCGCCATGTTCAGAGAGTCCAGTTTTATCCCCTGCTTTTTCAGTCACAGTCCAGCTGGCCTTGGTGAGCTCCCAATAAATCAGCTCCACTGTCTCAGTGGGTGGGTGCACCCCTCGTGGTCCCGACTTCTTTGCTCTTGTTCTCCCTCCTTCTGCTCCTCATTGGGACCTTGGGAGCTCAGTCCAGTGCTCCAGTGTGGGTCTCTGTCTCTATCTCCATCCATCACCAGATGAAGGTTCTATGATGATATGCAAGATATTCATCAGTATTGCTATAGGATAGGGTCATTTCAGGTTCCCTATCCCCAGCTGCCCAAGGAATTAACTGGGGACCTCGGCTTGGGCACCTGGGAGCCACTCTAGGTTCAAATCTCTTGCCAACCCCAAGGTGGCTCCCTTAACTAAGAATTGTGCTTCCGTGCTCCCCTATCCAACCTTTCTTTATCCCAATCCTCCTTTTTCCCCAAGTTCCCCCCTTCCTCCCCTTCAGAACCTGGAAACAACCTAGATGCCCTTCAATGGAAGAATGGATGAAGAAAGTGTGGAATATCTACACATTAGAGTACTATGCTGCGGTAAAAAACAATGACTTCTCGAATTTTGCATGCAAATGGATGGAAATAGAAAACACTATCCTGAGTGAGGTAACCCAGACCCAAAAAGATGAATATGGGATGTACTCACACTCATTATTGGTTTCTAGCCATAAATAAGGGACACCGAGCCTACAATTGGTGTTCCTAAAGAAGCTAAGTAAGAAGGTGAACCAAAGGAAAAACATATAGTTATCCTCTTGGCTATGGGAAGTAGACAAAGTTGCCAGGGAGAAAATTGAGATCTTGGGGGTGGGGTGGGATGGGGGTAAGGGGAGATGGGGAGAGAAAAGGGAGCTCTACATTTTTCCCTGCCTCTCCCCTCCCCTTCAACCCTCTCCCAAGGTCTCCATGCTCCCAGTAGTTAGCAATCTTTTTAATTTTATTGTATTGATTTTTATTGAGCTCTACATTTTTCCCTGCCTCTCCCCTCCCCTTCAACCCTCTCCCAAGGTCTCCATGCTCCCAGTAGTTAGCAATCTGTTGTAATATGGGCGCTGTGGCGGGGTTGCGTCCCCAAACACCCCAGCCGCCTGCCCGGCTAGCTTTACCCGAAATAATTACACAGACACTGTATTCATTTAAACACTGCTTTGGCCCATTCCTATCTAGCCTCTTCTAGGCTAACTCTCCCACCTGGACTAGCCCATTTCTTATCATCTGTATAGCATCGGTCTTACCGGGAAGATTCTAGCCTAAGTCCATCCTGGGTCGGAGCTTCATAGCGTGCGTCTTCCCTGGAGCTGGTAGCATGGCGTCTCTCCTGCGTCTGCTCTGGAGAGAAGAGCTGTTGAGTCTGACCTCACTTCCTCTTCCTCCCGGCATTCTGTTCTGTTTACTCCTCCCACCTATCTCCTAACCAATGAGAGCCAAGCAGCTTCTTTTATTTTAACCAATGACCTTCCTCCATCAGCAATCTTACTTCCCTGTTATTGTTTCAGGTTTGTAGCCTTTGTACTATTGAAAAAAAGAAAGTAGGTTTTTATGAATGTATTCCCTGACATGCCATGGAACATACAAATTTTGCTTTTTTTTTTCATGATGTTTGGGTACCTGTTTCCAGGTAATCATAATGATGTAAATAATTCTCACACAGGCTCTAGTCTGCATTCCAATCCTGTTGGGGTCAGGAGTAACTTTTCTGTCCCTCCAGTCATGCCAGACCACTGCTCCCTATGTGGCTTCTGTTCCCAGTCATTCTCTGTGTGGTTCTGCCAACCAAGTTGTGTTGCCAGCCTCCTTCTGAGTTGCACTGATTGGCAGTTACTGCTATGACATAACACTTCTGCAAGAGAAAGGAAGAGTTCTGGGTTTGTATCCCATCTTGTTTGGGGATTCCTCTCAGAATTTTGATCTCTGAAGTGTTAACAGTTCTAAAAGCATGTTCTTCCAGCTTGTATGAAGAGTGTTTCCTTGCCAGCAGAGCTTCTGGGATAGATTTTTTTCCCCAACTGCATGCACCAAGTTTACTGCTTTTCTCTGACCTCAAGTCCTGTACCCTGGAATGCCTTTCTTCTATTGTGAAGTTAAACATCTCATACCCTTTCAGAAATGTACATTGTCCCACTCTCTTTGCACAGAAATGTACATTGTCCCACTCTCTTTGCACAGAAATGTACATTGCCCCACTCTCTTTGCACAGAAATGTACATTGTCCCACTCTCTTTGCACAGAAATGTACATTGTCCCACTCTCTTTGCCCTCTAACTTGCCAGACACTCTTAGATAGTTTTGCAAAATGGTTTTAGCTTACAGTGCTTTCATTGGGGGCTTTTTGCTCTGCCATAACAGGAATAGATACAAGTAGATCCAGTTCAGGATGGAGAAGAGAGAGTTGGCAACTGGGAGGTAGGAAGTACAGTGATGGCGGGGCTATCCAGTTGCATATGTGTCTTAGGGTTTTTATTGCTGTGAAAAGACACCATGACCACGGCAGTCCTTACAAAGAAACAAGCATCCACTTTGAAGCAGACAGACATCCAGTGTCTGTGTGGAGGATTCATCCCTTCCTAAATGTGGTTCATTTCTAGAATTAGTATCAGTTTTAGAAATTTAGTAAAAGGACTTTTCAGGAGTCTAAATGAAGATAAACTTAGTTGTATAAAGCCATAATCTAAATTTAATCTTTAAAAAAATCCCAGTGCTCAGTATGGCACAGTATGTTCACTTGGTTGTTGTCACAATGCTATCTGTGAGCTTTGCTATTTGGGTCGCATTCTGCTTTGTCTCCTTAACTCTTTAGAAAATTTGTTTACTCAGTAAGATCTGTTGCCTTACTTATTTTTTCCTTTTTAATAGTATAAAGATCTGTACTACAACAGCTTTGTATTTTTGGCAAAGTATGGCAAAAAAAATATCAACCTGTCACTTAGAAAGAAAAGTGAGATATACTTTACTGTGTTCTGGTCTCACCTGGGCATTTTAGTGGTAGCCCTGACTTTGAGCTGCAGCTTGAATGATGCATGGCTGTGTGTGTGCTGCGTTAGCCTGTGGGTGGGGAACGTGAGTGTGTTCTGAATGTTAAGTATCTGGCAGTGTATGGGTGACAGGTTAAAGATGGAACGAGTAACCAACTGCATATAAGGAGACTTGATGTCTACAGTGTGAAGCTGCACAGGGGTGATCTCTGCAAATGATTGACTGCTTGTGTAACAAGCTGTTTTGTACTCCGTAAAAGTAAAAGATGCTCTCTGGTAAGTATACTAAGTCAGTGACATTTTTTCTCATTCTATGAACTTTTGGGAGGAAAACAAAAACATAATAGTGTGCAAGAAGGTACGGATTTGCCTTTCACAGGCTGTAGCTGATTGCTCAGACATTTTATTCTCCAATTGCAATGTTACAAATCTCAGAAAATTCCGTATCTTTCACTCTTTTTTTTTTTTTTTTTTTTTTTTTTTGGTTTTTTGAGACAGGGTTTCTCTGTGGCTTTGGAGCCTGTCCTGGAACTAGCTCTTGTAGACCAGGCTGGTCTCGAACTCACAGAGATCCGCCTGCCTCTGCCTCCCGAGTGCTGGGATTAAAGGCGTGCGCCACCACCGCCCGGCTCTTTCACTCTTATTTTAAAGTGGGTGAAAAACAATTCCATGTACAGTCCTTTGACATATTTTATATAATTCTAGCTATACATTGCCTTTAAAACTGTAATAGCTGTTTATTTATGAAGTTATAGCTAGTTCTAGAGTTTGGTACTGGATGTTGTAATTTTTATAGTTTATGTGCTGAGAAGTAGTATGTGTTTATGTATTATGTATGTTTTTTGTGACTTGGTAAATTTGATCTCTTTTTAAATTAATAGTAATTATATTGATTCACAGATCATGGATACTAATCTTAGTTTTTATTATGTAGATTTTTATTTTGATTTTTAAGGAGTCCCAGCATCTATTAGATACTGTCCTAGAAATTATATGTATATATAGCCTAACCTGGCCTGAAACTGATGCACCTTCTTCCTTCACCTCCCAAGTACTAGGATAACAGACTGTGCCACCACAGCTGACTTTAGCATTTTCATGACTCCAACTTTTTTCAATTTTAGTCATTTTAAATTTTTAAAAAATTTTCTTCTTTTTTGCCACTTACACTTGGTTTTCTTTTTACTATACTTTTATTTTTATTTTGTTGATTTAAAAATATTTTTATTAATCATTTGAGAACTTTAGACAATGTATTTTGAACTCTTCCTAGATTCTCTACTGTCTTCCTACTGCCTCCAACTTTATGTGTTCTGTGTTTTAATAACCCATTGAGCCCATGGATTCCAGTTTGTTTATGTGTTTCTGGAGGCGAGAACATTCTCTGGGGTGGGGTCAGCTTACTGAGAGCTAAAAACCTGACTCTCCTTCTCCTTCCACTAGAAGCCATCAGCTCTCCATAGCTCTGCAGCTGGTGGGTGGTGGGCACGAGCCCTTTTCCACTCCATGCTGGAATGCTGAATTATTTGGTCTTGTGCAAGTAACCACAGCTGCCGTGAGTTCCATGAATACAGCAGTTCTGTTATATCCAGAAGACACTGTGTGCTCTGTCTTTTATGACCTCTGGCTCTTAAAATCAATCAGTGTGCCTCCTCTTCCAGTGTGGTTTGAAAAGCTGAAGTGGGTGTGTTATAGATGTCCCATTTGTAATTGAGCACGTTATTGTAACTTAATTTATACACTTCAACCAATTGTCAGTTTTCACATTAACCACCATCATCTTTCACACAAGGAAACTTTTCAATAAATTCTGAGAACTACACTAGTTCATGGTATGGAGATGACTGATAATGAGTTCATTTAGCAAAATAGTAGTAGTAGATACCCTAGGGCCTGTAAACTCTCCAGTCATGGGTTCTTGGCCAGATTAGTAATACCAGGTATGTGTTTCCTCCTATGAAATGGGCCTAAAAATTGAACTAGAAAATAATTGGCTACCCACATAATATTTGTGCTATTATTGCTCCCATTGACATATCTTGCTATACTGGTCATTATTGCAGTTCATGGGATTCACAGCTGTCAATCACTACATAGTACCATCCAATACTATAAAAACTAGCCAGAGAGAGGAATCTTCTTGGTTAGTACTAACTTGGTTTCTCCATGTCCTGTGATCAATGTATGTGGTGCCTTTAGCGATATGGTCTTACCATCAGTTTCTGGTAAGCCAGGAAGAACAGTGGCAAAAGTCTGGGTTGTTCTGAAGGTCTCTAAGATGCCGCTGACCAGCAAGTAGAAGAGAGACATACTGTACTTTGCCTTGTACTTTGTACTTGACAACTTAAAGCTTCTGAGATGAACAACTCCAATTAAATTCTTACTTAAATATGTGTATATGTGCACATACACACACACACACACACACACACACACACACACACACACACACCAGCTTGTGGCATCTGGAGTGATAGATTTCCATATAGCTTTTTCACAATCCTTAAATTAGTTCTCCCTACTCTCCCCTTCCTCTGCCACACCCTTCCATCTCTCTCCCCCTTACTCTACCTTTTCTCTTCATGCTTTATGTGTTCTTTTATGCCTATTCCCTCCTGGTCTTTCTTTCCCTTTCCACCAATGGTCCCCTTCTAGTCGATTCTGCAGGTACTCCATTTAAAAATACTAATATAAAGATTTGACCTTAAGAGTTTTCAACTTTCTGACTGTACATCTTTGATATAGCTCTGATTTATTTTGCATTCAGGATTTACATGGGTATTTAGTTATTGTTTGCCATTTGTACTATATTATTTGCTGAAAAGTCTCAATTTTAATTGCTGATTTAAATACTGTTTTTTGTATTTTGCTAAATTTCCTTTTGAAATTATGTCTATGTTTTTAACTTGGTTCTCATTAATCCCCCAGTTGCAGTGTCTTGTATTATAGAATTTTGTCAGATTTGTGGTTGTTCATATACACCAATTCCCAGTGATGGGTTATAAAGCAGTGCCTGTGTATCTTCCGTGAACTTCCGTGGAATGCTTCTTCACTGCCTTTCAGCGCTGATCTTAACAATCTGCGTGGTTTTGCAGCTTTCCTTCCCACTTCAGAACTTTTGATTTGTATCCATCCTCCTGCTTCGTGACATGACCGCCCTGTAACTTTCTTGTGTTTTTGTTTGTTCATTTGACCTCGCAACCCACTTTGTGTTTTCATCATGCAACTTCATGTCTTCTCCATGAGGAGGGAATTCCTTCTCTAAACCTTTTTCCATCTGTAAACAATGCCCTGCCTCTAATTCTCCATTTTGTTTTTTAAATTTGTTTTGTTTTAGTGGTTTTTTTCAGTTCTATCTAGTTGATATATAATGTCTTAATACTCAGTTTTTCTGAATTATCGTCTCCCTACACTCCTGTACAATTTCTGTTTAAAGGCTAGTTTGGAAGATATCTCCATTTTCACTATTCATTTTCCATCTAAATCTCTTGGAAACTAAATTTTAAATCTTTCTGGTGAGCAAATTTTATTGTAATTTTTCGTTGTGGTAAAATGCACATAGCATGAATGTGTTTCATTTGATAGGACCTCTTGTGAGTAGAATTATCTACTGTTTCTCCTTTTGTGTCTTTGTATCTAAGTGAAGTAGGATGAAGGTTTTAAAGGTTTACCCAAGTTGCAGCATGTGTGAGAATCACATTATTTTCTAATTAGTTATTTGTCTCTTTTAATTGTGGTACAGCATTCAAAATATAAACGTTTGCCATCATAGCCTGAGTGGCCTCACACTGTTGTACAGCTATTACCACCGTCTATTTCCAGAACTTTCTAATAAACAAACAAACACATTGTACAACTTCATCGGTTCCGTTCCTGTGCTCTATTCGCTACTCGCTATTGGAACTAGGCTGGAAGTTAAAAACTCGCAAACACAGACAGAGACAGACAGACAGATGGGGCCATGGGGACGTCCTTGTGATAAGAGTGCCAAGAATACCCCTTTTCTATATAATTATGGGCAATGTCTCAGGAATCCGTAGTTTCTGATCTCTCTGGGGCCTCTACTTGTAAAAACTGAAAAGGTCCTGTACTACACCTGGAGCACTGTGCCTGTACAAGATGGTACGCGAGCCGGGAACTAAGCTGGAGACTTAAAAACACACGCGCACACAGACAGACAAGAGACACGGACACGGGTCATCCTTGATACAAGAATGCCAACGCCCACTTCCTAGGGCAAATAGCGACTTGTCTCGCTGCTGCTGCAGCTGCTGCCTGTAGCTCCCGGGATCATCAGCCTGCTGTCAGGGCCTCATGCTCAGAGCAGCTGCAAGCACAGGTGTTTTGCTCAGTTCACTCCAGCAGGCCAAGGGTCTGAGAAAGTCAAGGGGCCAGGGATCTGCAGCCCCCAACAATAGATAAATAAAAATTTCTTGTGTTCTTCTTGTCTCAGTCACTGGTAACTACTGTGCTACTTTCTGTCTCAATGAATTTGCGTAGTATAAAGAAGGCATGTAAGTGGACTCATTTAATATGTGTCCTATTGTATCTGTTTTATTTCATTTAATATAATGTCTTTAAGATTTACCCATGTTGTGGCATGTATCAGAACTTTATTAATTTCTATGCCTAGATGATAGTCCACTGTATGTACATAGCGTGTTTGCCTATCCCTCACTCTGCCTGAGTTGTTTCCCTTTCTGCTGTCATGAGCTGTGGGCATTGTCCTCCAGGGATCTGGTTAAGTTTCTGTTTCTCCCAAGGAATGGCTTAGCTAGGCCAGTCATGTGGTGAGTCTGTGTTTAGAATTTTGTAGAACTTTCTACATTAGTTGAACAACTTTTCACTTCTACTATCAGGCATGAGGGCCACATATTCTGCCTAGCTCATTTTCTATTTTGTGACATTATCTTGTTTTTAGTAGTAGGCATTGTAATGGTGTGATACAGCATCTTTCTGGATTTGATTGTGTTTTCTTAACAATTAATACTAGTGAGTATCTTTTCATGTGCCTATTGGTCAATTGGATTCTTTTTGATATTTTGATATTTGATATTTTCTTCCTGTTCTTTTTTTTTGGTCTGATGCCTAAACATTGTTTAATTGTGGTAAGTTCAGCAGTTTATCTCTCTTTCCTTCTGTTGCCTGTGCTATGTGTGCCACACCCAACATGTTACACCCAAAATCAGGGAGTGAAGCTTTCCCTGTATTTTTTTGTTCTGTAATTTAGGCTGTTTTGGTCAGGTCTTTGGTCCGTATTGAGTTAATTTCCATATGTGGTATAAGAGCACCACGTCTCCAGCTCCACTGTTCTCCAGCAGCACAGTCATCGGAATGTCTTGGCGCTCTTGCCTGCCCACTGGACATCCACATACACTCTTTCTGAACTTTCATTGATCAAGGTATCTGTCATGTCAGCGCCATACTGTCTTCATGAAAAGTTGTGAAGTTGAGTCTTTCTATTTCATGTTTGTTTTAGCTATCCTTGTTGTCACAAAAAATAATAATAACATGTGGCTTTTAGGGACAGCTTGACAATTTCTCTGAAGAATTCATGTTAAATTGCTACGGCATTTATGCTGACCCTGTATGTTGAGTTGTAAAACCTTTTGATCCATGAACACAAAATGTTTGTCCAGCCATTTGTGTCTTTAAATTCTTCTTAGCTGTGCCTTAGCTCTTAGATGTTTTAATTCATTTATTTTTAGTCATATGCCAAAATTTTACTTCTTGTGATATTGCTCCATTGTACGGAAATACTGCATTTCATTCGTCTGCATGTAGGTGATTTCTGCCATTTATTGTGGCTGACGTTTCTGTGAATGTTGCTATATCCTTTTGGAGCTCTTGCTTTCAGATCTTCTGGTTGTCTTCCTAGGTTATGTCAGTTTGTCTTTGTGAAACTTGATGCATTATCACTAGGCGCATGTGTGTGTGTGGCTGTCTCGTCATTCAGATGGATTGACCCTTTAGGTTTGACAAGTCTTCTTATACATGATCATTTTTAAATTATTAATATGTATGTGTGTATCTGCACACGAGTGGCCATGGCACCCAAAAGAGGGCATCAGATCCCCTGGAGCTGAAATTACAGATGGTGGTAAGCTACCCATGTGGTGCTAAGAGCCAACTCCAGTGTTCTGGAAGAGCAGCAAGCACTGTAACCCTGAGCCATCTCTTTGTACTTATTGTTAAATTTAAAATCCATTTTTTTCTGGTACTGGTTTAGTCACTCCTGCTTTCTTGCTGTTGCTATTTGGTAAATGTGCCCTTTGAACCTTTGCTCTCTGTTCAGGCACACTGTGGATGTCTAGTAGGGGTGGATCTAGGCCACTGCAGTAAAGCAAACATTGCAATAAAGTATATTGGAATAATTCTTATTTTTCCATTGAGAATAAAATTAACACCTGAAGTGGTATTTTCTAAATGATAAACAAAATAAACACAATGCAACCACTTCTGCACACAGCAGATTCAATTCAGACCACAGGACAGATGCAGACATCCCATTTGCTGCGTTCCGCTCACTGCTCTCTTCCACTCGCCTTCAGGGTTTGTGGCAAGTCTGCACTGAGCATGAGGCTGTGTGTGCTGTGTCTGGAATGAGAGCGTGTTCCATAGGTGCTTGTTTGTGAGCACTCAGTCCCAGCGTGATGTTCTTTGCGAGGGCTGTGAACCTGTTTAGTGTTAAGAGTTCATGCTAGTGAAATTTCTCAGTGATTTGTCTTTTGTCTTTATTTTATAAACACGGGCCCAGGATACTTAATGTACATTTAGCTTCAGAGCTGACTGTGGTTGGGTTCCTCTGTGTTTTTTATTGGTTCTTATCGCCCAAGAAAGTGTTTACAAGTTGGTACTCTTCCAGAGTGGAGTTTGAATGATTTGTGTAATGCCTAATATAAAAGTAAATGTCTAAGAAACAGCAGGAGGAAAAGGCAGGGAACAGTGAAACTGTTCAGGATTATGCTATTTACTCCAGGGCACAGCCTAGACCTCTGAAGGCATGTGAGGCCGTTAGCACGGGTTCCAGTGTCTGGTTTGTGTATGCGGCTGGGTCTCCAGGAGTAATCACGAGAGAACTGACTTTGCTAGATTTCCTCTGCTTGTCAGTTCTCTAAGAATAGTTGGATTTATTTATTTTTCCAGACCTGCTTTATACAGTCTTCTGTAATGGAAAATAATAGATATTAGCCATTTTTTTGTGGGTCCTCATAAGAATGCAGCAGATACATTATTTTTTTTGGTCAACTAAATCATTGAGATTGGATGATCTGATATTTTTATTCTTACAGTTTCTCTTAGTAATTTGATAAATCTCTTGATAAACATGTTCTCTCTCTGTCAGATGGAGAAACTGAGGCCTTAGGAGGCTTGACTGGGAACCTCTGTGAAATACATACATAGTGTCAGACTGAATTTTTGTATCCTTTTCTTGTGCATGTGAGTGTATGTATATATGTGTGTATTTTTATATGTGTGCATAGAAGGTGGTTGCATGTATTGTTGGGCACAGAAATTAGTATTGGATACCTTCCTCAATTGCTATTTGCTTTATTGTTTGAGATAAAGTCTCTCTCTAAACCTGAAACTTACAGGTTGGGCCAGGAATCCTCAGGGATCCTCCTGTCTTGGCCTCCCCATACAAGGTTGTAAACTTACTTTTACTTGAGTGCTGAGGACCTGAACTCAGGTCCTCAGGCTTTTATGGTAAGCAAAGCAGTTTATCTTAGCCCCTAGTCCCACCCAACTCCTGGATTTGTGTATTCTTAGTGAAGCTTATGAAATTCAAGAGCTCATAGATAGGGCAGTAAGAATATTCCTGTCTACACCATCTGTGTTACCCTTAGTCACATATCCTTGTGTAGGGAGGGATACATTATACTCTGCGTTATATTGGTGACTCTTGCTATGTTGCAATTGTAAATTGTTAGGTCTCCTGAGATCTTAAACTATGACATATGTTCATTTGTCTTCAAAAGTAAATTTAGACTTTTTTGTCTTACCCTTTCATGCTATCATATTGACATTTAAAAAAAACTTTCAGACACATTTATTCCATTTTACAGTGATATTTTTGTCTTTTTTTTTTCAAGACAAGGTTTCTCTCTGTAACAGCCCTGGCTGTTCTCGAACTCATTTTGTAGATCAGGCAGGCCTCGAACTCCTAAGTGCTGGGATTAATGGTGTGAACCACCACACCCACCAGCAGTGATATTTTTGTTGTGAGCCAGTTACCTAACCCTCAGAGACTATTCATCCATTCATACGGGATCTCTCTTGATGTGTGACCCGATGTGACTGTCCCTGTGGGATGTTGACTTAAGTAGAGTTAGAAGTTTTCAGTACTGAAATTTGCTGAATTTCAGATTTCATTATGGGTATGTAATATTATTTTAATGCTTGTTTTAAAGTCTTAATAATAACAACTCATTTTCTACTCTGACTTGTTGTCTATTCAGATTATAAAAAATAATTTGCTAGTTTGCTGATTTGGTTAATTTTAAAGATGTATGTATTACATTATTTTAAAGTGTTTGAGTAGTGAGAGAATTAAAAATTCATGGTGTCTGGATGACTTGATGTTATGTTAGTTTTCTTGTGTCTGACGAGACACAGAAAACTGTTGGGGAGAATGCTTGTCCTTGGTATCCATGGTAACTCCCAAGCTTCTCTGGAACTCAGAGGCTAGCCAAAGCCACAGTAATGGGTCTCATTAAAAGGGCAAAGGACCGAAAAGGTTCAAGCATGCTGGAACTAGAAAACGTGCCATTCTAACTTCACACTGTTAGAAATAGGCTTTTGAACGCTGAAGATGGGAGGACAGAGGCAGGGAGCACTCACAGCGGCCATAGCCTCTTCATCACACTGTGGACAGAAGGGAGGCCTAGCCCCTTAGTGTGGAGACTAAGGTTTGCTTGTCATTCTGATGTCACCACAGAACTGTTGTTTCTTCAGAGCTGCACCCTTTAGCCTTTCCTGGCAGGGAATGAACTGTGGAGGAAATACACCCTCCTAGGGGTCCAACAGTGGTTGCATGTGGTTTTGTTTTAAATGCAAATGAGACAGTTACTCACATTATTAACTGTTGAGGTGTATTACATGTTCAGTCAGTTTCAGAGCTATCAAATTTGAATGAGTTAAAAACAATTTAGGAAAAATATACAAGAATGGTTATTCCCTTTTAGAAAATTATGGTGGATAAAAGATTAATAACTTTTAAGACAAAATTCTTCAAAGCTTTTCTTTTGACTTGCAATCTACAAAGAATCATCTTGTGTTGCATTGTAATTCAACACATTATTTTCTCCTGTTGCTATAGAAACTAATTCTGGTGCAGCTGTGATTGCTAATCAAAATTCTAACATTATCCAACCTTTTCCCCCCTACGACTTCATTTTATTTTTAGTTACAAAATAATAAATTTCAATGCTAAGTTCAGTGGTCAAAACATTAATGCAAAGATCTTTTAAAATTTGGGCCCTTTTATTTGAAAATACAGAAATATTTTTATTGTATAGTTTTTCTATGAATAACAAGGAAACAAAGCCTTTTGCTGATTTCGAAGATTACAGTTGCTGTATTACATCAACATTGATGCACTTAGCTGCTTCATCATCCTATATTGCTACTGTTTCAGCATCTATTTTTAAGATGTCTGGTTACTTGGTGTTATAAAAATGAAGAAATAAAAAGTCTTCATAATGTCTGAAGTTTTTCATATAAAATGTCAATGGAACTTCATTGTTTCATCCTCTCAGTATTGAGATTGCATCCTTAGCTAATGTAGTGAGCAGAAGCTAATTGGTTCTCACTCTTGTCTTTATTAGTGTGTTCTTCCAACAGGCCACACTCTTGATTTAATCCCGGGAAAACTAAGTGTATTTCACGAGCCAGAGTAATTATGGTTTTTTGTCTAAGAACATTGTTCTTCATTTTATGTAATAACAAGCATAAAGTCTTATAAACCAATTTATTTATAGCACAAAATATTCTGTCTCTGAACACACATTCGCCTAAACACATGCTCAGTCCAGCTTAAGCTGATTCTATATTCTGTCTTTGGTATGTTTTATAATATCAATTACAATGTGAACTTGCATATTCTGTCATTTACCAGATTTTATTTTCTCATTTAGATCAAGTAAAATTTAATTTTATTAAATCAAAATATTGATTGGCTTTTATTGGGAACTCAGATGTGAAAGAATACTTCTATTTCAGTAAAAAAAACCTCACACATGGTAAAAGTAGTACATATAAATACTATTACTCTATTAGTTCTTCTATCTTTCATTTAGCTGAATGCCTCAAGAGTACTGGGCATTCAATCCTATAGCCTGAGAATAATAATAATTGTTGTTATTATTATTACTATTGTTATTATATAGAAATATTTTTGATTTGCCATTTTATACTTAGCTGAACCTTTAAATAATATTGGGTCATGATGAATATTGATTATGAGGTAAAACCACAGTAAAAGCTGCAAATTAAAATGCTTTGCTAGATCCAGCAAGGTTGCTCAGCACGTAAAGGTGCTGGCCAAACAATCTGGGAACCTCAGTTTGGTCCCTAGAACCAAGGGGAGGAGAGAACTGACTCTCAAAAGTTGCCCTCTGAGGTTTACATGAGTACCATGGCATGCACACATGCACAAGCACACACACACACAAATGCATACGCAATAATAAATGCTCAGGTAGTACGGGTGCATGGTTGATATTACTTTCACAGCTTTTACATGGTTTGGCCTTATCTTACTTACACTGTCTGTTCATGGTAGACAAATTGTGTGTCACAATGTTAGAGGTTTGTGTTAGGCTGCTCACAGAGGACTGTAGTCCGAGTTCTGGAGAGTCTATCAGAGAAATCACCCCCAGGAGACAGTGCCTTTCTTCTACCTCTCCTTGGTGCCTCCTTTATAGAGACTTAATGATACCCAAAGTCTGTTCAACGTTCATATGGGATTTGAATCTGTATGTAAGTAGTACCCACATGATGGATTTATTTTTCAATACTGTATAGTGTTTTTTAAATATAATTTCCTTTCCATTGAGTTTCTCCCCTTGATTGAACAATTTTTAAGCTGTGTTACTGCAAGATTCTATCTTACTTACTTTATATTGCCTGAAACTAGCTTGTGTTTCATTATTACATTGAGACTCTGTTGTGAAAATATTGCGTTGTTTTCTCCCCTCAGATCCTGACACAAATAGACATATATATCCTAAGAGACTTTTGAAGTGCAGTTCTCATGTCATGAGACTCACTCATTTGCTTTTAGTATTCTTAGAGAACAGTGCAATCATAGGGACATTCTTAGCAATCACTAGTGGTCATTCACACAAAAGTGCACTTCTAGTAAAAAATATGTTTGGTATCAGAACCACTACCCAGACTGGCAGTCTGTTTTCTGTCTTTGTATATGTTCCCCTTCCTCACCTTTCATATAGATGGAATAACAGTAAGGAGCTTCTTTTTATTAATAATAAATTAATTTTTAAACAATCTTTTCATATTTTGCATACCTATCCCAGTTCCCACTCCCTCCCCTCCTCCTGCTCTCCCAGCCCTAGCCCCCCATATACTCCTCAGAGAGGGTAACTTTCCAAGGGGAGTCAACAAAATCTGACACATCACTTTGAGGCAGAACCAAGGCCCTCCCCTTTATTTCTAAGCTAGCAAGGTATCCCTCAAAAAAGCATGGGCTTGAAAATGCCAATTCAAGCACTCAAGGATAAATCCTGGTCCCACTGTCAGTGGCCCCACAGACTGTCCAAGCCATACAACTGTCACCCACATTCACTGGGCCTGTTTGGTCCTCTGCAGGTTTCCCCACTCTCAGTCCAGAGTCAGTGAGCGCCCACTAACTCAGGTCAGCTGTTTCTATGGGTATTCCCATTATGGTCATGACCCCTTTGCTCATATAATTGTTCCTCCCTCTCTTGTACTAACTAGTCTCTGGAAACTCAGCCCAGTGCTTAGCTATGAATCTCTGCATCTGCTTCCATCAGTTGTGGTATGAAGGTCCTATGATGAAAATTAAGATAGTCATCAGTCTGATTACAGGGGAAGGCCAATTCAGGCACCCTCTCTACTATTGCTTAGGGTCTTAGCTGGGGTCATTCTTATGAATTTCTGAGAATTTCCCTAGTGTCAGGTTTCTTGCTAGCCCCATAATTACTCCCTCAATCAAGATATCTCTTTCTTTGCTCTCCCTCTCTGTCTTTCCTCATCTTCTCCCCCACTCCACACTCCCAATTTTCTCAAGAGATCTTGTCTAATTTCCTAGGGGGATCCATTTATGTCTGTCTTAGGGTTCTTCCTGTTACCTAGCTTCTCTGGGGTCATGGACAATAGGCTGGTCATCCTTTGCTTTACATCTAGTATCCACTTATGAGTGAGTACATACCATGTTTGTCTATGGGAGTCTGGGTTACCTCACTCAGGATTTTTTTTCTAGTTCCATCTATTTGCATGCAGATTTCAAGATGTCATTGTTGTTGGGGTTTTTTTTAACCTCTGAATAGTACTCCATTGTGATGTGGGAGTGATTTCTTATTAATAAAGAAACTGCCTAGACCCATTTGATAGGCCAACCCTTAGGTAGGCGGAGTAAACAGAACAGAATGCTGGGAGAAAGAAGCTGAGTCAAGGAGTCGCCATGGTTCTCCCACTCCAGACAGACGCAGGTTAAGATCTTTCCTGGTAAGCCAGCTTGTGGGCTACGCAGATTAATAGAAATAGGTTAGATCAATATGTAAGAGCTAGCCAATAAGAAACTGAAACTAATGGGTCAGGCAATGTTTAAAAGAATACAGTTTCCATGTAATTATTTCGGGTAAAGCTAGCCGTGCGGGCGGCTGGGTGCCGGGGACGCAGCCCCGCCGCTCCTATTTCAACACCATTGGGTAAATGTACCACATTTTCTTTACCCATTCTTCGGTTGAGGGGCATCTAGGTTGTTTCCAGGTTCTGGCTATTATGAATAATGATGGTAGGAACACAGTTGAGCAAATGTCCTTGTGGTATGAGTGTGCATCTTTTGGATATATGCCCAAGAGGGTTTTGCTGGGTCTTGAGATAGATCAATTCCTAATTATCTGAGAAACTGCATACTGATTCCCATAGTGGCTATACAAGTTTACACTCCCACCAGCAATGGAGGTGTGTTCCCCTTACTTCATATCCTCTCCAAGATAAGCTCTCATTGATGTTTTCTGATCTTAGCCATCCTGAAAGATGCAAATGGTATCTCAAAGTCATTTCTAAGGATGTTGAGCAATTCCTTAATTGTCTTTCAGCCATTTGCAATTCTTCTGTTGAGAATTTTGTTTAGATCTGTACCCCATTTTTTGATTGGATTATGTGGCATTTTAATTTCTAATTTCTTGAGGTCTATATATTTTGGAGATCAGTCCTCTGTCCTAAGTGGGATTAGTGAAGATCTTTTCCTATTCGGTAGGCTGCTGTTTTGTCTTATTGACTGTGTCCTTTGCCTTACAGAAGCTTCTTAGTTTCAGGAGGTCCCATTTATTAATTTTTGCTCTCAGTGTCTGTGCTACTGGTGTTATGTTTAGGAAGTGGTCTCCTGTGCCAATGTGTTCAAGGCTACTTCCCTCTTTCTCTTCAATGAGGTTCAGTGTGGCTGGATTTATGTTGAGGTCTTTGATCCATTTGGACTTGAGTTTTATGCATGGCGATAGATATGGACCTATTTGCATTTTTCTACATGTCGCTATCCAGTCATGCCAGCACCATTTGTTGAAGATGCTTTCATTTTTCCATTGTATAATTTTAGCTTTTTTATCAAAAAATCAGGTGTTCATAGGTGTGTGTATTAATACCGGGGACTTCAACTCGATTCCATTTGTCTATATATCTGTTTTTGTGCCAATACCAAGCTATTTTCATTTCTATAACTCTATAGTAGTAGAACTTGAAGTCAGGGATGGTGATGCCTCTGGAGGTGCCTTTCTTATGCAGGATTGCTTTGGTTATCTTGGGCTTTTTGTTTTTCTATATGAAGTTGTATATTGTTCTTTTGAGGTCTGTGAAGAATTGTGTTGGAATTTTGATGGGGATTGTATTGGATCTGTAGATTGCCTTTGATAAGATTGCCACTTTTATTATGTTGATCCTACCTATACAAGAACATGGGAGATCTCTTCATTTTCTGCTATCTTCTTCAATTTCTTTCTTCAAAGACTTAATGTTCTTGTCATATAAGTCTTTCACTTCTTTGGTGAGCATTACCCCAAGATATTTTGTTATTTGTGGCTGTTTCTCTGATTTCTTTCCTAGTACTTTTATCATTTGTATACAGGAGGGCTACTGATTTTTTTTTATTGATCTTATATCCTGCCACATTACTGAAACTACTTATCAGTTGTAGGAGTTTCTTGGTAGAACTTTTGGGGTCACTTATGTATACTATCTTATCATCTGCAAATAGTGAAAGTTTGACTTCTTCCTTTTAATATGTATCTCCTTTTTAATATTGATCTCCTTTTATTGTCTTATTGCTTTAGCTAGAACTTCAAGTATTACATTGAATAGATTTGGAGAAAGTGGACAGCCTTGTCTTGTTCCTGATTTTAGTGAAATCACTTTGAGTTTCTCTCCATTTAGTTAGATGTGGACTTTCGGATTGCTGTATATTGGTTTTATTATGTTAAGATATGTTCCTTGTGTCTCTGATCTCTCCAAGACCCTTATCATGAAGGGTTGTTGGATTTTGTCAAAGGCTTTTTCAGTACCTAGTGAGATGATCATATGGTTCTTTTTTCCTTCAGTTTATTTATATGTTATATTACATTCACAGATTTTCATATGTTGAATCATCCCTGCATCTCTGGGATAAAGCCAACTTGATTATGGTGGGTGATATTTTGATGTGTTCTTGGATTTGGTTTGCCAGTATTTATTGAGTATTTTTGCATCAATGTTCATGAGGGATATTGGTCATGGAATATCTTGTTTTCTCTGTCTAATAGTGATTGAAAGCTTTGCTGGCCATTGTAGCCTGGGCTTGCATCCATGGTGACTTAGTGTCTGCAGCATGTCCATCCAGGACCTTCTGGCTTTCAGAGTTTCCATTGAGAAGTGGGGTATAATTTTAGTGGTTCTGCCTTTATACATTACTTGACTTTTCCTTTTCAGCTTTTAAAATTCTTTCTTTATTCTGTATGCTTAGTATTTTGATTATTATATGGCAAGGGGCCTTTTTATTCTGGCCCACTCTATTTGGTATTCTGTAAGCTTCTTGTACCTTCACAGGCATAGCCTTCCTTAGGTTGGGAAATTTTTCTTCTATGATTTTGTTGAATATATTTTCTGTGCCTTTAAGCTGGAGTTCTTCTCCTTCTATTCCTATTATTCTTAGGTTTGGTCTTTTCATGGTGTCCCAGATTTCTTGGATGTTGTGTTAAGGATTTGTTGAAATAAACATTTTCTTTGCCCTATGAATCTGTTTCCTCTATCATATCTTCAACTCCTGAGATTCTCTCTTCCATCTCTTATAATTTGTTGATTATGCTTGCATCTGTAGTTCCTGTTCATTTACCCAGATTTTTCATTTCCAGAATTACTTCAGTTTGTGTTTTCTTTATTGATTCTATTTCAATTTTCAAGTTTTGAACTGTTTGCTTCACCTGTTTGTTTTTCTTGGGTTTCTTTAAGAGATTTATTGCTTTTTTTCAATTTTTTGTTTGTCTTTTTCTCCATTTTTTAAGGAAATTTTTTTGTTTCCTTTTTAAGGGTTCCTATCATCTTCATAAAGTTACATTTAAGATCATTTTCTTCTGCTTCCTATAGGTTGGGAAGTTCAGGTCTCCCTGTTGTAGGACCACTGGGTTCTGGTGGCACCATGCTGCTCTATTGTTGACTGTGTTCTTACACTGACATCTGCCCATCTCCCTCCAGTGGGTGCTGGTTGGGCCTGTGGCTTAGGTGGTTGCTCTTTCTCTGGGTGCAGGCTGGTCTAGAGGATGCTGATATGGTTCTCGGGCTTCCCCTAGGTGTAGGTGGGGCCAAGGCTCTCTCCAGGTGCAGTCAGGTCTAAGACTCCAGTGTTCACAGATGCTCTTCAGGTGCAGTCTGGGCCAAGGCTCCTGTGGTCACAGATGCTGTCAGGGAATGGCTGCACATGTGGGGAGGCTACTTTGGGGTCTCTGGGGTTTGGTGGGTAGGGGTGGGTCACAGCATGTGCCTCCCAGGGCTAGTGTCTAATGAGCAGAGCACTCCAACCCGGAACCCAGACACTCACCTCTCTGAATCTCTGTGAGTTTGAGGTCAGCCTGGTCTTCAGAGTAAGGTCCAGGACTGGTTCCAACGCTACATGAAGAAACCCTGTCTCAAACAAACAAACAAAAAGACTTCTTCCTAATCAGTAATGAGAAGTCATCAACTTCTCTTTAAGATGTTCTGGATTTGGCAGATGCATCATCAAAGAAGACTTATGAATGGACAGTTAGCACAGGGAAGATGCTCAAGCCACTAGTCACCCAGGGAAGTCTACAGTCAAACCACTGAGATGCCATCATACAACAAGCTGGAAGGAGCAAAGCTTAGCATATTAACAGTGCCAGCATCAATGAAGAAAGGAATTAGGTGACGCCTTTACATGTGACTGGTTTGAAGGCAGAGTGGTACAGCCACTTGGAAAGTATTTAAATAGAACAATTGTGGGCTTCCTACAATGGAATACTACTCAGTTAAAGTTTATAAACGGAACAAATGTGGTTGGGTTGTAGAAACAGCATTTATGACAGGGAAAGAAGTCAGTTACAGCTATTCAGAGTGGTTCTGCTTCTGTGACATTCTAGAAAAGGCTTAGAAATTGTGAAAAGAAATTGGCATGGGAATGGATTTTTTTTAGAGACAAAGGAATGACCAGGAGCAGGCAGGGACATGGATTTATCTCTGTCTACAATGTGATAGTGGTTACCCAGCTGCAGGCATTTATCAAAACTCACTGAAGGAGCTGGATTCTATTTTCCATAAATTGTATCTCAGGAAAACATGTTGTCTTAGTTAGTATTTCTGTCACTCTGATCAACACCACAACCAAAAGCAACTTGGGAAGGAAAGGTTTCATTTCAGCTCACAACTCTCAGACCATGATCCTGTACTGGAGAAAGTCAGAGCAAGAGGGCAGAAATCTGGAGGCAGGATCTGAAACGGAGCCCATGAAGAAGTGCTGCTTCCTGGCTTGCTCCCCATGATTCAGCCTGGTTTCTTACCCCATCCAGAACGACCTGTCTAGGGGGGTAGCACCTCCTGCAGTGAGCTGGGCCTTTTCACATCCAATCATCAGTCAAGAAAATGCCCTACAGTCTTGCCTATGGGCCAATTTTATGGAGGCATTTTTTTTAAACTGAGGCTCCCTCTCAGATGACTCTAGCTTATAGCAAGTTAATAAAAAGAAAACTAGTCAGCACACATATTTTAGGCGCAGAGACTCTAACTCACTGGCATGCTTAGTTGGCATCCCTGGAAGAAGCTCTGAAGCCTGCAGTACTGATCGGCTCTGATTCTTTCTGTTGTAAAACCTGCTCCATGGGGAGCCTTGAGTCCCGTTTCACACAGTCTTGTTAGGGCACGGGCTTTTGGTCATCCTCACAGAATGCTAAGGTCCCTTTCAGTGTCTTGCCCATCAGTTCCGAACCCTCTCTGTCCCAGAGCCCCTTGCCTCTTGAGCACAGCAAGTGTTTGCCCTCCCAGATTTAAAGTATTAGGATGCCCAGAGCAGAGTTTTGGCCTATTCTCAGTTTGCTGCATATTGTTTCTTGCTTTAAAATAGTTGATTTATGCATCTTACCCTGTTTTTTATATTATATTCATGGGAATTTTTGCCTGCTTGTGTGCCTATGCACCACTCATCATGCCTGGTGACTGCAGGGCCAGGAGAGAACATTGGATCACCTGCAAATGGAGTAGGAACAGTTGTGAGCAACCATGTGGATGCTGAGATTCAAACCTGGGTCCTTTGCAAGACAGCCAATGCTTTTAACCACTGGTATTCTTTCTTTTCTTTTCTTTCTTTCTTTCTTTCTTTTTTTTTTTTTTTTGGTTTTTCGAGACAGGGTTTCTCTGTGGCTTTGGAGCCTGTTCCTGGAACTAGCTCTGTAGACCAGGCTGGTCTCGAACTCACAGAGATCCACCTGTCTCTGCCTCCCAAGTGCTGGGATTAAAGGCGTGCGCCACCATCGCCTGGCTTCCACTGGTATATTTCTATAGCCCCCATTTAATCCAGTTTTATAGTTGTATATAGCTGGAGGTGAATCCAGTACCACTTTTCCTTCTTGGACAAAAAACAGAAATTCCTTGATTTTATTAATCATTTATTGTATATTCTTCAGGATAAATTTGAGTAAAGATGAAATGATAAATTGACACATTAGTGTAGTTGACAAAAATTGAATGAAATTTACAGTTTTAATTTTCCAACAATCCTCCCTTAAATTTAGGAAAGAATTTTCCAGTTTCATTCCAGTTGAATAAAATAAAGAAATGATGCCACTATTGATATTGAGTTGTCTTTGTGTTATCTGAAGATGGTAAAATGTAGATTTCAGATTTCCCTAGATGTATATGTATTTATGTGTGCATGTTTATGTGAGGACAGGTGCATGCATGTGTATGATTATGTGTTCCTGTGGACCCTCGGGTGCTATCTGCTTTTTTCTTTTTAGACAAAGTTTCTTACTGGTCTGGGTCTTATCAATCAATTCTTATCAAGGAACTCCAGGTTTTCCAGTTTCCATCTCTTCAACACTGGGGCTATAAGCATGCATCGCCATGGCAGACCCTTCTCAGTGTGAGCCTTAAGAGGCAAGCTCAAGTCCTCATGCACCTGACCAACTCGGGTGTCTCCTCAATACAGCCTAGATGTTTTTAGCTCAAAGATTTCTTCTTTTTTTTTCCCCCAAAGATTTCTTTTACCTTGATTTTGGGAAGGCTTCCAACTGATTACAGTGACTTCAATAAGATGAGGCATTTTACAGATATATAATTAAGAATGTGTTTTTAATATAGCATAGAATGAAATGAATATGTGGCCTTAGCCAAATGTATTAAACTAAGTACCATGACCAGGTTAAGTATTGGAGTGGGCGAACGGTCACATTGGACTCAATGTTGAAGTCCTTAGATGTTATTTCTGGAATCAATAGAAAACTCAACAATAAAACAGTTACTCATTAAAAAAATCAAAGCAGAGGGCTAGAGAGATGGCTCAGAGGTGAAGAGCACTGACTGCTTTTCCAGAGGTCCTGAGTTCAATTCCCGGCAACCACATGGTGGCTCACAACCATCTGTATTGAGATCTGATGCCCTCTTCTGGTGTGCAGGAAAACATGCTGTATATAACCAATAAATAAATCTTTTTTTAAAAAAAATCAAAGCAGAGAAAGAGAAGTGTTACACATTTGGAAACTTTGTATTTGTCTTGCTGTATATTGGTCAGTTTTAGAAGTGTTCCTATTTGGTGCACACTTGTGGTGTGAGTTGTTGGGTTTGTAAATTTGTTCGGGCCCTAGAGCCATTCCAGTGATGCTCCAGTCTTACCTTATCCCTGAACTCCTTTCTAGTCCTTACACTCAGTCAGACCCTTGACTCCGGAAATGAAAACCATTCTTACTGTGACCAAAGTTGAAAACCAAATGGATGGTTACAAATTCTAGAACTAAGATCTAATTTCTCCGTTATCTTTGAGGGTCAAGTCTGTGAAGGACTGTAGTTCCAGAGCATTCTGCTTCCATTGGTGTTGGCATAGATATCATTACCATGGTTGTTCTCTCACCCTTGGTTGACTAGTCACAGTTATTCCTGCTGAGGCTGTGAGTACAAAAAAAAAAAAAGCAAAAGGAAGATCCACTTGCCTGGGCAGGATGGTGGAGGGATTGGGCAGGGCTTATCTCTTAAAGGAACAGAACAGACCATTACAGTCCCATCTCTTTTTGATAATAAAAAGTCAGGAGGTTAGGTGCAACAGGTTAAAGGAATTGGTACGGTGGATTCTCAAGACTGCTTCCTGCTTATTTGTGGGCATCGTCTTGTGGGGTAACCTGAGAAAGCTGGGTGCTGGTCACATCCTAGGGTAGCTGGTCTCTTTGCTCTTCCCCAGTTGTTTATGGTATGGAAATGTCTGGTGTCTCTTACACCTGTTAAAGTATTGACAGAACAGAGGACAAAGTTTTGTTTAGGAAAAAAATTAGGACCAGAGAATTGAGAGGGGTAGATCTGACCTGTTTAAGGTAGATGTGGAAATGTCTGGTATCTCTTACACCTGTTTAAAGTATTGGCAGAACAGAGGACAAAGTTACGTTTAGGAAAAAAAAAATTAGGACCAGAGAATTGAGAGGGGTATATCTGACTTGTTTAAGGGATTCTTCAATTCAGCGCCCTGGAACTCAAGAATTTTTTGGGTTTGTGAAAACATAAGTTTTAGCATATTTATGTCAGAATTACTGTGACAGATGTTTTTGCACAATGAAAAGTATTATTTTTAAGACTATAAAAGGCAATGATACAGAGAAATTTGATAGCATGCCCTTGTCTTCACACATTTATAACTTGCAGCTACATGCCTTAATAACTTGCATTTGTATTTTGCTGAAATATTTTTGGTGAGGCTGTCCTTTTAAACTGACAAAGTCTCTCAGCAATCAAACTGCATCAGAGATATTAGAGAAGAATAAAATTTTGAGTTATTTTTTTCTTTATTTTTTATTTATTTATTTATTAAAGATTTCTGCCTCCTCCCCGCCACTGCCTCCCATTTCCCTCCCCCTCCCCCAATCAAGTCCCCCTCCCTCGTCATCCCGAAGAGCAATCAGGGTTCCCTGCCCTGTGGGAAGTCCAAGGACCACCCATCTCCATCCAGATCTAGTAAGGTGAGCATCCAAACTGCCTAGGCTCCCACAAAGCCAGTACATGCAGTAGGATCAAAAACTCAGTGCCATTGTTCTTGAGTTCTCAGTAGTCCTCATTGTCCGCTGTGTTCAGCGAGTCCGGTTTTATCCCATGCTTTTTCAGACCCAGTCCAGCTGGCCTTGGTGAGTTCCCGATAGAACATCCTCATTGTCTCAGTGTGTGGGTGCACCCCTCGCGGTCTTGAGTTCCTTGCTCGTGTTCTGTCTCCTTCTGCTCCTGATTTGGACCTTGAGATTTCAGTCCAGTGCTCCAATGTGGGTCTCTGTCTCCAAACACACTGAACCTGATAGAAGAGAAAGCGGGAAGTACTCTACAACACATGGGCACAGGAGACCACTTCCTACGTATAACCCCAGCAGCACAGTGACTAAGGGCATCATTGAATAAATGGGACCTCCTAAGACTGAGAAGCTTCTGTAAAGCAAAGGACACTGTCACTAAGACAAAAAGGCAACCCACTGACTGGGAGAAGATCTTCACCAACTCCGCAACTGACAAAAATCTGATCTCCACAATATATAAAGAACTCAAGAAACTAGACCGTAAAAGGCTAATCAACCCAATTATAAAATGGGGCACTGAGCTAAACAGAGAATTCTCAACAGAAGAAGTTCAAATGGCCAAGAGACACTTAAGGTCATGCTCAACTTCCTTAGCGATCAGGGAAATGCAAATCAAAACAACTTTGAGATATCATCTTACACCTGTCAGAATGGCTAAAATAAAAAACACCAATGATAGCCTTTGCTAGAGAGGATGTGGAGAAAGGGGTACACTCATCCATTGCTGGTGGGAATGCAAACTTGTGCAACCACTTTGGAAAGCAGTGTGGCGGTTTCTCAGGAAATTCGGGATCAACCTACCCCTGGACCAAGCAATACCCAATAATCTCTTGGGAATATACCCAAGAGATGCCCTATCATACAACAAAAGTATATGCTCAACTATGTTCCTAGCAGCATTGTTTGTAATAGCCAGAACCTGGAAACAACCGAGATGCCCTTCAATGGAAGAATGGATGAAGAAAGTATGGAATATATACATATTAGAGTACTACTCAGCAGTAAAAAACAATGACTTCTTGAATTTTGCATGCAAATGGACGGAAATAGAAAACACTATCCGAAGTGAGGTAAGCCAGACCCAAAAAGAGGAACATGGGATGTACTCACTCATATTTGGTTTCTAGCCATAAGTAAAGGACATTGAGCCTATAATTCGTGATCCTAGAGAAGCTAAATAAAAAGGTGAACCCAAAGAAAAAACATATAGGCATCCTCCTGAATATTAACCTTCATCAGGCGGTGAAAGGAGAGAGAGACCCACATTTATTTGAGTTATTGATTAAAAACGACAGAGAACTTACTTGATTGGCACCTAGAGCTACTTCTCAGGGTCCTCCATGGTCGTTAAGGGTCATATTTGCCTTTTGCTGTTTAACACAGGGCCTGCCAGGTTCTAGAATATCCTGTGGGCCAAGAAATCTGTAGGAAGACAAACCTAACTTGACCTGAGCAGCTAGGCTGTCGATTCCAGTGATTCTGTGTACTGTTTGGTGATCTTCAGTTTAGATGAAAGGCAGTTTTGTCCAGTGGTCCGTGCTTCACAGTTGAAACAAATTGAGGATGGACATTGTTCTGTGCCCATTTGTCTTCTGTCTTCTTTGGAAGAAGTAGAGTGCTGCTGCTAGGAGCCAATCTGTCTCTTTTTTATGAAAAGTTTTTTAATGATTAAATATTTAAATGTCATATGCCCCAGATCTTTGAGCAGCTGAGGAATGTTTAGCAGGTATAGATGAGTTATAACTACAGTATAGAATTGCCTGGAGAGCTGGGTCTGAGCTTGACCGTACTGGTTCTCTACGGGTAAGATTTACACTCATAAAAAGACAGAAAGAAGTAAATGATCAGTCAAGTGCTCCAGTGTGGGTCTCTGTCTCTATCTCCATCCATCACCAGATGAAGGTTCTATGGTGATATGCAAGATATTCGTCAGTATTGCTATAGGATATGGTCATTTCAGGTTCCCTATCCTCAGCTGCCCAAGGAACTAACTGGGGACATCTCCTTGGGCTCCTGGGAGCCACTCTAGGTTCAAGTCTCTTGCCAACCCTAAGGTGGCTCCCTTAACTAAGAATTGTGCTTCCGTGCTCCCCTATCCAACCTTCCTTTATCCCAATCATCCTTTTTCCCCAAGTTCCCTCCATCCTCCCCTTCTTCCTTTTCTCTCCCCTTCTCCCCTTACCCCCATCCCACCCCACCCCCAAAATCCCAATTTTCTCCCCGGCAATTTTGTCTACTTCCCATAGCCAAGAGGATAACTATATATTTTTCCTTGGGCTCACCTTCTTATTTAGCTTCTTTAGGTTCACCAATTGTAGACTCCGTGACCCTTATTTATGGCTAGAAACCAATTATGAGTGAGTACATCCCATGTTCATCTTTTTGGGTCTGGGTTACCTCACTCAGTATAGTGTTTTCTATTTCCATCCATTTGCATGCAAAATTCAAGAAGTCATTGTTTTTTACCGCAGCGTAGTACTCTAATGTGTATATATTCCATACTTTCTTCATCCATTCTTCCATTGAAGGGCATCTCGGTTGTTTCCAGGTTCTGGCTATTACAAACAATGCTGCTAGGAACATAGTTGAGCATATACTTTTGTCATATGATAGGGCATCTCTTGGGTATATTCCCAAGCGTAGTATTGCTGGGTCTAGGGGTAGGTTGATCCCGAATTTCCTGAGAAACCGCCACACTGCTTTCCAAAGTGGTTGCACAAGTTTGCATTCCCACCAGCAATGGATGAGTGTACCCCTTCCTCCACAGCCTCTCCACAAAGGCTATCATTGGAGTTTTTGATTTTAGCCATTCTGACAGGTGTAAGATGATATCTCAAAGTTGTTTTGAAAGGTCCCAATGAGGAGCAGAAGGAGGGAGAACATAAGCAAGGAAGTCAGGACCACGAGGGGTGCACCTACCCACTGAGACAGTGGGGCTGATCTATTGGGAGCTCACCAAGGCCAGTTGGACTGTGACTGAAAAGCATGGGATAAAACCTGACTCTCTGAACATGGCGAACAATGAGGGCTGATGAGAAGCCAGGGACAATGGCACGGGGTTTTGTTCCTACTTCATGTTCTGGCTTGGTGGGAGCCTAGCCAGTTTGGATGTTCACCTTCCTAGATATGGACGGAGCGGGGAGGACCTTGGACTTTCCACAGGGCAGGGAACCCTGACTGCTCTTTGGACTGGAGAGGGAGGGGGAGAGTAATAGGGGGAGAGGAGAAGGGTGGGAGGAGAAGGGTGGGAGGAGGGGGAGGGAAATGGGAGGCTGGGAGGAGGCGGAAACTTGTTTTTTTCCTTTTCTCAATAAAAAAAAAGTAAATGCTGCTTGCAATAGAAGGTTAATGGCAGAACTGACAGTAGTAGAGAACAATTTAATATATTTTAAAGCAGGGTTGAATCAAATATATGTATTTTTGTAAGAGACTTACAAGACATACCAGTTTAAAACATGAGACTTACTGTAGTCTGGAATGAGATACAGTGAACAATTATAACATTTAACCGTAAACATAGGTGCATTTAAGTTACATGTTTGTGTACACACACATACACACACACACAGAGTGAGCAGAAATTAGGTAAAGTGGATGTTCTTGGTAGGCCCTACCAAAGGCATACCACTGCGCAAAACACACATATAACAGAGTCAACACCAAGGAATTTAGAAACAAAAACATAAGAAAGCCAGGGGACCAGGCAGGACATATCTCAGTAAAGACGGTGGGACTTGGTCACCTGACCTGGCCATCAGTTAAGATGGCAGTGAGGTCACCTGGCCTCAGTCAAAATGACAGCGGTCATGTATTGTATGAAGAAGCCACATTTATTGAGCTGCAGAAGTTTTAAATATAATAAAAGAGAGACCTGGAGGCATGATGCACCTTGTTGCAAGGCTGGAGTTGAAAACAGCTGCCTCACGGATCTGAGCGGAAGCAGTGGCAGAGATAATGTGAGGAAGAGCAGAGCCACAGGCCATCAGCAGAGTGTTCCCAGGTGGGTGGCTGATAGTTTGAGTTTTATGTTCCATTTCTAAAAACGCGAAAACCCATGAAAACAGTGAACAACACCACAAGACCTATCGGAAAACATCTTTTCTCTACAGGTAGGGTGTTGATAAAGCCTGACTGGCCCTAGTCCAGGTGACTCAGAGCCAGAGAGGCTTAGAGGCTGCTCCAGGTTGTCTCTCACAGCAGGGACCACTTAAAGAGTGGTTCTAAAGAAAAGAGAAATAGAAATCTGAGGGACCCTGGACCCCAAAGCAAATGCACTGCTCAGCATGTGCAGTGCTAGTGCTGGAGGACCAATCCTGGGTTGTCTGGTCACGTCTTTAGCTATGGGAAGCAACCAGAGATGAATGTCAGCAAAGGGCTCAACCGTAGCTTTGAAGGCTCTGGTTAGGAGCAGTTCAGTTAAGCTGATTGGAAGGGGAAAACTCGCCATCAAAGCTGCTGGTGTGTGTAGAGGTCAGTGTTCAAGCAGATAGAACACAGGGGTGTTATAAAGAAACCCTGTTCCCAAGCCCAGGGTTTCATGTGTCCTCAGCTGGCCTGCCTGTGAGTGGAAGGGAATATGGAGAGAGCCAGGCCAGGTCATGAGCACCAATGTAATGGTAAAAATAAAATGGTGCAGTTCCCTGAGGGACAGCAGTGGGCCATGAGGGGCAGCAGAATCCAGGCAGGGAACCACGCAGCAGGTGAGAGACCTTGGTGGATCAGCCCATCCCATGAGGAGCCCTGGTGAGTGAGAGACAAAGACAGATAGGCATGCCATGCATAATGAGGTTGGATATTTATTTAGTGGGTTATGGAGGGGAAAGGGAAGAAGGAGGGAGAAGGGGGACAAGGAGAGGCAGAGAGAAAGAGAAACAGAGATGGGGGAGAGGAGAGGAGAGAAGAAGCTACCTCTTTGGGAGAGAGATAGTAAAAGAAGAAGCTCAGGCTGGAAATGGAAGGAAGATCCACTTGCCTGGGCAGATGGGAGAGGGAGTAGGCGGGGCTTGTCTCTTAAAGGGACAGGACAGACCATTACACCTCCCTCCCTTCTCCTTTCTTCTTTTCAAGACATATTCTTACCGTGTATCCCTGACTGGCCTGGAATTCACTATGTAGACCAGGCTGACCTCAAATTCATGGAGATCCACCTGCCTCTGCCTCCTGAGTGCTGAGATTAAAGTTATGTGCCGCCATATCTGGTTATTAGCTTTTTTATGTATGAAGGATGATCTGAGTCAGGAATTTTTTCAGACCATCAAGAAAACTGACCAAGGAATTAGAGTTTTAAGACAGAGTTTAAAAATAATCCAAACTGTATTCCAATAAAATTCATTCAAAGGTGCAAAAAGTGAAAAGGTGATTTTTTTTATTTTATTTTTAATTTATTTATTTATTAAAGATTTCTGTCTCTTCCCCGCCACCGCCTCCCATTTCCCTCCCCCTCCCCCAATTAAGTCTCCCCCCAGCCCGAAAAGCAATCAGGGTTCCCTGGCCTGTGGGAAGTCCAAGGAACCCCCACCTCCATCCAGGTCTAGTAAGTTGAGCATCCAAACTGCCTAGGCTCCCACAAAGCCAGTGCGTGCAGTAGGATCAGAAACCCATTGCCATTGTAAGGAGAACCCAAAGAAAAACATATAGGCATCCTCCTGAATATTAACCTTCAGCAAGCGATGAAAGGAGACAGAGACAGAGACCCAAATTGGAGCACAGGACTGAAATCTCAAGGTCCAAATCAGGAGCAGAAAGAGAGAGAGCACGATCAAGGAACTCAGGACCGCGAGGGGTACACCCACACATTGAGACAATGGGGATGTTCTATTGGGAACTCACCAAGGCCAGCTGGCCTGGGTCTGGAAAAGCCTGGGATAAAACCGGACTCTCTGAACATAGCGGACAGTGAAAAGGTGATTTTAAACTAATAGCTTTTACTGCAATTCTGCCAACAGGATTCTCCAGTGATACTTGCTGTACCACGGCGTATTGGTTGTCTAGGTTGCAAGGGTCAAATATAGACTTACTCCACTCTCCCCTCTGGCGTCTCGACAGATTTATCCTGCTTTGGGCTCTATTCAAAGCTAGCTACCTTCTAGTTTCCTTTATGATTGTGCCGTAGTGGTATGTTCAAATGTGTATTACTTCACTTTCAAAACAGAGGCTTGCAGGATGCTTGGTTGTCCTCTGAAAGACAGGGACAGATGAGGTTCAGTAAATCCTCTCTGGCTGCCGGAGGAATACTCCACTGCATCTCTCTGACCTTGTAGGCTTTACTGGCAAGCACATTGTTTCATAAAATTTGGTGCTGAGTTCTGCCAAGCACAGGCATTAATGTACTCCATCTGTGGCTCTTCTGCTTCTCCGATCTAATGTTTTGCTGTCATCTACATGATGAGTGCGAGGTGTTCACACATTCAGAATCTCTGTGGAGTAGAGGATGCATGGAGAAAGAATATTCTAATTGAAGCGGGACAGTAGAGGTGTAGCTGGTCTTGCCAAGTGGAACAACCTGTTAATTTTTGTTATCTTTGTGTTGTTGTGAAGGAAAAGCACTTGCTAGCTAGTACAGCATATCAAATGCCAGGATGTCTCAATTTTCTCAAGAAGGAGCTTCCATCTGGAGTGGCAACTGTAGTTGAGATTATCTAATTAAGTTTATGATAATCTGCCATGGCTCTTCTTTCTTTTTATTTTAATTTTTTGCCATGCTTTTCAAATCTATTACTTCTTGCGGTGGCAAAACTAGTGAAAGCATTTACTAAACATGTAATTCTCAAGTTTCTGTTCTCTTTTGGGATGCCTTGCTGAAGAAATGAAGCTTTGCCTGTTTGTAATTAACTCCTCCTAACTCAGGTTAGCCGCTGCTAAGAAATTTGAAGTTTGGAGTCCACCCATTGTTGAAAGAACACATTCTAGTTATAAACTCAATGATTGGAAAAATAACACCAATACAATTCCTTAGGTTTGTTTTTAAATGTTTGATGTTTTCTGGTGTTATTAAGTATGGGATTGCTTTAAAATTTTACTTTCCAATTTTCCTTTACATGTATGTAGAAATTCAGTTGCCTTTTTCCTTACTGACCTCTTACACTGAGGCCTTGTTGAATTTACTTACTGTAACAAATCCTCTCTATCCCTGCTTTTCTCTTGTTTTTTTTGTTTGTTTGTTTTGTGTCATGATAGTTGCCTGAAAGAGCTGACAGTTTTATTTATTTACAATTATTTTCTAGCTTCTTTAACCTGCCTTACTGCATTGACTAGGAAGACCCTCCAGTGCACTGTTGAGTAGAATTAGTGAAGCAGGTACCTTGTGTCATTCCTGCGTTCGGAGGTAAAAGCCAAGATGTAGGCACTGGGTTCACTGCTGCTGGACAGTGAGTTTCTCATATCTCAGTGGAAAACCTTAAAATGTTTGTTGCATGGCTGTGTATGTAAGCATATACTGTGTTAACTGAGTACATGTCTTAATTAGGGTTTCTATTGTTGTGATAAAGTACCATGACCAAGAGCAGCTTGGGGAGGAAAGGGTTTATTTCATCTTACAGCTGGATGATGTCCTCTATCATCCAGGGAAGTCAGGACAGGAACTCAAGCCAGGCAGGAGCCTGGACACAGGAGCTGATGCGGAGGTCATTGAGGAGTTCTACCTCCTGGCCTGCTCAGCCTGCTTTCTTATAGCACCCAAGACCACCAACACAAGCTTGCTATGAGCTGTCCTCTCCCACATCAGTACTCCATCAAGAAAATGCACAAAGGCTTGCCCACAGACCAGTCTAATTGGGGTGTTTTTCTCCGTTGAAACTTTCTCCTCCCAAATGACTCTAGCTTATGTCAAGTCAACATAAAACTAGCTGGGATGATATATATGCGTTTCTCCCTAATTATTATTCAGCTCATAAGAGTCACCTCTAGCCTTCCCCTTTCCATATTCTAATTCCTTTATCTTACATAAAAGAGCTGGCTACATTAACCTGGGAGTTTTGCTCTTGATCGTCAGGCTGTACACAGGCTTTCTCCTCTGGCTCCATGCCTCTGTTTATTTTATTTCCCCTTTGTAGACAACCCTCAACATGGACTCCAGTGGACGCTCATCATTCACCATGCAGATGAATGTTGCTCCTCTGCGCTTCAGCACCACGATCAGGGCTTTCTCAGCCAAGCAGCCTTGTGTGCTCCACTCTCCGCACACCCTCCCCAGTCTCCTTCCCATCATCTGTCAGTGCAGTACACACTGTCCTGCACGTGTGAATGCCTGTAGGAGTGGAAGTCCTGACACTAATAACTTACATTTCCAGTTTTTCTAACTAGTCTGTTCTAATAATTTATCAATTTTATTTCTGTTTTTTAATGAATTATATTTTCATTTGTTAAAGTTTTCTGATCTATACATGTTTTTAAATTTATTTTTCTGTTTATTATTTTATCTTTTCTATTTTCAGTTTCTATCCCTTTTATTTATTTTTTTGTTTTATTTTCTTGAAGTTGCCACACATATTCTAAAATTGCACTTAAACCTGGGGAATTCTTGATTTACTATATGTCAGCGGCTATAAAGGTATTATATAATTCAATCAATTGATAGATGAAGTACAAGAATGAGGAGAGGAAAGTGTCGTTTGATGAGTTGTTAAACTGACAGCTGAGGCTGCATTTGTAGCTGTCTACAGAAAATGAAGCTATCATGTTTACCTTCGTGTTTTGTCTTCCTTGGTCATCAATTTGGGGGCAAATTTCTGATACCCCGACTTTTCTGTGCTTCTTTTTCATTGTGTGCTTTGGGGTTTGTTTGTTTGTTTTGGGGGGGTGCTGTTATTGCTTGCTTTGTTTTTTGTTTTGTCCCCATTTTTATCAGGAAAGCCAAAGCATTCCTGGCATCCAGGCTAAACCCTGCCCTTGTACCCACTGGCAGGGACTGCTGGGAGGACAGGGCTCCATGTGTGGACTCTGTGATGGTAGAGTTGTCTTGTCTCAGTTATTAATACGTCCTCTTGCATAGCTTCAGATGCATCGTTTTGATAACTTTTTAAAGTTTGTACTAGACTCAGAAGGTAAGATGTTTTATTTAAAGTTAGGGCCTTTGATCAACTATGTAAATTTATAATTAAGAAATTAATATTTTTCGTTTGAATGAGAGCTTTGTTTTTTTTAAATGAGGCCTTTAATTTTTATGTAAAATTTAAGAAAGAGCTGTATTGAGTTTTTTAACTGACCCCTACAGTAATTTTATCTTAAACTACCTTTTTCAGAGTTTCTTTTGTAGGAGCATTGTTTAACTTTAATATTCAACACCTAATTCTGGATATCTATGTAGTCTTGTCTACTTAAATTGTAAGCAGAGCCAACATGTCTACAGTCCATACAGTTTTATGACCTCCCTCCTGGTCTATGTGTATGATGACAGTGTATGCATGCACCAGAGCATCTAGACTTAATGAAGTGTGGAGTGCTCGATAACCATTATTAGAAGATAGATAAGAGTTAGAAGTGCTTAATTTCTTAAAAAGAAAATGAAAAGTTGCTATATTTTTAAAACAAAGTTTATTAGGTTTTTTAAAAATTTTATATTATATGTGAATCCCTTATCCCTCCTTCATTCCAACCATTTATAGATATGTTTACTCTCCATTGCAGGGTAAGACAGATTATTGAAGCAAAAGTTTTAAAAGATAATTTAAGAGAAGGTGGAGATGTGGCTTCACATCATTGCTGGAAGCGATACTTCCTGTGGGCCAGGAAAAGCTGGGCACTCAGGTAGACTCAGAGATGGCAAGCAGGGACTGAACATGGCTCCTTTAGTCTCTAAAACCAATTAGATGTGGAAAAATGCTAAGCTGAATGTTGACTGGAATTCATCTCCATAACTGAGAAAGTAACAGAGTTCTTATGTTTTACCCACCATACTTGTATGGCCTCTTGACAGGTTACCAATTACAAGAAAATTGGTGACGTACACATGGCATTGGAAATGTCTGGAGAGAGGATCGAGTAAACGGACAGTTTGAGTCATTTTTGTCTGTGTGGTTTATAATAGTGAAATGGCTTTAATGTTCCTGATCCTATGGGTGAGAGGAAAATGATTTTATTGCTGTGCCTGGTGTGAGGAAAGAGAAAAGGCGTTTAGGATCTTAACAGCTGTGCTGTTGAGCTTTTGCTTTACTTTTTAAAGTTATTTACCATTCTTGTATACTGACAGTGATTGGAAACAGTGACCACACTCTTGTCCTTGGTAGGAAACTGCATTCAGAGAATGAGAAGGACACCTCCATTGGATGAGCTGCAGCCACCACCTTACCAAGATGACAGCGGTTCGCCTCACCTCTCATGCACACCCTCTGAGATCGGGGATGGCAAGTGTGAGATTTCCCGCTGCAGCAACAGCCCACGCTGCTCTTTCAACAAGTGCCCCAGCGAAGGAAGCACAGGGCATGAGGCAGAGAGCTTTCACAATAAAGGCTATGAAGATGATGTCCCTAGCGACAGCACCGCAGTCCTCAGTCCTGAAGTAAGCAGAAGCATCCTGCAGCGCCCAGGGAGCGTGCTCTGGAGATTAAGGGCCTGTGCTTTCTCTCAGCCCCGTAGCTTCTCACTCCACTGTCAAGCCTTCACCTGACACACTCACTGAGGCTGCCGCAGCCTACATATCCCAAACTTTCCCATAGTAGAGACAGGAGTAGGCATGGTTTGTTGTGTCTTAAATATTTTACATAGAATGTTCTGGAACGATTTACCTTTTTGCTTATATTTTGTGCTTTTTATTATCATTTTATTTTGTTTTAATTTGCTATTTTTGTTCTTTTATTAAAATTTTATTTAGTGTTTTATAAGCCTTTCAAATTAGTCTTACTGTATTTTTATTTCATAGAGTATGAGAAGAATAAATGCTGGTTAGCTTTACGGGTGAAATTTTACAATTTCCTAAATTTAGTGTGGCTGACTGCTTTTGTTTGTTACTTTTCTGGAGTGAAAAAAATGAGAAACTGGTGACAAAATAATTGTAGTTTCGAAGTCTTTTTGTAATCCATAAAGAATTTGTCTCATTCATTCTTAGGATGAAGACTAAGGTATCCCAAGCCTCACATGCAGCAGTTATCTGTAGGAGCTGCTTTCTTTCACAAGTTTTACATTGCAAGGTCCTTCAGCTTTCGCCCCATCAGCATTATCCCTCTGACATGGTCTGTGCTGTCTAAATAATGTAGGTAGTTTTCTAATGCACAGTGTGATTAAACTATAGACACATTTTGTTCAGTTTGGGGTTTTCTCCTATAATTTAAAAGTACTATAACTGCTCTCTGGTAGCTTTAGTATTATCATGTAGTATCTGACCTAGAAGGAACTGCTGAGTTGGGACTTTAAGTTTTAATGTGTCATGATTCTACCAGTTTCCTGTGTGCTATCACATAAACATATTTGAGAACTTTATGTTTTGCAAACTATATAGGTAGCCACTGACTTAGCAGTGACCCTGGATTATAACGGTGACCACAATAGTATCTATCTGACATCTAGACAGCTTATTCATTGTTCATAGTCACTGCTTCAGGAAGTAAAAACTGCTAGCTTCAGAGAGAAGCAGGCAGCTCTGTTCCCCCAGGTCCCTGCGTGTGCAGAAAAGGAGTTAGTAGCAGCTACCTTACTCTTTACATTCTTGTTGACTGGGTTGTTGTTTGAGGGTTCTTTGTTATGATATTGCCATCTGGAAATACTACAAGGCAAACTGTCCCAGAAACCTTAATTACCAAAGTAACATGTTCAAATGCAACCAGATGCTTAAGTGTATGTGTGTATATTTTCCTCCTCTTCAGATGCAAAGCAGACATTAAGCAAATGAAGGTAAAGTAGATCAACACAACTTGCCACAGGATGTCAGAGCAGATAGGTGGTGAACCCACACCGGCCCGTACGGCCTTTGTATCCTTCTCAGTGTCTGCAGGTCTGTTTATCACTCGATAGCAGGGACCAGCACTGAGATTTGAAAAAAGGCACCCACAACTGGCAGCAAGCTCTTGTTTATGGGAGAAATAAAGGGAAAATATACCTGTTTACCCTGGAACTTGCCAATTAGAGAAACTTGCTACCTGAGAAACAGGTTTTTCCCTGTATTTCGTAAGTAGAGCCTGTGGCTGATAAAAACCCTTGGCTCACAGTCAACATGGCAAGGCATGGACTTTCCATCTCTTGGTGAGCCTCGTATGCACTTGCTCCATTTCCATCTCTTGGTGAGCCTCGTATGCACTTGCTCCATTTCCATCTCTTGGTGAGCCTCGTATGCACTTGCTCCATTTCCATCTCTTGGTGAGCCTCGTATGCACTTGCTCCATTTCCATCTCTTGGTGAGCCTCGTATGCACTTGCTCCATTTCCATCTCTTGGTGAGCCTCGTATGCACTTGCTCCATTTCCATCTCTTGGTGAGCCTCGTATGCACTTGCTCCATTTCCATCTCTTGGTGAGCCTCGTATCCACTTGCTCCATTTCCATCTCTTGGTGAGCCTCGTATGCACTTGCTCCATTTCCATCTCTTGGTGAGCCTCGTATCCACTTGCTCCATTTCCATCTCTTGGTGAGCCTCGTATGCACTTGCTCCATTTCCATCTCTTGGTGAGCCTCGTATCCACTTGCTCCATTTCCATCTCTTGGTGAGCCTCGTATGCACTTGCTCCATTTCCATCTCTTGGTGAGCCTCGTATCCACTTGCTCCATTTCCATCTCTTGGTGAGCCTCGTATGCACTTGCTCCATTTCCATCTCTTGGTGAGCCTCGTATGCACTTGCTCCATTTCCATCTCTTGGTGAGCCTCGTATGCACTTGCTCCATTTCCATCTCTTGGTGAGCCTCGTATCCACTTGCTCCGTCATGCTTTCTTTGTAGTCCATGGATTGCTGGCATATCTTCTAGGTTGCTACCTTGGGAATTCTTTCTGCACATCTCTCAAGCTGCTTGCTTATCTGTGTGTAACCACTGCTGTGTGTATTTCAGAAGCTGTGTACTTGCTGTGATAACACTATGCAGTTTCTCCCATGTTTGTGCCTTTTATAGCACACAAATACATTCATATACAAGTACACATTACATGAGTGTTTAGATGTGGAATGTTTTATAGCACCCCCGAATACATTCACACAGTACATCTAGTAAATACTACATAAATGTTTAGATGTGGAATATTGAATAGCCTAGGCCACTATAAAATTTGTATTTTTTCAAGTTTATTTTACATCCTTGTAATATCTATCCTGCATCAGAGGATCCATGTAACATCAGCTAGCTCTATTGAAGACTTTCTGCAAATAATGACGCCCAGCACCCTGATAGGGAAAGATTTTTTTCTCTTAGTGCTTGTTTTAGGAATGTGAATAGTAGCTTTGGTATGTAAGATTTCACCTGTATTTCTAAGGACTGTTAGACTGTCAGAAGTAAAACCCAGAAATTTAGGACCTCATAAAGTGTTTATTTTCTGAAAACCCTTGTTACCATGATAATTATTTTTAAAACATTAAGTTGAAATACCAAAGAGACATTGGTAATTGTAGGCAGAGGCTGCTTGTTTGTTTCCTGGCTGCCCAGACCCAAAATAACCACACAGAAACTATATTAATTACACTACTGTTTGGCCAATAGCTTAAGCATATTCCTAGCTAGCTCTTACATCTTAATCCATTCCTATTATAATGTGTATTACCACGAGGCTTGTGGTTTACTGTTTAGGTTTCAGGGTATCTGTCTGCTTTGGTGGCTGCATGGTCTCTCCTTGACTCTGCCTACTATCTCTCTCTGCATCTCTGTTCGCATTTCCCGCCTGGCTTTACTTTGTTAAACCATTGGCCAAAAGCAGCTTCCTTATTAACCAATGGCATTAAAACATATTCACAGCATACAGAGGGGAATCCCACATCAGGTAATCTATAATTAACAATTATGAAATGGGTTTGTATTTCTAGCACCCACTTAAAGCTGTACATGGCAACCTGTGTCTACAACCACATTGCTAAGGACAGAGAAAGGAAGCTGACTGAGCTTGCTGACCAGCCAGCTTAGTCACACAGTGACAGTCTCTGGGCTCTGAGGATGGTGGAGCAGGCCTCTGACACCCTCCTCTGGCATCTGTGTGTGAGTGTGTACTGGAGTGCATGCGTCAAACCCAGGCAGCACACACAAACACATTAACGTATTTCAAATACATGCAGCATGCACAATAAGCAATCAATTTAAGGAATGTCTTCTTCAAAAGTTCTTCCTGTTTTCCACATGTGATACCAAGGACTTTGTATACTTAAAGTATCAACGGCTCCTGTCTTTTTGATGTTTACTGCTTAAAGAAGAGTCTTCTATCCCAAGCTAACAGAGGGCTTAGCACACAGTGCTAAGCTGACTGAAAAACTCAGGAGCTTGTTTCTCTTTCACTCAACCAGATAAGTAAGACTTTGCATAATGGCTTTATTCAGGGCCAGCTTTTTATGTGAACCTACCGTTCCCTAAAGCCCTGTCCTTATTCTTTTGGTTCAAACTGATTCCACACACTATCTGTATGCCTGCTTGTAGAAAGATAATGAAAAGCAAGCATTTCCATTGCAAGGTTAAGATAGATATTTCTCATCGGAGCTCTGTGTGCCTCCATCTGCCCTAGTTGTGCCGTAAGCACATCCAAGAGAACCTTCTGGGTCGGGCATCATTTGAGCTAATAGGAGAAGGAAGACCTTGGTCAGCATTGTTCGGTGCTACAGTAGCTATGCATCCAAGGTCTTATTCAATATTTGAAGGTCAAAGTGTGTGGCTCAAAGGTCAAAAACCTGGTTCCAGCTTTGTCAGTCACTAGATGAGATCTCGCAAGCAGTTAGACAGTCGATGGTAGAATGGTCTCTGTTTCTGACCATACCATAGTAACATGTGCAGATTTAGCCTTTCTCCAGTTTTTGAAATGTGTATTTTCCCATGTCTTTGGCAATTAACGTAGAGAAAAATACAGCTGTTTTGGATTCTGGTTGGAAACTGTGATAAGCACGGCCTTGATGTGGAGAGTGACTGTCTGGACACCAGTGTCCTGAGCCCTGTGCATCTCTAGCCAGGTTTCCCATTCTATTGGGAGGGGAGCCACATCTTTCTGTAGCATAGAACTTTGCTCTTCTTCGCGGGCTCCTCCATCAGGAGCAAAGACATGGCACTGATATGCACGTTGAACTCTAGTTTATACAAATATACATCAAAACTATGGGAGTAAATAGTGCACTCAAAAGTTGTCTTCTTTGTGTGGTCTTCACCTCTTAAATCACACTGCCTGTGGGTGACGTTGGCCTGTAGCTGAGTGACGCTTGGGCTTTCAACATGGTAGCAATGAAAACTGTTGAATATTGTTCTCTACAAGAACTTGGCATTTATTTACATCTAGATTAAGTATTAGGGTTAAAAACTAAAAACATTTAAATTTGATTTTCTTAGGACATGTCAGCCCAAGGATCCTCCTCACAGCTTCCTAAGCCTTTTGCTCCAGAGCCGGAAGCTAAATACGGCACACTGGATGTGACCTTTGACTATGACTCACAAAGACAGAAGCTTCTGGTGACGGTGACAGCTGTCACAGACATTCCAACGTATAACAGGACAGGTGGCAACTCGTGGCAGGTGCATCTTGTTCTTCTACCTATAAAGAAACAGAGAGCCAAAACCAGCATCCAGAGAGGACCATGCCCTGTCTTCACAGAAACATTCAAATTTAACCACGTTGAATCAGAGATGATCGGAAACTATGCAGTTAGGTTTAGACTGTACGGTGTTCATCGTATGAAGAAAGAAAAGATTGTGGGGGAAAAGATTTTTTATTTAACAAAGTTGAATCTTCAAGGGAAAATGTCGTTACCGGTGATACTGGAGCCTTCCTACAACCCTTCTGTGAGTATCATCCAATGACCCCAATGCAGTTTCTGTGTATGGCATGTAACAGCAGGAGACGTCTGTGACCAGCCCACTGCTCCCACACATCTGTCTACGCCCTTTACCTCGTGCTCTTTCTCTGTCCCACGCGCTCATGCAGGCCTTGGCGTTTGTTCCTGTTGCCTGCACTACATGGTTGATGGTGCATTGTCCAGACTCACTAGAGAAGTTACCCTTTTTTTTCAGGTAAACTAGATGGCGCAGGAGGAACTGTCTAGCCAAAGAACAAGTCCTTATTATATTTTTCATCCCTTTTGAGAAAAGACTGAAGTATTTCTCAGTGAAAAATTATGACCTCAAGCTTTTTAAATTTTTTTCTAAATCACACACTATTTATCTCTCTATATATTTTTAGCAAAATTCCCACAAGGCATTCCAGATTACAGGAGAGTAGTGACTACATTGTTTATTTAAACCAGGGAGGTGCATTATGTCACATAGTTATTTCTGTAGGAGAAAATCTGTGACTTGGGTAAGTGTAAATTATGACTTATATTTATTCCTTTCCTGTGTTATTTTGGAGAAGAAGCATTTTATAATGTAAATATGCAGACTTTAGAATAGGTTTAAGTTTTAAGTTGGAGGTCTGGTGTTTCACAGTTATTTCTAAGCTTTGACCATGTGAGCCTAGAGCCTCAGCTCTGGCCCATTGCATCGTACCAGGCAGGATCTGAACCTGCCAGCTTCCATACACCATGCAGCCAGGCTGCTTCAACCAGGTCCTGCAGGGTCTTTATAAGGAAAAGATGATGGTAGATGTAATATGTCTTTTTTTTTATTAACCCACTAAGTCCAGTTAGTGTTGTCCATATGTGTAAGGATGTGGGGCCATCTACTGGAGTGTGGGACTTCTACCAACAGCCTGCATATTCAATCTTTTTATTTTCCATTACAGTTGAGTTGTATTCCACTGTGTAAATGCCTTTTAAAATGAGAGTGATTTATAAGAAGAAATGAAGGAATATGCAGACAATCTTTTAGGGGGTATACATTTTTAGAAACATGAAATAGTCTGCTATTATTAATCCAGTTTTTAAAATTTTTCACTATCTACTATAGATGAGTAGCAGTTTTCTACCAAAAATAGGTTCTTACACAATAACTGAGTTAAATTAGAAGAGAAAGACCGGTGTCAAAAAAATGTGTTTGTATTGCTTTGATGATGTCATCTGTTCCCAGTTCTATATTAACTGTAGTCAGACTAAATGGCTCCTACATTGTGTGTATTGCTCTGTAGTCATGGATTCTGTAATATTTTTGGCCAGACAGTACAGTGAGTTATGGGCCACTCACAAGAAGGAGAAGGTGCTAGGTAAGTAGCTTCTAACACATACTGCTTACATCTACAGAGAGGTGTCTGTCTTCTGCTGTAGAAATTCTCCCTAGGTGCCAGTGTGCCCGTCATTTAGTAGCTGCTTTAATTGCTCTTTAGCCTTGCTTTGCCCTTCCCATTTTTTCAAAATCTTACAACTCAGCACATGTTTTTAGGCCAATTTATAACACTGTTGTGTTGAATGTAAAAACATAATATTGATATTACTCATGTATTTGATGTATGTTCCATAGAATAAGTGATCTCTTTGCTTAACTTTTAAAATAAGCTGAATGGAGAATTCTTGCTATTGTGGTTTACTTGAGAGAGCTTCTCTTTAATTCTGTAAGACATGTTTATGAGGTACATTTGTGGAAAAAAGATTACTTCCATATTTAGTCATTTGTTCTGGTAACTTTTTAGTGATTATTTATTGTTATTATTGCAATAATATTAACTTTTCACCAAGGAAGTTTTAGTCCACCCAGATTTACAGATTACTTTTAAAATATGTTTAAAGATTTCAGTTTATTTCATAGATAATAACATAATTCACATATAGTATTTAGTTTCATAGATAGTTTTCTAGGAACTTGTTGAGTCAGAACACAAAAATGACTTTTTAAGAACTCTGTGATGGTTTTTGCTACTGAAAAGATTAACACAGCATTGAAATGTGGCTGTAGCTTGCGTGTGCCTCCTTGACCATACCTGTGGGCAATGTGTTGAAAGTTGAAAGATTTGAGTTCCCTCTCAACTAGCTATGTAAGCTTCCTAAAGGAGTTTGAGCATCAAGTTTCTGGTGACTAAAATGAAAGGGTTTAGACCAATGACCTACAGACTGTGTGTCTCTGATATTCTGATTCTGCTAACGCTATGGAAGAAGTTAGGTAAGATCAGAAATGGGATAAACTTTACTACATTGTGCATTTGATTGTGTGTATTTGTAGGTGAGTGCGTGTAGATGAGGTGGGTGTGTACGTGCCACAGTGCCTGTGTGGGAATCTGAGGACGGCTTTTCTCCTTTCTCCATGTGGGTGCTGGGGACCAAACCTAGGGCGTCAGCCTTGGGGGCAAGCACCTTTATCCACTGAACTGGATGGGGTAGATGGTACGTGTTTGCACTGTCGTGGTTTTCAGTGGACATGCCCTGCTATCTAGTTCTTCCAGACCTTTTCAACTTTCTGAAGAAGTCCACCTCCTTTTCAGACACTCTGTAATACTTAACCAGGCTTCTTTGTGTTCAGAGCAAGGCATTGAGGTCTAGATTTACATTTGATGTTTGTTTTGTAATACAACATGAGTCAGAGAAGTACTGAATGTAGCCCATGACAAAGGGAATCTTAGCAGATGTTCACGCTCTGTCTTCTCCAAGCTGTAGACTGCATAGGGACTTGTCATAATCTAGGAAAATGCCTGCTGAGAAGTTATATTTAATTCTATTCCAGGTAAAGAATAGTTGTGTTCATAAGATAATGTAGATAATAAATTGGTCTTTACATTTCTTGTTTGTTTCAAGAAGATTTAAATTTCTGGCACTGGACATGAACGTGTTCCTGCAAGTCCTCCCATGTCTTTATCCCATAGATGGATCTCTTGGAGGAAATGAACAGTCACACAGTCTGCAGCTTCCTCGATGGAAAGGTTGGTCACCCTGACCTCCGTGTGAGCAGTCAGGGCAGGAGTGCCATCCATTCTGGGCACTTTGCACGGTTGTGATGGTGCTGAAGGTGACAAACAGTGCGTGTGGTACCCTTGTAGTTACTGTAACTAGGAATCGCTGTCCTGTAATTAAAAAGCATCCCTACTTAGTTCTAACTCAATTCTAACATTTTTATGCAGATTTATTATACTTATTTTTTCTGGTATTGCTAACCGTTACAAATGTAACAATTATTTTCTTTCTTAGTCCAGAATTTGGGTTTTATTCTAGTGTGTAACTACCTGACATCATATAATCAGATATCTAATGTGTAGAAAAGCTGTGTGTTCATATTTCTGTAGTCTGTCCCCTTCACTTTAAAGGATCAGTGCCATCTGTAAGTTGATGTTCCATGCCACTTGCTTATCAGGAGTTTTTAAATAGATTTAGACTTTTATAACATGAAAATTTACTCTCTTGAGACATCCTCTTTTAATTCTTAATTTAAATATTAGGTTTCATAACCAAGCCTTTCCTGAGTAACCCAGCTATGGCATGTTATCCCAGCTTGTGTGACTGTCAGGAAGCTTAGATGATTAACAAAGTGAAAAGTCTTGATGCAAATCAGACAGGTTGGCCAAAGCAAGAAAGACTATGACAGCTAAACAGTGACATTTCTTCTTTCTTTACTTGTCATTGAAATGATAGTATCATGATTTATCAGTGTACATACATACTCTCTTCATTTTTATACTTATGAGATCAAAGATATCTTAGAAGGGAAATTTACTACTGGGGCTTATAGGTTAAAAAAATATCCTAAAAGATCCCAGGTAGCAAAACAAATGAGGGATAGAAGGGTATCCAACTTCCCATACCAAAACCAGGCTTCACGATTGCAAGAGACACTTATTTCTCTATTAGGTGTTTCCTGTGTCCTCAGCATGACTCTTGGTTGGGTCAGTTCCAGTTGTGCTGTGGTGACAACTGAAGAACTTCCTTTGAGTAGTAATTTCAGATATCTCAGCCCAGAGTCATCTGAGTGCAGTGTGTGGGCCTGGGGCATGAAGCAAGAGCATGTTGCAGAGGTTGTTCACCTCATGGCTGCCAGCATACAGAGGAAAAATGTCAGGGAAGGTCTTTCCCTTGCCCACCTCCAGTGACCTACATCTTCCAACAGACCCTGCCTTCTTTGTTATCTCCTCCCAGTAAAGCCATCTTAAAAATCCATCAAGGAATTGATCCGTTCATTAGATCAGAGTCCTCACTATCCAGTTACTTGCCCAAAGCCTCTAATACAAAGCCTATGAAGGACATTGCCTATTCAAAGCATTTACACCTATTTTGCAGATGGCAAAGTAGGCAAATATAACCTTGGCCCTCCCAACGTTATAGTCACATTGGATTGCTTGGCACTGAACCACTCATCCTAGCTCTTTCAGTCTGTTTCCTACACTTAGGGGGAGGCACATGTCTGAGATTCCCTAGAGTTCTAGATGCTAATCAGATTCTGCAGCTAAATGTGTTTGTGTATAGTTGGCATTCTCCCTGCTCCGGCAAGTCTAAGGACAGCTGTCCCCCCATCCCCCGCCATGCATGCTAGCAGTTGTCCATGACCTGTGTCTTCCCCCGTCCCCGTGTGCTAGCGGTTTTCTCTCTCCCCACCCACAAGCTAGTGGTTGTCTCCCCCCACACCCATGTGCTAGCGGTTGTCTCCCCACCCACGTGCTAGCCGTTGGCATGGAGCTCCAGTGGTAGCCACAGGGCTGATGATGGACCTAGCATGTTTATCTCATTGCAGCACCTGCTTGGGAAGCAGAGCAGCATGGCTCTGTCCCTGCATGTTCAGGGACCATTCTTGCAGGACCCATCCAGTGTTAAGCCTTCCACTTTTCCAGCCATGCTTGTAAGCTCCTGGTTTCTTTGTGACATGTATCTTTTTAAATACTCAAACAGGTTTCCTTCACTAAGCCCTTTCTGACATGTTTCACAGTTCAGAGTATCTTAGACAGTTCATGCTAAACTTAAAACACTGTCAACCAAAACTAGGTTTTGGTTGTAGTAGATTTTTTTTTCTTAAATACCACGTCTGAAAATTATAGTAGCAGAAAAAGGCTGAGAAGGTTAATTTTCTTTATATATGCTGGATACAACTTTAAATGTGTATATACTAGCTTACTCACTCTCTGAGATGGCTGCTGTGGCCTCAGTTTACCCAGAGTGGTATATGCAGCACTTGCCCTGACAGTCTGTCTTCAGCATATTGTGTATTGTCATTGTATCTAATACTAAATTTTGCCTAAAGGGATTTGAGTTATCAAGAAATGTTAATGGAAACAGCTTTAGTGTATGAATCAACTTTAGTGTCTTTTCTCTCAAGCAATTTGTTTTTCACAGTTAAAAAATTTCTTAGAATCCCTAAAGTTCAAGATCATGAACATATTTTATAAACACTTGAGTGAAATTATAGAAAAGATGAGAAGGTATCTTTCACTTTTAGGAATATCCTTCAGCCTCCTAAAGAGCAGAGGTTGTATGGAATGACTGTTTACATCTCTTCAAAATTCAGTTTAATGAACACTCAGCAAGGAATGCCGTAAATGTAAGGGAGACCCAAAGAGCAGGCTTTTCTTCAGAAATAATTAAGATGTCATCACAGTGTTACTTTCTCCTGCTGCTCACCCTACCTACCCTGCAGCCTTGAAATCCTTGTTTCACTATGCTTCGCACCTTGTGAAGAACCAGACATTGCGGTTACAGAGACAATGATAGTAATTCAGGCTCAGGAGCTGGGGTCACCCTTCAGTCATATCAGGAGGGCACTGGGAAGGTGAATTTAAGATACCAGCACTAGAAAGAACAATACTTGGGAGCCCAGAAGACACCAGCTAATGGCATGGTGTAGTGTTTATTTAAATCTGTTGAAAATAAGTACAGTCGGACATCACACCCATTTTGTCAGGACCTGAGTCTGTCTAACACCATGAGTCTAAATCCTGGAAAGCTATGGTTTGATCTTGTGCCACAGAATCTGCCCTTTCTCCTATCGTGGTTTTTCACTGTTATTTCCTGAGTATCCAAAACTACAGTGTGTCATTGCCAAGTTCTAAAACATTGGTTATATCTGATCATAATATTTAACATGAAACAAATGACATCATTGAGAAAACTCTAAAGATTCACTAATGGAGTAAAGGATCTTTCCAGAATTACCTACTCAAATTGCAACCAATTAAACTATTAAAAATCACCTTTACTAAAAATAATTTTACCTAAAATACTTGTAATGAAATTCAGTCTTGAATATTTTGAGATGGGTGTGAATGGAAAGTGGTTATATGTATTAAAAAATTAACTGTTTCATTACTTTTAGCAACTTTCAAATTTTTACATTTTAGATTTACTTTAAATATTAAGAAAATGGCCTTTGTTAGAAATTGAGAATATTTTGGGAAGAGAAAAATGAAAACATGTTAAGAGGGGTTGATATTGTTGTGACAATGAGAATTATCCAGTGTTAGGTAGGTTAAGTTTCCTTTTGATTTGTTTTATTTAAACAGATTATGTCACCAAAGACATGATGTTGTTGGGCACCTTCTGTTGACTGAGGTTTCTGTCCCACCCGGTCCTGCAGCCATTAAGTCCCAAAGAATCACACAGAGGTCTACATTAGTTATAAACTGATTGGCCAATTAGTTCAGGTTTCTTATTTACTAATTCTTATAACTTACATTAGCCCGTAATTCTTGTTTGAGTTAGCCACGTGGCTTGGTACCTTTTTTGGCAAGGCAGTCACATCTTGCTTCCTCTGAGGCTGGGTCACGACTGCAGACCGAAACTTCTCTCTTTTCAGAATTCTCGTTGCCCCACCTCTACTTCCTGCCTGGTCGCCCCACCTATATTTCCTGCCTGGCTACTGGCCAATCAGCATTTTATTAAAAATAATACAAGTGACAGGATAAAAGATCATTGTCACATAGCAACATGAGAACGAAATTTTTAGAAACTGACTAATATCTCCAATTTCATTGATCCTTTAGGAACAGATGCTTGGGAAAATGTACCAAGTGGCCTATTACCTCTGTTCACGGATGTGTTCATAGCATCTTCCCACTCAGCTATCCTGGAGCTTACACTGTGAAATGACAGGAAGTGAGAAGATAATATTAACAGATTTTTCCAGAGCAGTGCTTCATGAGCTAAAAGGTTTCTGTAGGTAGTTGCTTTTCATTTCTTTGCAACTTCTTTTAGTGCTCTATGAAGACAGGTTTAAGATTACATCTCATGTAATAATTGAGGGAGCTGGAGGATTCCCTGTGAAACTTCATTAGGGTTCTCAAAAATAACCTTCTTTATTCGTGTTTTAATAAATGTATAAATCCTATTTTTGCCATTTCATTTGTCAGTAACTTATATAACAAAATTTGAATCAGAAGCAATTTTCAAATAGTCTCTTTTGTGGCTGTCTTGATTAGGGTTTCTATTGTTGTGATAAAAAACCATGACCAAGAGCAACTTGGGTAGGAAAGGGTTTATCTTACACTTCCGTGTAACAGTCCATAATGACGGGAAGTCAGGGCAGGATCTGACATCAAGAAGCTGAAGGCAGGAACAGAGGAGAAGGCCGTGGAAGAACTCTGTTTATTGGCTTGCTCCTCCTGGCTTGTTCTGAAGGAGACAAGGGAAGGACAAGGGAAAGCCTCTTCACCCCTAGAGTCCCCTTTGAACAAGATTAAACAGCACTTGAGTTTATCAATATAATGTTTCTTATACTCTCCTTTTGAGATAGTCTTGAATAAAATAATGTTTTTCATATTCTTTTAACAATTGCCAGACTCTATATTTTCTTCAACCTTCTGCCTTCTTTTCTTATCCAGTGCCTTGTCTAGTGCAGTGAACAGATCTCAGAGGGAAAGCATTCACTCTCTTAAGACTAAGAATATTAGCTGTGACGTTTTCATACATGCCCTTACTAGTTGAGGAAGCTCCCTTTAGTTCCTGATTTACTGTATTTATTGAGATAGAAATTTTGCCCTTTGTTCTGTTCTGGTGGTTGTATTATATCTGCTAAATGTTTGTATGGAGGAGTGCACATGTGTGTGTGCACGCGTGTGTGGTGAGCATGTGGACAACTGGTGTTGGCACACAAGTGTTACACACTGTTTGTTTGAAAGTTTGCTCTATAGGCCAGGCTAGCTGGATCTCAAGCAACCAGGGATTTGCCTATTTCTGCCCCTCAGCTTACTATCACTGGCATAGGCACCAGCTTTTTATGTGGGTTTCTGGTATTCAAAATGAGATCATGACATTTGCAAGGCGTGTTCTTTACCAATTGAGCCATCTCTTAGCCTATTGCTGTTTTCTGTTAGCTTCACCTAACATTCCTGAATAAATCCTATTTTGTTGTGACAGCTTGGTAGTATTTTAAGGATTCTTTTATGGTACTCATAAAAGATATAAGTGTTTAGTATGCTTTTCTTCTATTGCCTTTGCTATGTTCTGGTATTTTACTCTCAAGAGTGAACTAGAAAATGGTTTCTCCTCTCGTGTTTTGTTTTGTTTTGTTGAAGTTTTTAAGTGTTTGCTGATGTATTAGTGCAGCAGTCACAAAAGACCAAAATGCAGGCAGCTCACAGCAACAGACTTTTCCTTTGTAGAAGGTTTGAAATTGGGGCTGGCAAGTGCTGGTTCTCTCAGAAGTCAGCTCGCAAGGGCTGTGTCACGTGTCTTCACGTGGCGCCCTTCCTGTGTATCTTAGTGGCCGTTTTCTCTTCCAACAAGAGTGCTAGCATTGGACCGGGGCCCAACTTTTCCAGTGCTCACCTCCTTCTGAGACATATGTAGTCTCCAAAGACCTTGTTTTCAAGTATGTCCACACCAGCTGCAGCAGTCTTATGATTTGAACATTTCTTTGCAGGAAATACCTTTGCTCTGCAATAGATAGAGCTATCTGTGAAGTCACCTAGAACAGGGATTTACTTCTTGGGAAGTCTGAGTTTCCCCTGGTGTGATTAGTAATTCAGTTTTCTTACTTATGTATTCAGGTATTTCCATTCCCTTTTAAGTCATTTCAGAAGCTTATGTACTTATAAGAATTTTTGCAATTTAAGTGTCTAATTTATTGAATTTCAAGTAGTAGTCCCTCCCTCACTAGCCAGTTTACTTCTAGAGGTTCATAATAACGGCCCTGTTTTCATAGTTGATTTTGGTAATTGCAATTTTGTCTCTTATTTTCTTGGTCTCTCCAGTTAGATGTTTGTCAGTTTTCTTGGCCTTTTCAAAGAATCAAAATGTTTATTTTGTTGGGTTTTTCCTGTTGCCCTTATAAAGCCTTCCACTCCTCTCTCTGTTTAGATTCCTGTCTTACTACTGTGGCCATGGTGTCTTCATTTTCTGAGCTATGTTTTATGTTGTTAGAGAATTTGATGATTTGAGAGTGAACTTTCTTAATAAGGGCACATGTGGCTATAAGCCTCTTTGAACTAACTTTTGCTGCATCTCATATGACATGTTTTGTTTTCATTTTCATTTGTCTCAAAATACTAATTTATTTTTTATTTCACCTTTGAACCATTATAGTTATTTACAGATGTGCCAGTTAATGTACATGTTTGTGAATTCTCAAGTTTCCTTCTGTTAATGATTTCTAATTTAATCATCTTAGAAAATTTGAGACTTATTTTTTGGCCTAAGCAATTGTCTTTCCTCATTTGCCCACAGAAATCATTCCGTACGCTCTTGAAAAGAAGTCTCTCCAGTGTCTGCAGATAACTGTGAGGCTCTGTTGCTGCACAGTGCTTGAGTCTTCTCATGCCCCATTGCTCTTTCTGAAAGAAAAAAGGGAGCATTGTTGACTTCACCTGTTACTGTAGAATTGGCTTTGTTTTAGCAGTTACGTCAATTGTTGCTTTCATTTGGAGGCTACATCACTGGGTGACATTTTTATCATTTCTTCGTATATATTTAGGCTGATTCTAGTATAGCCATTCTAATTCTCTTTTTGTTTATGCTTGCATGATTTTTCTTTTTTTTAATCACTTTTTACTGTGCCCTTAAATCTAAAAAAGAGCTCTAATAGATGTAATGTTTTTGTGACCCATTGTTTGAAATATATTCCGCCAGTCCTTGACTTGGGATTGGAATGTTTAGTCCATCTACATTCAGTGTGGTTACTGTTGACTAAAGTGCCATCTTACCGTTTGTTTTCTGTCTTACTCCTTGTCTCTCTTCTTTTTCATTGCAGATTTGTTTTGTGTTAGGTATTTTCTAGTATGCTGCCTTATTTACCTTTCTACTACTCTGTTTTTCAAGTTATTTTCTTAGTGAGTTTTCTGGGAATGATAATTAACATCTTAATTTAAAATAATCTAATTCATGTGAGCGCCAACCTAATTTTAGTAGTATGTAAAATTTGCTTAGTGTGTGTCCCATCAATTTCCCTTCTCCATTTTTGCTGTTATTATCATACAAATTTCTCTGTATATATTAGACATTTGTTAACAAATGTTTAGATTTATTGCTTTATTCAATGTCTTTTAAATTGGATAGTAAAGAGTTACATATTGTTTTCCTATTCCTGCCTTAACAAGTTATGAAAAACATAAAATTTCTTACCTTGTAAGTTTGAAGAACATTAGTCCCAAATTGTCAGCCAGGAATAGATTCCGTCTGGAAATGGCAAAAAAGGACCTTGCTTTGTGTTTCCTTTTCTGTCTTCTAAAGATCCCCTCGTGCTTTCTTGGCTCATGCTCCCTTTCTTCATCCTCCAAGCCAAGAGCAAGGGTGTTCTGACCTCACTCTCTCATTGCCTCTATTTCCCAACTCTTTCTGACAAAGGGAGAAACGATGTGCCTCTTACAACGGTGATGCTGACCCTTAGAAGATCTTTCATCAGGTCTACAAAGTTGTTCATATAAGGTAGCACGTACAGGTTCTTAGGCTTTTGAACTCTGCAAGTCTGCTGCTCCTAACCCTTTCTGAGCAGTTCTGCTGGCTGGGGACCAAGTATGCAAATATACGAGCCTATGGGCCCATTCTCATTCTAACCACCACATTCCACTCCCTACCCCCCAGAGACCTGTGGCCATATCATAATACAAAATACATTCAGTCAAACTTCAAAAGTCCACATTTTTTTTTCAGTCTCAATAAAATTTACAAGTCCAAAGTCTCTTCTTTTGAGACTCAAAGCAATCCCTTTCTCTCTCTCTCTCTCTCTCTCTCTCTCTCTCTCTCTCTCTCTCTCTCTCTCTCTCTCTCTCTCTGGTTTGTTGAGACAGGGTTTCTATGTCTATATAGCTTTGGAGCCTGTCCCAGAACTAGCTCTTGTAGACTAGGCTGGCCTCAAACTCACAGAGATCTGCCTGCCTCTACCTCCCAAGTGCATGTGCCACCACCACCCAGCCTCAAGGCAATCTCTTAGTTGTAATCCCCTATAAAAGCACATTACATACTTCCAACATACAATGACACAGAATACACATTACCATTTCCAAAAAGGAGGAAAGGAAACTTGTGAGAAACTACTGGACTGAAACAAGACCAATATGCAGCAGGGCAAACTCCAGTCCTGTAGCTCTCTGTCCAATATTAAAGGGCTTAAATGTTCCCACCCTTCCAAATTTGGTGACTACAATACACTTCTCTCTTGTGAGCGAGCTCCACCCCATATCTGCAGCTCTACTTGGCAGATACCCCAGTACTCTGGCACCTCTAACACAATCCACGCTTTGTTTTCACAGCTTCATGCAATGGCCTCTCAGGACCTCCACTCAGGGGCTCCTCTGCCACATGCCCAGCCTCAGATGCTTTTCCCAACCACAGAGGAAGATTCCATAATCCCTTTCCTGTATCCTTATTGACACCAGAACCACATGACCAATGCTGCCAACTTGGGCTGACTGCTTGGAATAGAGGCTAACCCCCTCCTTGAATTACATTTGTATAAGCTTTAATTTGTTAGTATTTTTTGGTTACAGAAAATTCCTCAGGCATTTCTTTCAACAAATTGGTAACTTAGTTTGGTGGGATATTTCCCTGAGGGCACCATTCCCTTAATCCCATTTCACATTGGGACTTTCTTTAATCTTCTCATCTCAAACATGAGCCTTGGCTCCAACATTGAACTTCCTGGTTCTTTTCCCTTAAAACTGTACATCTTGTATGTTCTTTTTGCCCTGCTTGCTCTTTTCCATTGTGGACCTGCATAAGAGTGATTTCTAAAAAAACATGCAACAGAATCAATACCAGGCTGTCTTGAAATCACCCCTGCCAACAAATTAGTTCAAATGCTTCAGTTTTGTCTCACGCATACACATTCTTATGACAAGGGCAAATAAGGCAGCCACATTCTTTTCCAAGATACAGTAAGAATGACAGTAGCTGAAACCTCTTAGGTTAAGCCTCCAGAGTTCACATTTCTCTTAAATCTATTGTCTTCCAGGCTCCTACTAGGATGTCCCATTAAGCCCCTGCTAACAGCATTCAATCATTTTTTTAGTTCAAAATCCCAAAGTCTTTCATATTCTTCCAAAAACCACGATGATCAGGTCTATCATAGCACCCACTCCCGGTACCAACTTCTGTCTCAGTTACTTTTCTGTTGCTGTGATAAGTCACCATGACCAAGGAAAATTACAGGAGAAAACGTTTATTTAAGCCTATAGTTTCAGAGGGTTACCATTCGTGACCATCAGGATGGGGAGCATGGCAGCAAGGTGCCAGGCTGGTGCTGGAGCTAAGAGCTTGATCCATAGCTTGAGATAAAGAGAAACACTGAGAAGGGAGGGGAACCTGTGACACAGCTCCTCCAACACGGGCACAGCTCTTAATCCTTCCCAAACAGCTCCACCAACTGGGGACCATTATGCAAATATATGAGGAGCCTATAAGGCCTTTGTCCTTCAAACCATCACAGATGGATTTCACCAAACTGGGATGTTCTCAATCATATTTTTTGAGATGTCTCCTATACCTTCTCTTCCTTCCTCTCAGAATTTGGATACATCATGCTTGATGATGTTTCTCACGGCTTGTGAAGCTCTCTTCTCTTTCTTGTTTTTTTCTCGCTCTTGGGCTGGAAATTCTCAAATCACTTAACCTTCCAGTTCAGTGTTGTTGATCTCTTTATTGAATTTCTTGTGTCAGTTATAGTTTTCAAATCAGAGGTTTTAAACAGTCATTACATCTCTTTATAAATAATCTATATTAATGTGGTTTCCATTAGCTATTTGACTATGATTAAAAGATGAGTTGTAGGAGCTGCAGAAATGACTCAGAGGTTAAAGGTGTTGGCTGTGCTTCTGGAGGATCCTTGCTCCATGCTGGTGGCTGAGAATCACTTGTTACCAATGTGCGAGGGGATCCTGTGCCCTCTATGGGTGCTGCACTTGTGTACACAAACCCACTTAGATACGTAATTTAATTTTTTTGATTTACAAAATAAAAATAAAATTTCTGATGTGCAGTCTTCTCCTGAAGCCCATTTGTGGTCTTCCACAGCTTCTGCTGAGGTTTTGGTGTTTTGTTTTGTTTTTATGTCTTATAACCTTTTTCTTCTTAAAAAAAAAAGTGGAAATTTAAGTATTAACAAACCTATGTCTATAAGTGAGCTCCCATCTCCCAGTTTATTGTTGCTTTTACCCTCATTATTGCTGCTTTTTGCTTGAAGACAGATTAATTCTGTAAACTCTGTTTATCATGTGCCGTTGCCACATCCTGGTCACTTTGGTAGTCAGCCAATGATTAGACTCATATTCCCTAAAAGCCTCGAATCATTAATTCCCCACGCATTTTATGGGGCTACATGTGTTGTAATATACCTTTAGTGTTCCTAAAGCCAGTTTATAACTGCCTTAGCTTTCACCTCCTGACTGCCCAGAGCCTCAGGTCTCTGGAAGTGTGGAGTAGGACCTTCATAGAGGAGGTCTTGTCAGGGCATATGCACAACCGTACCTCTGGATCCCTAAGAAGGTGTCCACTTGTTAAAATATCTCACTTCACAATTTTCCATCTATTTTCATGAGCCTCCTCTTAACTTCAGCTGGAAATGTGACTTGTGGTTACAGCATTAAACAGTCCCAGGAATTGTAACCAGCCTTTGTCCTAAGGATACAGCTGTTATGATCACATAGCTCAAGCCCAAAGCCAAGAGAGATGGAGACCAAACCTTGAGCATAGAACTTTCCTGGGAACTATGAGGCAAGTTGTGTCAGGACAGTTCTCTGAGAAGGCCGCTGGTCAATCCAGCCCATCTCTCTTGCTCAGTGTCTTTTCAGCTTGCTCCCCCTTTGTAAGATGGCAAACTAGGAAACTAAATTTTCAGTGCTGTAGAGCTCATTGTTCTTATGGTAATCAGTTATTTTCCTTGTGAAAACACTTCTCAGACTGCTAGTTTTTAGTTAGCTCAGATTGCTGAAAAAGTTTATTTTCACAACATTTTGCTGATGCTTAGATGCTCGTGTGGAGCAGAGCACTTTGAGAAGTGCTTACTGCACTGTTCTGGCATTAAGTCTTTTGAGTAGAGATATGTCACTATCAAGGCCAGTTTTGTGGAAGTCTATTTTACTCATGTCTAATGTTCTTACTTTGGCATGGGCATTGGTAAGTAGGATGTGATAACCTGATCCCCCCAGTCATCCAGTTAAGGAAGACCTGAGATGATCAGAGGAGCCAACCAAGGCCAGAAGTTCAGAGAATCAGAAATAACAGATGGCGTAGCCATGGAGGAAGCCTGACTGAGTGTAGAGGAATTCTGTCATGTCTGCTTTTTACACACCCACCCCCAATTTCCTCCATATACAACCTTGGGGGCATGCACAGTACAGTACACAAAAAGCAGAGAATGGGGCAGAGAATGGGGCAAAAATAGCTATGATACCAATATGTTATGGAAATAAAATCATATAGTAATGTGTTTTAAAAGCACTACATTGCCTCATATAATCTTATAACTGGGCAAGATAGGAACAAGATAACAAGCATGTCATGTACGTAGAAAGCAGTTGGAATCTCAGTAGGCAGCTGCTTTCAGTGGTAGGACTCCATAATAGGTCGAGATGCTACAGAGGTCTTCTCATCTCTCAGTAACAGGTTATGTCTGCCAAAGGTTGTGATGATTTCCCCTTTGTGTTTGTTTTCTGGGACAGCTTCACTGTGAGCTAAACGCACAATCCTGCTGCCTCAGCCACCCACATACTGGGATTGCAAGTATGTGCCATCACACCTGGCTCTAAAATACATTCTAGACTCTTCCCATCAGCCTGGAGCATGTGGAGGCCTGCTGAAAACAGAACGTCTAGAGGGCAGCTATGCCTAGAAGGCTGTGGTGCATTGTAGTGGAACCAAAGAAAGCACACCGTTCTTCTTACAATGTAAAAATTATACTGGAGATGAAACCCAATTCTCCATGGGCCAGAGATGTGCTGATGTAGATTAAGCAAAAAAATCCAAACAAGAGACAAAAAAAAACAAGCAGCACAGTGGCTACTGTGGTAAAGCAGGAAAAACCCCAGTGATTGGAGAAAGATAACTCAGGCCCTGTAACAGATGATGCGGATTCTGAAACAGCATTCCTACACAGACCACCGGACACAGAATCTGTGTGATGCTGTACTCTGCATGGGTTTAACTAATGAAAGTAAATAAATAAAAATGTGGACTCCTAGAGGAAAATTTCCCAGCTCTGGTCTGTTGGGTGAGACTGAAAGAGTATGCCCAAGATTCGCAGAAAATACAGTTTAACACCGTCTCAGTCAGGATTTTATCGTTGTGAAGAGAACCGTGACCACAGCCACTCTCGTAAAGGAAACCATTAATGGGGCTGGCTTACAGTTGAGAGGTTTAGTCCATTGTCACCATGGTGGCACAGGGTGCTGGAGGAAGAGCGGAGAGCGCTCCGTCCTGTCTGCGGGCAGCAGAGGTAGACTGTAGCACACTCCGCAGAGCTTGAGGAGAGGAAGCCTCAGAGCCCACCCCACAGTGACACACTCTTCCAACAAGGCCACACCTCCTAATAGTGCCACTCCCTGTGGGGGCCACTTTCTTTGAAACTACCACAGACACTTTGCAACACCAAAAATACAAATGATCTTCTAATGTGGGGACCTCAAAATCCATAGTCTGTTGGTTTACTGGAAAATTTTGAGGACTGATCATTGCAGAGTTGAGCTTCGCACCTGTTTTCCAGCAGGTGTCAGCATTACTTTAAACAGCGACCATGGTCGGCTCTGTGGAAGGGGCCGCCTCTGCGCTCACAGCCTGCTGTTGGCATGAACTGATGGGAATGTGCCGTGTCTGTCTAGAGCTGCAGTCAGTATTTTACCGTCTACACTTCATTGTGGTGATCATCTATGGGAGTACTAACCTACAATAACTAAAGAACAAAAGCTTTCCATTCTCAGAAGACTCTAAATATTTTAAAGAAACTGGGTCAACAGGGGGCAGCACAATCTTAGGATTTTTAATTTTGATCATGACCATTCAGAACAAGATACAAATTTCCTGTGGTAGGGGCGTTGTCAAACATAAAATCCGTCTATGTCAAATAAGTTATGATTTATAGCCCAACTATATAAAGCAGATAAAGTGATATTTTACTTAAAAATAGTACTTTATAGTATTTACTTATATTAAACACTGAAAATAACAGACTTACTTTAAACAAAAAATTTATAAGAAAATTTTCTAGAAAGTACTATGGCAGCCTTCCATTTACAGATGAGAAAATGGAACCCTATGAAATCTTACAGCACACCAAGGCTCATAGGCACAGAGTCTTAGTCTTGCACAAGAGCTCAGTGCCTGAGAACCCGCAACTGCACAGTGGTGAGTAGTGCACTTTGGTGTCATTGCACCACTGATATTCAATCCTGTCCACTTCTTTGGCTTTCGTTGTGCATCTTAGAGGAAATGCTGATTTACACTGGTGGATTAGAAATGGTAACTTCAAGTCCTTATTCTGCAGCCTCCAAATTTGTGTTAATTAAGTAAATGTCAGGAAGATGTTTAGCACATGGTAGAAAGGGCAGCACGTTGAATCTGATAGAAATGAATGTTGCTGCTTTTTTTTTTAAATATTTATTTATTATGTATACAATATTCTGTCTGTGTGTATGTCTGCAGGCCAGAAGAGGGCACCAGACCTCATTCCAGATGGTTGTGAGCCACCAGGTGGTTGCCGGGAATTGAACTCAGGACCTTTGGAAGAGCAGGCAATGCTCTTAACCACTGAGCCATCTCTCCAGCCCCCTTGCTACTTTGTAATATGTTGGAAAGCAGTGTAGTGACACAAGCAGTGAGTATAGCTGTCGCACACCGTCCGGGGGAGCTGAAGCATGGAGTCCCAGCATGCAGTGAGCAGATAGAAGCCCGTGTTCCACATCTGCTTACCTTACACTGTGCTGCTTCTCCTATTACTCACTTATTTCCCCTATTGCTTGTATCTTCTATTTTAAATAGCTATACTTATATTTTAAAAATGAAATCCAGTAGAATCCAGAAAGTACAGTTATGGGTAACAATATCATCCAAAATATAAATAATGTTTGGAAGTAGTTCAGGGGCTAGGGGCTTCATAGTCTAATTGCCATTTGAATTCACTTTCTAATAGTAAAAACATAATACACATATTCAGATAATCTCATTTAGAACATTCATTAATAGAAACATTCTGTGCATTTAAAATACACCACCTGGAGGCTGGAGATGTGACTTAGCAGCTAACAGCACACATTGCTCTTGTAGGGGACTCAAGTTTGGCTCCCAGAGACCATGTCAGGTGGCTCACAAACCCCTTTATCTCCAGTTTGAGGCACCTACATTCATATGTACAGATACACACAATTAAAAATTAGATTTTTAAAAGAATACACCAACCTGTGCAAGAATAACCAATTGTAGCTCACTATATAATCCAGTGGCCACTTTGAACAAGCTTACCCTCCAATGTGTCTGTGAAGTCATGTCTGGAGGGCAGAGCTATTACTAAGGTAGCAGCCAGCCTGTGTTGCAAAGTCTCAGAAAGGAAGCTTTTTCATTTTTCAGGAATATAATAGCTCATATAGGACAGAAAGTAATTACCTTAGAGCCAGTTCCTGAGTGTGTTAAAGCACTAGTAACAGGAGTCCTGTATGGTTATTTCTGCTGTAACATGTCCACATTGCCAAAGCTGATTGTAATGCAACCTTTTTTTTTCTATTTTGTTTTGTTTTGAGATGGGTCTCACTTAGCCCAGGTTGTCGCTGAACTCAGTGTGTAGCTGAAGATGACCTTGAACTACTCTCCCTCTTCCTGCCACCTCACAAGTGTGTAAAATATGTGTGAAGGCAGGCTGTGGGGCCTCTGTAGGGGAGGCATCTGCTAATAGCATATCCAAGGAGTTGTGATCCCTGTCTGGACACTCAGCTGTGCTGTGTGAAATTCCCCTGATTGTTGTGACAGATGTGTTCCGTGCCAGGTCAGGTGCACACAGCTGCCCCTTCATCTTCTGCCCGTCAGCGTTCACACTCTGCAGCCATCAGCCTAGGAAGCACTGGGGCAGCTGGGGTCTGCCTGAGAGGCTGCGAGTGTGAACCAGCAGTGAGGTCAGCAGAAGTGCTCGCCTGCCTGCTCGTCTGACAAGCCCTTCTTGTGCCTCCTGATGTCTCTCTAAAGCCAGCCTCAAATTCTGAGACATTGAATCCCACAGCGTTTGGTCCTATTCCACATTATTTTGTCATGCACAGAACGGGCTTGCCACAGCCTTCCCGCTGAGTCTTTCCAAGTAGCTATTTTGTTATATTATTGTTTCAGCAACTATGAGAATGCGGACACAAATAAAATTCAGTCACAAATAAATTGGGATTATGAGATGTGTTTTTACTGAACAGCTGGACGTGGTGGCACATGCCTTTTTATCCCAGCACTGGGGAGGCAGAGGCAGTCTGATCCCTGTTAGTGTGAGGAGCCTGCCCTATAATAGTAAGTTCCAGACCAGCCTGAACTACGTAGTGAGAGCTACACAACAAACCACTGAACAGCCTGAAAATATAAGTATTGTATTAATTACTGCGGTGTAATTGATTTTTCTGGTGGATTCTGTCCCCACTGCTTTTATCCCTAAGTGAAATTGATTTTATTGCCATTAAAGAAGCCAAACCTATGATATACAGAATTCCCACAGAAGTAAGTCCATGGGAAGTGAACTTACACTTAGAAAAGCTTAAATCGGAAGAAATGACCCACTGAATGACAACAGCATCCCCGAAATAACAATGTTTGGGCACTCTATAGTTCACCTACCATGCTGGGGACATTTCTAGACAACACAGGCTGTCGAGGAGAAAAGAGATAAGAGAAGAAATGAATAGAAGACAACAATATTGATAAGAGAAGAAATGAACAGAAGACAACAATATTGGGGAAGGAGATGCAACCAATGAGCAACTGGAACTGCTAGAATGCGTAAGTCCTTAAAACCCAATCAGATGGCTCCATGGGTAAAGTGCTGCTGGGCAAACATGGGGACTTGAATTCAGATCCCCAGGGCTCCAGCAGTGCTATGGGCAGAAGAGATAGGAGGACAGCCTGGCGTACACAGCAGTGAGCAAGAGACCCTGTCTCAAAGTAGAAGACCAGACTGACACCAGGGTTGTACCCTAACCTCCACATATATCCTGTGGCTGTGCGCTCACATAGGAGCACACGTGCACACAAGTTAAAAGACTGCTTTTTGTTTGGTTGGTTGGTTGGGTTTTTTTGTTGTTGTTGTTGTTTTCGAGACAGGGTTTCTCTGTAGCTTTTGGAGCCTGTCCTGGCACTTGCTCTGTACACCAGGCTGGTCTTGAACTCACTGAGATCTGCCTGCCTTCCTTCCAAGTGCTGGGATTAAAGGTGTGTGCCACCACCACCTGGCTAAAAGGCAGGCGGATCTCTGTGAGTTAGAGGCCAATATGGTCTACAAGAGCTAGTTCCAGGACAGGCTCCAAAACAGCAGAGCAACCCTGTCTCATAAACAAAACAAAACAAAAAAGAACTTTATAAATAGTAAAATAAAATAAAAGAGTGCCTTTTAAGGAATTTTTAAGGCATGAGAAATTTAAAGGGCAGACTGAAAATGCTGAGCACGTTTTCTAAGAAGAACTCCAGAATGAGAAACAAGTTATGAAAATGGACAGCTCATCAGATGGAGGAAATATGGCCCCAAATGGGAAGACTGAAATTGCTCCACATCGAAAAGAACAGCAGTCAAATAATGAAACTCCAAAGGTAGAAGGGAAATGGTCCAAGTGAGCACAGGGACTGTGTGATAGAGCAACAGTCACTACCCCAGGCTTCCCAACAGCCCTGCGGAAGGCAAGGACCATGCAGGGGTGCAGAGTAACTAGAAATCTCCATTCTCATACCGTCTAAACCATCACTCAACATGGAGAGGAAACTCCAGATATTCCCCAGGCAACCCGGAGACCTCCACTCATAGATCATTGCTCAAATAATGATTATAGCACACATTTGTCAGGAACACATTGTGTTCAAAGGAAAGAATGAAAAGGCTGTTAAACGCATAGAAAAGTCTGTATAAGCAGAAGTAGGTTAAGCCGAGAAAAACTGGCAAGGACACAATTATTTCAGCAATAATAGGGTCAACTTACTATATGCTTGTCCAACCTCTGCCCAATAATCCTAAAATATGTGCTTTCTTTAAATAGCCATAGAACATCCATAAAAGCCAACTATATGCTACACGAAAGGAAGTCCTCCACAAATATCATGAACCACTATCGTAAAACTTCATTCTTTAACCACATTGTAATGAAATGAGAAAATGGTTCAACAAAGACCTCTAAAGTGTCCAGCATATTTGCCATATGTTTTAGGTTTTTGGTATACATTAATGAGAATGGAATTTTATCATCTATGGAATGTATCTCCAAGAAAGGCTGAGCGCATGTAACAACACTGTGGTGGGTGTGTGGTATGCAACCGTTGGAAAGTACTGTTTAAATGGAGGTCAGGGTGAGGGCCAGGAGTGTGGCTGTTCATGGACACCTGGAGTAGGTAGGAGGCCGCCACGTACAACCTGGGGAGAAATGCTGCATACGCAAGAGTAGCCACCTGGGCATGGAGCATTTGTGCTGAGTTCCAGATCATGAAGCTAAAACACCTCAATTGCAGAGTAGAGATGAGGTTGTAAGAGGCCATTCCCCACCCAGATCTATGTTTCCCAACACACACACAAATTAAAAGCATTTTGAGTTAACCCTGGGTCAGAGAATAAGACATGGCAGAAGTTCAGAAAAAAAAAGCGCTGTTCATCTTGTGGAGTATACTTCGAACAACTATGTTTGGTCTTAAATGCAAAGCCAGCCATGGTGGTACACTTGTAATGTCAGCACCGGTAAGGTGGAGGATAAAGAGTGCTCGGGACTAGAGGTATGTGCCGCCATGAAGATAGAGGAAACTGCCAGGCAGGCCTTGAACTTGCCATTCCCCTGCCTCAACTGAGAAGCTGGGGTGACTGCCCTGAGCCACCAGGCTCTGTTCCTTCTTTTCCTCTTGCTTGGCGAGGAGCCCAGAAGAGGTCATCGCAACTGGGGCATCGCCCTGCTCAGAGCATGGGTAATGGTCCCCACAAAAAGCCCTCAAGAGGGAAGCAGGGGCAGATGGCTCAGTTGATCATGCTTTAGTGATCAAACACCCGTATCTTTCTCTTGTGGCCACAGTGCCCAGATTTTATCTGAGGTACTCAACCTGCTACTGCATTGTCCAGTTTTGTTACTATAATAAAATACCCAAGGCGTCAGTATAGAAAAGGGGTGTGTTTAGCTCATAGTTTTGGAGGTTGAAAAGCCCATTAGCATGGGCCAGACTCTGTGAGGGTCCCTCTTGACTGCAGCACATCATGTGTGTTTCAGGGGACAGAGAGCGTCTCTCCTCTCTATCCCTAGAATTCACCAGAGTGACCTGTTTTAAACACTAGTCTTATGCCATTAATTTATAACATTGGAGTTTAAACTCCTGTATAAGTTGGGAGTGGGGACCATGTTCAACCCATATGCAACTTTTTCTCCCAAACTCTTGAAGTGATTTCCTGGCCCTGACTATCCAGTTCTGCAGGCCACAAGCTCTCAGAAAGCTTGTTCTCTTTCTCACAACTCAGAAGGAGAGTGCCTGAGGGGACAAGCCTGGGGAAGAGAGGAGGAAGGACAGTTGGGGGGGGAGCCTGGACCCGCTGAGCTTCCTGGGTCACTTACAACCTGAATCACACCAGTGCAGCCCAGTTTGAGGCAGACTGTCTTCCACCGCTCTCCTTTGCAGCTCCACTGGGTATTTCTCTAGCAGCCCCAACTGGCTGCTTGCTCTCTCCTGAAATCGCCTCTGGTGTCACAGGGGACGAGCTTGTCTTACTTGGCAGTACCCTTTGTGCTCCCATCACCCGTTTTTGGTGTAATGAAAACTTTTCATATATAAATAAAATTGGAATATGAATGCTGTCTTCCAGCCATAGTGAGAATAAATTCAAGAGATTATTTAAATTTACATTAATTATTATACAGTTCAGTTTAAACTTTAACATTTTGAGTGTAAGTAGACAGGTAAGCTAAATCTACTTAGTGCCAATGAGAAGCCCAGTATGTTTAGTCTGTGGGAATTCTGTTGCACATCAAATGGCTGTTGTAGATGTTTGCTTGATTTAAAGCTATAAACACCATTAAGGCCCTGCACGATGATTCTGGGTGCCATTAACACCTTAGAGAGTTCACTCATCTGTCAGGAATTTTAAGATTTTTTTCTCTCCTCACAGCACTGATAATAATTCTTCACCCTCTGGCAAAAAGATGCAAGGTGGGGGATGTTTGACTTTTGGGAGCCTCTGGTGCCCTTCATTTATGCCAGGTTAGTATTGGTTCAAATTTGTGTGGCTCAGATTAAATTACCTACAGTTAGTGGCACCTGGGCAAGCCCTGTTCTAAACTCATGACAGGGTCTGCGGATTGACCAGAGGTAGAATGAAGGAGGCACATCAGCGTGGAGTCTACTCTTGCCCCTCGCTCTGTGTGCCGCCTCTCCATTTTTCAGTCTCTGTGGGCTCCTTGGACACTGCCTTTCTCTGATGGGCACTGATGCGAGGCCATCTGCTTCCCACGCTCTACTGTGGAATGCAGGATGAACTTGTAGAGGACAGCCTTTCCTGTGACTCAAGTGTTGTGGGGTTACACTCAGACCGACTCAATAAATTGTGATCATTGAGGATCTTAACACTCATCCTGTGGTGCTCAACAGTAACACGGCCAGGGAGGTGTGTCTCCCCAGAAGCACTCCTGGTGGCATTACGCTTGGCTGACAGGCAGCTATGGGTTTACATGTGTTCTAGCAGATTCAGGAAGTGTGTTCAAGCATGTTTTTGACACCATCTTCAGAAGCGACGATATAGCCTGACTGAAACTAAAACTGTTTTCTTCTCCAACTGTCAGAAAAGATATCAAACCATGGGGGTTTTACTCATGATTTAGGAATACAAACTATATATTCCTTTTGGCTCCTGCTCTGTAATTTTGAGGTATATTTGAAAAATGATATTTTATCTTCCTGAAGGCTAGACTAATTAGTTTGCTCAGATATGTGCTCATTCTTTTTTTATTACTTTACATAGCCAAGAGTAGATTTAAATTTGAAGATTTATCTAAAACATTAAAAAATTTAAGATTAAAAAATTTAGTATGTGCATATGTACAGTTGTGTGTGGATGTGCTGCAGTGCAGGTCTAGGGACCAGTGGGCAGCTGCCCTAAGTCATTCTCACCTGACACCAGCTAAGATTCATGGATCAAACTCAGGTTACTGAACTCCCATCCAGGAGTCTTTTCCTGCTGAAGCATCTCTCCAGCTTGAAGAGAGATAGCTTGAAATTTGCAAATTCTTTAATTACATTATTATATGGAGTAGCCTTCCTCTTTTCCTCCTCCCTCCATCCTCCCTTCCTATCTTCCTTTCATCTTTTCATTCATTATTTCTTTTCTCTGTGCCTGTTATTCTAGCTCTTGGCATTTCTCTGGGAATCTTCCAATAAAATTCTGAATATTTGTTTTATCGTTGTGTGTGTGTATATGTGTGTGTGTGTGTTTATATCAAGCAATCCCTTCTTAAATCTTTTTCTTATAAAAATCCAGTTCACTTCAAAAAGGGGAAAAAATAGAAATGAGACCACCCATTTATCACAAATATATACAGGTAAAATAAAAGCAAAGCCATTGCTCTGGGATCATCTATCACACCCCTCTAGAATTAAGCACAATTTACATGTATATTAATCACTTTCTTGCTGTTCTTTGTCTCCCTGCCCATCACACTTGAGAATCATGGGTTTAGTTTGCTAGCCGTCCTTCAGGTTGTTTGGTCTGGGCTTGTTTCTAACACACAAACGGAAGGACGTTAATGGGCGATCTACTAGGACCAACATTTCAATTACACTTGTAACATTATAATGGTTTTTACTGCAGTGAGGTACACTTGATGGAGGTGGGTCATCTGTTTATCTGTTGCTTTCATTGGTTAATTAATAAAGAAACTGCTTGGACTCTGATAGGACAGAAAATTAGGTAGGCGGAGTAGACAGAACAGAATGCTGGGAGAAAGAAGCTGAGTCAGGTCAGTTGCCATGATTCTCCCACTCCAGACAGACACAGGTTAAGATCTTCCCTGGTAAGACACCTCGTGGTGTTACAGGGATATTAGAAATGGGTTAGATCAATATGTAAGAGCTAACCAATAAGAGGCTGGAACTAATGGGCTAGGCAGTGTTTAAAAGAATACAGTTTCCATGTAATTATTTCAGATAAAGCTAGCCGTGCGGGCGGCCGGGTGCCAGGAACATAGCCCGCCGCTCGTATTACTACATACACCAGTCAACTGTATGAGCTTACCAGAACTCTCCTGTTCTGCCTTTTGGGTCTGGGGTGAGGAATGTCTCTCTGGGAATTATTCTTTCTTATCTCTTGGCGGCACTCCATACATCTTCACTGGGAATGTATAGATTAGGATTTCAAAGCCAGGGGTATGTATCGCTGGCATTTTTGAAAGTAGCATCTGCTTATACCCCACCAAAAAGGGGGTGGCTCCCATTCCTCTATGTCCATGCCACCCTAGGTATTCTTTTTGCCCATCTGTTGCACAGGTTCTAATTGGTATTAATAATAAAAACCCGGAGACAGATGTTAGCAGGTGAAAGCTAAAGGATCAGAGAAGCAGAGCAGCCACCCTTACCTAACCTCTACGACTCTCAGTCCCCAAAGAGAGACTGAGTTCCTTTCTCCACCCAGCCATATCAATTCCTGTCTGTACAGACCTCCAGACCTCTATGGTTAAATAATGGCTAGCTCCTCTCTCTGATCTTCAGACAAGCTTTATTTGTTATAGTACAAACAAAATATCACCACATTTTCCCTTTTTGTCTAAAATAAAAAAGGTTATAACTAATATAAGAAAAACTATATATAAGTACAATAACTATAATATATACAGATAAATACATCAACAATATCTAGTCAATTAGCAACTGACAAATTCAGAGGAAAATACTCCATATCTGTCTTATCTTGATTAGTCTAAAAGTTTGTACCTAATTCACTTTTTATTCTTTTAATGTCTCTCAACTATACACTTTATACCTCTTTAGTAAAATTCTTTTCTGAATGTGGTAACAAAGGAGAACTATAACTACAAAGTCTTAAACTCTATCAGATCCTGAGAAGGAAATAATACTGAGTAAGCAGGAAGTGCAAGCAAGCAACTTCCAAAAAATGTGAGAAATAACAGAAACAGCTGACTGCCTGAACAGTCACCTAAAGTTCCTCTGCAGCATTGAGGCATCCATCTTCAGCTTACAGGCCTAGACTATTCTACAGACTTTTCTATAAAGCAGGATTCTTGAGGGACTGTCCTACCTTGTCCTGGCAAGGCTTAGCAGTCACTCTCTTTGTGTCCCACATGTCCAATTTGGACAGCATACTGTCAGCAGTCGAGGCAAGGGCACTTTCTTGCCCAGTTGCTAACTTTTGGCACAAAGAAAGTAAACTCCATGGAGAGTTTCTTTGATGCCCATCATCTTCTCTGAAGTAGATTGGTGCTGCCAGAAGCAGACATGTCTCATTATCATAAAAAAAGAAACCTATGTTATTCAAACACCCTAAATGCTATATTCTGTAAATCTCTGAAGTGTTTGAAGATGACCTGTCTATCTAAAATATATCTTTTTGACCTTGGAAACATACCTAATATCACAAAAAAATTGGTTGTAATTATTAACTATTTACTTGCATTTCTTTGTATGCTAAGTAATTGGTAATAATAACTTTTTAAGGACTAGAAATTTGCAATACATTATTAAATGAGCTGTATAGGCACAATACCTTGAACAAGTTTTAAAATGTATGTGCATTATGTTCTAACAAAATTAATCTCAAATTTGTATCAATATACAAAGATCCATATCAGTGTAAAATATTTAAAACAAGTATTTGCTTTTTTGTTTAAAAGTAGATTCAGTAATGTACCATTCTATCCTATTTCTATATCCCTCTTTTTTCTTTTCAGAGTAAACTCAATAATCTATCTTTATATCCTACCATATCTATAGCCCCTCTTTTTTTCCAAACAGGAACTCTGAGTCTATTTTTTCCAGACTATTACCAATAACACCTTTGAACCAATTCCCTTAAACAGTGGCAAATATTTATAACCCAATGAAAGACCAAAAACCACCCACCCCATCTCTTGGTAATGTGGGCATTGTGTTCTTCCTGCTGTCGGAGGACAGCAGCATCTTTAGGGGATCCTGAAAAGAAAAATTTGGGTTAATTGTTAAGATGTACCATTTTATTGGGGACCTCTGTGATGTAGGTGGGTCTTCTTTTTATGTGTTGCTTTCATTGGTTAATTAATAAACTGCTTGGCCTGATAGGTCAGAACATAGGTGGGTAGAGTAGACAGAACAGAATGCTGGGAAGAAGGGAAGTGAGTCAGATACCATGATTCTTCGACCCAAGACTAGATGTAGGCTAGAATCTTCCTGGTAAGCTACTACCTCGTAGTGCTACACACATTAATAGAGATGGGTTAATCAAGATGTGAGAGTTAGCCAGTAAGAGGCTAGAGCTAATGGGCCAAGCAGTGTTTAAATGAATACAGTTTCCATGTTATTATTTCTGGGACTAACCTAGCCGTGCAGGAGCCGGGCTGGATGAAAAGCAGGCCTGCTTGCCTCATCACTACACCTCTGAGTGCAAGCCTCAGTCCCTTTCAGGGTCCAGAAGAAGACTCACAGCAAGCACAGAACTTAAATCTGAGGCTGAAATGAACTCTCCTATACTACATACTTTTCTGCATCCATTTCTTTATTCTTCTGCTGTTCCCTTTTAATTCTGTGAAGCTTTTAGTTTATATACACAGGCAAAATAAAGGCAATTCTCTGAGCTTGGATATCCCTTTATCTTTGAAGGTACCAAATGTGATCTATATGAAAGAATCCTTTCCTAATTGCATGTCCTGCCAAATGGAAGATAGTTGCAGGGCGGTGCAGGGCTTCTAATTCATCTCAGGGAACAAAAAAAAAAGTGGAGATTAGACTGTGGGAACCAAGGTTATTGAGTGCTTGGCTAAATTTTCCACTGGAAGTCCCACAGATTTGGGGGGGGGATGACTCAATATACCCATTCATGAGAAAGAATTGTGCCCAATAATCCATACTCTGCTGAATCTTACACCAAGGGAGAGTGCTAATGGTTTCACAAGAGATCCACTGTGAGAATCAGTCAATATGTAAAAGGTGGTAGCCCCAGCCCCCTGCGAGCTGGGTTTGCCTCCATCAGAATGTTTGTTCTGGTGCATCAGCCTTCTGCCATATCAGCTGAAATCTCACTGCATGATTCCTGCAGAACACAGCACCATTTGCTGTCCAGTCTCTGCATAGTGGGAAAGTACAGACTTGTCTAAAGTCCTGGCTAGAGTAATCTGTGAGGCTGTATCATCTCAGCTAGCCAACACGAAATTCTCCTGAGCAGTTTGTAGAACAAAGCCAATATTTAGGTGGTATTTTCAGCTTAGTGGTATTATCATAGTCCTGGAGGAATCATCATTGTGGGGCCTCATTCTCCTTTTGGAGATTTCAGAGGTCACTGTCAGGCATGGTCTTGGTTCACTGAAGAAAACTTATTTTAAATGTTATATGCAGTAGGTCTCAAAAAGGTTAAAGGATCACTATTGGTTATATGCATCCAGAGTACAAAAACTTAATTCCCTCTTACCTGATAGGCACTCAAACCCAAAATCACATATAGGAAGGTAGATGAAGCTGTTTTCTGAGACTAGTACTTTATATGATCATTAATATCATGACAAACAGTCTAAGATTATATATATGTGCATATTAACCTTATAAACTTGGAAATAATATTTATATCTTAAGAAAAGCCTTAAAGAATCAAAATAAAAACAAAGGATTATGAGATTAGTGGCAATACAATAGTCCCTAAATTTTTGGTTTTTTTTTTTTCTCTTCCATATCATATGGCTCTTCTGACATGAGACAGAGATTTTGGATTTTACTTTAACAAGCATGCTTGGGTTTAGAGAAGGAGAGACCCATGCTCTAACTTCAAAGCCATCTTTAATTTTTAACTGGACTGGGACTATGAAAAGACCATTTGCATTATATGTCTGTAGAGAACAGCAGAAACAAACATTTGGGAAGGTTTATGAAATTTTATCCTGTTGGAAATGTGATATACCAATAGGCCAATTTACTCCTTTTCATGGAACATTTTTTTTCTGGATGATTTGTCCTTTTTCTTCAGATGTCTCATAGTCCAGTAGTCCTCAGATTCCTTAGCTGGATGCCTTTATTCTCATGAAAAGACAAAACCAAAACTCTTCCCCAACCCTAATTTTAGAAAGGTTCCCTTTTGGCGAGTTTTATCTGATCAAATGAGAAGCATTTGTCAGTTTTATAGGTGAATTTAGATCAAATGGGCATGCTGCTTCATGAACTATCACCTCTTCAGTTAAGAGGTCTCTCATTCAAATCAAATCTTTATAAATTTTGATGGTATCCATAGCTTTTCTTCTTCTTTGGAAACAAAAGCAAAACCTCTTCTCCAACATAACACATGTCCTGGTTTCCATTCTGAATTCAATACATCTTTAAAGTATATCAGCTGATTTAATTCTTTAGTTTTTTTCCTACTATCCAATGTCTCTCTGCAACTGTTGTTCCTGTCTTGTTAGCATTTGGAAAACTCAAAGTTAATAAGGCATTGTGCAATCTATTCCTTGATGGTCTTTATTACCCCTTTCTGTTTATTTAGTTTATCCTTTAGAGTTCAATTTGAGCTTTCTACAAATGCTTGTCATGTAGGATTATGTCATATGCCTGTAATACGCTTTATATTGTAAAAAGCAAAAACCTGTTTTATTTTATTAGAGACATGCTAGACCATTGTCTGTCTTTATTTGTACAGGTATATCCTGGATAACCATAACTTCTAGCAAATGTGTGATTACCGAATCAGCCTTTTCTGAATTCAAAGCAGTTGCCCATTGAAAACCTGAATAGGTATCGATGGTATGGCGTACATATTTTAGTTTTCCAAATTCTACAAATTGGAACACATCCATCTGCCAGATTTCATTCCTTTGAGTAACTTTTGAGTTACTTCCTGCAGGTAGTAGTGTTTGGTTGTATAAATAACAAGTAGGACATTTCCTTATAATTTCCTTGGTTTGTTGCCACATGATGGAAAAGTCTTTTTTTAAACGTTTGCTATTGACATGATGTTTTTAATGAAATTCTGAGGCCTTCAGCACACTTACAATCAATAGTTGATCAATTCTTCATTACCTTGTGCTAGGTGGCCTGGCAGACCCATATGGGATCAGATGTGTGTTATATATATGGGATGATTTCTCTTCCTGATTATTTCTTGTAACTGAATAAATAATACAATCAGTTCTATATTATATGATATCAATTCAGTGGTTTCAACATTCAAATCAACTCTTTCTGCCTATTGCAAAATAGGTAACTTTGTTGAGAGGTTCCATAAAATCCATTAATATCATGAGAATAGTTCATAATTCTGACTTTTGGATAATTAACATGTCAATCCCAGTTAAGTTGATTATCCCTTCATTTAATTGATTTAATTATTCCAATTTTATAGCATGTATTGCATAATCGTACAGAGACCTAGTTCTCTCCATCAAAATTGTGTTTCCCATTTTTTAATGTGGGGAAAAAAACTTTTTAACTAATTCCCCCCTTTTAAGACTTCCCAATTGTCTCGCCAAATCTGCCGATGTTGGAGCATGTGACTGCCACCGCATAGCACGCCTGTGTGGAGAACACAGGCGGTGCACAGTCAGCCTGAGGACAGCTGCTAGCCTGTAGCACTGAGCTGAGTGCTTGTGGCAGGAGCTGTCTGAAGGCAGAGCCAGCCGGTCTAGGCCAGGTAAGCTCTGTGACATTAGAAGCCCAGGTGCCTCTGGAGTTTGGGGTGGCAGCTGGAGACTGTTTTAGAGAAGCTACAACAGGAAAATCCCAAACTCGATCAGAGGCTTGGGGAAAAAAAGAAAAGAAAACCTAGCTGGCGGGGCAGTGTCTCTAGCGGGAATTCTCGCACACACCAGTGTCTGCAAAGCCCCAGGCAAGTGGTCTTTTCGTGAATTCGTGCCAAAAGGTTGGGTGCCTATCGTTGACGAGTGCTAACTGGTGTTAATGTAAAAACCCGGAGACAGACATTAGAGGATGACAGCTGAAGGATCAGAAAGGCAGAGCAGCCCCTGGAGACCTTACCTCTACGACTCCCAGCCCCCAAGAGCGACAGAACTCACTCTTCTCTCCACCTAGGCTTATGACTTCCTCTCTCCGCCCAGCCATATCACTTCCTGTCTGTCTGCACAGACCTCCAGACCTCTATGGTTAGCTAATGGCTACCCCTTCCTCTGATTTTCAGGCAAGCATTATTTGTTAGAGTACAAACAAAATATCACCACACCCTCTGTTTATTGTCACCCCAGAATTTGAACTTCCATTTCCCTGATTGCTAATGAAGCCAAGAAAATGTGAAGAAGTCTGTTGAGATTTTAATGGAATTGTATTTACTCTGTAGATGATAAGGGAAGAACGTTGTTAAACGACTCTCACACATTTGCTGAGCTTACCTGGTAGAGCACTTTTCATTCTCAGCAATGCTCATGTTTTCGGCAGATACCTTGCAGGCTAGCGTGTCATTTATTATATGCTAGATATTTTATGTTTTATGCTGTGACAAATGCGTTGCTTGTATTTTTTTGTTTGTTGTTTGAGACAAGATTTCACAATGTAGCTTTGGCTAGCACAGAACTCTCTGCGTACACTAGGCTAGTCTGGAGTTTGCAGTCCACCTGGTTCAGCCTCCTCCGCAGAGCTGGGGTGCAGGCATGAGCCACCGTGTCCAATTCTATCAATGCTACTTTCATTTTCAGGTGTGTTGCTGATATATTTACAATGTGAATATTTTCAAATTTTACTTTTTGTGCAACTGCAGTTTGTCTGTGAATTTGTTCAAATTTTCTTTGTATTTGATTGTCTGGTGGGCAGTCTTCCCCACTCCTCTTCTAAATTGTGATGACTTCAATTATTTTATTGTTGTTTATTAAGACTAGGACCTTCTCTGGCTGTGAAGGTCCATCATGGTGGTGACAGTGTCAAAGGGGAAATGAGACACAGGGTTTTTTGAGACCAGATCTCTCGTTGGCCTGGAATTCACTGCGTAGCCAAGCATAGCCCTGACCTTTTCTGATCTTCCTGCCTCCACAGGTGCGTGCTGCCACACCCGGTTTCCGTGTGCTGCAGAGTGGCTGTAGAGCCTTGTGTGTGCTAACGCTCAGCCTGCGCCCACCAGTGCAGATTTTTAAATTGCAGGTTGATAGGTTTGGTCTGCTAATGGTGGATTTAGGAATTTTAAGTCGAGGTTCACAAATGAGCAACTCCTGTGATTCTTACTCTTTTTAAGTCTATCCTAAGCCTTCTTTCTAAGGGGTTGTTAGATTCTCAGTACATGGGCAGCTAAGGGCTGTTTCTTCTTCACTGTCTGAATGTGTTTGGGAAAGAGGAATGTTATCAGTTTTAATTCACAAGGGAAGCTGTCACAGCTAAAATGTCTTGTTCTGTGTATTTTTTAAAAGTTTTTGGTTAGCCGGTTGGGATATTCTGTCTCTTCTAGTGTGCCTTCTGTTAGCTGTTAGTCTCTAAGATGTGTCCGTTCCACCCAAATTTCAATTAGTTGGGAGCTGTTTGTGCGGCCCTCTCATGTACTCACGATCTGCAGAATATGCAGTGCGCCCACTCTCTTCTCTCGTTGAACCATCCAGAAATTTATCCATTTCTGTTGATCCTTTCAATCAGTTAATTATCTCATTCTCAATACCATTTGCTTTCTCAAGAATTACTTAGAAATGTATTCAAATATATCATAGGTCTTTTGTTCTTCTAGAAAATACTTTGTTATTTCTATTTGATAGAAAAGCATACTATGAGCTGGGGTCTGGTGATACATGACTTTAATCCCAGCGCTCAGAAAGCAGAGACAGGGGGATCTCTATGAGTTCGAGGACAGCCTGATCTTTAGAGTGAGTTCTAGGACAGTCAGGGCTGTTACAAAGATCAGCCCTGTCTTGAAAAGCAAGCAAACAAACAAATAAACAAAAATAGCATAGCATGAAATTGTTCCTCACTTGCATTTTATCATTGCTTGCTTTATTGCTATAAGGAAAGGCTTCTGCTCTGCTGTTGGGCGTGCTGTGCTAGGTCCACAGTCTGACCTCACTGTCTGTGATGTGCCCATCTCCCACATCCTTTCTGCATCCTCCCCTGCCCACAGGGCCAGGCACTGAGAGAGAGGCTGCTGTGCCCCTCCCCTGCCCACAGGGCCAGGCACTGAGAGAGAGGCTGCTATGCCTCTCCCCTGCCCACAGGGCCAGGCACTGAGAGAGAGGCTGCTGTGGCCCTCCCCTGCCCACAGGGCCAGGCACTGAGAGAGAGGCTGCTGTGCCCCTCCCCTGCCCACAGGGCCAGGCACTGAGAGAGAGGCTTCTGGGCCACTGGTGCGTGTTTCTCCTTAATGTTAGAGGGTCTTTGCTTTCTGTCTTTAACTCACTTTACAAAATGCTTACAAATTTGGAATTTTTCTGTTTTCCTAAAAACTAAACATGTAGTCTTCACTAAGTGCACTTCTTCACCTCTGATGATGGTCTAGTTTTCAAGGAAACATGCAGCTACATCAGTTTTCTTATGGTTATGTGTACATAGTAAATTTTACTATTTTTTTTTTACTTTTCTGCCTCTCTATTTTAGATATTGGCATAAGAATGGCAGATAATTTTGTTTATTTATCAACACATGCCAAATCTTTGTCTTTAAGAATATAGTTGAGATGTTTACTGTAAATAAATCTAAATTCACACCCATGTTTTAAGGTTGATAACTCTCATTACCATTCATACGATGAAGAAACTGTTGAATTGTTGAGATGGCTCAGTGGGTAAAGGCTTCTATGCTGACAGCTTGACGACCTGAGTTCAATCCATGGGCACACAGTGGAAGGAGAGACCAGCCCTGCTGGCTGCCCTGTGACTTTCAGAACATACTGACCACATGCATTTGTGTGGGCACGGGCACAGGCACACAAGAATGAATGAATGAACGATTAAAATAAATAACTAGAGTTTATTGCAGGAATATCATCTATTACTTGACTGAAATGTCTACAGACTATTTCTAATTGAGTGTTTGGGAGTATGGTGTGTGTTCCCACCCTTGTCTTTTTCGTGATGTAATTTCAATACACACAACACTGCCATTTTATTTCTATTGTTGTAGTTGATGGTGGTGGTGTTTGAGACAGGGTCTCACCATAGCTCTGGCTGGCCTGCAGCTCATCATCTAGACAAGAGAGAGCCGCCCGCCTCTGCATCCTGCCTGCTGTCCACCACACCCAGCCAACGGTACACTTTATGATCTGTGTTTTGTAAAATACTGTAACAATTTCACATTTGCTCTCCAGGGCTGTGACTCCCAGGTGAGCTTGTCAGAAGTGTCCTGTGGTGAAAGTACATCCTCCTGTCAGTCCCTTGAACACGGCTCCGTACCAGAGATCCTCATTGGGCTCCTTTACAATGCCACCACGGGACGGCTATCAGCAGAAGTCATCAAAGGCAGCCACTTCAAAAACCTGGCAGCAAACAGACCACCCAGTGAGTGAAAACCAATTATGTTTACTTAATGCTTTCTGCACTTAGGGGCCTCGCATCATTTTAGTCTTAACCAATCACAATGAAACACTGAATCATCAGCCAATCTGTTTCATGTTTTCTATTTCCAGTCATTTGGGAAGTAGAAAATGTGAAATTCAAAATATTAATTGTATGGGAACAGAAATTTTAAGTTTTCATAGTCTACAGAATAAATTATCCCTACTATAGCCATTATCTTTTAATGCCAGAAGAAGTTACAGGACTTGAAAAAGTGACTACTATTCACAATGAAAGAAATATATGCAGCTTCTGTTAGTTAGAGATTAGTGTCGTATTTCCTGTCCGTGTGCAGTATTCTGAACTAATGTATCTACTTCTGTATTTCCCTTCCTTTACCCTTAACACCTCATGAAGAAAATATTTTCTCAAATTTTCTTCTGTGAAATCATAGGTGTTACGGATGTAGTTGAGTGGGCAGCATGTGCTTAGCATGTGCAGGCCTAGGTTTTAGCACAGCACCACACAAAAGTAAAAAACAAAATCATCACCCTACACAACCAGCTGCCTTTTCTTCCCAGTACAAATGAGATCAAGACTGAGTGGGAGTGAGGGGCATTTGTCTGCTCTGACTGTCCCTGTCCTCTCCTCTGAAGATGACAGTAGGCGTGGGAGGTGCAGAGAAATTGTCCCACCCCGCTCTACTGTTGATGTCTGTGAGCCAGATCTAAATGGGCACAGAACAGCTCCTCTAAATTTCTATAGATTAAACATGTTCATGCCCTGACTGAAACTCTGAATAGAAATTGCGAGTGATTAACAGCTTAAATTTGTTTACGGATTTCTAAGAGACTTCCTTAATACACTGTTAATCAGGGTACAGGCGGAGGGGGAGCTTTTTCTATCCTTTACATTAATTTTGCTTTTAAATGCCATAAAAATCCATTGTTCAATGCAGGTGAAACATCATTAAAAGATAATAGGTTTATGCCAAGAAGTGTTGGGACATGCGTCACAGAATACATCTATCCCTAAATTGAGAAGCCTGGAGGGCAAGGCTAAAGAGATGGCTCTGCAGTGAAGAGCCCTGGCTGTTCTTCCAGAGAACTCAGTTTAATCCCAGCACCCACATGGTAGTTCCCAACCGTCCAGCGCTCTAGTTCCAAGGGATCCAGTCCACTCTTATGGCCTCTGCAGGCACCAGATACACACACGGTACACAGACAAGCATGTAGGTAAACACTCACACACACACAGAATAATAATTCAAAATTTTAAAAGAGATATCTAAAGAGAAAAATTTTAACCTCCATAGACAAATGGCCTGACCCTGCAGGGCTGTTTCTTAATAGGTAAAGTTAAGTTTCTGTCTTTTACAGGGTAATTGTGAGAATCAGATCTGACGAAGGTACATAAAAGTGCATTAGTACCATCCACTCTCTCATCTCAAAGGAAACCGAGTGAGTGAAAGGACATTCTGAGACCAAGCAGGCTAGGGAGTGCGACTTGATTGTTTCCGTGCAAACACACTGAGACTCTCTCCACAAGGGGCTGGAGAGAGCCTGAACACATGTGAGCTTGTGAGGTCATGACAACCGCATGTGCTTATCTGAACACAAGGCACACACCCAATGACCGTGTAACACTGCACCACGAGACAAAGATGCACGTCAGTCTGTGCCTCCCACTTAAGATGGCTGTTCAATAAACATTGACAAATTCTTAACTGGGCATGTCAGAAGTAGCAAAATGAAATGATAGTGTGGCCTAGAAGCAGCACAGGGAGTCAGAATGAAGGGAGCAGATGCAGGGGTGGATAGGAAGTGCATTAAGACTGCTGTGTGCCTGCATGGAGTCTGTCCTTGGGGCAGAGGGGTGAGAGAAGTTGCCAATACTTTAGAATCAGATCCTCAGCCTCTGGTTGGTCAGTGTCTTTAGCTAGGAAGTCACTAGTAAATAAGTGAAGCCGGCTTTTGAAATAGTGATATGAGGGTAAAGCATTTGTAAAAGACATGCCAGATAGCTGCTGAGCAAAACTGAAGACAGTTGTGTCAGCATGTCCTGAACCGTAGATTATAGCCCTTCACTGATACTCGGGGTCTGAACTGCTGTAAGCCGGGTCACCTCAGACTCCCCCCAAGAAACAGGAGCAGCACTCACAAGCACGGATTCTGATAGTCGCATTTCATTTTGCATAACTGAGTTCTTGATTATATTGGGAGTAATCAGACTATTTGAAATACTAAATGTTGCATGGGTAAAATTAAAATGTAGCACAATAGTAGTGATCCTATAATGATTGTATCCAATCTTTTATAGTCTGATAGTTTGCATGATTCTATATGTTCAATGTGCTTTAGACCAAGAAGATACCATTATAAATATGTCCCCCTCTTAAAACAGTGTAATTTTTGTTTAGGATTACACAATGATGTTAAATTTTTTTCATTCCTTGAAATTTATAAAACAGCCCTTTGTTCAACCCTCTACTTGAATTAAAATGCTAAAGTTTTGTGTTTTCCACTCAAGTGCACAGTGTTTCCTCTTTAATTCTGAACTTTGACCCTCTTTCACCCAACGATTGACATCTGGTCATTATTTCTTTTACTGCTTTCCACCCCCTGTTGTCAGATGGACTGTTCTGTTGTCTAAAACACTTGATAGGTGGACAGGTTTATATAATCCGAGGTGAGTTCCTGTAGAGGCTAATTGGATGTTGTCTTTTCATGCAAAACAAAATGCCCTAAAACTTGCCAGCAGTGAGACTGTCCACCATGTTGGTTTCCAAAACAATGCACATTTTATCTGTGGTATTTTAAATAAACTAACGTAGACTTTATCTCTGATTATGGATGATGGTATTCAGAATATCAACAAATGAGCAAAACCTTTTAAGATAAGTCATTTTTTTATTTCTTTGTAGTTTGATTTATGATAGAAACAGATATCTCATGAGACCATTGCAATTATCTTTAATTGTGATATAAAGTACACATGATGGATCAACATGCTGAGACCATTTGCATGAGTCTAACAGACTTGGAAAGTCTTTAAAGAGAATCTATCTCCCGTGTAAAAAGGCCTTGAAGTGTTACATTTCACTCTGTACACTAAACATCATGCCAGTGTCTTTGCAATTGATGGAAATAATTAAAATATCATTCTTAAAATTTTACATTAAATTATGCCTGAAAGAAACCCAATAGTATTTAACTATCCCCCACCAACCCCCCAAAAAGCACATTAAATGTACTCTTGCATGAAACTGAAAGAAAGTTTTACTTGGTTTGCTAAACATTGATTCCCTTTAAGACATTTGGCTTCATTTGGACCCTTGAATATTTTCAATGTGTATTTTAAAACCACATCCATGCAGAGATTCTTTTGACATTTCATCTTAAGCTGTTTCAGTGTCACCTTTGCGTTCTTGTCTTCCTCCTCCTCCTCTCCATCTGCCTCCATCTCTATTTGTTTGTTGACTCTCTTCTCTGAGAACAGTGGAATGCTGTAGTGTCGTGGCTAACTGAGCTTGCTAAGTGTCTATTGATGCTATGATGTTCCGCTTAGTGGAGTGAAATAGGGTGGTGATGGGCAGGGGAGGCTGGGGAGGCTGATGAGGGGTGGGAGGGGGAAGGAAGGATTATGAGGTATACCTTTAAATTCCATTCCTAGAAACAGTGAGGCTAAGTCATTGCTACTATCCAAGACTTTCAGCCAACTTAGCATTCTATATACTTGTCCCATATTTAATAAGCATCTGCATCAAAGCTGAGTTAGTTCAGTTTCCATCCAACATGGTATACACCATATCCTTATAAAGCCTGACTACCTCATCTTGGCTTTTATCATTAGAAAACTGTCAGTTTGTCTCAAATGATATTTGTGGTGTGTTGGTTTTCTTCCTTCAGATACATATGTTAAATTAACACTGCTGAATTCCATGGGCCAAGAGATGTCCAAGTGCAAGACATCCACCCGCAGAGGGCAGCCAAACCCGGTGTACAAGGAAACTTTTGTTTTTCAAGTGGCCTTGTTTCAACTTTCTGATGTGACTCTGATACTGTCTGTGTATAACAAGCGCAGCATGAAAAGAAAGGAGATGATAGGCTGGATTTCCTTAGGTCTCAACAGCTCTGGGGAGGAGGAGCTCAGACACTGGACTGCAATGAAGGAGTCCAAGGGACAGCAAGTGTGCAGGTGGCATGCCCTGCTGGAGTCCTGAGCAAGGAGCTGCTCCCTGAAGAGTCCTCGTCGACACCCTGCCACAATGCTCCACTCTTTGGGAAGGACCATCAGTGCTGAGCTGAGGGAACGGGGCTTTGTCTCTGGTAGAGCTCTGTGAGAAACCAAGAAACTTGTCAGTGTCCAGCAGTCCTCCAGAAATTGAAGTACATGCTTTTGATTTGAATTTTATTTTATTTAGTGAAAAAGCTAGGAATTTTGTGGTGATTGTGGTAAAAAACCAAAATTTCCATTGTAGCACTGTATATCATCGTCCACATACTACCCATAAAGTGTTATGTCGGCCAGTCCTTGGGTGAAGCTCAGCGATCACGGTCACATCTCCAGGCTCGTTCACGCTGATGATAGTTTCATCTCAGATGTGTTCTCTCTGTGCCTCAGTCTTTCTTATAGTACTAAACCCAAGTGCAAAATTCCCCAAAGCAAAGTTTAGGCTTGGTTTCTTTGAAGTTTGTCTTTGCTTCTATTTATTTATTTATTTATTTATTTATTTATTTATTTATTTATTTATTTATTTATTATTCCAAAGAGACTATGCCCCATTGGTCCCCTGCAAACTTTTCTGACTGTACTGCAGAAACTTCATAACTTTATGGTCGAGTCCTTTGTGTACTCTATGTCCCAGTGTAGAAAATGGTAGAGCAAACTCTCATTTGGAATCGCTTTATGATCAGTTTTCGCAGCTGTGTGATGTGGCAGGCATGGTGGGTAATTGTTGCAAATGGAAGGCATTCTAGTTAAAGGAGTTTTGACTATCTGTTCCTAGTGTTGAGCCTGCAGGCAGCATCGGAACAGGCTCCTGGGGTCCTTATTCACTCCGATTTCTTTGTGGTTCTCAGCTTTAATACAGTTAGGAGCATTCTGAGATCCCTGTGTTCTAGTGACTTGTGCTGTGTTTTGTGATGTCTTCAGCGTGATGTCACCCTGTGCCTTTCATGCAAGTTGACCTTGCTTACACAGCTGGGAAGCCGTATTTGCAAACTTGGCCTTCAGCACTCACAGGAGTGAAGCCCTCTGCTGCCATGCCAATGCCGCGCTCTGCAGCGTGGGAGGCAGCGTGCTTGCTGGCCTCCTCATGGTTGAGCACTTTCTGGTCTTGTCTTCATATTTAGAAATCATAGGCCAATTGGATATAACAGAAGCTATTTTCCTTTAGTTTTCCTTCTTACCTGACAGAAATGGTATGTTTATGCTTTACTAGAGCATGTTGTGTCCGTGAAATGGTTTTCCTTCTGCTCTTTCACATTCCTCGATCAACCTGACAAAAATGTGTTATTTACCAACTAATGAAAAGTTGTGTCGCTGTTCCGATCCCAACTGAGCACTCTGTACCGTTACTGTGAGCTAGAATTCACCGAACCCAGACTAGCAGAGCCGCACACTGACTGCTAAGAATGTAGTAGTACTGAAAGGCCTTAAACACACCCGGAAGGCTTTGAGCTTAAAAGAAGGCATCTCTGTGCTTTCAGACACAGCATCTTAAGAGGAAAAGATACAGACAGGAAGCATGAAGTTAGTTAAAAGGCAGAAATTTCAGAGCCCAGCATAGTGGCTTATCCCTGTAATGCTAGTACTTGGGAGGCTGAGGCAGGAGGATTGCTGTGAGTTTAACACTAGCCAAACCATCCTGGACTACAGAGTGAGAACTTTCAAAAAAAAAAAGGTATGTTTAAAAAAAAGTAGCATTAAAAAGACAGCATTAGGGCTGGGGATATGGCTCAGCCACTGAAGGCCAGGTTCACCACCAAAATAAAAAGAAAAGGCCCTTCTACCACTCGACTAGTGAGCATTCCAGGACTGGTGTGGGGAGAGGGAGTGTTCTTTCTTTCTTTCGTTCGTTTTTTTTTTAAGTGTTATTGAAGAACATAGTAAGGCAAAATGTGAAGAAGGCTATAGGTTACTCTGAAAATTGGGTGCAGGCATTTGATGCTAAGTGAGCTTTTACCTGCTTTGAAACAGTCACCCGCGTGACTAACAACTGCTGTCTTCCTAACAAAGTCACTGGTCTTGTTTGTGACGAAGTTCAGTTAGACATTATAAGACCAGCTTGGTGCTTTCACTGTGTGGAGAGGAAAACCTGTTACTTGTTCAACCTCCTTTCTGGAGACTGCCCAGAACTGTATGTACTCCCAAAGATCCTCAGGGGTGTCTGGTGTAGGTGTCCCTTCATGTACGGCCTGGAAAGTGATTTCAGTCTTCTCTAACTTCAGGAACAGACCTCCCACCCTCTGTCCATTTTCCAAGTCCTCAATGATTATAAATTGGGTGTGCCTGTAACTGCACACACAGCACAGTGTGCTGCGCACATGCAAAGGCGAAGGGTACGAACCGCCTTTCCACATAACCCGACAGGAAGGCATTTCTCTGCAGGCCATGGGCTGCTGTTTCTCCTCTGTAAAATTTCTAAATGTGATACTAGGTTTAGAGCCAAATGCTGCCATTCTGCCACAGATACACAAATATGCATCTTTTTCTCTCCTGTGATTTAACGTAAATACTTTCCCAAATTATCTGAGTCACAGATGTTGACTCAGAATCTTGAAAATGACAGTCTACACTCTTACTGTCTTGCTAAAAGCAAATGAAATATCCAGACTCCACAGCTGACTGGAATATGGGGTAGTCTCAGCTTCCTCAGTGTGGCTGTGGGCTGCTGTCCAGGAGCGCAGTATTGTCTGACCTCAGAAGCAAGCTTCTGTAATTGTGGAGCCCGAGTACCAACCACCTTGTATTGAAATTACAGCTGCATATTATCTCACTGCATGTTGATGAGTTCTCAGTACTCTGTTGACTAACAAAAGTTATTTCTTAGACCATGTTTTAAGAAAAAGAAAAAAATACTTAAACTTCCTGGATGACTGTGCTACTGTGAAGTTGAGTGTTGGCTGGGGTCAGATCTGATCTGTGCAAAACACAGCTCTCTGTGTTACATCACCACTTCCTCCTGGGCTAGGAGCGTGATCAGTGCCTGGGAGTCTGACCACATCACTAGACAAGCAGAAACAGTCTAGGCTGTCCTTGACAATGAGGAATACAAATGCTATCATAGCTTTCTAGGGTGTTAAGAAACAAGAGAGTTGTTTAAAGTGTACTTGGTAGAAGACCAGTGGTCACCAACCAGTTTTTTCAAAATCCTTGTTCAGCTATCAATAGAAAAGACACAAAGTTCATTAGCAGAAATATTTATGTCCATAGACTGGAGAATTCATAGAAAAATTTACATTCCTGGTTGTTATTCCTAAGTTTCTTTCTCTTACTCTCTTTATAATCCGTTTCTTCCTCCTCATCTGCCACTGGACAGTGACCATCCATGTCTTTGTCACCGGCAGTCTGATGCTGAGACAAGGTGGGGCATGCAGTGAAACCCTTCAAACACGCTACAGCACTGACAATGTTACAGCTATAACTTAGTCAAGAACTGAGACAGTAATTGGTTGTTGTATTTGATTCTCACAACATATTAAGAGGCAAGTAGCATCACTAGTGTTTTCTCCGTGAAGAAGCTGCTGCTGGGGGACCTGAGCTGAACCCCCTAAGGTTGCCCCTCTTTTAAGTGAACCACAGTAGAACTGGGGTCACTCCAAGCCCACTTATGCACATTGTATCTTCACACTCTTTATTATGGGCGAAAAAAGCAGCATTGTGCTGGGGCAATTTCTGCCCAGCTTATCTGAACGGCAGAGATAGGCCCGAGAAAGTAGAGAGCGAAAAGACAGCTGAGGGGCTTGAGGGGCTTGAGGGGCTTGAGGGGCTTGAGGGGCTTGAGGGGCTTGAGGGGCTTGCCTTCTCGGGACAGTTGAGGGACTTGCCTTCTCGGGACAGCCGAGGGACTTGCCTTCTCGGGACAGCCGAGGGACTTGCCTTCTCGGGACAGTTGAGGGGCTTGTCTTCTCGGGACAGCCAAGGGCTTGTCTTCTCAGGACAAATGGTATTTAGGTATCATAATTTGGGGGTGATTTTTATTTTTAAGGACTTGAGATTTGTTTGCTGTGTCTACACTGTACTTGTATTCTGACAATATATTAATTCAGTTGTTCTTCTTGACCAAGTTATTTTCATTATCTGTATACACTTTCCTACCCTGTGAAATGGCAGGCTATCTGCTAACCCACACTCATGTTGGAGTCAGAGGAGAGATTGCTGCCTTTCTGCACACATTTATGTTCTGTTGATATTACACAGAATGCACACCTAGCTTCCTTCCCTCCATTGTTAGTAACTGCACACAGCAAGTACTGATGAATGAAATCTCTTTGGTAGAGTCGGCACTACTGTTTGTGAATCTTGTTCACTGACTGAGTTCTCGTTCTCCCTTTAATGTATATGTATGAGCATCCGCGCTGTGTGCCGTGCGCTGTTGTGGGGGCTGCAAGTTGGACGGACAGTCCTCCCTGACGGTCCTGTGTGCTAAGGTATTGAGACTGGCATTGAATGATGTCTTCCCATAAGATACGAGGTTAGAGAAAGACATGTGCTGGGCTGGCATTGGGTAGGAAAGTGAACCCCGAGTTTGACACTAGTACTAGACCATGAGAAAACATAGGAGGTGGACTCCCACCAAGAACCCCAGAAAGCACAGACGTGACCCCCAGTTTGTAATGTACCTAAGAATTCTCTCTAGGTTCTGTCCAGAGATTCTGTTCAGAGGTGTAAAGGAAAAGCCTGAGAGTCTAGGTCTGAATGAGCTCCCCAGGAAGTTCTGCCCGAGCAGTCTGGGACATAACGCTTTGTTCCTTATCTGCGGTTGTTGGCAGCAGGTTCGTACCCATAGATGAAGTCTCAGCGCAGCAGTGGTGAGGTCTGTAGTTTCTGAGTCATTGTGAGGAGGGCAGCTTCTTGGGAATGAAAACTCTGAGGCCATTGTGTCTCACTCTCTCCTCCTAATCTCTCTCATGTTGCTTTAAGAAAATGATTTCCAAAAATGCAAAACTAAAGCTAATACCATAAAGTTAAAGAAAGGCCTTTTTAAAGGTGATGATGTCTTTCTGGCAGTTTTGTAGGATAAATAACTAGGGATATTACTATGTCCTGTGATGCACTGTCATTTCCTGGCTGAGAGGAAACCAGGACAGCTTTGACAAGTGTACTGACGCTGTCCTCAAGTGTTGGGATTATTTCAAGCACAGCTGGAAATGTGTGGCAGGACTCACAAGTAATTTGAGTTTACCATGAGAAAAGGTATGGAAATAACATATTTTAAAAATTCACTTATTATCTGTCTATATAGTTTTGTTTCAGTAACTTTCTGATGAAACAAAACCGCAATCCCGAGGCACCTTCAAGCTGACAGAGAAGGGACAGCCTTGGCCTCAGCTGGCAGCGACTGCCACGTCCCAGCAACTTGGCTGGACTTGATCCTGACTTCCGACATACGGTGGTGTATCAGAACTGTCTCTCAGTGCTTGAGCTATGAATTTTAAGAATCTGTTAAGTGTTGGACCTAGTCTTTTTCTAAAACTTAAGAGGTTCATCACTGCTTGGTACCTCTGCACTGGGACTTTGCTTCTCAAACTAATGTAATTTTTACAGAAAAACTCAGAATCAGTGGGTCTTTTTATTCAGTATCCCCTTTCTTTACTCTCTTCCCCATCCTCTCTTCCTTTCTTTCAGTTTTTGAGGCAAGAAGCTTCCTTATAGTCTAGTTTCTACGGAGCTTTCTTACTTATTTTTCTAATAATAAGTGTAACCGAATGGTAACATTTAACTGCTCTGTGAGCAGAGTTGTCTCAACCAACCGAAGAAATGTGCTGCCTATTGGTGATTCCTGTGTCTCAACTCTCTAACCTGTTTGCTAGCGACTCTCCCCCATGAGTGGACTTTCTCGTGTACATAGTATGTCCATGTGGTCATCAGCAGTGTTGTGCTGTGGTCACGTGTTTATATGCACTTGATCAAAACTAGACGCTGACAAGTGTGTGAGCCATCCTTCTGTAGCGTGGACGACCGAACCGCCTTCGTGTTGCTGGAGTGGCGCTGTGCGTCGTTGCCTTTAACTCTCATACCTTCCTTTGTGCTCTCTACACCGACTGTCACGGTGCCTTTTCCCTTTTGTATAATTGTATTACATAAAGAAATTGCTGATCTGTGTGTAAAAATGTTGAAATTACACCAGTCCACGGATATTTTAATGGCAATTCAATTTTCCAGAGAATAAATTTTTGTGTGCATTAAACGTTATTTTTCTTCACGTTTTTGTAAAAAAAAAAAGTGTTCCAATTTTAGCACTCACGTGGAATGGAAAAACATCCATCTTCTTTGATGATGATACATAAAATTCATCCCTAATTCTCGCTGGCAACGAAGTGTCAACATGGCTGTTACACAGAATGAGCTAATGTCATTTCCCTATACAAATATCAAGTAGGTCTGGATGTCCCCAAGATTGGGTTTGAAAAGAATCATATAGGCTATCAAATACTTTTGTCAAAATATTTGGATCATATTTTTTTCACTGGGAGTCAAATCTGACCACTGAAGAAGACTCCAGGCAAACATTTTAAAATGATTCCTTGAAAGTTCATATAAATCAAGAAAGGAGTAAGTTGTTTGGACAAGCTGAGCCCCTTAGCTGGAATGTGGCGTGGATCCCATCACCCAGCTTTGTCTTCCCTTGGCCGCGGCTGTCCTCACTCCCGTGGATTCCTGTGAACAAGCCCTTTCTAAAGGCAGCAGTATACAGTATACTGTCTGCCAAAGCCCCCGAGTTCAGGTTCTTTTCATATTACTTTACCGTGTCTTTTTTGTTTCCAGGATAACAACCAGTTTAACAAATACTTAAGCATTTGGTGCTTTAGTCTGACAGCAACTGAGGTTACTGAGGTTGCTATATCACCTTATTTCTGATTGATTGTCTCTGAATCCTGAGTTCCATCAGCTGACCAGCCTTTTCTTTTTCTTTGGCTTTTTGAGGTAGTGGAGCACCAACCAGTACCTACTTGGTCTGGTTTCCTTTTTTCTTTCTTTCTTTCTTTCTTTCTTTCTTTCTTTCTTTCTTTCTTTCTTTCTTCTCTTTTCTTGTTGTAAGGAGTAATTTATTCTACACAATGGAAATGCATTTCTTCTCAAAATAAATATATTCATAACATGCTCCTCAGCGACAGCAAAGTACTTTGTATCTTTTCCTAGTATCCACTGATTAATTCTTCCACCCCAAAGATTTGCTTATCAGTGTTCTCAGAGTTTCTAAATTCTAAACAATGCCTCAATTGGGGTTGATTTGTTAGTTATTTGGTACTTGGAAACTATGCGTATGAGTCATGACTTCCTCTTTCCAGAGAATTACAATGGATAAAAGGTGAAATTCCAGCAGAGAGTTGGCCCTTCTGCGGTCTCACTAGAAAGGTGTGGTAAGTTATCATTTTCTACTATTAAAAGATACATTTATCACCACAACATGTTACTCGGAAGGTTACATCTTAATTGCAAGTTGCTTGTAACTCCTTTCATCTCCAGCATGCCAAACAATATTTAAGTCAATTCTTCACTCCCAAGACTATCCAAATATTCCTTAATGTTTCTTATTTGAAAATAAAGTCATTGCCAACTTAAAATTATGAGACCTTAGTAAAACTATGGAATATTTGTTTGGCTGGTGCATGAGAATGAATTATAAAAGTATAAATTACTAAATGTGAAGTAATTAAATGCCACACAAAAGGGGATAAATAACAGTCATGAATTGACTTAACATGTTGTGTGTCTGAGAAAGGTACTGTTGAGTGATTCTGTCATTGTCTGGAGAAATCTGCGAAGTCCTAGTGTCTGTAGCTGAGCACCCTGCAAGCCATCCATGTTGGCAGTTTTCTAGGTCTTAGCCACCCTAAGAGTTGAGGAGCAGATCTCATAGGTAAGGTGGCTGGCCAGCAGGCACAAGAATCTGCCTGTCTCTACCTAAGCCTCCAGGCCTCGCTTGCTGTTCCTTTTTAAGCATGAGTAAGGATATCCACGCTCTGGCCATGTTGAACAGAAGCCAGGGAACTCAGGGAGGTTTCAATCTTTCAGACCTGAAAATGTGGCTGACGAAGCGTGGAACTGTGGCACTGAGTGGGTGGCTGGGCTCATCCCCTGGCACTCCCTGATACATGTCTGTGGAGTTTTCATTCCACCTCTTCCTGCTTGGTGGAGAGATGCTCATTTCCCGTGCATCCTCTTCACACAGCCGGACTGTGCTGCACTGGGGCCTTCTGACAAGCCTGCTGCCCGTGTGTCCTGCCCTCCAGGTCCCCTGCTGAGACGTCTCCTGTCTCAGTCTGTGATGTCGACATCTTTGCTGTCCCTCATTATGAATGTCTTTCCTTTTGGTTTTTGACTGACTGGTTAAAACCTTTTGGTTCTAACCAAATTTCACATTTGCCAGAGTGAATGGGATTTGTTACATACCTGAAGCATATAGCTTAACTGATACCTGTTACAAAGACAGCATTAAAAACATGTTTTGGGATGAAGCTCAGTCGGAAAATGTCATAGTATATGTCCAACTCTCTGTTACTAGAACTGTAAAATAATTGAAGACACCAAGGGCGTTCCTCGTTGTAGAGAACTTGCCAGGACTACGGGAGCCCCTGAGTTTAAACTGCAATACTGATGAAAGAGGCAGCCAGACTGCACCCCAGAAAGTCTCTGTAGGGTGTGAAGGGCTTCCGTGATGAACACTGTGCTCACGCAGGTGGTCCCTCCCCTCCATTACCAGGACCGTGAGCCACCGCTTGTTCTCAGTTGTGCTCACTCTAGTCCTGCGCCTTAAGTTATGCTGTCTGCTGTTTCTCTGCTGTTGAGTGACCAGACAGTAATTAACGGTCACATGCCTTGGCAGGTACCAGTGTTACCTGTGTTCCTTTGACAAATAAGCCCCCTTGGTAATGCATAATCACACATACAAGACATGTACTGTGTCTCTTCCTCACCTTGGACTGTTCGCAGTTGCTCTAGCAGAAGCATGCAGTCTGTGCTGTCTTCAGCCACTTCCACTAAGCAAAGGCCTTGAAGATCATTCATTTCTGTGGTTAAGCAGTATTCCCTTATGGATATCATACTGTGATTTCTTTTCCATTCCCTTCTCTGGTTTTCTGTTGCTGCATATCTAGCTGCCTGAAGCTAAGTGACCCTAGGAGACTGACTAGTCTTCCATTTTATGCATCTTACAACAGGAACAATTTCTCAGTTTACACGGCATTGCCTGGGCTCCTCAAAGCTAGAGGTACCTTGATGGCCAGGCTGGATTTCTCTTAAGAGAATCCCCTATGTCCAGCGGTTGGTGCTGGCTATAGCTGAGCGTATGGCTGCTTGCTCTGCTTACATCTGGAAGTGGAGCTCCGGGCATAAGCAGAAGGAACAAAGCAGAGTGTGCGGCAATCCTGCACCTCCTCTCAGCACAGCGTTCTCAGCCACTAGAGTCCTGTCCTGGACCAGAGGAGCAGAGCAGACTGCACATGTCCCCTAAGAGGAGAGTCAAATCACCACCTCTTTTGTGGCCACAACAGTTCATATCCTCACAAAATTCACCTAAGCCCATTTTCAGGACTGCTGGTCTCTTCCACAGTAGCATCTTCTTGTCAGAGCCAAGTATGCATGAGGGTCCATGAGAGGTGTTCTGAGGAGCTGCAGTCTGGAGAGACAGATTACGTGTTTGTGGATGTAGGTCTGGTATGCAGGAGTGGGGCAGTAGAAGGTGATCCGGGTGAGCCCTGCTGAGGAAGGCTGCCTCCCCGCCAGTCTCTGCTCCCATTACTGCCGTCCACCTTTGCAGGGGCGCAGTAACATCAAGACAACTTCCTGATTTCCAAATCCAAGGGTGGAGAGAGACGGTGACCCCTTTCTGTGTTACTCTATGTTCCTCTTGATCCAGGCTACAAACTCTTTAAAACCATAGGGAATTTTATGTGTTCAATTCCACCCTACTTTACCAGGAAAAAGCCACATTCACCTGTCACTCTGAGTCTTCTGCCTGGCACTTTCAGGATACCTGTGAGATGTGGCCACTCGAAGGTCCAGGCGCCCTGCTGTTTAATAGAAAGGCTCTTCCTTTGATTTGTTATGTTCTGAAAAGGTTTAGACCGTGGGAGGTCTTACCAGATCTGCAGTCACACCCTTGGCTTCCAGTGTGGCTGTGGCAACCTTGTAGCTCCATTTCAACTTAACTGACCATCTGGAGAGCTTATGGATGAAGTGAAGTATGATGTTTGTGTCCAGCGAGTCCTGACCCCCATGTCTGACCATTCTCCCTCACTCCTCTTCTTGTGCATACCCAGTCAGCAATCTGCCTGCGGATCTACTGGCCCAGGTGGCTGACTGCTTGGAGCGATGTCCGTCGACTTTACAGACCAATCAGCCCCACTACATGACGAAGATTTGCTGTCGCCCCCAGTCTCCAGTAACACGTTCCTCACTTTCTTTCCAGTTCTCGCTCCTGGACTCTAAAAGGTCCTTAGGGTCCCACTAAGGCATCGCCTGGTCAGGGCCCTTCCAGCTTCTCCCATGCCCATTCCCAACCCAGAGCTGTGGGGTTTAGGGTTTGCTTCAACAGCACCCTATCTCCATATGCCAGACTGCTCCAGCTCCATACTGCAAGTCCATACTCCAGCACAGAGGCTTGGAAGTCCAGCAGTTTCTCATTCTGCAGGCAGTCAACAGTAGTACTCCTGCATGTCAAATCTTTGTGCCTGAATTTCCAAGAGAAGTTCTCAGAAGAACCACAGAAGTGTGGGACGTTCTGCAGCCCAGAGTCGTAAGTCTGAGTGTCTGTTCTGGTCACTACACTTTGACATAGTCACATTGTTCTCCCCAAGTACAAGTTGAGGGAATGTAGCTTTCAAAATGGTGCTGTTATGGGGGAGTGAAGTCTCACACATTGCTGTTGAGGGTTGTTATTTAGTTTTGTTTTTTTTCTTTTTTTTTTTTGTTATTTAGTTTTAAACTATAGTTTTGGTTTTGGTTTTTGAGAAGGGTTTCTCTGTGTAACAGTCCTGGCTATCCTGGAACTCGCTCTGTAGACCAGGCCCTGATCTCACAGAGATCCACCTGTCTCTGTCTCCCAAATGCTGGGATTAAAGGCGTGTGCCACCACCACCCAGCTAAAGAGTTCTTAAATGTTATTATTCTAAGTATACATGCTTGTGCCCATAGTGGCTATAAGAAGGCAGTGGTTCCCCAGGGGAACTGGAGCTACAAGCAGTTATAAGTCACCCAGTGTGGGTGCTGGGAACCGCACCCAGGTCATCTGCAAGAGCAGCAAGTACTCTTAACCGCTGAGCCTTCTCTCCAGCCCCCCTAAAGAGTTCTTTAGCAATATTTTGAACAAATCATCTCTTGAAATATTGTTTGAATCTGTATGTAGTTCTAGTCATCAGCCCCTTAAACATTATTATATATGTAATTGAATGCATTGTCTACTTTAACTATCAGTTACAATGCTTAGATTACCACAATCAAGAAGAAAATTAAAATTTGCTGGCAAGGGGTAGAAATTAGTGTTTTTCCAGCACCCTAGCACCTGCCAGCAATCTTATGAGACCTTGGTGCTGTTAATTATTAATGCTAGCATGCTTGATTGAACATCACTGTGAAGAAAATCAACTCATACACTTCTCATGAATTAACCAGAGTGTGACATTAATTATATGCATAATTCTTATAAGAACTACTCTAGTAAGGATCTCTTTTGCCAAACTCTGTATCCAAAAGGTACTGACTCGATGCTTTTAAAGACTGTCTTTCTAATTTTACTTAATTGTATTCATATGTATGTGAGTGTGTGTTTGTGTATATGAAGCATGTGTGTGCAGGTGCCCACAGAGGCCAGCAGAGGAAGCCAGATCCTCTGGGGCTTGAGCTACACGCAGGTGTGAGCTACCCAACATGTGTGCCAGGAACTGACCCCAGCTCTTCTGCAAGAGCAGCAAGTGCTCTCAACCACTTGAGCCATCTCTCCAATCTCTTGATTTTTTTTTAACAGCGTCTCTCAGTGTAGCCCAGATTGGCTTAGCACCTACAATCCTTCAGTCTCAGCCTCTGGAAACTGGAATCCCAGGTGTGTACCACTATGCCCACCTTCAAGTACAGACTTGTTTCTGGTTGGGAGCACACAGAAGAGCAGTCCCGCTTGCTAAGAGAGTGAGCACCAGGAGGTAAGTGGTCAGGCAGCTTCAGGCCCCGGCATTGTGCTCACTCCAGAAAAACAAGTCAAAACAAAGCTGCTCCATAATCGCTTACTGACCTGTTACCGAAAGTCGGCATGCTTTGCTAGAGTGTTTCTCCTCGCGCACTCACTGTGTGGGTGAATTGCAGCCACAGTCACGGGCTTGACTCTAAAACAGACTCAAAAAAATTTTCACATGCTTGCATGGCAAAGAAATACTCCTAGAATGGCTGCTTCCAGATGGGCCCAGGGCTATGACCAGGGCCCATCCTTCCTGTCCTTCCTCCCCTCATGGCAGAAGGAAGGAAGCAATCACATGAGTGCCCAACTTGCAAGGAAAAGCCACAAGAACAGTTCATGGGCATGTTTTTAGCACACAGGCACGTATCCCTTCTCTTCTGCTATATTCAGTCCCTCAGCAGGCAGCCAGGGCAGCTCCCAAGTCTCCTCTCCTTGCTTTAGACATTAACCCATTTCTCAAAGTCTTACGGGATTTTGTGAATCTTTAGTTGACTGTTCTGTTACTGAGAACATTGCCAAGACAAGAATCCTTTAACTTACCCATGTTGTCAGTAGTCTGCAGGAAGCCTTAATAGGTAAGAGTGGATTTGGCTCTGTGTTACCCAGGGTTCTGGTCTCTGCTTGACTCCGAATGGGTGCTTCCATTGTCTTCTCATTCTCGCTACAAACACAGTCATTTGCCTCCCAATGGAGTTCTTTCTGCTCCCTTGATTTTGATTTTGCTCTAAATGGGTTTCTCTTTGACAGCAATAGAGTGAAATGTCTTGAAAGGGAAATGTCTTTGTGTGATAGTTTTGAAATACAGTGCCTGCCAGACTGGATTGATTGGAGCACTGAATGCAGCAGTGTTGATATTAAGTGAAGGATTATATTCCAAAAACCTCTGAAATCATACATGACTCACAGTCTGTATTTCAGGATGTCAGGTGGGGGATCATGATATGAAAATGAAATGCTAACCAAAAATAAAAGTAACCCGGGAGGTGCTGCACACCCATAATCCCAGCACTCGAGAGATGGAGGTGGGAAGATCAGGAGTTCTGCTGCATGTGAATTAGAGGCCAGTCCAGGATAAATGAGATCATGCATCAAGAAGAGCACTTGTGGGCAAGCCAGTGGCTCTCAGTCTTCATTTCTCAAAGCCCATTGGTGGATGGCTGTCATTGTCACTCCAAGCACACTGTGTTCCCAGTAAAGTTTTTCTAATCTCTTCTTGATTTGGACTTTGCCCCGGGAGCAGCGGAGTGCAGTGTCTTAAGCATCCAGGGGGGCAGGTGCTGAGAACCAAGGGTGCCAAGAAGACTGCAGCTTCTTGGTTTTGTTGATGGATCTCAGACTTCTTGTGCTGGGCAACTGCTGGTAAAAGGCACGTTGAAAAATACCCTCTGCACACAGAGAGAGCAGCAGGAGTGTCCAGTGGGGAAAGGAACCATCCCTTTCCAACTGAGTATGAGGGTGTGGCCACGTAAGACGAGACTGAGCTTCTCTTAAACTGCTTTACCTCAAAAATCACTTCACGATTTGTATGCACAGACTTTCCAGGCCTCCACCTCAGACGCATCCCAGCGCGTCCCAAACAGTTTTTCTTCCCTGTGATCGAATTCCCTTATTTGGGTTTTAAAGACCTCTAAAGACCCATTAAAAGCTTGGTTGTGGGCCGGACGGTGGTGGCGCACGCCTTTAATTCCAGCACTCGGGAGGCAGAGGCAGGCGGATCTCTGTGAGTTCGAGGCCAGCCTGGTCTACAAGAGCTAGTTCCAGGACAGGAACTAAAAAGCTACGGAGAAACCCTGTCTCGAAAATCAAAAAAAAAAAAGCTTGGTTGCTAGTGCTGCTGGGAGTTTTTGAAGCTTTTAGAAGTGGGACCTTGCAGACATGAGTTTGGTAGGAACATTGGGACCCTCAGCCCCTCCCTCTGTCCTCACCACCAGGTGGCCACCACGACATTGTGCTTCTGTGCACCCCGAGTAATGACCCCAACTGATCCTGATCTGAAGGCTCTGACCTGTGAGCCTAAATCAGTCTCATCTTAGGCGGGCTCTCCCAGGTGATTTTCACTGTGGGACAAATCCAGTACGTCCTCTCCTGGTCTCTTCCAGAGGAGGAACTCCGGCTAAATAAAGTACCATGAACTGGAGGCCAAAAACCGTTGTCACCAAGAAACTCTTGGCACCAAATGTAATCTAGCAGCCTCGGGCACTGAAAAACTGTGCCCTCCACAGACCTAAAATACATTGCCTAGCTTTCGTATTTCCTAAAGATTGGAATGTTTATTAATACATTGAATATTCTCTAAAATCACTTCAGTAAAATTTGGAGAGGTGACTAAGTCAGTAAATGCTTGCTACATATCCATGATGGCCTGAGTTAGATTCCCAGCACTCAAACAGAAGCCAGATCAAGCACAGGCCTGTAATTCCAACACTGAGGAGGCAGAAACAGGTGCATCCTAGGGACTTGCTGACCAGCCAAGCTAGGGAAATTGGTAAGCTCCAGATTCAGTGAGAGACATTCCAGAAAATAAGGTTGACAGCAATTTAGGAAGCCATCAAGAGTGACCTCTGGCCTCTACACAACTGGACATATTTGCTTCCCGTCTAGCATGTATACACACAGACACTTAAATTCAATATGGTACGTATTCACTGAACAAAGTTGTTTATATGGAATGTTTCACTGGGCGGAAGCTTCTCTTTATCACTGTTACTGCTAGAATCTTCTTCGGCTGAGTTGGGTTCAGAAGTGTGAAATTGTGGAATTGGGTAGCTAAACTTCCATTTCGGCTCTTTGTGCCTGCTGCTTTACATGACGGCAGAGGAGCCCCTTAGTGGGGGCAAGAAGAGAAAATACACCTCTACAACCAGTGAGGACTAAGAATGAAGTAGCATTTCTGATGAATTTGTCTTGATCCCAAGAAACAGGAATGAGATCTCAACAGCAAAGGGGACTGTATCTTATTTATCTATTGACTAATAAACCCAAGATGTATTATCTTGAAACAATTTTTTTTATTTTGCTTATATATCAATGAGTCAGAAGTTAGGGAAGGATAAAATCCATTATGAAATGATCCCACTACTTTGACCATAGCACCCGAGCCCTCTCAGATACCCATCCCCCTCTCCACACACAGCTGCATGGGTATCTTCAGCTTCTGTAGAGCATGGCAGCGTTGCTGATGTTAACGAGGCAATAGATGGGGCTCCAGGAACAAGTGTCTCATAAATTTGGTGGAAACTGCAAACTGTGTCCTGATCTAGACTTCTAAGTCCAGAATGTCACTTCTGCACCATTGCAGCAATCAGGCCAGTTAGGCCGGCTCTGCTCAAACAGACGGAAAAGAAATGGTAATTTCTGAAGCTGAGTGTTGTGGAATATTATTTTAACTGGGCAAAGAAGTGTTACCTTTGTTTATTCTGTGGAATATTACTTTAACTGTGTCTAGGTGTGTTATTTTGTTTATGCTGCATTTATGTAATGATGTAAGGATGTAAATTTAATTATGTAAAGATGTGTTGCATCTGTTTCACCCTGCCTAAGGCACCTGATTGGTCTAATAAAGAGCTGAATGGCCAATAACTAGGCAGGAGAAAGGATAGGCAGGGCTCACGGGCAGAGAGAATAAAGAAGAGAATATATCTAGGCTCAAAAAGAGAAAAGAGGCCAGTTGGTGGTGGCACACGCCTTTAATTCCAGTACTCAGAAGGCAGAGACAGGTGGGTCTCTGTGAGTTCAAGGCCAGCCTGGTCTACAGAGCAAGTTCCAGGACAGGCTCCAAAGCTACAGAGAAACCCTGGTCTTGAAAAACAAACAAACAGAAGAAGGAGGAGGAGGAGGAGAAAGAGGAGAGACTGAGAGACGGTGTAGACGGTGTGGACGGTGTGGACGGTGTAGACGGTGTGGACGTGCCCTGGGGCAGGAAGCCGGGCAGCCTCCAGCCAGTCAGACACACAAGTAGGGAAAATAAGTTGTGCAGAAAGCAAAGGTCAGAAGCCCTGAGGCAAAGGTAGATAAAAAAGAAGCAGGTTGATTTAAATTAAAACTAAAACAGCTAGCCAGAAACACGCCTAAGCTAGGTCGAGCACTCAAAACTAATGAAAAGTCTCCACATCGTGATTTGGGAGCTGGTTGGTGTCCCAAAAGAAAAGCCTAGCATAGCTGAGATGGGGTCTCCTCTTTTTTTCCAAGGGTTCTGGCTTAGTCAGTGCTCTATTGCTCTGAAGAGACACTGTGACCATGGCAACTCTTATAAAGAAAACATTTTACAGTTTCAGAGGTTTCGTTCTTTATCATCATGGTGTGACATGGAGGCAGACATGGTGCTGGAGAAGGAGCTGAGAGTTCCACATCTTGATCTGTAGGCAACAGGAAGTAAACTCTACCACACTGGGCACAGACTGAGCAGATATGAGACCTCAAAGCCCACCCCCACACTGACACACTTCTGCCACCAAGACCACACACACCTCCTGTAGGTGCCACTCCTTATGGTCCATGCATTCAAACACACGAGTCCATGGGAGCCGTAGCTATTCACACAACCACAGGTTCCAAAAGCAAGAGTGCACGTGCGTGCTGTGTGTGTGTGTGTGCGCGCGCGCATATGTACAGGTAGTGTCCTCCTGTCTGAACCTGGAGCTAGACTGGCCTGAAAGCCCCATGGGACCTTCTGTCTCCACCTCCTCAGCACAGGGATGACAGATGGGTGTCACTGTACCTGGTTTTGACGTGTGATGGGATCAAACATAAGTTCTCATACATTCACAGCAGGTGCTTCCCTGGCTGTCTCATAAACCCCAAGAACTATAAAGTCCAGGAGAAAGGTGGTTGATTCCTTCAACTATAAAGGAGTAATTCATCCCAACCCCATTGCCTTTAACTTGAACCATTCTGTGGAAATTATGTATTTATGCGTATGTATAAAAAATCCTGCAGAGTACAGGCATCTTAGGTACAGGAAACTCCTGAGCATAAGGAAACAGAGCATTCTGCCACACCTCCTGGGCTACTGATGTCCCAGAGACAGTGCACACTGACAGAACTCTGCTGAATACTACACATGACCAGTGACCTTACAAGTGGCATCAAATGGGTCATAGATGCAAAGGTTGAGGATCCAGAAAGAGAAAGACTGGCATTCTCCTGTGCACAGGTCAGTGCAGCTCAAGAGGAAGTAGAAGATTGTGTATGGAAGTATGTGTGTATTGTACATTTGTATGTATGCATTCTTTTTTGTTTGTTTTGTTTTTTGAAACAGAGTTTATCTGCATAACAGCCCTGGCTGTCTAGAAACTCTCTCTGTAGACCAGACTGGCCTCAAACTCACAGAGATCTGCCTGCCTCTGCTGTAATTAAAGGTGTGTGCCACCACTGCCCAGCAATATATATATTCTTAAGTATTCTCAAGAATATCTAGAAAGGTCAGGTGGTCGTGGCGAACGCCTTTAATCCCAGCTCTTGGGAGGCAGAGGCAGGCAGATCTCTGTGAGTTCGAGGCCAGCCTGGTCTACAAGAGCTAGTTCCAGGACAGCTAGGACTGTTACAAGAGGAAGTCTGTCTTGAAAAAAGAGAAGAAGAAGAAGAAAAGAATGTCTAGAGAACATAACTTTTCTGCTTCGGATACAATTTGAATATTTCTCCCAAAAGTTCTTGTATTAGATACCTGGTCCTTAGTAAGGCAATGTGGAAAGGTGGGCGGGACCTTTCCACATTGGAGGTTCTGGGCTAATTTAAAGGCACTTGCCTGGCAACTTGAATTCAATCTCCAGAACCCAAGTGGGAAGAGGGAACTAACTCCTGAAAGATGTCCTCCACATGTGTCATGTCATGTGTGGCATGTGATATGTGCACACATGGCGTGCACACACACACACACACATACACACACACAACATGAAAAAGGAGTTGGAGCCCTTTCAGTCAGTGGAGGACATACTCTTGGGAGGGCTTTGGGCACCGTGGTTCTACTGTAGCCTCACCCTCCCACAAACACTCTTGCCATGATAGTGTTTTCCTTCCTGAGGCCTTTACTAAAGCCCAGCTAATGTTTGCGTCCTTGAACCTCCAGAACTTTAGGCTAAATTAACGTATTTTCTTCGCAAGAGAACTTTCCTCCGTTATTTCATCACAGTAAGAGAAGAAACTAATTCAGGACCCTTTTCAAAAACCTCAAACTGATAAGGAGTGTTTGCTATTTTGACACTAGCTCATAATGTGCAAAAAGACACAGCTGGATTTGTGCTGTGTACCTATAATCCCAGCGCTCCAGAGGCTGACACAGGAGGAACATGAATTCCAGGCCAACCTGAGCTATACAGTGAAAGCCTGCTTTAAAACAATAAAAATAAAAAGTGTAGGCATGTTCTGGTACCTAATGGAGAAGTGCTGATAGACCCTGCAAGTGACTTTTCTGTGTCTGGATCTTGTTTATTAACTGATAAAGTTTAAAATACATAAATTTTCTGCGCATAAAAACATGTGTATAAGTCCTCGGGACTCACAAGAAAATTTGACTGTGCATTAACATGCTAAGGGTGAGAGGTGGGGAGAGCAGGTACTGGAGGGTGCAAGGACTTGGTGGTGCCAGCTCAGCTCTCAGGCTCAGAGAGACAGCGTCCTGGGAGATGACATGAGGAATGGAAGTGTGGGACACCAGTGTCCTCCTCACAGACCTGTGCAGAAACTCACATACACGCCACTCACACACAAAAGTACTTTTGCTGAATTTTACACAGAATTCTAGTAAAAGGTGGGGTTCCTACTCTCAGTTTCTTTTTTTTTCTTTTTTTTTAAATCTTTTTTTATTGAGAAAATGAGAGAAAAAAACACAAGTTTCCACCTCCTCCCAGCCTCCCATTTCCCTCCCCCTCCTCCCACCCTTCTCCCCCTCCCCCCACTCCTTTCCCCCTCCCTCTCCAGTCCAAAGAGCAGACAGGGTTCCATGCCCTGTGGTAAGTCCTAGGTCCTCCCCCCTCCGTCCATATCTAGGAAGGTGAACATCCAAACTGGCTAGGCTCCCACAAAGCCAGGACATTGCGTAGGATCAAAACCCCGTGCCATTGTCCTTGGCGTCTCATCAGCCCTCATTGTTTGCCATGTTCAGAAGTCCAGTTTTATCCCATGCTTTTTCAGTCACAGTCCAGCTGGCCTTGGTGAGCTCCCAATAGATCAGCCCCACTGTCTCAGTGGGTGGGTGCACCCCTCGTGGTCGCGACTTCTTTGCTCATGTTCTCCCTCCTTCTGCTCCTCATTGGGACCTTGGGAGCTCAGTCCAGTGCTCCAGTGTGGGTCTCTGTCTCTATCTCCATCCATCACCAGATGAAGGTTCTATGATGATATGCAAGATATTCGTCAGTATTGCTATAGGATAGGGTCATTTCAGGTTCCCTAACCCCAGCTGCCCAAGGAACTAACTGGGGACCTCGGCTTGGGCACCTGGGAGCCACTCTAGGTTCAAGTCTCTTGCCAACCCTAAGGTGGCTCCCTTAACTAAGAATTGTGCTTCCGTGCTCCCCTATCCAACCTTCCTTTATCCCAATCCTTCTTTTTCCCCAAGTTCCCCCTTCCTCCCCTTCTCCCTTTTCTCTCCCCATCTCCCCCCTACTCTCAGTTTCTAAATATTTAATGAGTTAAAGAGAGACAGAAAAAGGTGAAGCATTTTTGGCTCCTTTTGTTTTAGGAAGATCTGTGCAGTATGGTCCATAGGACTTGAAACATGGACATTTTCCCATATAGCACAAGAGACTAGAGCCACTGAACAATGAAGACAACTAGAAAAACCTCAAGCCCAAAGAATGGTGAAGTTAATACAGATACGTATTAGACTCAAGGGATGTCAGTACATAGTGGAGGTCTGTGAGGAGCTCTGTAATACAGATACGCGCTAGAGAGGTCGATGTAGGTCTGTCTAGTACACATTGTCTTGATGTGGTAAAGTCCCTTTGGGTCTTAGACACAAGGTGTCAGTCAGCACAGATCCTAGCGTAGTTAACTCTCTAGAAACCCGACGAGGAAGGGCGGGAAGACAGCAGCACATCTCTGCCTGCTCACGTGCTGAGGTTTTAAATCTGTAATAGAAGCTCACGGGGCCACTCGAAAATGATAGGAAGACAAAGTGTGAAACCAGTGGGATCATAGCAAATCATAGGGAGTTTACACAAACTACTTATATGGCAATAAACTGCTAATGCAATTATGAATAATGGGTAAGGTTTGTGTGTTTGTTCCAGGCCTAATTGGAGTCATGCATCTCAGACTATTAATAATAGAAAGCTCTTTCTTAATTATATGTGCCATGTACCTGCTCAGCCTCATACAGAATCCAAGCAAGTTTTCAGTAGTGTGCAATGGAACCGTTTTCCAGTTTGCCACTTCTTAGAGCAGGTGATTTATGTGTTGGTTTTCTCTAAACAGCTGTCAGATGCTAAGATGCTAGCTCTGTAGATGGAGACTATGCTTTTGTTTTCTGGCCACCCAGACCGGAATGATCACTCAAAAACTATATTAACTGCAACAGTGTTTGGCCAATAGTTCAAGCATAAGCTAGCTCTTACATCTTAAGTTAACCCATTTCTCTTAATCTGTTTATCACCATGAAGCTGTGGCTTACCGGTAAGGTCCTGGCGTCCTTCTCCTTTGGCAGCTGCATGGCATTTGCCTGACTCCGGCATCTTTCATCCTGTATCTCTGCTTGGATTTCCTACCTTGATATGTTCTGCCTTGCCATAGGCCAAAGCAGCTTCTTTATTAACCAGTGATAATAAAATATATTCATAGCATACAAACAAAGGGGAATCAATCCCACCTCATAGTTCTCCCTCACTATTAGGGAGAAAGCAGGATTTTGCATAAAGACAAAAGGGTCATCTCGCCAAATTTAAAGCTCACAACAATCATGACAACCTAAGGTGCATTCACTAGGAATTGAATCTTTGCCTCATAATCAGTTATTTTATCTGTTATTTTAAATTTGTTTGTTTGCTTGCCATGCTGGGATGGAACTCAGGACCTTGCCATGCTGGTGATCATGAGTATTAGTGCAGACATTTTTAAGCTTTCTGATAAATCCCGCTTCACCACCCTCCCAGCACACAGCTTGTACCTGAAAACCTAAGTTTGGGGGCAAGGCAGCCAGGAAATCCAATCAGATCCATGAAGTTCATTGGTAGGCCAGCCTAGCCAAATCAGTGAGCTTCAGATTCAGTGAGAAATCCTGTCTCAAAACCCAAAGGTGGGGGCTGGAGAGATGGCTCAGTGGTAAAGAGCATCGCCTGCTCTTCCAAAGGTCCTGAGTTCAATTCCCAGCAATCACATGGTGGCTCACAACCATCTGTAATGAGGTCTGGTGCCCTCTTCTGGCCTGCAGACATACACACAGACAGAATATTGTATACATAATAAATAAATATTTTAAAAAAAAAAACAAAAAAAAACCCCCAAAGGTGGAAAACAGTTGAGGGAAGACATTCTGCATCAGCCTCTGGCTTCTACACACACACACACAATTGTAAACAATGGTAGGTTAGATGACAAATCACATCAAAAATTTGTCTCTCTAATAAATAAAATTAATTACCTAAGATCTGGACATTAAGTCAGATCCCACAATACGTTTCTCAGCCTGAATATGCTTGTTGGGTTTGATATATACATGGAATATACATATCTGGCTTGGGCACTAGCTAGACATCTGGTACCTGCTTGCTGCTCACAATGGAGAAAGATGAGATACCACAGGAAGTCTTCCGCCCATCTCACCCTGATGATCAGGTTGAGCATCTTGATCTCATTAACAGTTGCCTGAAATCCCCCGACACGGAGACGGCTGCTGATGTATTTGGAAGGTTATGAGATCTGACTGAAGCTTTCTGCTGGCAGAGACTTTTCAAAGATTTATCTTCCTCCTGGAGTAAATATCACATTTTTAATTATTCATAATGCTTCTCCTGTTTTACCAGAAGCTTCCTTGGAGGAGAGTGCATTAGGCTCTTCAGTTACTGTAAGGGTTGGGCGGGGGGGGGGGGCGGTGCGTGAATAGAATATACATGTATATTCAGCATTCCATTGTTATTCTGGGCAAACGAAATTTAACATGATTTGCAAAACGCTGCACTCGGCACAACAAAAGGTGTAAAGTGAGGCAACAGAATTACACGGTGTGCACACTAGCGAGCCTGAGTGAAAAGTGCTCGGAGCGGAAGCAGGGACGGAGGCCCTCACATGCTTAACAGCTATATTAGAGAGGGAAACGAATGTGGGCATGCCTAGAAACATGGCCAGAGAGGCCCTATTTAGATCCATGCTGGAGGAATACAATTGTGTGTGTCTTCTAGGCAAGCTAAATTTGGTAGGCTGCCTTTTCTTATATTGAATACTTAATAATTAGCTAAGGAAAGATACTTTCTCCATATGTCAAGGTTACCGGAATGTGGGGCTGCTAACTGGTAAGTGCTCCTGCAGAGCAGGGCCCTGGGCTTATCCTTTCAGGCTTAGCACAGGGTGACTTAAAGGCCGTGTCCAGTCCTTTGAGGTCAGCAGATGCTCCAACCTCAGTCACTGCTCACTGCAGTCAAGTTACAGAACAGCTTCTCTCAGTTTTCCTTTGTGCCTTTTTCAACCTCTTTTCCTAGTTTCAACCCTCATTAGCTTGCAATCTGTGTGTGTGTGTGTGTGTGTGTGTGTGTGTGTGTGTGTGTGTGTGTAGGCACCTATATGTGTGTATACATATACACATGGAGTCCACAGGTTAACCGCAGGTGTCATTTCTTAGCCCTGTCCTGGCTGGCATGCAAGCACCGGGGTCTGTCTGTCTTTGCCTTCCCAGCAGTGGGGTTATAAGCACTCCACCATGCTCAGCTCTTTTACATGGACTCTGGGTATCAAACATAAACTTGAATCCTCTTGTTTGCAGAACTATCTCCCTACCCCACCACTGGTCTTTTTTCTGTGATTTCCCTTCTTGAAAATGTCATATAAGTGGAATTAAACAGCATGTGACCTTCTAAGCCTGTTTTCTTTTTTTCTTCACATTGGGCATTTGGAATTTATTTGGCCGTACACAAAAGTCTGTTCCTTGTTATTGTTGAGTAGTGTTCACTGGCGTGGGTGTACCAGAGTATGTAACCACTCACCATTTGACGGGCATTTGTTTCCAGCTTGAGACAATTAGAGATAGAAGATCTGTAGGCAATTGTCTACAATTCTAAGGGGATGTATATTTTCATTTCCCTTAGAGAAATAGTTAGGAGTAGAATTGTTGGGTTACATGCTAAGTATCGCAAAAGACCAGGCTTCCAAAGAGTGTTAGTTGTTTCTCTGTGTATTGACCGTTTCTCTTCTGCAGTGACAAATACTGACAAACGCATGGCAAGAAGCAGAGAATCTGTTGTGGCTCACAGTTCTGAGGCATCAGGGCAAAGGCATGCAGAAGTGGCACGACATGGCTAGTCACATTGCCTCCACAGGAAGCAGACATGAATGCTGGTGATCAGGTTGCCTCTCCTTTCCATTCAGTCCTAGATCCCACCACATTTAGGGTGGGTGTCCCCATCTCAATTAGCCCAGTCTAGGAAGTCCTTCACAGACATGCTTAGACATTTGTCTCCACGGTGATTCTAAATCCCGTCAAGTTGACTGTCAAGATTAGCCATCACGAACTATAACACTACATTCCCATAACGTGTAGGGGTGTCAAGTTCTTTGCCTTCCTGCAAGCACTTGATTTTGAAAGTTGTTCTCTTCTGGCTTTGTTGTTGTTTTTAATGTTAGCCAGCTTAACACATCAGCAATGTACTATGGACTTGGTTTGCTTTTCTCTGATGACTAACAGTGTTGAACATGTTGATGTTTGGTGTTCTGTATGTTCAGACCTTCTGCCCATTTTCTTTCTGGGTTATTTGTTTCCTATAATTGTGGCTTTAAGACAGCTCTTTATATATGTAATGTGGTTGCTAGTCCTTTGGGGAATGTGCGGCTTGCAAATACTTTCTTCCAGTCTGTGGTTCCTTTGTTTTTTCAACAGTGGTTGAAAGCTCTCGTTTGGAGCAGGGGTTTAGAGTTGCGGAGAGAGCAGGGCTTTTCAGCTCTTTGTGTGCATGTGGGAGGGGAGCTGGTGAATACAAGTGTCCAATTCTTCCAAAACCATTTCTTGAAAAGACTCCCATCAAGTTGTCTCTGCCTGTATCAGAAATTGAATGGCTGCATAAGAGGAGATGGATTACTGGGCTCTGTTTTTCCCCATTGAGCTGCAAGCCTTCCAGATACTATGCTTTCTAGGTAGTAAGCCTTGAAATCACAGAGGGAGTCTTTAGCTTTGTTGACCAATGGGGAGTAACAGGAAAGAAGCCAGGTGTAAAGTAATGCCACAGCCTTCCTGAGCTTGTTGGCACGCAACATCTTAAACAGGAAAATGCACACACAGACAGAAGGTGTCAGGATGGTCTAGGGTTGGAGCGAGAACATGGTCGCACTCACAGAGCATGTGGGAGGATGCTGGGGGCGGGGGAACCTTCCACCGTGGATACAGGGTGGAGACAGAACTCAGTCGTTTATCAAACCATATGTTTCCATGGTTTGGCTCTTGTATAAATTTTACTTTAATAATTTTTTAAAGTTCAAATGCCTAACTGAGGTAGAGAAATGGGCACTGAGAAGCTGCTTATGCTGGAAATACTGGCTCCTCACTTGGGCCTACAGGAGCCAAAGCAGGAAGAAAAGCTGGCATCTGCCTTGATTTTGTGTTTGTGCCCTTTACTCTGGCTGAAGGCGCAGAGGTAAGTCATTTTAATTAACCTTCCCAGAGACACCTGGCATTCCCCGAGCATCACACCATCCCAGGACAGATGGACGGACGGATGGACACATACACACACAGTCAATTATCCATCATGCTGAGGCTGAGCTCTGGAGCAGAGGTAATCATTTTGCAGAAACCAGACTGATCCCCCGAGGAATGGCAGGACTTTGTAGACCATCTTGAAGAACCAGAGCTAAGGAACAGTCAACCAGCCCGACTGACCAGGACTGCTTGACCTGTAGACCTCTGCCCCTGCCCTAATTCTCCTTTTTAAAGTCAAATTTTCTATCAGGCCCCTGAAATTTGGCTTGGTGTCACCACATACCTGTATTTGTTTCTCTTCCCAGTATGGTCACATTGAGTCAATGTCTCTGCTTTCTGTTGCCATTGGCCTGTCAGTCATGTGAGCTGAGCCCAGCCTGTTAGGTGCTGAGACCCAGGATACCGTAATGCTACCACCAAATATACGGAGACCACGCTTTCATTTCTCAGCTGCCCAGAACCAAACTATTAACTACAACACTGTGTGGCCAGTGTCTTCGGCTTCTTACTGGCTGTCCTTTAAGTATTAAATTAACCCGTTTCGATTCATCTGTGTATCGCCAGAAGGCCGTGGTTTTCCGGTGCAGCACGTTACTCCTTCAGCCGGCTACATGGCTTCTCTTTGACTCTGCCTACTCTCTCTGTTCAGATTTCCTGCCTGACTTTACTCTGCTGTTGCGGGAGGTCCTCCCACTCCTCCAGCCTATCGCCGCTGAGATACCAGCCCCTTGGGGAGTGGTCTCTCTCTCTTTAAAAAAGCGGCCACTTCCCTCTCCTCTCTCTCTTCACTTCCTGCTCCGCCGGCGACTAGACTCCTGGTTGCGTTGCGTAGAGGGCCGTTGCCTGGGACAGTGATCTGTAAGTTTTTCCCCTTTAAATAAATATCACCCTATTAATCATAATCCCAAATTGCTGTGGCATTGTTTGTGACTTACGCCTTCATTTGGCACCCAACGTTTGGTTTTAGAACCTCTCCCGGCTCGCAGCCGCGAGTTCGGCTTGGCAGCCGGAAGTTCGGCTTGGTGGCCGCAAGTTCGGCTTGGCGGCCGCAAGTTCGGCTTGGCGGCCGGAAGTTCGGCTTGGCGGCCGCAAGTTCGGCTTGGCGGGAGCCCTTGCTTCCTCAGCCGCTGCGGCCTTGGCCTCCCGTGGTTTGCTCTTTTCTGAATTGTTTTTAAATCTCTCTTGCAAGCACAGCTCTTAAAGTGGCGCGAACCAGAGCACGTGGTTGCTGAAAGCTGCAACCCCTCAGGGTGACTCTGTCACGTGGAGGCATAAGCAGCTTCCAGATTGCTCTTCTCTACCCCTGGATTCTGGGTTTCTGGTTCCGTCTCTGGAATTGATTTAATTACATTTACTTTGTTGAGAAACTTGCGTTTTCCAGTTTTTAACATCTACTAAGGCACTGAAACAGGACCATGTTTTCATCGCGATTCTGCAATAGCGCCACCTGCTGGACAATAGGTAATATGGCAATTTTCGTTTCTAACGCAAATTTTACTGCTTTGTTTTCACTAATACAATGGATTAGTAATTTTATATTTACTAATACAATGAATTACATCATACAAGGTTTATATGATTATGGGAATACCTTAATTTGCTTGTTACTAGGCTTCAGTTTTCTTTTCCATATTCTATCATTAAGGAAGAATATGGCACTCCTAAGAATGATTGAATCTTTACATACTAATAATGAACAGAAAAATATGGCACTCCTAAGAATGATAGAATCTTTACGAACTAATAATGAACAACTAATTGACAGGATTAAAATTATTGAAAATCAGAGGTTATCTGAACAAGTGGATACTATGACAGACAAAATTGATTCCATATCCAAGGGTATTAGAAAGTTACCTGAAAGGGTTCAGGCTGTTGAATTTGACCTTCAGAGTTTATCACAAAGTTTTGATAAGGTAACAGACAGAATGTACCTCCAAGATGGGAATCTACATGATATACAAGAAAAGTTTAAGGAGGACATGTTATCTTTGAAGGAAAAAATTAAAGCTTTGGAATCACAGGTGCAGAATGGGGACCAAAAAATTGATACCTCAGTGAAATCACTGGAAATATATACAGGTCAGGAGATTCAGGATTTAAGAGAGACAATGATAAAAAGGTTTGAAAAGATTGGAGAAATTATTGCAGCTGGTGAACAGAGTAAGGAGGCACAAGGACAGGATACAATGCCTCCACCAGCTATTAGAACTGGCTTACCCAGGGTTCTAGCGACATACCCTGTACTTAATTCTGACAAAGCGTCAACTTCTAAAGGCTCAAAGGGAGTCAGAGAAGCTAGATGGACACCAATAGCAATGAATGATCTGAAAGAAATTAAGCAAGCTGTTGTTAATTTTGGCTTGCACAATGCATATGTAAAGGAAATGATAAAGACTTGGGCTTCTAATGCTAGAGCTATCCCCCATGATTTCCATCAGTTAGTGTCTGCAGTTTTAGATAAGGGACCTTCCTTGATGTTTGGAATTTATTTCAGAGAAGAATCCAAACATATGGAACAGCAAGGAAGAGCAAAAGGAATTGAGGTTTCCCAAGATCAAATTCTTGGTGCAGGAGAATATGCTGATCCACAGGTCCAAGCTCTTTATGACGATGAAGTACTGTGTCTATGTCACCAAGCAGCTTTAAATGCTTTGAATAGGATACAAGATCCAGCAAAAAGGGTTGAATCATATACCAGAATTAGGCAGGGACAGAGAGAACCCTTTATTGACTTTTTGCAAAGATTGATTAAGGCTCTGGACATAGGGGTAACAGACCCAGAATCTAGACGAATACTTCTTGAATCTCTAGCTTTTGAGAATGCAAACATAGAATGCAAAAAGATAATTGGGCCTTTAAAGTCTAGATCAGCACCTATGGATGAATGGATTCAGCATACGATGAATGTTGAGACGTTTAGCTATAATGATGAATCTTGGGTAGGAGAAGTGATTTCCAAAGCAATGAGGAGACATCAAACTGCCAGGTGTTTTAATTGTGGTAAATTAGGACATTTACAAAGGGATTGCAGGCAAAGAATTTCTAGGAATAATATCTCTTCCGGGAATGACAAAAATAGGAGACCTCGACCTTCAGGTATATGTAGGAGATGTGGTAAAGGCAGGCATTGGTCCAACGAATGTAGGTCAACAACAGATAGACGGGGCAATCCGATATCATCGGGAAACTCCATGGGGGGCCTCTCGCAGGCCCCCAAGCCAACAGTGGCCCAGTCATTCCCAGTCACAGTGGAGAATGTGCCTCACCAAGAAAATTAAAAGCTCCAATTTCTGCTGTAAAAAGTAATACTGGTCTAAATGATGAATTACGTGTGGAGGATGAGTCAAAAAACCCAGTAGGACAGAGTAAACGTATATTTTGGCAGACTTCTATTAATGATCAAAGACCAAAGCTAAGAGTCTGTATAAATGGCACTTTTATTGAAGGCTTATTAGACACAGGTGCGGATGTAAGTATCATTACCCCAGAATCTTGGCATCCGAATTGGCCTCTTCAAGAGGTAGATGTTCAGTTCCTAGGAATTGGAACCCTATCTCGTGTAAAACAAAGCACAAGATGGGTTGAATGCATAGGGCCCGAAGGGCAAATAGGAAGACTAAGGCCATATATAGCCAATATTGCCATAAATTTATGGGGCCGTGACCTGCTACAGCAATGGAATACCCAGATTAACATTCCTGTATTTCCAGGAATTCATAATTCGGGGAAGGATATGATGAGGTATTATGGAACAAGGTCACCAGCCATTCAGGCTGTACAAGAACATACAGCAAATACCAAACCTTTAGAGGTACCAACAGCCCTACCTTTAAAATGGCTAACTGAGAAGCCAATATGGATCAAACAGTGGCCTCTAGCTGAAGATAAACTACAGGCATTGGAACAGCTGGTGCAAGAGCAACTAGATGCTCACCATATTGAAGAATCAACCAGCCCTTGGAATTCTCCTGTGTTTGTTGTAAAAAAGAAATCTGGTAAATGGAGAATGGTGACAGATCTAAGAGCTGTCAACAAAGTAATTCAACCTATGGGCCCACTACAGTCTGGAATTCCTTTGCCTTCTCTGTTACCAAAAGGATGGCCTCTTATAGTTATTGATTTGAAAGATTGTTTTTTCACTATACCGTTACAAGAAAAGGATAGAGAAAAATTTGCCTTCACAGTGCCTACTTATAATAATTCTCAGCCTAATAAGAGATATCAGTGGACTGTCCTCCCACAGGGTATGCTCAATAGTCCTACACTGTGCCAATATTTTGTAAGTAAGCCATTGGAAATAATTCGTAAACAATTCCCCAAGTCCATCATTTATCATTACATGGATGACATCTTGTTATCTGATTCAAATAAAGATACTTTAGAAAGGATGTTTGAAGAAGTAAAGAAAGTCTTGCCTAGGTGGGGATTACAAATTGCCCCTGAAAAGATTCAAAGAGGAAACTCTATTAATTACCTAGGTTACAGAATAGGGTTAGAGAAAATTAAAACGCAAAAGGCACAAATTAGGAGAGACCGCTTAAAGACTCTTAATGACTTCCAAAGATTGTTAGGAGACATTTCCAGTCTACGACCAGCTGTTGGGATAACACCTGATCTAGTAGTTCATTTAAACAAAACCTTAGATGGTGATAAAGATTTGAATAGTCCAAGAGAACTGACAGCTGAAGCAGAAAAGGAACTGACAATGATTGAGGAAAAATTACAGGAGGCACATGTGGATAGGGTGAACCCAAATCTTAGCTGCATCCTAGTCATATTGCCTTCCAGAATTTCTCCTACAGGGATTCTAATGCAGAGGGAAGATATTATTTTAGAGTGGATATTTATACCTAATAAACCAAGTAAAAAATTAAAAACTTATGTGGAAAAAGTCTCTGAATTAATTATAAAAGGTAAGCTGAGACTTCGTCAACTAGCAGGTATAGACCCAGCAGAAATTATAGTGCCTTTTACTACAGAAGAAATAAAAAAGTTATGGGAAGACAATGAACCGTGGCAAAGAGCTTGTGCTAATTTTTTGGGAGAAATTAATAGCAACTATCCCAAAAGTGGTAGACTTAACCTCATAAAAAGAACTTCTTGGATTCTTCCTAGAATTGTACGTGATGCTCCAATAACTGGAGCCCGTACTTTCTATACTGATGCAAATAAATCAGGGAAAGCAGGTTACAAGTCAGATGAATTGAGTAAGGTGGAACAAAGCCCTTATAATTCTGTCCAGAAGGCAGAATTATATGCCATTCTTATGGTGCTAAGGGATTTTAAAGAACCTCTTAATATAGTTACAGATTCACAATATGCAGAAAGAGTTATCTTGCATATTGAGACAGCTGAATTTATACCAGATGACACAGAGTTGACTTCATTGTTTATCCAGGTACAAGACATAATCAGGAACAGGCTTTGTCCAATGTACATAACACACATCCGGTCCCATACAGGTCTGCCTGGTCCTCTAGCCCAAGGCAATGCTGAGATTGATCAATTATTGATTGGAAGTGTGTTGCAGGCCTCAGAATTTCATAAGAAGCATCATGTCAATAGTAAAGGCCTAAAGAAAGAATTTTCCATTACTTGGCAACAAGCTAAGGACATTATAAAGAGATGTCCTACTTGTTCTTTCTATAATCAAACACCGTTGCCTGCAGGGAGTAACCCAAAGGGCACTAAGAGAAATGAAATCTGGCAGATGGATGTGTTCCACTTTATAGAATTTGGTAAATTAAAATATGTACACCACACCATAGACACGTATTCAGGTTTTCAATGGGCTACTGCCCTGAGCTCAGAAAAGGCTGATTCAGTAATCACACATTTATTGGAAGTTATGGCCATCATGGGTATACCTGCGCAAATAAAGACAGATAATGGTCCAGCATATGTATCTAAGAAAATGAAACGCTTTTTTGATTATTATAATATAAAACACATTACAGGTATACCAAATAATCCTACAGGTCAGGCAGTTATAGAAAGATCAAATCGTACTATAAAGGATATGCTGAACAAACAGAAAGGGACTGAAAATACCCCCAGAAATAGATTACATAATGCTTTATTAACCTTGAATTTTCTTAACGCTAATGAGAAAGGAACGACAGCAGCAGAGAGACATTGGATAATGGAAAAGTCTGCTGAACTAAATCAACCGATTTATTTCAAAGATGTGCTGACCTCTCAATGGAAGCCAGGAGATGTGCTACGTTGGGGAAGGGGTTTTGCTCTTGTTTCCACAGGAGAAGAAAAATTGTGGATACCATCAAAATTAATAAAGTTTCGATTTGAAGAGGAGAAACCTCTTGGAAAGGAGAAATGACAACTTATCTACAATGATGATATTCATACAGATGGTAAGAAAAACATATAGAATGGGGGCAGGGTTCTGTTCTTATCTCCACAGGAAAACACTCATCTTTGAAAAATTCAAGGGACCCTGGATATTTGGATACTGACAGATGGAAAAATACCTGCCCAATAGGAAATATCAAGAAAACCGAAAGGGTTGTGAAGAAGATGGGGCCCCATAACAACAACTCCACCTGGTTGATATGACGTCATGATACTGATAGCGCTACAACAAGACCTGCTTTGGGTACCAGCTGCACAAGACAGTTCCAACTTGGTTAGCTGAAATGGTGCACATCTTGTACAACATTCTGGCCAGACCTCCACAAAATACTCAGAGACTATTTGCAATTTTAAAAGACATTGATCTTGAAATTTAACCATCATTTTACTTTCACAGGATCCCCCAGAAAGAACGTCGCCCCTATGACAGCTGGAAGTAATTTTAGAGGACGACGTCCCCTCTCCCAGTAAAGTTTGCCCTTGGGTTTAGGGACATCATTTAGGGGTTGATTATAATTAGTATACGATTGAGGGTTGGGGGAGGAATTTTATAAGCTCAGGGATCATTTTGAAAAAAAAAAAAAGAGGGATGATGGGATAATAGATTTGTAATTGTGAGTTACTGTTGTTAGACAAATATATTGATATAGATTCTTGTATATTGATACAAAGTTAAATTGTATTGACTATTGTATGCATTCATGTTTCTACCTCTGTTTAAAACATTCTTATGTATTGACATATATTGTATTGATATATATATTGTATATATTTACCATATTGCAGTGTACATTTCTACCTCTGATTAAGATACTTATATAATGTTTGTGTATTGATATATATTTACCTACTGCAATGTATATTTGTACATTGTTTATATTTGGAGGTCATTGTCCTCATTTGTTTCACAGTCGTTTATTGTCTTAGTCTTTAAGTTAGATAGATATTGAGAATTATATAGACTAATAGTCATCTAAGTTTGTCATTTATAATTAGACTAATCAGGTTCTTTAGATATATAGAGATTATACTCAGTATAGATAGATAATCTTCAACTTCTCCAAAGAGCTGTAGAAAATGGCCTTTAATCTAACTCAGAGTTTTGTGGTAGTGAGACACAATTGCTCCTGGCAACACCACTCTATTCCCGAGAGAATGTTGAGCACCAAAGACACTCCACCTGGAGCCTTTCTTTTTGGCAGAACTGGCCTTGGGGCAAAGAAATGCCTATACCTCAACCACTGACAAATATACAGAGCATGCATCAATGGATAAAACAGGGCTGTCTTATCCTGCCAAGACAGGGTAAGATAGTTTTGAAAGTTGCTTGCCTTTGAAAATGGTGTGTCAGTTATGTTAGGCCTTAGCCAAAGTTGGTTGCTTCAACGCTGCTAATGTGACTTTGGGTGATTGCCTAGGTAGCTAGTTGTCTCTGTGATTTATTGCATGTTTTTGGAAGTTGTTTTACTGAACTTCCTAATTACCCAGGTAACATTATTTCCCTTCTTAGATCTTTGATGGGGTTGAAGACTATATAAATGTAGTTACTTTCTCTCATGACTTGGCCAAGTTATTTATTATACAAGACCTAAGCTAGTTAGAATAGGATATTTGTACTTATTGTATATAATTTCATAGTAGGTTTAGAACTCTCTTATTTAAACAGAAGGGGGAGGTGTTGCGGGAGGTCCTCCCACTCCTCCAGCCTATCGCCGCTGAGATACCAGCCCCTTGGGGAGTGGTCTCTCTCTCTTTAAAAAAGCGGCCACTTCCCTCTCCTCTCTCTCTTCACTTCCTGCTCCGCCGGCGACTAGACTCCTGGTTGCGTTGCGTAGAGGGCCGTTGCCTGGGACAGTGATCTGTAAGTTTTTCCCCTTTAAATAAATATCACCCTATTAATCATAATCCCAAATTGCTGTGGCATTGTTTGTGACTTACGCCTTCATTTGGCGCCCAACGTGGGGCTCGAACCCACGACCCTGAGATTAAGAGTCTCATGCTCTACCGACTGAGCTAGCCGGGCCGGGCAGGCGGCTGGGGTTTTGGGGACACAGCCCAGCCGCCGCTCCATATTACTACAAATGACGCCCAGACGTGTGGCTAACTAAACCCACTTAAAAAACCTGAGAAGGCTTAAAAATAAGGGAGAGAGAGTTTAACACAGATTTTTGCTGTTTGTTGGTGGCGTGCTGTAGAGAGATTTCCTGATTTGGCAACAGCAGCAGAAAAAACGCTGTGTCATTTCAAAGTGTGGCTTCTTGGGGCTGTGCCCCCAGTGCAAACTCTGGCTTTATGTTTGTGTTCCCGCTTGGGATCGGAAGGAGAGTGCTCTGAGACCCTGACGATGATTCAGAGCTCCCCGCCTGCTCCTGGGCAGAAGGCAGAATCAGGCTTAGGCAGGCGGAAGAGCATGGCGGATTCCTGCTGCCATACAGAGACGTGTTTTCAGACTGCGCAGTGCTCTGCGTGTCAGATTTGGATGTTACTTGGATGAAAAGAATTTCTGTGCTGCACGCTCAGTCTCAGAATTAAAGTGCTGAGTGCCGCTCCTACCTGGTAGCCCCAAGAGGCTTCCTGACTCAGCTTCAGCTGCAAAACCCTGCAGCTCATTAAGAGGTCCTGCCACGAAACACTTAAACGGTGTTGACGAAAAGCTGAACGCATGCTTTTCGGTTTTCAGCCGTAGCAGGAAAAAAGCTGCGCGTTTAAAAATGCCGGCTTTCTGAGCCATCCTGCCAGGGCAAACTCTGACTGTTTGAGGCCGGAGGGCCGGCTACAGAGAGAGGACTTGAGTGTTGTCTGTTGTAGCTTGCTGGCTGGCAGGGACCTTGAAATGCTATAAACACGGCTACAGCCAGTACCTCAGCCAAGAGGCTGAAAAGCTAAGGAATGGACTGGATCTAGCTGGCAAAGCCACGCCTTTAGTCCTACTGATATTGCTTGGTAAATTAAAGACTCATGTGGTCAGAAAAAGAGAGATATACAGTAAAGAGAGATTCAAAGACAGAGAAAATTTCTGAATGGTTTAAAGTGTGTTAAAAATATATGCAAGCTGAAAGTTGAAGTTCTTAAAGCAAAAAACAAAAAAAAAAGGAAGAGAGTTGTTGTGTGTTGTAGTACACACCTTTAATCCCAACACTTGGGAGGCAGAGGGAGATAGACCTCTGTGAGTTCAAGGTGTGGTAGCACACGCCTTTAATCCCAGTGCCTAGAAGGCAGAGACGAACAGATCTCTGTGAGTTCAAGGTGTAGTAGCAAACACCTTTAATCCCAATGCCTGGGAGGCAGAGACAGGCGGATCTCCGAGAGTTCAAAGACAGCCTGGTCTACAGATGTACGCTCAAAAAGCAAAAAGTTAACCTAGAAATGTCACAGCTTAGATTCTTAAGCGCCTAGTGATTTAAAGGTGCAAATCAAAAGTGCTCCTGGATAGTAAAAAATTGCAGATTCACAATAGGACAGATTCAGACCACTAAACTACATTCACACTGTTGGATGAATGTACGTAGGCTTGAGAGAGAGAAGAAAAGGAATATAGAGAATAAAGTTAATGGTTAAAAAAAAAAAAAGGTAAAGTCTTTAAAGAGACAGAGTACAGATAGTTAAGAGATTAAAAGAAATAAAGAAAAATAAGCCGCGTAAAGATGAAAAATTCACAGAGAGTCTGGATTATGTACATTGTGTTTTCTTTAAAATTTTTGACTGTGAAGGAGCTAAGTACAGAGAGACATTTCATTATATGGGCTGCCCAGTGGAACCAGAACGGATATCATGAGGGTATGACTTCAGAATTTGGATCTAAGGATATGATACTTTGGAAAAGAGATTCTTCTTTTGTTTTCACAGAGGATGAGACTCTATGGATTTCTTCTATTCCGATTTGGTATGATGGACCACGTCCTCCTGAAGGGTTGCTGTGAACATCTTCAGAAAATTGCCTTGCTCAACTGCCAACTGAGATAAACCTGGCACACAGGTTACACCCTAAAATCATTAACGACGCCCCCATTCAGCAGGAAGCAGTTTGGAGAGAAAAAACTGCGCCCATGTTCCCAAATATAGTTTATAAATGTTCTTTTACATTTAAAGGGGGATATGATATAGATATAATTTGCATTAGTATAGATTTTGCTTTATTTATAGAGATTTAAGGTCAATTTTGTTATATGTATAAATGTTTCTGATGTAACTTTTACTTGATAACTGTTTTGTTATATGTAATTTTGCTATGTTAAGGTTAAAGCCTTCCTTTTTTTGTTTAAACAGAAAAAGGGGAAGTGATGTGGGAGTGTCATATATCAATCTGTTGATTTCATTGTTTAAGCAATAAAGAAACTGCTAGGCCCATTTGATAGGCCCACCCTTAGGTGGGTGGAGTAAACAGAAGGGAAGGCTGGGAGGAAGAGGAAGTGAGGTCAGACTCCGCAGCTCTCCTCTCCGGAGCAGACGCAGGAGAGACGCCATGCTCCGGGCTCCTGGGCAGACACACGTGATGAAGCTTTGAACTAGAATCTTCCTGGTAAGACCGGTGCTCACAGATTGTTAGAGATGGGTTGATAGGGATATCAGAATTAGCCAGTAAGGGCTAGAGCTAAGGGCCAAGCAGTGTTTAAAAGAATACAGTGTCTGTGTAATTATTTCGGGCATAAGCTAGCCGGAGCAGGCGGCTTGGGGTGTTGGGGACGCAACCCTGCCGCCGCCCATATTACTACACTCTGCTAAGCCATTGTCCAAACCAGCTTTATTCCTCAACCAATAAAAGCACCACATATACAGAAGGACATCCCACATCAAGCAAATGTTGGGCTGTGTGACCATCTCCAGAGGTTTTCCAGGTTCTTGTGTCATAGAGACAGACAACTAGATAACACCTAGAATCAGCAGGGACAGTTTGTTAGGAAGACACTCATGCAAGGGAGAGTATGGGCTGCAATAGTTTGGTAGTTCAAACAGCAGGTGGTATATAAGGGCTTGGGTCTTTTGGCTCATTCACATAACCTGTGCTTTTCCGTACATCTTATGTTAAATGCAGTCAGCATACAACTTCATGTATCATCTGTCTTTTTAGCATCTTAAATCTCTACCCAAAAATCTATTTTAGTATCAGAATGAGCCACACATCACCTTCAGATAGGCTGGAGTGTCTCTGAACTGGTACCAGTGGCTTCAGCTGGTCTGCCTAGGGGGTTCCAGTATTTCTTTTTGCCGAAAGGTTTTTGGCAAGTCCTAATTCTGCAGCCTTTGTCTGAGGCCTTCTCAGACAAATTCCATTCTGCTTTGGAAGCAGTTTAAAGTGCATGTCTCCCAGTACATCGCGAATCTCTGTACCAGGGTAAATGGCTTGTACCTAGTTTATCCTCTTTCGCTTAGGGAGCAGGTGAGGATAACAGAAAGATGGAGAACAGAACAGAGACGAGGCATCTGAGGCGAGACAGCCTTGCAGAGGCTGAGATCTTAGCTGATCTTGGCACTGCCTCCTACACTCTGAACAGGTCACCAGGAGTGAGGCATTCATCCCCAGATCTCCAGTACCTCTCTGAAATAGTGCCTTTGCATAACGTGAAAACAGAACAAAAAGACAATCTAGGCAAGTACTTAGCATACTGCCAGGCCATAAAGAGTTTTTAAATAACCTATTATTATTTAAAACAGCAATTTTTACATAGAAGACAAAACTGCAAGGTGCCGCTAATTTGCAAAATTTGCAAATGGGACTTCTGATTTTCTGTCAGCTGGAAAGGGTTCATCTTTATCCTTCCTAACCCCTGTGAAAGCCTGGGTGCTAACAGAGTCTTCAGCGCCTGGACTGACAACGGGGGTAGGGTTCCTATCTGGAGTCAAGTCGTGCACCTCACTGGAATCTCCTGATACTGCTCCATTCTCCAGGCATGGGCTATAGTTTTGTCATGTTTTAAGGCCTCCTGTCCAGAGCTCTGCATTCAGGTCTCCAATGTTGGTCCTCTTGCCAGATTAAAAAAAAAATGACCAAAAGCAACTTATGAAATTAAGAATTTATTTGGCTTCGGGTTCTACAAGGGATAAGAGTCCATCACAGCTCCTTTTTAAGGTCAAATTTTCACGGCAGGAAGACATGGCAACAAGCGACTGGCATGGCGGCAGGAAGGGGAAGATGAGCAGGAAGTCAGGTGAGACAGTAAACACAAGTCCTGCCCTAGTGACGTGCTTCCTCCAGCAAGGCTCCCAGACTGCCATCACTGGAGACCAAGCATTCGAGATTACAGGAGACAGTTCTCAGTCAAAGCACCACAGCTGGGGATCTGGGGAGCCGGGGGAGGGCATGGTAGACATGTAGAAGGGTGGCATGCTCTCTCTGGACTTCAAGATTGCTTTCCAGAGTGTAGAAAAAAGAAAAACCATTTGGCCAAGCTGAGCAGTGGGTGCTGTGTGGCCTGGTGTCCGCATCTCTTCCGGGCCAAAAACACTGATGCAGGTAACGGAGCAGCACCTTAGGGGACAGCTAAACCATGTTGGTTTTAGTTTTCAGTCCTCATATTTGTGGTAAGTACACAAAGAGGTTGGAAGGCAGCTCGGTTCTTGCTCACAAGCCTGAAGACCCGATTTAGGATCCGCAGAATCCACGGAAATGCTGGGTAGGCTAAGCAGCCTTCCTGTAATTCAGCCTTAAAAGGTGGGAATGAGATCCTGAGAGCAAGCTAGCGTGGTTTGATCGGGAGAGCCTGCCTCAGTAAAGTGGGACAGTGATCAAGGATGATCCCTGACATCAAAGTCCCCCGTGAGAAAACATGTAGACACACATGCACACATGAAAATGTGCAACGGAAAAAAGTGCTGTAAATGAAAATAATGGAGAGATTTAAAATTATTTTAGACTGGTGAGTGAGAAATTCATATACTGTAGATGGTTCAGAAACTCTGAACAGCCAAACCTACCAGTCCAAGTTGATGTCTGCACCGAACATAGGTTGTCTCTCTCCATCCCTCTCTTCAGCCCGTTCTGTTTCTCTCTAAACTCAACAGAAGTGACAGTCGGTGGATTCTCCAAACAGAAAACGTTGGTGAGAGTGGCTGTCTTCTCCATAAATAGCAATGATGATGGTGTAAGACCCATGCCCCGAGAATCCTAGGGCATAGCTCTTTTTTTCCAACTGTTACCTTTCAGGATACAGAATAATTCATCTACACGCTCTCCGAATCCCTGAGCCATCACTCAAGACCCCAAAAAGATGTTAGGAAATATGTACAGCTTTTACCTTTGGGAATCCTGTGCTTTTGTTTGTCTGATTTTTTTTATCTATTAATTCAGTGAGTTTCTAGCTCACTATTGTTAGGATCCAACATCTTAAAAGGATATCTTGATTCAAATTTTCTATTCTCCCTCTTGGGTGTAAGTTTGCATGTAGAAAATGTATCGTTTCCATCTAGATCTACACCACAGGCCAAGTGGGAGATTTTTTGTTTTTACTATTACATGACTCATAGAAGGAAACTTTAAGACATAGAAGAAACTTCTGATCAAACATGCCAGACTGAACTCTTGTGTTTGCTTTCACTTTTTTGCTCATGCAAAAGTAGAGATTGCCTAAAAGACATAAGCCTGAAAGAGCGATGAGAAGGAGGAGAGCAGTGTAACAGAATTTAGGAAGTAGATACGTAAGGAGAGGTGCTTACTAATAAACAACCAGCAGTGAGGCAAAGGGACAGAAGCTCAGAGATCACTGGTATCGCATCTGAGTGTGGTCCAGATGGAAGGATGGAATAAGTCTGCATAGGATCAGTTAGGACCCAGAGTCCCTACTCCTCCACCAATAAAGACAGCCTTTCTGCAATTAGCAGAATCCCTCAGCATGTTCCAGCAACTGAGGTCAACACCGGGAAGCCAAGGATACTGTCAGTTTTATCCCTTCTTATCATAAATATACTATGCTTGAAATGCAGACAGACATGTTTGTGACTTTCTGTAGAGTCCACATTAGTTAAATAACAATAAATGCATAGTATTTAGCAGTTTTAATGAAAGCATTTTTTTTATGTGTAATCTGCCTACCTTGGTAATGAACCTGGGCAAGATGAATGCAGGTTCTTTTATCCTAATTTTAATTGATAATATTAACTCTCATCACATCACACACAGTAAGTATGTCTACATGCATGCACATTTGGTTTACAAAATGTATACATGTTAGAGAACCTATTGAAGACTTAAAGGGTTTCAGAAGTAACTCTGTATTGACAACAGACCCGACTAGTGTCAAGAGGGAGCTGCTGCTGAAACCAAGCGATAGGGACAGGCTTAGAGAGTGAAACTACAGAGTTCAATTGTGAGGGGAAAGATGAAGATTCAGAGCAGGAAACTGGGAGTCTGGGTACAGGTCCAGACAGGCAAACAGGTGGAGGGTAGTTGAATAGGTGCATCAACAGCAGGGGACTTGGACAAGCCAGAGCTCCAGAGACTCGGGGACTCCACTGCCTGTCAATCTTTGATTCATACATCAGAACATAGGTCGGTGTAAGTATGAAAAGTTTGGGGCCTGGTTTCCATGATGCAGCTTTAACATACTGTATGTACCTATACAGTTCTAATTCACCCAAGTAAACTTACAAGGGTAGATGCCTTTCTGTTCCCATGAATAAGTCATTTATCACTCTCTAGTGAAGTGCACCTGACAGATGGTGCAGTTTCTGGGTCTACCCAGGGAAAGCAATCATCTTTCTCTCTCAAAATGGAGCCAGAAGTTGCATTTAAAATGGAGTCTCCTAGGGAAAGATGCCCCCAAAAGCCACTGTTTTCTGTTTATTTTACGCATGAATGTTTTATATGCATGAACACGTGTGGAATGTTGTGGAATATCTGTACACTGTGTGAGGATGTACTGCTGTGATTGGTTTAATAAAGAGCTGAATGGCCAATAGCTAGGCAGGAGAGGATGGGCGGGATTTCTGGGGAGAGAGCAGAAGGGGAGAAGGATTCTAGGTGCACACAATCACCAGTCAGACTTGGTGGAAGAAGGGTGGGCAGTGCCGAGATGAGGTAATGGCACATGGCAGAATGTAGATTAATATAAATGGGTTCATTTCAGTTATAAGAGCTGTAGAGAACAAACCTAAGCTAAGGCTGAGCTTCCATAATAACTCTCCATTTCGTTATTTGTGAGCTGGTGGCCGAAAGAAAAGTCCAGCTATCTTCCCACAGGGCAGGGAACCCTGATTGCTCTTCGGGCTGATGAGGGAGGGGGACTTGACTGGGGGAGGGAAAGGGAAATGGGAGGTGGTGGCGGGGAGGCAGAAATCTTTAATAAATAAATAGAAAAAAAGACAAAAGAAAAAAAGAAAAGTCCAGCTACAATGCACCATTCATGCCTGGTACCCATGCAGGTCAGAAGAAGGTGCTGGATGACCCGGAACTGAAATTAAGGATGGTTGTGAACCACTACATGGGTGCTGAGGACCAAACCCAAGTACTCTACAAGAGCAGCAAGTGCTTTTAACTGCTGAACCATGTCTCCATCCCCAAACCAGTGTTTTATACAGTACAAAATAACGAAGAGTAGGAAATACCTGGATCTTAACATGAGTCCACCAACTAATCCCCAGCTGCTAAATGTTTCACAGCTTCCAGAATAGTGCAACCAGCCCATGAGAGTCAAATAACAAAGGTAAGGGCCTCACAATCCTTGTGTATCTGGCTCCTGTTGGTGATAGGGTCCAGTCTGAAACCCTCCAGCAGACTGGAAGATACATCTTGGGGAAACTGACCAACATAGGAGAAAAGGCACAGATACCCACTGTGGAGGATACTAGCCCTGTCCTGCCCAGGCTATCCTTCCCAAAACTCCACCACAACTCAAAGGCGCTATTTTGTTAGGGTTCCTATTGCTGTGAAGAGACACCATGACCACAACAAATATTATAAAGGAAAACGTTTAATTTGGATGGCTTACATTTTCAGGCATTTCGTCCATTATTATCATGGTGGACATGGTGGCAGGCAGGCAGACTTGGTGCTGATCATAAGGCAACAGGAAGTGAACTGAGATAATGGGTGTGGCTTGAGCATCTCGAAGCTTGGCTTTGAGACCAAAGCCTGCTTCCACAGTGACATGCTTCCTCCAACAAAGCCACACCCACTCAACAACAAAATCACACCTCCTAATAGTGCCACTCCCTTTGGGGGCTGTTTTCTTTCAAATCACCACAAACTCCAACTACCTTCTCAGTGTCTCCCCCTCTGGTTTTTCAAGGCAAGGTTTTCTTTGTGTAGCCTCGGCTGTCCTAGAACTATCTGTGTAGACCCTGCCCAGCTTGTGCCTCACTCTTAAATACACACTAGCAGATGATTATGTAATAATATTAAGTTACTCTATTAGGAGAAAACAGAAGAAACTTAGAAAACCAGAAGTACCGGCAGCCTAACATCCACACACTAGGATCCCAGAAGGAGTAAGGAATTAAAGATTGACTCGAGAGAGTGCCCCAACTTTAGCAACACGCATTTCCAGATGTTTCTAGGCTCAGCATCAAAGTCTTTTGGGTCTGTGGTGCAATGTTTGCACCCTTTGAAGAAGGGACCCAAAAGTCATGCAGGAATTTAATGTGTGTGTGTGTGTGTGTGTGTGTGTGTGTGTGTGTGTACATATAGTGCACAATGAATCAGAAATCAAAATAGCATCAAATTTCTCAATAACAGTGAAACTAGAAAAATGCAACAGTATTCAAATTCAGGGTGGGGGATTATTTTTACCCCAAAAATGTCTACCTAGCTAAGCATTAAATCAGGGAAAAGGTGGAATAATGACATTTTCAGACAGACAGTGTAGCAGCCAGAATGATATTATGACTGACACAGAGAAAGCTTCCTCTGTTAGCAGAGATTCATTACTAAGATGGAGAAGAGAACTCTAAGGAGTCTGGGAATATTAACTGTGGGGAGGAACTGCTCTCTCTGGAGATGACAAGAGGGAAGGGGAGAGACGAGAGGAGGAGAGAGACGATGAGAATCTATACACCAAGAAGGAGTGGGTTTGGAAGAGCCCCCCAGCCAAGCTGGAATTCAGCCCTCACTTCAGAGGGTGTGACACCACCCGTGGGCAGTGGAAAAGTTCACTGGCTGTGGGTGTTTAGTCTAAGTCGTCAGATTGTGGGAAGAGAGCTTTGATGAGCAATTGTCTAAACCAGGGTGGCCCATGACCACGTCTGTGGGGGACTTTCATGATCATGTTGATTGAAGTTGGAAGATCTGCCCACTGTGAATGCCACCATTCCCTAGGCAGGGTGTCCCCGGCTGTGGAAGAGTGAGGAGAATGAACTGAACACAGGCAGGCACTCTTGGATCCCTGTTCCGGAGCATGAACATGAAGGTGACATGACAGCTCCTCAAGCTCCTGGTGCTATCATGGTTTCCCAGCCCGGAACCGTGAGTTAGCTTATCATGGCAACAGGCAAAGAAACAGACAGTTGGGTGTCTGGGGCCACAGCAGGTCCTCAGGAGACCACCCACTGGGGTGTGGTGATGTGGAGCACCTCTGGGTTGAGATGGAGGAACCGATGGGGAAAGTGCAACCCGGGCACCTATGAAGAGAAGTCCTTTCCCTGCCCTGTTTTGCCGAGGAGAAACGGTCACAGGATTCAGTTCCAGCATACAAGCCTGTTCCTAGAGAGCTAATAGAAACGGCAATCCTCCAAAAGGAAGTAAATTAGGAAAGAGGAACAAACAAGATTCTAGAGATAGGATTGGAATATAGCTCAGTCCATAGTGTGCTTGCCTGGCATGGCCCTGACTTACATGTCCGGCATCACACCAAATGTGCTGATAAACTCAGCGAGTAGAAGAAGCGGGGGACTGCTGAGAAGTCAAGAACAATGGCACTGGGTTTTGATCCTACTGCATGTACTGGCTTTGTGGGAGCCTAGGCAGTTTGGATGCTCACCTTACTAGACCTGGAAGGAGGTGGGAGGTCCTTGGACTCCCCACAGGGCAGGGAACCTGGTCTGCTCTTTGAGCTGATGAGAGAGGGGGAGTTGATTGGGGGAGGGGGAGGGATATGGGAGGCGGTGGCGGAGAAGAGACAGAAATCTTTAATAAATAAATAAGTAACTGTCCTATACAGTGGTCTCGGCACACTAACACCAGTGTAACGCATGCTGTTATAATTGACAGCCCACTCCCTCACAGAGCTTTCTGTGTTGCAAATATTATCCGGAATCAAGATAGTTACAGCACGCCTCTACTGAGTGAAATTCTTTATAGCATCATGCATGTATGTGTAGTTATTGTGAAAGTTATGAGGAGAGAAAATACAAAGAACATGACCTATTCGGACTGATTACATTTGCTTATCAACTAGGGTTGTAAAAGATAAGACTCATCAAACTGTCCATTCCTTTCTAAGAAGTTCCAGTCTTTTCTCTAATTTAGTTTGTATTCATCCACGCTCTGTCACTACAACAAAATACCAAAGATGGGAATTTACAAAGAGGAAAGATTTCTCTCAGATCTGCTGACTCTGGTGGGGGAGGGCAGAGGACACAATGGGGAAAGAATGTATATCCAAAGGCGGGACCAGGCATAAGGCAGGGAGTTTGAACACTTGGGAGTCAAATTCACGCTGGCCCTCACCAGAGTGAGCAGACATAATCATCTTGATGTTGTATACAGAGCTATAAGATAAATCTTTGCTTATAAGTATCCAACTTCTCATGGGAACTAAGTCCCTGCATGAGACTATCATTAATCCCGTCTAAGGACAATGCCCAAGACCTGATTCCTTTCTACCAGGCCTCATCTCTCGTTTCCACCCCTTACAACGTTTCTTCCACTCTGTGTGTGTGTGTGTGTGTGTGTCTATCTGTCTGTGTGTCTGTGTGTCTCTGTGTGTTTGTGAGAGAGAGACAGAGACAGAGAGAGACAGAGACAGACAGACAGACAGAGAGAATGCATGTTTATGTGGAGACCATAGTCAATCTCAGATGTTATTCCTCAGGAGACAATCACCTACTTTTGTGAGCTAGGCTCTCCTACTGGGACTGAGACTTGCTCCTTCAGCTTGGCTGATCAGTGAGCTCTAGAGATCCCCCTGTCTCTGCCACCCCAGTGCTGGAATTCCAGCCGTGCTGCACCAGACCTCGGTTTACATGAATTACAGGGGATTGAACTCAGGTCCTCACGCTGTCAGCAAACACTCTACCAACTGAGGCATCGCTACTGCTCCTAAAGTAGCTACAATGGGACCAAGACTCTGGTCTATGGACCCTGGAGAAAGAAAAAAAATAACCAAGCCATAGCAGTTTGTAAGTTTTCTTAAAAGCCCACCAACCACATACAGCTGTGTTTGGATTCCCAGGGCTCTATTCTTTCAGGCAAGAGTAAGCCTGCCTTTGAATCATATAAATATTCCCTGCTAAAAAAAATAAAAAATAAATAAATATTCCCTGCTGTTAGGTGCCAGAGGCTAAGCTAGGCAACACTCTCCTAAGACCTGTGAATTGTGCAGAGTCCAATTGGTTTATGGATCAGTGGATACAAACAGAATTGAGAATGTCTATGTAGCACAGAAGACATTTTAATAAGTTTGTGTATCACGCACAGTTAACTAGATGTCAATCCTTGATGAGTGTGTCTTACACACAGTAAACCACACATGCCAATCAGTGGTGTGTCTTCATGCACAGTAAACCAGATGTCAATCAGCAATGAGTGTGTCTCATGCACAGTAAACCACAGATGTCAGCTGAGGGTGTGCGTGTGTTGTGCACATTAAACCATAGATGTCAATCAACAGGGACTGTTTCCCACTAAACTGCAGGTGTCAATCACTAGTGAATGTATCTCACAGTAAGCTACAGATATCTCTAGGACCTAGGGACCATTTCTGTGCACAGTTTCCTAGCATGAAGACCTGGAAGAGCCTTCCTCTTCTTCCCAGTGTTAAGAACTTCAGTTCAGACCTTAGAATGTATAAGTTCAAAACAAAGTTAAGGATTGTGATACAGCTATACTGATAACTAGCTCAAGATGAAAGACAACTTTTCTTTGATTAATCTTGGTGTTGGAGGCAAAAACAGGAATCTATGAGCATAAATTATTACCCATAAAATTGACTCAATTTTCCATTTCATTTGGTTCATATAAGCATGATCTAAACCATAAGGTAAAAAAATAGTCCTTAAAACCTTTGTTAAAAGGTCATTTTTCCAAAGCTACAGTGAAACCCTGTCTCGGGGGGAGGGGGGGAAGAAAGCAATTTTTATCTAATGGCCATGCATACCATCCCAACAGTGACGACAGATGGGATTGGCACTGTTGGGAGAAGCCATGTGGTGGACGGCCCACAGGTCAGGCGCAGCAGGCTCAGTTCTTTCCTCAGCCTCAACCTCAGAGGCTTTCAGCCTGGTCTGTGTTGTGAATCTCCTCAGGAATCCAGAGAAGCTATGAGGTCCTTATCTGAAAAGTTTTCAAATGTGTTAAAACAGAAAAGTGTACAAAACTAAAGGAAAGAAGCCAATCACATTAAAATGCAATTTCTAAAATATTTTTAAATTTGTGATCCTACAGCATGTGCATTTCACTGTTGACATATTAAATATCAGGATGCAATGGCGAATACTTCAATCACTGGGATGTTTTTATCTTGTCAACTCGATGGGATTTGAAATTACCATGGAAACAAAGCATGCTTGTGAGGGGTCTTCTAGAGCAGGTTAATCCAGGTGGGAAATCCTGCGTGTCCAGAATGTCTGGATCTGGGCAGTACCGTCCAGTGAGCAAAGAGGCCAAGTGATAGTGGCTCGCACCTTTAATCCCAGAACTCAGGAAGAGAGGCACGCAGAGCTCTGTGAGTTCAAGGCCAGCCTGTCAATGGAGCAAGTTCCAGAACAGCTTGTTCTAAACAGAGAAACCCTGTCTTGAAAACCAAAAAGAGAAAAAAGGGAAGAAAAAGAAAAAGAGACTGCAAGAACAACATTCAGTATCCTTGCTCGTTGCTTCCTGGCTGGGGATGCAATGTAACCAGATACTAAACTTCTGTCACTGTGACTTCCCCACCATGATGAACTGGAGTCAGAATCTGACACAGAGACTTATTATGAATTATGAAGGTTCTGCCTCAGCTTGGACGTGTCCCACTCGCGCCTTGGACGTGTCCCACTAGCGCCTTTTAAACTTTGCTTCTGTATGTCCTACTCTCCTGCTTCCTCTGTGTCTGTGCGTCTGGCCCTTGGTGTCTCCCTGGAGTTTCTTTCCCCACCCCCAGCCTCAATTCTGCCTTTTGCTTACTCTCCCCGCCCAGAAGTCCTGCCTATACCTATTGGCTTTTGATGAAGGAGGGTTATCTGTCTATATGTTACTCTCATTGGTTAGTAAAGAAACTGCCTTGGCTTTTTGATAGGACAGGATTTAGATAGGCGGAGTAGACCGAAAAGAATGCTGGGAATCTTCACTGGTAAGCCACTACCTCTTGGTGCTACACACATTATTAAAAATGGGTTAATCAAGATGTGAAAATTAGCTGATAAGAGGCTAGAACTAACGGGCCAGGCAGTGTTTAAATGAATACAGTTTGTGTGTTGTTATTTCGGGGCATAAGCTAGCCAGGTGGCCGGGAGCCGGGCGGCAGAAACATAGCCTGCTGTTCCTCACTACAGGCTGTTCAGCTTTTTATTAGACCAATCAAGTGCCTTAGGCAGGCAGGGTAAACAGCAGCACATTTTTCCATAATTAAATGCAACAATCTTTTCAAAGTTAAACAAATGTAACACGTGTTTGCATACTTAAATATTCCACAACAATGGATTGTGCCCTTAACTTTGATCCAGCCAAACCCTTACTTATATAATTGCTTTTATTGAGTCTTTTATCTCAGCAAAGAGACTACAACTATCATAATCTCAGAGCAGTGATGAGTAGACAAATCTCAAGATAATGGTGTTAGTTACTTTTCTCATTGGTGTAACAAAACACCTGGCAAAGCAGTTTTTGGTTTACAGTTTGAGGGTGTAGGCCATCACAGCAGGGAAGGGGGAGAAGGAGGATGGCCAGAGCAGGAGGTAGCTGGTCACATGGGGTCTGCATTCAGGTGGCCCAGGGCAATCAGGAAGTCCTGCTGCAAAGCTCCAGTTCCAATGCCTGCCCCAGATGCTTGGCTTCCTCCAAATCAGCATCACCAACCCCAACTCTTCAATCAAGCAAGGAGCCTGTGGGAGACTTTTCATATTCCAACTACAGCATCTACAAGACATGCATGCACCTACATGTGATTCCTGCAGGTGACAAAACCACTGGTATTTCTGCACATACAATGGTAGAAGTTCCCCACAAATCCCAGTCCAGACACGATGTGGCCGTGAGCTAACCGTCTGATCAGTTTCTGGAGCTATTCAGCACCTCCTATTGGGTTCTGAAGAATATGACTCAGACCTTGGAGTGCTTGAGTTTGGGCTTGGGGAAGGGTGACGGTATGGAAGAACTGAAACCAAAGCCATCTTTTGTACATTCTTATATATTCTGCCTAGTCATGCACATATGTATGTGTGTATGTGAGGATGTGCACATATGTATGTGTGTATGTGAGGATGTGCACATATGTATGTGTGTATGTGAGGATGTGCACATATGTATGTGTGTATGTGAGGATGTGCACATATGTGTGTGTATGTGAGGATGTGCACATATGTGTGTATGTGAGGATGTGCACATATGTGTGTGTGTGTGAGGATGTGCACATATGTGTGTGTATGGAGGATGTGCACATATGTGTGTGTATGTGAGGATGTGCACATATGTATGTGTGTGTATGAGGATGTGCACATATGTGTGTGTATGTGAGGATGTGCACATATGTGTGTATGTGAGGATGTGCACATATGTGTGTATGTGAGGATGTGCACATATGTATGTGTGTATGGAGGATGTGCACATATGTGTGTCTGTATATGAGGATGTGCACATGCATTTTGCATGTATTTGTGGCATCATATTTTTATAATATTTAACAGTCTGAGATTTACAGAAATACCAAGAAAGTAAGGCAGTTTCTATTGTTTATTTACATCTTGTAGGTAACATAAATTTTAATTGGTTTTACTAAACAACACTCAGAGTCAGATATTAGAGGGTGAAAGCTGAGGGATCAGAGGAGCAGTACAGCCACCCACTAGAGAGACATTTTACCTCAGACCAAAGGGGTGATCCTGTGTCAGACTGTCTCCTCAGACTGCACTGGGCTTCTGTCTCTTCCTGCCTTACATTCCTCTCTCCACCCAGCCATATTCCCTTCCTGTCTCCACCTCTCTAGTGCTGGACTTAAAGGCCTGGGACTCCCAAATCCTGGGATTAATGGTGTGAGCCACCACCGCCTGGCCGCTAGTGGCTTAGCTCCACACTCTGATCTTCAGAGAAGCTTTATTTGTTAAAACACAAACTATCACTACACTTACATTAGCGTATGTTCCCTCTTCCACGGATACTGGCTGGCGTTTAGTCATCCTGTCTCCTTGGTCCACTCTTGACTGTCAGTCTTCCAACGCCTCCATTTTGAAGAGGACTGCCAGGTACTTTGTGGGAAGTCCTCAGTCCGGATTTGTTTAACGTTCTTCTCAGGGTTAGAATGAAGTCAAGAGCTTGAGGGAGAAGGCTCTAGGGATAAAAGCATGAAGCATACATGTTACAACTGGAGTTACCACTGCTGCCTTAACCATGGCCATCCGCATGCAGTAGTCATGTTCCCCTTGAGTAAGTTCATACTTCCCCCTGACACATTCTTACACATCTTCATATCATGCATGCGAAGCTGCTCCTTTACAGAGGCACGGGTCTACCAAAGAGAAACAAAGTTTACTCCAGTCTCTTGTCCCAGTAGCCCAATCCACAGATGAGTTTCCGACTGTCCTTTTAAAAGTTTAAAACATGAGAAAAAGAAGTCGTTTCCACCATGAAAACATTCTGAACTCCGACTGAGCTGAGCAAACCGAGGCTGAGCACGCGCTAACCCAGCCTTGGGCGAGTAGCTCCGTGGCACCGCACATTTTAATCATTTCTGATGCCGACTTGGACAGAAGCAAACACGAGGTGCAATGAAGTGCAAGGCAGCATAGGGTCTAAGTTTACGTTCCAGGTTCCTTGAATTAAAACATACAACTTTGTTTTGGTGTGGTTTTTGGTTTTTCAAGACAGGGTTTCTCTGTGTAGCCTTGACTGTCCTAGAACTCACTCTGCGGACCAGGCTGGCGTTGAACTCACAGAGATCTGCCTGCCTCTGCCTCCTGAGTGCTGAGATTAAAGGTGTGCACCACCACTGTGCCTGGCTAAAACATACAACTTTGGACAAGCCACTTGGCCTTCCTAAACTTTAGTTTCCTGAACTGTAAGTGGAAGCAGCTATACCTACTGTTAAAAGGTACGCAAATCAAATAACGTCCAGGAGACTGAGGGTGTAGCTCAGTTGCCGAATGCTCACCTAGCATGCACAGAACTCTGGATTTGACCCCAGCACTGCATAAAGCGTGTATGGCAGCACATGCCTGTAAGCTTAGCACTTAGGAAGTGGAAACAGGAGGATCAGAAGTTTAAGGTCATCTTGAGTTACATAACAAGTATCAGGCCAGCCTGAGCTACATGGGTCCCTGTGTCAAAAAAACAAAAGCAACAACACACAGTAGGTCTTCAATACGTGACAACTATCATTAGTACACAACAGGTCTTTGTGTCTGTTGACTATTGACTCTACACCACAAGTCTTTGGTGATTGACAGTTTTATCCATAGCACGGTAGGCCTTTGGCACATGGTAGCTGTCAGTTGCATACACTCGGTCTTCAGCACATTGCAGATACTGGTAGCACACAGTGGACCTTTGGTACATGGTAGTTATTGGTGATAGGCGGTAGGTCTTGAGTGCACAGTAACTATCGGTGGCACATAGTAGGTCTTTGGCTAACATTATCAGATAGGGAACGGCTATGTGATTGCACCCCAGTTACTGAATGGGTCTGACCTAAAGGGTCTTCCTCTGCTGAGCGCTTCAGGTGTATTTCATATCTTTCTCACCTTCCTCCCCATTTTTCTCAGACTTCACTGCACCCTCCTGCTCTTGTAGACTGTCACCACGGTTGCCATGCCTTCCCTACACCAGCCCCCTTGCCAGTCAGCGAGGGAGCGGCTGGTGGCTGGTGACAGGAGAGAGGGAGCGGAGGGAGCAGAGAAAATGTGCCCGTCCGCCTGCCGGCCTGCCCGTTACATACAGACGAGATGCCCACATTTGTTTGTTTGGTTTTAAGTGGTTGCTTTCCTGGTCCTATTACTGTAAAGGGTAATGATATTTGGGAATAAAAGTCTATGAATAAGTAATGATAATAGAAGTAAGAGCCAGAGCTGTGGGATAGAAAGCTCGTGTTATAAATAGTCTGCCGAGTCCAACCCTGCCTACTATGCCTTCTCCTTGACCGAGAGACACAGACAGGGCTTCAGTGAGAGAAGCCGGCACAGGGCTGGAGGGTCAGGGCATAAAACTACATGCTTGTTTTCCTGACGGAGAAGAGCCTAATGCCACGCCAAGTAACCGCAGTCAGATGTAATTAATAAAGAGTATTCGTTAAGAATGGAAACCGCAGCCTGGATCACTACAGAGCCTGCAGTGAGAACCCTTTGCTTCCTCAAGTGCATGTTATTCCCTGCCTCCCCAGGTACTCACTGAGCAAGGCTGAACCCACAGAAAGGCACAAATACAAGCCGCAGCCTCAGAGGCATCGTGCCTGCCATTGTGCAGAAGACTGGCCACAAGGAAGCCCTGCCACCTCGGTACAGACAGCTTCCAAACTCAAGTCCAGGGTTTGACCAAGGACTGGAGCCAACTGTGCAAGCTGGCACTAGCTTGTAGAGGGAGAACCCAGCAGTAGCCCAGGAGCCGGATCTCAGGCCTGCAAGCCAGGACCCTACAACGATGTGAGCCATGGTCTAAGGTCAGCTGGGGCCTCAGGTTGATTGCCTCTCTGGCTAAGCTGGCAGGGCAAGTCAGCCTCCAGGTTTCTGCGGCTGAATGCAGACACCGCCGCCCCTCCCGCCCACCCCCTCCACAAGCACGGAGAGTCTGTTAAGGCAGAACCGCACAAATGGGAAACACCCATCAAATGCAGTAGGATATTAACTTCTCTGGGAAGCCTTTATATGCCATTACTTCAGAAAGGATTCCTTGTTAGTCCTACCATTAAACAATTAAATTGTCAGAGATGAATCTGTGCATATGTGTGCAGAGCGCCTGTGTGTGCGGGATGTGTGATTCCCACTCAGGTGATGTCTGCGCCAGGTTCTCTCTACCCACCCCCGCCTTCCTCCCTCTCCATCTTTCCACCCTGATTTTATGCTTTTTTCCTTTTACATGGTAGAAATAAATATATCTTCCCAGTGGCATAAGCAGGTTTTGTTTTGAACTTTGCCTGCACATTTTCTGCTACAAAGAAACTCCAAGAAGAAGGTGTCTCCAGATACACCTCCAACCCACCCCCACCCCCTTTCCAGTGCCAGTTAGGGGCAGAGTTCAGCACGTGTGTGATATATGTATACACACTGTATCAAGAGCTCCGAATTCAGGCTAATATCTGCAATGAAGAGGAGGGAACATGAATTTGCAAATGCTCATATGTTTTTATTAAAATAATTTCCTTGTACATACTTGTGAAAAGTAGATGTGTTTCAATCAACCTGGTAGTGATTATTTTAGTAAACAGAGAACACACTACTTAAATTCAATAACATTTAATACCTAATAAATATAATTATGTCCACACTTGTTTTCTATACACTTATTATAGCTGAAATTATTGCTTCATTGGAACATATATTCCTGTAAGCTACCAGAAATCGTCTCTGGGATTTGATGTCAAAAGAAAAAAAAAGCAAAAAACAAATATAAAGATTTCAACAATCACCTATGTATAAAGTTATGAGTTGAGGAAAAGACTGTTGGTATGTCCAGGTCCTCCAGCTTTTGAAGGAAGTGTTGGTGCAGTGTCATACAAACCTACAAAAACACATGTAACAAGGGAGCACACAGGTGCACACATGGCTAGAAGGACATGCAGTGTACACACACACACACACACACACACACACACACACACACGCTCATGCACTCATCATCTTTCTCCCTGCCACTCTGGGCAGGACTACGGATTGGACCCAGGGCCTCGCCTACTCTACAAGGGTGCTCTACACGGCTGCTTCCTAACCCTGTATGCGCTCGCTCATCTTGTTTGCTTTGCCTCACTGAGTGGCAGCTCTGGCTGGCTGGAAACTTCCTGCACCCGGCTGGTGTCTGCTTCACAGGTGCTGTGAGCAAAGGTGCACACGGTGTTGTCTTTTTTTTTCCTTTTTCTTTTTATTGAGAAAAGGAGAAAAAAAAAAAACAAGTTTCCACCTCCTCCCAGCCTCCCATTTCCCTCCCCCTCCTCCCACCCTTCTCCCCCCCCTCCTTTCCCCCTCCCTCTCCAGTCCAAAGAGCAGTCAGGGTTCCCTGCCCTGGGGTAAGTCCTAGGTCCTCCCCCCTCCGTCCATATCTAGGAAGGTGAACATCCAAACTGGCTAGGCTCCCACCAAGCCAGCACTTTAAGTAGGATCAAAACCCCGTGCCATTGTCCTTGGCGTCTCATCAGCCCTCATTGTTCGCCATGTTCAGAGAGTCCAGTTTTATCCCATGCTTTTTCGGTAACAGTCCAGCTGGCCTTGGTGAGCTCCCAATAGATCAGCTCCACTGTCTCAGTGGGTGGGTGCACCCCTCGTGGTCCCGACTTCTTTGCTCTTATTCTCCCTCCTTCTGCTCCTCATTGGTGTTGTCTTATCGCCTCTCGGCCATCCAGCTCCCTTCCAAAGGACTTGTGTGTCCCAGATTCAGCTTTCCCCCTGACGCCTTGGGGAGAATGTTGGTGTTCTCAGTTACCAAACTGATACAATGTTGACAGCATCAAAGAAAGAAAAAAAGTTCCATAGAATATTTTTCACGGAAGAAAGTCAGTGAGTGTGAGAAGAACAGTTCTCTCTGCAGCTGGTTGGGATATTTACTGCCAACCATTCCTGAGTAGTCACTAACGCAGGTCTCCAAAAGCAACATCCTGGGCTAGGGACCATATATGTTACAGGATTAGCATTCAGAAATAAAACCTCACCAGCTTACATCTGAAATCATGCCATTAATTAATTATCAGCTGCTTTGATTAAAGTTTTTGCAATGTTATGACACTCCCATTAAAACACAAATATCCCCGAGGGAGATATAACATGCAAAGCTCATTACCAACAGTTTCCATCTTTGGGGGATTATTTCGGGATTATCTGATGAAATGAATCACTTTCTACTTGTGAAGGTTCATGCGTAAATGGCTTCTGAACAAGCACAGTACGGAGTTACTTCTGTATTGCACTAACAGGCCATGGAGGAGAGGCTGATTGCCGCCAACTCTGCCTCCTAACAAATTCCTGCTAAGCCAAAGGGGTCGTTGTATTCTTTGAGATACATATCCTTTAAGAGAGTTTACTCATTGAACCCAAAATGTCATTTTCAGCTCTGAATAAACACATTTGCCGGATTCTTTAAAGAGCTGACCTGAGTCTTTTTCTAATTCTCAAAAAAATACCTTTAGCTGACTCGTTCTGTCCAACAGATAGAAAAGTGTTCATCATCCTTTTTGTTGTTGTTTTTCGATTCTCTGTACGGCCCCAGCTCTCCTGGAAGTCACTTTGTAGACCAGGTTGGCCTTGAGCTCACAGAGATCTGCCTGCCTCTGCCTCCAAAGTGCTGGGATTAAAGGCTTGCGCCAGGACCGCCACATCTGGCACACATCATTCTTATCTCTCTCACGGTCTCTCAGCGAGCCAGAACATCTGGCTGTCCCTGTGTATCTCCGTCTGTCTGCTCCCTGGACGGCTCCTCTTTATCAGACCGAGAGCCAGCAGGTCATATGTCCTTTCCATCCTGTCCCTTCTCTTTCCTCGTGGGTTTGCTTTCAGCCATGTAGTGACTTGACCGACAACCTTAGTTCTCTCCCATGCTTCTTGTCTTTCCAATCAGCGATGACAGCCTGGGGGTTCCCACTCTGGGACATCACACACCCTTCTTCTCCTTCCAGGGCTACACGCTAAGGCATGTCCAGTCTTCTTGCTATACCGTTGAGAGAGTAGCTGAGCGGTCCTCCAGTGCAGTGTGATCTGACTTCATCTGCTGTCTGCTCTTACAAGTCCCCTCACTGAACCCCCGTGCATCTACTCTGCCCGGATGACTAAGTAGCTCCACCATTATATGTTCCTCTGTAGCTGACTATACTGGCAACTCCATAAGTCTGGGATGGTGTCCTGCTCATGTCTCCCACACCTTTGGCTGCTTTGAGGGCAGCTCTGCCAAGAAACGACAGAGTTCTTCGAAGCCACTTAACACACTTCTGAGGCGGAAACTTTGGACCAGCTTCCAGCACTGGTAATCTGTGCTGGAAAGAGATGTGGCCCCAACACCAGCATCTGCTGGGCGTTGTATAAGGCAGGAGACCCAGGCTGGCACTCTTTCAGCTTTCGGTGACTTTGCAGCTCGTAGTATTTTAAGTTTTATGCTCAAACATTTTTCTTGCACACTCACAGACATATGTATGGGTACACAAATCCCCGAATGATGACATCAGAGGGCTCAGTCGGCTCTTGTTTATAAATCGCATCCACTCATTCCCAACACTTCACTTAGATTTTGAAATGATGTTCCGCACTCCACGGACACTTGACTGTCTTTTTAGGGGTACACGTATGCATGCTGTAGCAGGTGGACACTGAGTGACACTCACCTTGGCATTCAACGTGATCAGGAAAGCTGGCGGTGACAGGACAGGCTCAAGTTCGCGTGCGGATCCACAAGGGTGCAGGGTTTAAATGCAGGCGTTTGACTCTTAGACCAGCAAAGCCAAGAGACTCTGCATCCCGGGGTGCTGTGGCATTTCCCCAGAAGGCTTGTTTTTCAGAGGGCAGCTCATGTTGGTCCCTAGTCTTACGTTAAGTCTCAATTTGATGCTTAATTTGCTCCTTTTGGTTTTATGTATTTTTGACACAGCTAAGTGTGAAAGTGGATTCCCGGTCGTACTTACTAAATGCTATAGAACTTTAACACAGGAGATAAAAACAACAAGTCACGCCTCCAAGCCCCACATTTAGTCCTTCATTCGAGCTGCAGGATGAGCAGTTTTAGGTTTGTATTTAATTCCCAGATATCACACTGATTTCACTGCGGTTGTACCTTGCCTGGCCTCTCTTCACTCAGATGGAAAGTAGGCTCTACCCTCAACCTGGACGTGGGGCTCTCACTGATTGATGGGGGAAAAGTCATCTTTAAAATTCTGAAATCATCATCTAACTGTCTATGTTGGCATGAGCCGGGGCAATTTAACATGGTTTGGAATGAAGCCAAGATGGATGCCCAGTGTTTCTGGTGTGCAGCCCTGGACTGTCTTTCAGAAAAACTGAAATATGCTGGCTATAGCCTCCTGTTTCCAGAATTGTTCTCCTGGCATCCTAATACCCTAAGACTCTTTGCGTCTTTGATGCACAAAGTTCAATAGAAACACCTCCTAAATAGATTAGTCCTAATGATGGTTAATATTTGCTGCTTTATTGAATAAAGCACATTTGCTTAAAAAAAAGGAAATTCACTTAGCCGCATGTCAGTCACCCAAATTTTGAGTGTACAAATGAAATGGAAAACATTTATTACACAAATTTAATTACAATTCTAGGAAATAAACATGCAAATTAGACGGAGCGCAATCTGTAGGCACTGATCCTCATCCCTGCTCCTGCCCCTCTTCCCCAAGCTTGCAGTGCCCGAACCTCCAGGATTGCAGCAACCAGGCAGCCAGAGGCCTGGCTCCCCCAGGCGGGAGGATCGCTGTTTCAAAGAGGGACATCTGGCACAGCCACCATCTCCAGTGTCCTAACACTTCGGCACGTGCCTCTCTTCCTGGCTTTGGTAGTAGGTCTGCCTCTGGTAAGCCTCTGCCTTCCTCAAGTGACCTCTCCACGATGGAGGGTCCCCAGATAGGATTTATGAATTAAATTTGTTTGTTGTTGTTGCTGCTGCTGTTGTTTTGTTTTAAAGAAAAAGGCCAAGCCTGGTGGCGCAAGTCTTTAATAGTAGCACTTGGGAGGCAGAGGCAAGCAATCTCTCTAAGTTCAAGGCCAGCCTGGTCTACACGGTAAGACGCTGTCTCAAAACCAAAACAACAATACCCAAAGGCAAAAGCCAACTCTAATTGAATCCACAACAAGGGGGTGAGGGGATCACTATCCGCAAAATAAAGTGACTCTGGCTTCTGCCACAGACTCTCCACCAAGGGCAAGCTTCTTTACTAGTTTTTTTTGTTTTTGTTTGGTTTTTGGTTTTCTTGGAGGTTTTCCCCACGGGGATTCCTCACCCAGGAGCTGCCAGTCCTGGATGCAGGACGAAAGCTGCCTTGTTACACCCGGGTTGCAGGGGAAGGGACCGGGCGGGCGGGGGAGCGCAACCGCTCAGTCCAGCTCCGACATCTGTTTCTCATCTCGAGTGCTGTAGAGAGGGGAAGAAAGTCTTTAGCAAAGGGTGGGAAAGGCATAGAATTTTTTTTTAATCACACGCACACACAATAAGAAAACTAAACCAAAATTTAAAAAATAGACAAGACGTCTGGGCAGGTTGCAGTGAACGCTTCGCACGCTGCAGCCCCTGCCCCGGGCAGGCTGCGCGCGTGGGGTCCGGACTGCTGGCGGGAGCAGCCCGCGCGGCCTCGAGGGCGGAGGCGGAGCGGGGGCGGAGGCAGGGCGGGCGGGGGCGCGGCGCCCTGCGAGCTGGCAGAGCAGAGGGAGGCGGGGAGCGCGCTTGTCAGGTTCCCTCTCGCCCTGGGGGCATCCAGCAGAGCCCGGCTCGGAAATCCGCGGGGAAATGGCAAACAGGATTGACGGGTTTCTCGCGCTCCTCGCCAGACACAGCGGCTCATTTCCATAACCGTCTGCGGCGGCGGCGGCGGCGGCGGCGGCGGCGGGACCTGCGGGGACCTCGGCCGCCGCGCACCGGGCCACGCCAACAGGGCCCGGGAGGCGCGTGGGCAGCGGCGGCCGCGCGGAGGACGGCGGCGGCTGGAGCGCGTGGCGCGCGGTAAGAGCCGCGACACCAGGGCGCGCGGGGGCGGGGAGGGTCGCGCGTGGGGCCGGGGCGCAGCTGGACACAGCGGGGTGCGGGGGCGGCGCGCGCTCTCCAGGGCCGCGCGCCCTTCCCGGGAGCAGCGGCGCGCACGAGGCGACCCGGGCGGTCGGCGGAGACCCCCGTAGCAGCGGGTCGGTTGTCCCCGGGTGGCAGGAAGGTCGGCCCGGGGCCGGGAGGGTAGGGAGGAGGGCCTGCGGGTCTCAGAGGCGCGCGCTCCGCGGAACAAGGCGCCGCTGCCGAAGCTGACACCTTGTGTCCCCCGCCACCTCCGCGCCCGCCCCTGCTCCCGGCTGCGGGCGGCGCTGTCCTCGGCTCACCTTCCCGCGGGCTGCGAGGCCCACGCCCCCGCCTCTGCCAGCCTTCTCGCCCCGCAACTTTCCCGTGCGCCCGGCCGCAGGAGCGGGGCGCCAAGGTCCACCCTGGTCCCAGCGGCGCGCACCGCGCGGGCGACCGGGGCTCGGCTAAAGACCCGGGCAGCTGCAGGCTGGAGTGCGGCCCCGCCAGCCGCCGTGAGTCATAGCCTTGGAATCCCACCTTGGCGTGTATTTCCCATAGAAGGAAACTTGGTTTTTAGGAGAGCGAATAATCATAGCCCTTATTCTTCAGGAGAGGCACTGGGCTTCGGTACCTTGGAAGACTACTTGCCTTTGTTCCCAGACACTTGGGCTGTTTACTTTTCCCTGCGGCCTGCGGCTGGCCGGACCGTGCCCTCTGTCCCGGAAAGGGGCTTAAGGGCATGGCACCAGTCTCCAAGGTGCGTCTGGGTAAGGGACCCGTCACACCCTAGCACCCCACCTTGAGCCTGCACTGAGAAAGCTCCCAATGGAGAACCGCTAACCGCCCTAGTCCCTCCACACCTGCGTTCCCAGCCCCAATACCGGACCTAGAGCTCTTAGCCTCCTGGGACCGCAGCTGGCCAGCGCACTTCCAGGGGCACCACAGGGACCTGCAAAAAGCGTTGAAGGGTTTTGTTGTAATCATCCAGCCTCTACCTCCACCATTGGGCAAAGCAGACAAACTGTTGAGATCCTGTCTGGGACCGTTTGGAGTCCGTGGGTGAGGAAGTCTTTTGGCTCCCCAGGACAGAGCTCTGCGGTTCTCTGGACCTGCCTGGATCTCAGAGGTTCCTTCATGCTATCCAGGCTTGAACTCTGTCTTCCAGCTGCCTAGAGGCTCCTTTATAATGCTTTCTGTAGTTCTCAGTATCAGGAAGAAGAGGGATGATCCTTCTGCCGTACTGTTTAATGTCCAGTAGCCCGTTAGTTTCCTGGCACCTCCTTGAGCACCGTGATGGCTTTATCTGGAACAGCCAAATGGTATAGACATGCGTGTGTGAGGAGCACTCAGTGGGAACGCTGACACTTGGCCTTCAGCCTTGTGGAGGGTGTTGGGGGTCATCCCACAGCATCACCCCAGTGACCAAACAGGGCTACAAGTTAGTGCATTAACACTCTCACTTTTAATCCACTCATTTCTGATCTTAAAACAAAATCTCTATCATATACATCACCGTGGCAGTATTCCTATGAACAATACGAACTTGTGAACCTGGATTTCTGGGTTCCATAGCAGAAGACCCAAGCTAAACATGGGTGCCCAGTACCCTACAGCCCAGTGTCTCATAAACACTACGCTTGCCTCCCTAATTGGCTAGCATCCGTGTGAGTTCTAAATAGACCAAGAAGGCTCAATTGCAGACTCTCCTCCCCCCTCCCAAGTCGTCCCAGCTCATTCATGTTTTATTCCAGCTTAAATAAATCACTTGCAGAACCCAGCCTCTCCCATTTAGGATCTCGTGTGTAACAGTTTCTAATTTGAAGAAGAAAAACTTGTTGAAATTAGATGTTATAAACAAAAGAAGCAGCCACGCTAAAAAAAAAAACTATTATGCCACATTTCAAGTTCAAATCATAACGATGGAATTTCATATGTTGTGAACAATGCCAGCAAATAGAAGCCCTGAGAGCCTTAACAACAGAAATGCTGCTCCCCTAGTCATTAGAATACAAACAAACTCTGACTACCAGAAAGCAGCCCAGGGCCCGTTAATGTCCTATTAAGCAAAGGTAATTGCTGCCAGGAGCCTGGCAGCTCCTCTGTCTTTAGGGGCATGGGTTTGTCAGCCTGCTTTTGTTTATATGTAGTAAAAGTTCTACCAGGCGAAGGTTTGCATCCTCTTCCCAGACCACGCCCCGGAAGCGGGTGTGTATCTCAAGCTGTCCCTTAGACTAGGTTAAGAAATTGGACGGCTTTATGAGCGTCTTGGTGAGTCTTTGCCTGGCTGAAGAGTTGGAGGGGGAAGAGACCAAAGGGCCGAGTTTGTTAAATTGACAAAGACAAAATTTCCTTGCTGATGACTGAAAGAGTAAAATAAATGACATCTTCCACCATTTCTTGATAGAGAATGATTTTACACACACACACACACACACACACACACACACACACACTCCTCCCCTAAGGCATTTCTGATATTCCTTTAGTAAGAAAAACGGAAGAGTAGACTCCAGAGCCCAAGTCAGCTCTACCCTGATTTTGCCCCTTGCGTAGAGACCCTGTCTGAGGCAGGACTGAGGCTGACTTCCAAAGCACTGATGTCTAGAGAGAGACAAGCTGCTGCCAGTCGCTGCTCTGGTAGCCGGAAGACTTTATCACCTTTTGAAGCAAAGATCTCCACCTCCACCCCCGGAAGTACACAGGTGTCCTGACATGTGGGAACTCATACTCTCCACGGGACAGTGACGGGTCCACCCTTGCCCCAGCCTGAAGGCCAAAGAATGAACTGGGTTCTTGCTGTGCCTGAAGGGAAATCCATCTTCAGCAAGCAGGCCTGACATCACTTCAGTCCTTAAAACAGCTGAGCCATGCAGGTCTGGATGTCCTACAGCAGTGACTCTCAACCTGTGAGTCGTGACCCCCTTGGCAGTCAGACAGCCGTTTCACAAGGATCACCTAAGACCATCGGAAAATAGAGACATTTACGTCACAGTTCATAACACTGGCAAAATCACTGTTCTGAAGTAGCAAGGAGATAATTTTATGGCTGGGGGATCATCACAGCATGAGGAGCTGTGTTCAAGGGGCACAGAGTTAGGAAGGAACAGGAATCAGAGGCTCTGGGTCTGCTCTCTGACCTATGGCCCCAGACTCTTCTCCCTGGAGCATACTGTTGACCCTGTCCTGAGGGTCAACCCTGAGCCCCACGGAAGTGGCCCTGTAGCCTGGATTACACAGGCTCAGAGTCTGGGAGCATCCCAGAGCATCAGAGGCCAGGCTGGCTCCCTGCAGTCCTGAGGTCAGGCTGGGAACCCGAGAGTGGAGTGTTGACTCTTGGAAAGTTCCTGCCTTGCATCTGGCTTTGCAGTGTAAAGAGTCGCTGGCTGCCTCTGCCCGGAGCCCTGGCTCCTGTTTAATATTCTGCTGCCTGGTTGATGTTGTGCTTGGCTCCTGTGGGACTGCAACTCACGGCTGGAAACTGGAGCCAATTTTCTGTCTTCATCTCGCAGTGTTTTGACTGGAGGCAGATCCAGTTCAGGCCGATCAGGGCTGTGGAAACAACTACCAAGTGTCTGTCTGCTTCACCCAGGGAGGAGAGAGTGTGGCCAGGGAGCTAGGAAGAGAAGAGCTCTGGGAGGACCCTAGGGACTTCTGCCTTGCCCCGCCCCCCACTGGTTAGCAGATTTCATCAAAGGGGACTCCTAGGGGCTTGAATAGAAAATTGATTTCACCTTATTAATAGGAGGCAGGCACAGGGTTTCTAGCCCTTCCTCTTAGAGGTACATTTGTAAGGTTGGGAGGAAAATGTGTTTGGGAGGCAGAGCAGCTGTCTGAGGGGCTGCAGGGAATCTGAGAACAATAAGGAGAGGACCCGCTCTGAGATGCAGGCTGCCCACTGCTGTTGGAGTTTGCTAAGGTGTCCTTGGGAAAAACAGTCTGCTGGTTTGGGATGAAGGGATGGGCAGGGAAAGCCTCCCAAGCCCAGGAAGATGCCAAGGCTGTCCTCAGGCTGGCTGCGGGGCAGGGCTGTTTGTCTGTCCCGCCCACCCAACCACTTTTTTCTCCCCCCAGATCTAAGGCTGTCAGAGATGACGCTGGTTCTGTCCATGAATAGATTCTGCGAGCCCATTGTCTCAGAAGGAGCTGCTGAAATCTCCGGGTACCAGACGCTATGGGAGGCTGACAGCTACAGAGGTGCAAGCCCCCCAGGGCCAGCACAGGTTCCTTTACAGACAGACCGAGCAGCCAGCCCACAACTGGCAGGTACTGCCTTTGGCCTTCTCCTTAGGAGCTGGGGCTAGGCTCCCTTGGGAAATCCTACTTAACTTGCTCCTCAGCCCTACCTGCTGTGGATGTCTTGGAACTTTTGTGTTTTTGAGTTTGTTTGTATTTTAAAGGAACTGAACCAGTTACCACAAGTTTGGGTTCAGGCTTTCTATCCCATGGAAATGAATGGCCCTCTGGGAGGTACATGCAGGGCTCTGTCCCACAAGCATAAAGGAGTCTGTGCCCCTGCCACAGCTGCAAGCTGCTCCTCTTCATGGTTGACAAGAAAATAGAAATATCTTCTTCTGGGCTTTAATTCTAATAGTCTCAAATAAGTTCCTTTGAGGTTTTATGACGTGATAGGTCTTTTTTTTTCTTTTAAAAAGAAACTGAAATAAAAAATTCATGAAAGTCTAGTTTCTGAAAAGGTTTGAGAGTCCTCCAAGGAGGCCCTGCTCTATTCCTGGTTGGTGTGTTAGCATTTCCAGAGTGAAACGGAATTTAATTACTCCAGGTTTTAAGCATTACTATATAAGAAGAGCCATTGTAAACTCCATGTATGTGTGTGTTTGTTTATTAACCCTGAACGTGCTTCATGCTCCTGCTTAGCAACCTGCATGAGGTGTCTGAGTCCGTGCTGGTCCCCCCCACCGCCCGTGGATCTACTGTTTGCCTGTATGGTTAAGATCCCGAGCATTTAGCAGATGCTGAACGGTGGGTGACATTTTCCTCTAACGCTGCTTGGAAATCCTTACCTTCGCGGCTTGCAGGATTCAGTCCGTTAGCAACCATGAAGACAAATGTTTGTTTTTTATCATTCCGTGTACAGGAAGGGATGTAGCCAAGCTCTCCACTAGAGGGAAAGGAAATGAAAGTATTTTGCTTGGTGAGCCTCTGGCAGGCCACGTGTCATTTGTCGATCTGATTTATTGTCACAGGATCACACTACAGGGGAATTCCAAATCCTGTCGGATCATCCAAGGTCACATACTTCAAGAGGAAGTACGCCCCGGAGGAGGATCTTCACCCCCCTCTCAGCAGCTGCAGCCACACAGTAGGTTTGAAATAGTTACTTTGTTAACATTTACAATGCCTCCTCACACTTGCTTCAGCCATTCCCAGATGTTAAATTGTTCCACCTTGGGACAGAAGAGGGCCACTTCTTTGTGGGGCTACCTGGGTCACTGTCACTTGGGGGGAACCCGACCTGGACAGTTTCCCGTCAGTTCGTCACCAGCTAAAGTCATCTGAGAGGACGGAACCTCAAGAAAATGCTTCTGTGAAGTCAGGCTGCGGGCAAGCCTGCAGGGCATTTTTTTAAACTGGTGATTGATGGGGAAGGGCCCAGCCCGTTGTGGGTGGGTGGTGCCATCAGTGGACTGTGGGCTGGGGTTCTATAAGACAGCAGGCTGAACAAGCCAGTGAGCAGCACCCCTCCATGGCCTCTGCATCAGCTCCTGCCTCCAGGTTCCTGCCCTGTTTGAGTTCCTGTCCTGACTTCCCTAGGTGATGGACTACAATGTGGGAGTGTAAGCCAAACCAGCCCTGTCCCCAAGCTGCTCTGCTTGTGTGCAATCACCCTGACTAGGACAGGGCCTGTGTTACTTTTCACAAATACTTGAAGAAAGAACCAGAAAGAGATCCTCCGCCCAGAAATAATTCGAGTGTGCAAGGAAGCTCACATCTTTTTGCCGATGGTTTAATATTCCCGGGCTCCCCTGAGGGCTAGGGCTGCTCCGTGTTATCACGTGTCAGGACAAATACTCGGCTTTCCTAACCCTAGTCTGAGCTCTGCCCAGGAGGCTGCTGCTGTGTGCTGGTTGGGGGTGGTTGTCCAAGGGTTTTCCTACCTCCCGGGGGTCAGTGTATCGTCCCCTGGATGTACGCGTAGAGCAGGCATGCTGTTTGTGATATATCCTGACACATGTCAAGCTTGTTGAAATTCAGAGCTAATTCCCAAGGAAGGACCAGAGATAGCTCTTTCTCTTCTCACACGAAGTAAGGAGATAACCCAGGGGAGCGTGCATGAGTGAAGAACTGGACGTCTAAGTGTCTGTTCTTTTTCCTTGGTGGTACCCTCCCTCCAGATCTCCTCTGACCTCATCCGTGAGGCGAGGCTGGAGCCCCGTGGGCAGACGCCCATCTCCTCAGTTCAGCTTCCAGCCACTCTCTGCCCCCCACCCCCTCTGCCTGTTGGTAAGGAGGCACCATGTTTATCTTTTTAGTCTCTATGCTGTGTCTGTGTCAGGTTTCCAGCTGCTACTGGGATGTGCCAGATGTGTGGTGCATCCTGATATCCCAGCTTTTAAAAGGCAGAGCAGGAGGATTGCTGTGAGGGGAGAAAGTTCAGCGCCTACCTGGGCTACCTGTGCGTTCTGGGGCAGCCTGGGCTACCTAGCAAGGCTGTGTTTTTTGTTTTCGTTTGTTTTTTACAAAAGCAAATTAACAATAATAACAATTAAGAATGGATCATCTTGTAAACAGTGACAGCCCCACACAGCCCAGCACCGTATCCGCATCTCCAGTTTCTGTCTTCATCTCTTTCCTGTCAGCTCCACAAGCCAATAGGCCCTACCTATCCCAGCCTCTTTAACTACAGTTTCCCTCTTAGCAAACGGTGTGTCGTAGGTGTGGAACCCCAGAAGTGTTCCTTGGTAGCCCAGTCCTGGCTTTTGACAGGTGCCCGTTAGAACCTGCATCTCGAATCTTTAAAAAATGTGTACCGGGGCTGAGAAATGGCTCCGCAGTTCAGAGCCCTGGCTGCCTTTCCATGTGAGTTCTATCCCTAGCATCCATCTGGCAGCTCACGACTGACTGTGTCTCCAATTCCAGGGCATCCCGTGCCCTTCTTTGGCCTCATTTGGGTGGGGCCTCACATAGTAGACAGACACATTGGCAAACCTTCAAACACATAAAAATAATTTTTCAGCCGATGGGGATGGCACAGCACGCAGTTGGCAGAGGCAGACACATCTCTGAGTTCAAGGCCAGGCTGGTCTCCATAGTGAGTTCCAGGACAGCCACGGATATATAATAAAGAGGCCCTGTCTCAAAGAAAGTAAAATAATGATAATAATATAAATCTTTTTTAAAAAATAGATACTAAATTCAAAACACTCTGCTGTGAAATGCATGAGTTTGCCTCTGCCCACAGACGTGTGAAACACAGCTTGATTCCATTTCCACCAGCACAAACTTTGTCACCAACAGCCAGGTCAACCTGAACCTTGCCTGTGCAGGTTCGGGTCACCTGCCCCCAGCTCCACAGCAGCTGCCGGCCTGACTTCCGGCAGCTCTGCTTGACGGTCTTGGTGTCTCCTTCGCTATGATAAAGGACTGAGCCTTCTGGCTGGGCCCTGCTGAGGTCCACCCAGTGATTGGATCTTCTTTGCCACGCCAGTGAGTCAGGACACAGCTGGCGACAGGACAGCCACAGCCGTGGGGCCAACCTCTACGTGGGCGACGACGTTTTCACAAACGTCATTTCCTAAGCCTTCTCCCGTCTCTGATCTTTTTTCAGACCATCTCTGTTTTTGAGGAGCGAGCCCACATCCTTTACATGTCCCTGGAGAAGCTCAGGTTCATCGATGACCCGGAAGTGTACCTGCGGAGATCCGTCCTCATTAACAACCTGATGAAGAGGATCCACGGGGAAATCCTCATGCAGAACAGCTGGTGCCTCCCTGCCTGCTCCCTCGGCGGCACCTCCGCCCAAGAGTGGTTTCTGGCCCAAGACTGTCCTTACCGGAAACGGCCCCGGGTGGCCAAAGAGGAGTGGGAGAAAGTCCACACTTGCTGTTTGTACCAGGAGTGTGGCGGCCACTGTCTGAATCTGCCCCTTTCTGTCAATGCTGGTATTGGAAGCAATTCTGCTGCTACCCCAGCTGCATCTCCCTCTACGCCCCCATCCTCCTCCTCCTCCCCATCCTCCTCCCCATCTGCCTCCTCCTCATCCTCCTCTTCCTCCTCCCCTCTGCCATTGCCTAGCTGTTCCCACCATGTGGACTTTGATATAGGCAGCACCTCCATCTACAAGAGTGAGGGCCAAATACCTGCCAATGAAATTTTCGTCACTAACATTAGGTCACTTGGTGTCCAGGAAAAGGCCAAGTTCAGCGATGGGAAAGTAAGTCACAACGCCAGCAAAGACAGTGACGCCCTTGGCCAAGAACCTCTGGGGAGCGACCTTGACTTTGAGTGCAAAGGCCAATTCTATGACTATTTTGAGACTGGGTATAATGAGAAAAGCCACATGAGTGAGTCTTGGAAGAAGTCTTTGAGGAAAAAGGAGCTTTCCCCAGGCACCAAACTATGCTGCAGCAAAGGAAGTAAGATGTGACCGTCCTCCCGCCGGCATTCACAAGGACGCGCAGCATGACCAGCTTCTGTCTCAAATGGATTCTGTAGTTCTGTACAACTGATAAGAGTGTGCAGTGAACACTCTGTGTTGTCACACCGCCTGGAGAGCAGACTGCACAAACGTCTGTACAGTAGGCATCCCAAGCCGCCTGTTAATGTGATTTTCCGAGGAAAGCCAACTTTGTGTTTGAAAGTTTATCTTAGTTTTCTTCAAAAAAAAATTAGTAGATTAGGTTGAGGACAACATGCCCTTGTTATAGTCCACTGCCCCTCCAAGAAGCCCGCCAAATCAGTATAACAGCAGAGTTGCCTGCTTCTTCCGTAGATACAGCAGTTCCTTCTGAGTGAAAGACTGAAGACAGGAAGATAGATGAAGGGTTTCATGAGTTGTGACGTGTTAGTGTTGGACGGTGGGACAAAATGAAACACACCTGGCGGGCAGCAGTGGAGGAGTTGTGGAGACTGTACCCTGCGAGCTCCTCGCTTGCCTGTGCTGGGTAATGGGTGACTAGAGAGGTGTAGGGGCCGTGTCTGATGGGCTCTGTAGGGAGGAGGTGTAGGGGCCGTCTCTGATGGGCTCTGTAGGGAGGAGGTGTATACTGCCATCTCTGATGGGCTCTGTAGGGAGGAGGTGTATACTGCTATCTCTGATGGGCTCTGTAGGGAGGAGGTGTATACTGCCATCTCTGATGGGCTCTGTAGGGAGGAGGTGTATATGGCCGTGTCTGATGGGCTCTGTAGGGAGGAGGTGTATACTGCTATCTCTGGTGGGCTCTGTAGGGAGGAGGTGTATATGGCCGTGTCTGATGGGCTCTGTAGGGGGGAGGTGGACACAGCCATCTCTGATGGGCTCTGTAGGGAAGAGGTGTACGCAGCCATCTGCTCTATAGGGAAGAAGTGTACACAGCCGTCTCTGATGGGCTCTATAGCGGGGAGGTGTACACAGCCGTCTGCTCTATAGGGAAGAAGTGTACACAGCCATCTCTGATGGGCTCTGTAGGGAAGAGGTGTACGCAGCCATCTGCTCTATAGGGAAGAGGTGTACGCAGCCGTCTCTGATGGGCTCTGTAGGGAAGAGGTGTACACAGCCATCTGCTCTATAGGGAAGAAGTGTACACAGCCGTCTCTGATGGGCTCTATAGCGGGGAGGTGTACACAGCCGTCTGCTCTATAGGGAAGAAGTGTACACAGCCGTCTCTGATGGGCTCTGTAGGGAAGAGGTGTACGCAGCCGTCTGCTCTATAGGGAAGAAGTGTACACAGCCGTCTCTGATGGGCTCTGTAGGGGGGAGGTGGACACAGCCATCTCTGATGGGCTCTATAGCAGGGAGGTGTACACAGCCGTCTGCTCTATAGGGAAGAAGTGTACACAGCCATCTCTGATGGGCTCTGTAGCGGGGAGGTGTACACAGCCGTCTGCTCTATAGGGAAGAAGTGTACACAGCCGTCTCTGATGGGCTCTATAGCGGGGAGGTGTACGCAGCCGTCTTTGACCGGGCCGTCTTGATGTCATGACAAGGAAAGTGGTGTACAGTACAGGGCGATCTTGGGTGCCTTACTTATCTTAATTTTTGCCAATGTGAAAATTAAGGATAAATCAGAGTTACAGCAGGGATTTAACAAATAGTAAAAAATACACACAGGGTGGATCCATGCGGTTTGGAAACTTAACTTTGAACTATTGCGTTCAACTTTTGATTCACCATCCTCTTCTTCCTTTGTTTTTAACGCCCAGTGGCTGTGGGACGGCCATGGGAAGAGTGGAAGCGGCCTAGGCTCTTCCATGGACACCGTCGTTGGGTCTGGGCTTTGGGCTGTTCTGTTTCCTTGTCCAGTGGCGTACACGGCCCGTGGCATGCATTCTGTGCGTCACACTTTGACCTGTTTTGCATCATTTCATGAGTTTAGACTCCTAAGAGCATGTGGTTTCTATATATGACTTTCACTGTTGATTGAGAAGCACAATGTTAATAGATGACGTGGTGATCAATACGTTTTTATCTTAAAGAATGTAAAGACTGTAGGTTGCGAAACGTTATTTTGGAGAAATGGGACTCTCCCGTCATTGTTACATGGGTATTTGGCCAACACACTGCTCAAACAAGACCTTGGATTTGCACATTGCCGTGTGTCCTCAGCGGCTCTCTGGCCCAGTCCGGCCAGCTCCTCCTGGTAAAATGTATTCCCGTTTCCAAGGCCAAACACTGGCCTACTTGACTTGGGCCTTCTAAAAACCATTGTTCACAGCAACCAAATGCCAAATGGAGGAGATAGGTAAGTCCTCCCAGTTTCTCCAAGATGAAGCTTTTTTAATTATTGCTATTAATATTAAATAGGTCTCATTCATACAGTGTATGAGTAGATCATTTGGGAAATTGTCCGCAAGGACCAATTTTTAAAACATGTTCCTGTGTTATGGCTGAATAGTCTAGTAATGTTTTGTCCCTTATTTTCAATATTTGATGAACATTTCGGTGTTGAAATTTTAGGTGATAGATGCTAGTACATGACTGTGTTGTAATAAAAGTGAGGTTTTTCTTGATATATATTTATTAAAATGATCAAAAATCATTAAGTTTTTACAAATTTCATTTTAATGGCTACTTCTCTTTTCCACGATGCTCTCTATTTAAAACAAAACAAAAACCCGTCAGAATGTCTAGAGACTGTGCATGGTGGCCAGACAGGTGTTCGTTAAGAATGAGCCCGGCCCCGAACTGTGGGGGATGGCTTTGTGACTGGACGCTTGCGGAGATGAGGTCAATGAGCGGTTTCCCCTTCAACCCCGCATCCGTGTTTCTTAGAAGCTAGCGTTGTGTTTGATAAAGGGGAGGTCTAGTTGAAGGCAAATTAATTTGTCAAACATATCAACTGTATTATAAGTGTAGTGCTGCGCAGAGATTTAAATATGAAAGAATGGATTTGCCCTTTTGCTTTTTTAACCCCAGCATTTCCAGGCCGTGCGATGATCTGAGTACATCCATCTTGGGTTATTTGGGGGGCGGGGGTTTAAGACAGGGTCTTAACTACATAGCCCAGGCTGACTCAAACCCCCACCTCCTGCCTCTGCCTCCCAAGTGTTGGAATCTAGGTGCTGATGAAGCCCTTGGAGTTGTCAGTGTCGTACAGTGCTCCTCTGAGCAGGAGCAGGCTCCACTCAGCAGAGTCTCCCATTCGTCACTGTGAGCGTGTGAACACTTCCAGTGTAGTTCCTGACGCCCAGGCAGCCCTGGCCAGATCTCCCAGGTGCCCGAGGCACTCCCCCACACTGAGTGACCCCTTTAGCTGGTTTCTTTGTGAAGTTCAGCCCATCACCCATATTAACAAGCCACATGTGGTGGCATACACCTCCTAACCCAGAACTAGTTGACCTCTGGCCTCCACAGGCACAGACATGTATGTGAACACACAACCATCTACCCACGGATACATGTGTACACACATGAACACAGGCATGAGAGCATAAACAAAGTGGTCATAAGCTGTTAGTCAGAAGAACGCTTGCCCAGCATACACGGCTCTGCATGCACATGGCCCTGCATGCACACGGCCCAGCATGCACACGGCTCTGAACTCAATCCCCACCATTGCACATGGCCCAGCATGCACACAGCTCTGCATGCACACAGCCCAGCATGCACACGGCTCTGAACTCAATCCCCACCATTGCACACGGCCCAGCATACACACGGCTCTGCATGCACACAGCCCAGCATGCACACGGCTCTGCATGCACATGGCTCTGGACTCAATCCCCACCATTGCACACGGCATGGACCACATCTGTTAATCCCGGCTGGGGCGGTAGCATACAGCTGCACAGCAAACATGAAGCCAACCTGGGATACTTGAGACATGGTCTAAAAACTGGAAAAAAATTCTGTTCCCCAACACTGCTCCCCTGCAGCTTCTGCTTCATGTTTGCAGCCCAGTGGTCCCTGTTCTTCCTCTCTGACAGTGGGTAGTTGCAGGAGCTGGATCTCACAAAGGCACTGTCTGCCCCAACTCTTTTATTTTTTTTAAGGCAGGAAACTATGCAGACATATTGGTCTCTAACTCACAGAGATCCTCCTGCCTCTGCCTCCCAAGTCCTGAGTTGAAAGGAGCGAGCCACCCCCAGCAACTGCCCCCACTCTTAAAATCCTGTTACCTGCACTACACCCTGAAACAGCCTTAGACATAGGATGCAGGGACCGGGAACATGGAGGATGGTGGATTAGGCATAGGATGCAGGGACCAGGAACATGGAGGATGATGGAAAAGCTTAAAAGCAGTAGAAATCGCCATTTAATAACCTGTCATAATTAGCAAAGCATCTTTGATGTAATCTTTCAAGTCCTGGAGACTTCGAAGGAGCTGCCTGCTGCTTTGTCACCAAGTGGTCAAACATGCGAACAAAAGTGTCATGCTTCATGCATGTTCAGGTGTGACCATGCTAGGTATCGGGAGTACACAGGAAGCAGACTACAGCCAAGCATGGCCACAGCCTCTCCAGACAGAAGCATGCAACACAGCTGCACCAATTGCTTCCTTCCTGAGAACCAGAGCAGAAAGCTTGAAGGAGACCCAGGCTCCAGGAGATGCCAACGTCAGGGCTGAACAGCAGACCAGGGTGGCTTCCACTGCGGTTAGGTGTCCATCTCCCTCATGCAGCCGAGAGCAGAGGAAGAGATGAGCTGTTTAACCCCATGTCTCTAATGGACCCCTAAATGAACTCGTAGTAGGGTTACCACATCTGGGCCAATCTTTCTAGGCCTCTGCAAAGCCAAGAGTCAGTATCGTAATGGCGTCTCTGTCCCACGAAACAATCCAGCAAAAACACTGAAGTTGGTGTGTTAGGTGGAAAAGAAGCCATGACTTTTGGCAATCCCTTTTAAGATTGCTGTGTGTGTGCTATGTGTGTACGTTGTACGTGAGTGTGCAGGTCACATATACACAGGGAACGTACCAGGCCACCTAAGGTGGGCTCACCCCGCCCACTCTCCATTTTATCTTTTGAGACAGGGCCTGCCACTGAACTTGAAGCTCGCTGATTTGGTTAGACTGGCTAGCGGTGAGCCCCAGGGCACCTCCTGCCTCTGCCTCCCCAGCACTGGGATTACAGGCATGTGTTGCCATGCCTAGCTGTTACATAGGTGCTCAAGAGGGAGCTGAGGTCCGTGTTTTGCAGCAAACACATTACTGACTGAGCCATCATCCTAGATCCTCTAATTTTTGAGATGGTGTCTCTCTGAACATGGAACTTCCCATTTCAGCTAGACCGGCTAGCCGCAGGTGAGGCCTGGGGTCTCCTGTCTACACTGTCTCCAGCACTGGCATTTCAGGTACCCATCGCCCCACCTGGCTTTTGACAGCATCCTCCTGTCTGTGTGTTGAGCCTGTCCCCCTCGCCCCAGCCCCATTGCTGTGAGCTGATTCCGTGGTTACAACAAATGCATCTGGGATCTTGTCGCTTGCTACCAGGCTTTCTCGGAGGTGCAGTTGCATTGTGTGAGCACTTGACTAAAACCTCCCTGTTGGAAGAGGTGTGCTCCATGACCCGGGTGGGACTGTTTAGAATCGGCTTGTACGTTAGCGGGAGAACTCACTTAGGAAAGTACTGCAAGTGCTTGAGTCTCACATCCTGCGCTGAAGTGCATCAGCGAGTGAGTTTAATAAAACATGCTGTCTAAAATAGCCTGTAATTTCCTGTGTGCATTTCCCCTCAGTATCTGCGACCGCTGGAGAAGGATGACTAAACAGGGGACTCATAGCCTAGTCTGCTGCTGGTCGCAACCCTTGCTGAGCGGCTGCAGCTTCTGTAAACAGCTCTCTGCTGGGCTATGCCCCCTCCCGATGTTGATCCAATTTGTTAATTTTGAAAATGCAAACTACTGATTAATAGCTTGAAACACCTGCTTTTGACCACAGTGAAACTGATAAAAAATATGAAGATGAATGAATCTTTTTTCATGTCATTTCCCTACTTCTCAGTCTTATTTTTTTTTAACTAGCCCATGATTTAAAGTGACAAAAATTTGATTAGATGTTTTTATCTTTGGGGAAAACACATACGGAAAAGAATTGTTACAGATGGCGGGTGTGAATGGGCAGATGTCAACTTTGTGGGGGAGGAATCACACAGGGACCCTTTGCCTTGTGATTGCCCAGGCTAGCCTGGGCTCCATTCAGGCCATTCCATGGGAGTCGCTGAGTCTTGGCATCAAACGTGTGTTAGTTGTTACTTGAACTCAGCTTGGATGCTTCTGGAAGCATCTGCAGGTACCCTCTGAGGTGACCCAAATGAAGTGAGCTGTTCTCTGTGTGATTGTGGCCTCCTTGCTTCAAAGCATGAATTGTTCTACAGTGTACCTGGGGCACCATTCAAACATCCCTACAGGAAGTTGAGAAACAGGCTCCCTGTGTGCCTAGGAGGAAATGTGAAGACAGAAGACAGGAAAGTATACAGAGGACTATGTTTTCTTTCCTTGCCTTCCTTTTCTAGAGCTGGGAAAGAGGCTTGCTCTGTTCTCCAAGTCTGCAGATACCCCCGAATCTCTCAGTGCTGAGATGGAGGTGTCGCCCCAAGACACCTTCCCCCTCAGTTCAGGCACAGAGGAAAGGCCGTGGCTTTTGTGTAAGGCTGGACTAGAGCAGAGGCCGGAAGTGTGAGGCAGGGTTTGGGGTCTGACAGCCTGGATACAGAGCCAAGCTTTTCCACTACAGCCAAGAGGTGTCCCTTACAAGGGAAAAGATATACTCTCTTATCTCATGACTTGCCATGTAATTTGCCAAAGTTCAAGTTAATTCTGTTACCACATCCAGTGGTTGGTTCATTCAGACATAGTCTTTATTCAGGAAAAAATAAATCCCACCAAAACATGGTGCTAAGTTAAACATGTCCAATGATTTCAGCTCAGTGGTCCCCCTTTGTGCCTGACTTCACAGGAGAAACCAAAGCAGCATCCTGAACAGTCAAAACAGCAGGGGATGGTGGCAGAAGAGGCTGATCTGGTCTAGAGGCTGAGTTCCAGACAGCCAGGACTACATGGGGAAAACCAAAAAAACTCTGAGGCCCCTGCCCTATTACAAAGTAACTACCATATACTCTGTTTGTTTAAGTTTTATTGGTGGTAGGTTTTTTTTCCCTTCCTGAGACAGTCTTTTGTCACCCAGACTGGAACTCACTATGTATCTGAAGATGACATTGAACTTCTGATCTTCCTGTGTCCACCTCTTCTGGGATTATAGGCATTCGCCACCACGCCTGGTTTATGGTCTATGCCATGCTGGGAATCAAACCCAGGTCTTTGTACAAGCTAGGCAAGCAATCAACCGAGATACATCCCAACCCTGTGTTTTCTGCTTTGTAAGAGGGAAGTTTCAATCAGATCAAGTATGTTGGTCCCTACTTCAGACTCTCATCCCTTTTTATGTCATCTCTACTAAATTCAGCTGATGGTGTCAGATTAGTATGCTATTCACAGAAATCCCATTTTCACCTGTTTCTCAACTATGTAGTTTTCCCTAAGGTGGGCATACTTCTAGTGATGCTTGATTGGGAGGACCGGAGAGCAGAAAGGAGAGTCCTGTCATTGTAGAGTGTGAAACACCACCAGAGTTCAGCTGATCTCTACACATGATAGCCCCGGGACTTCTCAGCAAGAAGTGAGATCTCTCCCTGCACCTCTAGCCTTAGGAAGGGCATGATGCATAGCTGCAATTTGTGTCCTTTGAGGGACACCGAGGCGCCAGGACACCACTCAGTCGCAGGTTTTCCTGGAAGAGTCCTACAGAAATGCAAGTCAAGGAGACAGAGCCTCGGAGGAACGGTCCAAACTCGGAGGAACTGTCCAGACTGCTCCCGGGTGCTTTACAGGAGCAGAGTGGCTTAGGCAGCCCTGTGACTAAATGCCCCAGCCTGTAAGGGTGGCTACACATCACTGGAGTCCGCATCCCTAGTCAACCCCAAAGGCCATGTGTAGCTAGGGGTCCAGGGTGGCTGGAGTGTCAGGTGCCTGCAGACCCTTTTGTCAGGGAATGTTGTAGGCTGGGTCCTGTGTCTCCTGGGGGTGGCTGGAGCCAGCAATGGAGGGTGGCAGGCAGAAGACACTCAACTTGCCCAGGGAAACCAGAATGGTCATCTCCAAGCTCTGTCTTCTGTTTGGAAAATCAACAGCTAAAGAATAAAAAATTGCATTTTCCAATGACTAGAACTCCAACCTGCAGCCAGCGCAGCCTTGACTGGCTTTAGTCAAGATGGCTACACACAATGGGGGTGGGTGGCATGGGTCGCTCTCTGGAAGTTAACTGCAGAAAGATTCCTAAAGGAACCTCTAGTCATTTGTCCATCTGGGCGTTTAGTGAAGGAGTAAGTAGATACACACTGAGATGCCCCCTGGCGTGGAAATTTTAAGAATTAATTCATTTACAACTCCAATCATTATAGATTTAACCTTAATCATTCTAGTATCTTCTAACCTTTTACTTATCTGTTTAGGGTCTTTCTCTCTCTTGCGTGCGCGCGAGCGCGCGCGTTTGTGTGAGGTGGGGTGGGAAGGAGCCATAATCGTATCGTAGCACTACATTCCTGCAGGCAGATTCACTCCCCCAGCTCAAAGTTACCCCACCCTCCCCCAGCCCATTAGCCCGGCACACGCGGAGCCAGCCAGGCACAGCGCTACTGCTCCTGGCACAAGAGCTTCTTCGCCTCCCTGCACCAGGCAGGCGGGGGACCCTGCGCCTCTTCCTCATGTTTATGCGTAATAAAATAGCACACGTTCCCTCTGCTGCTTTATGAAGACAGTCCTTGCAGCTGTGACTGTAACTGGATTTTTCCTTACCAGCTAAGATTATGGTCCCATAACCCAATTAGTGTCATTTGGTGGTGGTCCAAGTGCCTCTCCTGCCCGGGTTTTAATTTGGGGATCCCCGGAGGCTGCACTCCACATCTGTAGCGGGCCTACTCTTCCTCTCCCGGTATTTGCTCGAGGTTTATGGCAGGATTCGCTGTGTGGTCTGGAGGCGGCTGTCCTCTTTCATCCTCATGGCTCCGGAGCCGCCCAGAAGCCTTTTACTTTCCATCTAGCCCTGGCACCTAGAGGGCAGGGAGCCCGGGCGACTGGGAAGAATCAGAGCTCGCCTGGCAGGCCGGGGAGGCGCAGTCTCGCCGGAGTGGGGGGAGGTGCTGCTTGCTCCGCAGCTCTCATCAGGACGCGCCCGCCCCATCCACACGGGGCGCAGGGTCTGCCCCGCCCCCACTCACGGGCTGCCGGGGACTGGCGAGGGTTGGCGGGGCTCAGGGCGCCCATTGTGCAGGCAGCTGGCACCAGCTGGGAAGGGAATTAACATAACAAAGAGCCGGAGCAAACGCCGCGCGGTCGGGTGGGGGCTCTGGGAAGCTCCCCGGGTTGGAGAAGCGCGCGGTCGCCTGCTGTCGGGTACCCACCCGGGCAGCCGGCCACGCGAGACGCAGGCAGTGGGTGCAGGCGTGTGTCCCTTACGCGTGTGCATGTACGTGCCTGCGGGTGCGCGCTTGCCTGCAACCGCGTCCCAGGCCCGGGAAGCGGATGCCTGAACCTCACCTGCAGACACTGGGCACTCACCCACTTGGCATCGTGGTGGCCTTTCTTTCCAAAGGCAGTGCTTTGACTTTCACCGCCTGTTCTCATCGGGGTCCGCACCTCGGAACCACCTGGGGAGCTTTCTTCAGCTCCAGGACCGGCTTATCTCCATACTCCAGATTATTTGGCCTAGCCAAGTCCCCCCCATGTTGTCGACTAAAGCATCCGCAGCAGTTCTAGCTTTCCAGGGCTGGACACCACAGGGCGCGCCCTGACCCCTACCCTGGCCCAAAGCGAGAGGCCGGCGTCAGAGCCCAGGCTCGAGCCCTAAGGTTTGAGACCTTAGAGCTTAGCTTTCGCCTAGCCTGGCTAGGGGTCAAGAACACGTTCCTGACTGGCGCGTCCGTCGCAAGCTTCCGTCCGACTAGTCCGTTTCACCTCGCTTTTTGCTAAAAGCCTTTCAATAGTCTGTAGGAAGAAAGCTGTCGGGATGGCAAAGTTCAACTGAACTAGGTAGACAGACAAAAACAAAACAAAACAAAAAAAAACAAAAACACCATTTTTAGGCTACGCCAGGCCTCCGGCTCTCTTGGAGGTCTCCCGTGGGGACTGTAGGAGTCAGGCTCAGCAGGACCCGCAACTCAAGAAGCGGACATTGCCCAGATGCACTGCGCCACTATCGTTTGACCCTGTTGACCACCTCCTCGCGGATCCCAGTCCTCTGCAAACTCCATTTCCCCGCGGAGAAAGACTAAGGGCGAGTTCCCCACCGACCTCCCCCAGGAAGGTGGGGAGGAAGCGCCGCAGCGGGGTTCGGGGCTGCGGGGACCGAAGTGCACCTCGGTGCCTCCGGCCTCACCCAATGGTGCGCTTCCTCCTGGCAGGAGCCCGGCATCTGTGAATCCTGCTGCCATAGGCTGGTTGAACTGCTCTCCAGAGGGAGGAGAGTGACTGAAAGCAGTTGCCCGACTCTGCCATCACAAAGAAGCTCGGTGTTACCCTTACGAGACCGGATTGTGAGAATGAACTCTAAATGCCTTAGAATGCAGTTTCAAGAGGGGCTGCGCCCCCGAGGTCACCAACCAGGACCACGTTCCTGCCTCGACTAGGAATGTAAGCCCAGGGGAGCCAGCAGAGTTCACTACAGTTCAAGTAGCTACCCTTGCGGGCAGAGCCCAGAGGATGCTGGATGCTAATGTCCCCAGACCTATTTTGCTTTATAAACTTCCATTTTAGGGTGTCAGATAATCCGGAAAAGGGGAGAAGGTGGAACCCCTGGTTTTCATCTTGAGAATAACCTTGTCCGAGGTCAGCAGCCAGGCAGGTGACCTGATCGCTGTGCAGAGACTTGGTGTTGGCTACTGTTGTTGAGTTCAGAATTCTCGCAGGTCCTAACCACTGTGTTTATTCTCAATAAATGGTTTCTTAATAATCGTTTTAATTAGCAAAAAGGCTGTCTTATTAAAGCTAATTAAAGGCAATTTGGGAACCTTATTTTCATACAATCATAAAATTAAAGCAACAAGAGGGTAGAGAAATGGGAAATGCCTCCAACTTCCATGCTGAGGGTGCAGGGAGAAACTGGAAAGGTCTCTAACCCCCACGGCAGTTCTGAGGGGCAGGGGTACCCAGTCAGTAAACCGAATTCGGCATTTAGGTGTAGCCGAGGACAGTACAGGAGGGATCCTCTGTCCCTGTCTTCCTTGTGACAACTTAGAGACATCCAACCTGCCCCACCCTCCCCTTCTGCCAGTCCTCTCCTGAGGGTTGTCTTTCTGTTGAGAAAGTAGACACTCTTCCTCCGTTCCCTAACACTGTACCAGCTGCTGGAGATCGCCAAGTCTTACCTTTGCCCAGCGGCACATCCTCCATCTGGCATTCTCTGCCAGCCATTGTGGGGTGACTGCCCTGTGTCACAAGCTTCCCGGGTGCTTAGAACCTCTTGGACCTGACATAGTGTGATTTCAAATGGGTCTTAAACAAAACAAAACGAACTGAGTCAGATAAAAACGGGGGTAAAAACGGAAAGATCAGAGAAGCAAAGCAGCCAACCACTAGTTCTTACCTCTACAAAATCCTTAGATCAAATGGGGTATCCTGTCTCTACAAGTCCTCAGAATGAATGCAATAAGCCCCTGTCTCCTCCCACCTTGTATTCCTCTCTCTCCCCCTAGCCATACCACTCCTGTCTCCACCTCCCTAGTGCTGGGATTAAAGGTGTGGGATCCCAAGTGCTGGGATCACCTTTGTGTGAGCTCTGTTTATCTGAGACATTAGACTGATTCAGTCTCATGTAGCCCAGGGTGACCTCGAACTCATAGAGATCTGTCTGCCTCTGCTCCCGAGTGCTGGGGTTAAAGGTGTGTGCCACCGCTGCCTGGCCTCTAGCCTAACTATTGTGGCTAGCTCTGCACTCTGATCTTCAAGCATGCTTTAATTGCTAGACTACAAACAAGATATCACCACAACTTGGCTTTGTGTCCTCCAGACCTTAGCCCAGGTTTCTCCCCAAGCAAAACTGCTCGCTGTGGGGACCTCCATGTCCTCCACAACTGACCTCAGCCTTGGCCTTCCCCTTGCTTTCCATTTAGCCTGGGAAAACCTCTCCCAGCCTCCATATTACAAACACACAAGCAAACAAAAACCGTTTTCTGTCACGCTCAAGGAGTCTCCATAGGCGCATTCCATGACCTAACGCTAGAGTCCTGTTTGTGTTTGCTTCAAGAGGCTGTTATTTTAGAATAACATAATACTATAGTTTTGGGGCGGCACAGGCCTCGCTCCAGCCCCGCCTTCACATGGCTTTAAGGGCTGACACAGGCCACATCTTCTCTGAGCTCTGGTCTTCAGCAGGAGAGGAGGCTCGTCTCAGGAGGGTATCTGTATATCTGTACAGCAGATGTCCTGCTGTTCCAGGAGTGTGGGCCACCATGCAGGCAACACCTCTCCACACTGTAGGTGCTCGTTGTTGTAGGCAGTTTCGGGACACTTTGGGAAGTGTGAGTTCACATGGAAGAATGCGTTTGAACTGGCTCCAACTTCACCTCTAGAGATCTTCATGGCTGCCTTCTGTTCCTGCTCACCAGGGTCCCTTCCAAAGGCCTGGACAGACTTTCCAGGGCTCCCAGTTTCTTTGTTTACAGTTGCTCGTCCTGTCCACATGGCAAGTCAGAACTCTGCAAAGAAGCCACAGGGCAGGGTTGGTTACTTGCTTTCATTTTTAAGCTTTTTAAAAGGAGTGTGTGTGTGTGTGTGTGTGTGTGTGTGTGTGTGTGTGTGTGTGTCTGTAGGCCAGAGGAGCTGATCCCTTGGAGCTGGAGTTACAGGCTGTTGTGAATGGCCTGATGTAGGTGCAGGGAACTGAACTCAGGATCGCCAGCAATGTTCTTAATAGCTGTTTCTCTCCAGCCCCGCCTCGCCTCGTTGTTCTGGGTTTTCCAACCTCCTTCCATTGAGGACCTTTTTGTAAAGGACTCCTTCTAGCAGGAAGTTCTCACCTCTAAGTGGTCCCTAGAAAAATCCCTTATGGCCCCCCAAATTCTTGCCTGTCCTTGGAAATCCAGCTTGGTGGGCTTTGTATGGCAAACCTTGGATTTCTCTTTAGGTGTTCTTGGGGCGCCAGACAGAGAGAGACCATGAGTGAGTGAGGCCCTTTCCCTAAGCCCACCCTCCTATTTCCCTGGCTGAAACCTTAGTGGTGGCAAAACTGTACAGGGTAAGTGTTTAGCCATTGATTCTCGAAGCAGTCATTAAATTAGAGGTCCCAGTGGCTGCTGCTGTCACCTCCATGGCAGTTGCTGTCACCAGAAAATGCTTAAGAAAGGATGCTCACTAGAGGAAAAGGCGAGCAGGTGGCACTTGGATTCTGACCTCTGTATACTTTGACCTTCCCAGGGCTGTACCTGGAGCAGAAGTGCCACAAAAAACAAACAACATATGCCTGCCCCATGCACCAAGTGCGGTGGTCATTTGTCTCCCATCACAGGCTCACAAGAGAGAGCCACGTTTCCTTCCCTGAGTCTTCCCTGCAGTGAATGCCCACTCCACGGGGGCTGTAGCTACTCTGGCTGGCATGATTAAAGCCTGAATTACATGACAGTGGCTTCGCTTTCAAGGAGCTAGAGAAACTGCACAGGACCCCTGGGGCAGGACACAGGCTCCTCAGGATGCTCCTTTTAACAAAGTTGTCATGAAACCCAATTAGCCAGCTGAAAGGCTAGCGTGGGCAGGCCTCCTCGGGGCTAATACATAATAGAACATGCCCTGTACCCGAAAGAGCCTCTCTGTTGCAAGCGTGGAGGCCAAGACAAGTACTCCCAGCAGGAAAACATAGGCACCAGCATCCCTGCTCCCTGAGTCCAGCGGTGAAGGTCCCAGAGAGGCACACACCTCTCACCCCAGGAACCACTATCATCCGTGAGCCCCAGGTTTGAGATGCTGGGGCCTCTGGGACAAGAAGCAGACTCAGGCTGGGTGTGGTGGACACACCTTTAATCTCAGCAATCAGGAGGCAGAGGCAGGCAGATCTCTGTGAGGTTGAGGTCAGCCCAGATCTCTGTGAGGTCGAGGTCAGCCCTGTCTACAAAGTGAGTTCCAGGACAGCCAGGGCTGTTATATAGAGAAACCATACCGAGGTTGGGGGGTGGGGAAGAGCCTTCGTGCTATGGGACAATGGTTTATACCCTGTCAATTGCATTTTAATAAAATGCTAATTGGCTAGTAGCCAGGCAGGAAATAGAGGCGGAATGACGAGAACAGCAGAATTCTGGGAAGAGGAAAGCTTATTCTGCTGTCGTGACCCAGCCACAGAAGAAGTAAGAAGTAATATGTGACTGCCTTGCCAAATAAGGTACCGAGCCAATTGGCTAACATAGGCAAGAATTATGGGCTAATATAAGTTATAAGAGTTAATAAGAAGTCTGAGCTAATGGGCAAATTGGTTTATAACTAATGTAGACTCTCTGTGTGATTTCTTTGGGACTTAACTAATGGAGGAACCAGGCAGGACAGAAACTATAGTTAACACCTTAGTATGAGTTAGCAGCTTTGGCTCAACTCTGGGTCTGACTCGTTTTCCCATAAGCTGTTCAGACACAACCACCCCACATCCCCTCCCTTGTCCTTTTTATAGTGAGAAGCAGTTATTGCCCTGTGGCTGACACCTAAGTGGACTTCTTACTTTTGCTACGTCAGGCAGCACTGTTCAGTGGAAAGATAATGTGAACCGCAGACGTTGTGGTGGTCTGAGTGAAAATGGCCTAGCTTAGTTAGGAGGTGTGGCCTGTTGGAGTCGATGTGGCCTTATTAGAGGAAGTGCGTCCCTGGGGGCGGGCTTTGAGGTTTCAGATGCTCAAGCCAGGCCCAGTGTGGCACTCACTTCCTGTTGTCTGCCAATCTGGACGTACATCTCTAAATAGCTACCTCTCTGGCACCATGTCTGCCTCTGGGCCACCATGCTTCCCACCATGATGACAATGGACTAAGCCAGCTCCAGTTAAATGCTGTACTCTATAAGGGCTGCTGTGGTCACGGTGTCTCTTCACAGCAATAGAAACCCTACGACAGACACGATTTTAAATGTTCTAGTAATCCCATTTTAAAAGACGTTCAAAGAAAGACGTTATGTTGATTTTGATTAGATATTTTATTTCACCCAAACCTCCACCAGACGTCTTTACTTAGACATAATCAATACAAAATCTATAAGTAAGGCATGTTGCATCCTTTTTGGTTCCCAGATTCTGAAATCAGCTGTGTAGTTTTAAAAATCATTTTATATATTATTTCTATATTTTTATATTTTGTTTGCATGTGTATCTGTGGACTACATGTGTCACGCCACGGAGGTCAGAAGAGAGCATCAGATCCCTTGGAACAGGGTACAGATGACTGTGAGCTGCCATAAGGGTGCCAGGATATAAACCCAGGTCCTTTGGAAGAGCAGCAAGTGCTCTTAACCTCTAAGCCCTCCCTGCAGCCAGTCTCCTGTGTGTTTCTCAATGCATATAAGTTAAAGCAAGGCAATGAGACAATGGTTCCTACATTACACCAGGTCACTGTGTAGCCCTGTGATCCCTGATATGGGGGTCATGCAGCCCCAACTACAATCCTCCTCTCATCTGTCCTCAGGGTACCATCATGGATTTGCACAGAGCCCCCTCTAGTTCAAGGCCATGGGAGCATAGAAAGGCGTTGGCAACTGCTGTTGTTCCCAGTGACTGTCCTGTGTGGTCCGGGGATCCCATGCCCACCTGCATCATCCCTGCTGCACATACCAGAGCTCGCTAAAGTGAGCAGAGCCAAGCTTGTGCACCGCCAAGGACAGGAGTATTAGTGGCAAACTGCGGTGTTCCCTAGGTGGTGGAAACCATTGTTAGGAACAGACAGGAGACTTTAATCCTCTATTAGCAGAGCGAGAGAATGTGGGCAGCAAGTCAAGTCTTGTCAGGGAAAACCCCAGCAGGAAGGGGAGCCGCCTGGTATGTTGTGCCACCTCTGCCTCTGCTGCTTCCCTCTGACACAGTGCCTTGGTGGCATCGAGCCTAGCCAAGCTGTGGCAGACCCTGAACCGTCACCGACTCTGCTGGTGTACCCCTCTGATGCAGTCCATCTCTGCCTCTGGCTTCCACAAGCACACACACACACACACACACACACACACACACACACACACACGCACATAACTGAAAATAAAATACATTAGCTGGTGGGAGGTGGTACACGTCTTTAATGCCAGCACTCAGGAGCAGAGGCAGGCAGAGCTTTGTGAGTTTGAGGTCTGTATAGTGAGACCCTGTATCAACAAACAATAAACCCCTCACTCAAAGGAAGTTCTTCAAGGCTTACACAGCCCTCTCACTTGCATTAGGCTGCAACTCTCTGGACTTTATTTCCCAGGTTAGAAAAACAGAAGCCCTACCAAGGGGGAACTTGGAAAGAAGAGGTACAGGCTTTCCAGCAGGGTTCCCAGGACAGCACATGAGGATACAAACACAGACGCTAATCATCTGAAAGGCACGGGGAGCTGGGATTCGAACAAACAGAATAAACCTTTAAGTCTGGCAATTTCATAGAAAAGACTGTCTTTTTGATGGGGCTTGGGACAAGGAGGAAGACAACCTGACTTTTAGTGTAGTATGTGAACCCAGAATGTTGAGAATTACCTGAGAGATGATCAGGGTAAGAGATTTATTGCACATGCATATGGACCCTAATCCCAGCGCCTACATAAAGACCTAGTCCTAGCTATGACCCTAGTACTGGGCAGGCGGCATGGAGACGGGAGTGAGGGGGTCTCTGCAGGTGTCAAGGCAGGGAACTAAGCAATCCTCAAAAGATGAGGATGAAAACTCAGTTCAGATTGGCCTCGTTAACCTGGATCAAACATCTAAAGAGTCTGATGCCAGGCTGTTCATTGTAGGCACATTTAAACACAGTAGAATTTGGAAAAGGGCTGGCTGCTGGTGGTGCACACCTTTAATCCCAGCACTCTGGGGGCAGAGGCAGGCAGATCTCTGAGAGTTTGAGGCCTGCCTGGTCTTCAGAGTGAGTTCAAACGAAGCCTTGAAAAGCCAAAACAAAAACCAAAAGCAAACAAAAAAACCCAAAAATCAAAAGGCCAATTCTGGTCCAAGTCCTTCGTTTGACACATTTGGATACTGAAGCCCCGGTGACAGTTGATTCAGAGCCGAGGAGGGCTGCCTTTTGACCTCTGTGCAGCAGCCCAGACAGCTCAGGGCTCCAGGGAATTGTTCATGGAGGGAGGGAGATGGAGAGGGAGGATGGGATGGAGGTGATCTCCCAGCCACGACCAGGGTGCCACCTCGCTGGGCATCATTTCACTAAACAATACACACAATACCCCTTCCCCGACTTCGCTGCTTCTGAAGGCAGTGGAGAGGCAGGAATGGGAGCCACAAAGTCCCGCACGGTGGATGAGAGTGGGGGAAGTCGGAGGGAATGAGTAAGCACAGGCTAAGAGCTAGAGACCACAGCTGCACCCTAGGGCTGCACCCTGGGAAACGTGGAGATTTGTTTCCTGTTCTCACTTCAGCCCCAGAATGTTCATCATGAGTCTCCTCAAACTCTGCACCTCTTCATTTGAATTAGTCAGGTTCTCTCCACACAAAATCAGTTCCCATCGGGGCTAGGCATGAAGTGATTCATTAGGACTTGGGAGGAGTGGGAACCAGTCCAGGCTGAGCTGCAAAAGACACCCAGAACCACACAACTTATTGGCTGTGGCCTCTGCCAACTCTGCCCACACCCTGTCCCCAGGTCGCTGTCTGAGATTTGTATCACTCAACAGGCCCCAGCAGCTGAGAAAATGGGAATGGAGGTGGCTTCATGCTCACTGTGAAGGTGATATTTACATTCTGAAGAATGTGTTGAAAAAATTTGGGTCTCCGTGAATGTTTGTGTATACAACCGTACCCTTTGAGGTGCTGGGAACACAATCCTAAGGAATTTGGGTTTTCAGGTCTCTTGCTTTCATTTGAATACATTTTTTTAAACCTTTAAAAATTACATTTTAACTGGGCAAGGACTATTACACCAAAATACCCTGTCTCAGGAAAACAAAAACAACAAACAAAAATTACATTTTGAACCTTTTAAAGTTACACACACACACACACACACTCAGCTATGGCTTACCTCTGTTGGAGTCAGTTAATCCTGAGGCTTGGCTAGTGTCTTCAGTCCTAAAAACATGTGCCTTCACTACTGAGCCATTTCATCAGCCCTGACTATGTATGTTTTTAATGTGTGTGGATGTTTTGCCTGCCTGTATATCTGTGCACCACATGTGCACAGAAGAGCAAAAGATCCCCTGAAACTGGAGTTACAGTGAGTTATTAACCATCATGTGGATGCTGAGAACTGACCTGGGTCCTCGGCAGGAGCAACAAGGGTTCCTTACTGCTGAGCCACCTCTTCTGCCCCCTAAAGACAGTTCTAAAGCATTCATTTGTTACACAAGCATATGTGTATCTAGACATAGCTACAAATGCTCATATATGTACCCATGTCTATTAAGAATAACATATAAACTATATATATACATGTTTCATTTAACATACTAAAATCTTCCCCATAGGCATTATCTTAAGGTTTCTAGTGCTGTGAAGAGACACCACGACCACAGCAACTCTTATAAAGGGAAATGTTTAGTTAGGATTGATTTACAGGTTAAGAGGTTTAGTCCGTTATCGTCATGGTGGGAAGCATGGTTGTGTGCAGGCAGACGTGGTGCAGAAGAGGTAGCTGAGAGCTCTGCACCTGGAATGGCAGGCCGCAAGAAAAGAGAGACCCACAATTTCTCAGAAAATTAGGAAACAACCTTCCTCAAGACCCAGCAGTACCACTTTTGGGTATATACCCAAAGGATGCTCAATTGTGCCACAAGGACATGTGCTAACTATGTTCATAGCCGCTTTGTTTTTCATAGCCAGAACCTGGAAACAACCTAAATGGCCCTCCACCGATGAATAGTTAAGGAAAATGTAGTACATTTACACAATGGAGTACTACACAGCAGAAAAAAAATAATGACATCTTCAAATTTGCAGGCAAATGGATGGAGCTAGAAAACATCATTTTGAGTGAGGTAACCTAGTCCCAGAAAGACAATTATCATATATACTCACCCATAGGTAGTTTCTAAACAGAAAGCAAAGAAAACCAGCCCACAAATCACAATCCCAAAGAACCTAGACAACAAAAAGGACCCTAAGAGAGGCATACATAGATCTAATCTACATGGGAAATAGAAAAAGACAAGATCTCCTGAGTAAATTGGGAGCATGGGGACTATGGGAGAGGGTTAAAGGGGAGGAGAAAGGCAGGGAGGGGAGCAGAAAAAAATGTATAGCTCAATAAAATCAATAAACAAAGAGAGAGAGAGCCTCTGCCTACTGCTTTGGGCTTTGAGACCCCAAAGTCTACCCCAAGTGGACACTTCCTCTAACAAAGCCACACCTACTCCAACAAGGCCACACCTATTCTAACAAGGCCACACCCACTCCAACAAGGCCACACCCACTCCAACAAGGTCATATCTCTTCTAACAAGGCCATACTTGTTAAGGCCACTCCCTGAGCATTCAAATATGAGTCTATGGGGTCCTGTAGTGGCAGTTACTGTGCTTCAGGGCCCATTTTTATTCACCCCACCACATTCCACTGCCTGGCCCCCAGAGGCTTGTAGCCATATCATAATGTAGAAATGAATTCAGTTCAACTTCTAAAGTCCCCATAGTCTATCACAATCTCAACCCTGTTTAAAAGTGCAAAGTCTCTTCTGAGATTCATGGCAATCTCTTAACTGTAGCCCCCTGTAAAATCAAAACCAAAGAGGAGATTACATACTTCTAACATGCAAGGACACAAAATATACATTACTGTTCCAAAAGGGAGGAAATACTGGACCGAAACAAGACTAAAAACCAGAAGGACAAGCTTCAAACTTCACATCTCCGTGTCTGATGTCAAAGGGCTCTGCAGATTTCCAACTCCTTTCAGCTTTGTTGACTGCAGCACACTTCTCTCTCTTGGGCTAATTCCACTCCCTGTTAGTAGCTCTTCTCAGCAGGTATCCCATGGCGCTGGCATCATCTCCAAGGCAACCCAGGCGTCACCTTCACAGCCTCTCCAGACCTCCATTCGAGGACACCCCTAACACATGCCTGGCCTCAGAGACTTAGTGTTGGAGGAAGATTTTATAACCCCTTTCTTATATATATCTTTAAATGAAAACCAGAAGCGTGTAACTGAAGCTGCTAAGTTCTGCTGCTTGCTGGGGCTGGAACAGAGCCCCTCATTCAAAAATGCTCAGTTGGAAGCTCCCCATGGCCTCGATCTCTGCCCCATTCCAAGCTCACCCTTCTTAGAAAGTCCGCTGAGCAGTGGGTCCTCCCCAGGAGCTGCTCGAGACCATACCTACAGGGTATTTAAGCTCCCGTCCCTAGACCTGCCATGTCATTTTTCTTATTTCTTCCCCTGCCTCACTTTTGGGGGACTTGGGAGTCACCCAGGAGTGCTTTGTTCATTAAACCTGGACTTTTAATTGGGTTTGATCTGGCTTATTGCATCGGCAGAGAAACCCAGTGCCAGGGTCCAAAGATACTTACTAAAATACATTTGAGATTTTTGTTGTTGCTGTTTGTTTGAAGGTAATCCTTTGGCCTCCCCCAGGCCTCAACTGTGTGCACAGCCTGGCCACTCTAGATCTTTGGAAAGAGGGTTACTAATTGTCCTGATTTATCTGGACTAGGCCCCATTTATGCCTGTGATCAACATGACTCTTTCCTGACCTGTGTCTCTATTTAGATGATAAATTGGATGGCCATCTTGTTCTCATGGGACAGCTGACTGTCCCCAGCCCCTAGAATATGCTGACAGGATGACATTGCAGTCTGACCCTACAGTCCCAGGGACTGGGCTCAGAGCCCGTCAGGTAGCCTGTCTTTTCTTGTGTGTGTGAGTGTGTGTGTCTGTGTGTGTGCGTGGAGGTGGGGGGAGCACACAGGTCCTGCTTCATAACCAAAACCAGTAGAACTGAGGCCACAGGGACATGTGCTTCTAATTCCTGGCCACATAAAGAGCTAAGAATATGGAAGACACACAGTCAAGGACACGGTGTTGCCTAGCCAAGTCCAGAGCCATCCTGCTGTCCCGGACTTGGTGCTCTGTTGTCTCCGCAGAAATGCTCACCAGGGCTGCCTTTCAGGCCAGTTTTGAATCTGATGACTCTTTTGATTCTTGCACACACGCGCGTGCGTGAACACACACACACACACGACACAGCCAGGGGGTATCCACTAAGGGCGAGGTTGGATCACTGCATCAAGCGAGGGTTCTCAAGAGTAGAACAATTTCCCCCAGCAGACGAGACTCACAGGGACAGGGCTCCTGTGATCTGAAGGACCAAGACTTCTTTTGCTCTCTGTGGCCTTGTACCCAGCCATGGCTCCAGAGCTTCAAGGGAAAGCAGAGGTATGAGGCTTGTTCTAATTAGCCCCCAGTTGGGCTGCGGGCAGCAGTGAAATTTGTCCCTGCTCCTCCCCCCTCAAAGCAGTCCTGATGTTTCCAGGCCTCCAGGCTGCGGAGTGGGACTTGGGCTTAATGAAGCAAGCTCTCCATCCTCCATCTGTGGCTTTGCCCTCTCTGGCAGACTCCAGCTGCCTGGGGCCTGGCTTTGGGGAAAGCAGTCAAGGCAGTCCCTCCTCCCAGGCCCCCCAGCCCTCCACTCACCAGGGGGTCCGCTCCTCCACAGCCAGCCTCACCCCACCCATGTTAGACTAATGAGTTCCAGAGCCCACACCACAGCCGCTCTTCTGGTGCTGACCTATTTAATTAAAACAGCAGCTTTCAAATGTGGAGGCTCTGCCCCTGGCCACAGAGGGGCTCTAGGCTGTCTCTGACCAGTCTGGACGTTGGCACTGCTCCACCCCTTGCCTTTCTTCTCTTCCTCCCTCCTCCTCTCTCCTGATTTTTCCAACATCTGTGTCCAGAAAGGAAGAAAAACCCTGTTTGGACTGGCCTCCTTCCACCCGTCATTTTTCCCTCCTTTCAAACGTCTTGTCTAAAGTGGAGTCAGTTACATAAGCATCCCACCTCTTTCCATAAATTTCCTCAGTCTCTTAACAATAGGGTTACTGTGCAGGGGAAGAGGAGCCCACAACCACACCCCTCGAGTGCGAGTCCCCGGGCCAAACAGAACCAGAGATGCGTTCTTTGAAAGAAGCCAAGAGGAAACCCAGACTGTTCTGGGGGAGAGCTTTGCTGTTGTCCTTGGAACACTTTCTTACCAAAGCCCCGGCCCCACCCCTCCCGCTGTGCCCTTCCAGCTCTGAGCACCACACTGCTTGAATGGATGCCCAATTTCTGTCTTTCCCTTCCCTGCCTGACAGTATATGTCACTATGTGTCCGTGTCCCGAGGGCAGACTGTGCGCTGATGGAGCTGGTTGTGTGTGTGTGTGTGTTTGTGTGCATGCGTGCGTGTGTGTCTGTTGGCAAGGCCCTCGAAGGCACACCCTGGAGATTTTGTTGCCTTTTTCTTTAAATAGAAACAGTTAGACCTCACTAATTCAGACCAGTTGGGGGAAAAGTCCAGAGCGGAAGAGAAGTCTGACAGCATAGTTACACAGAGGCCTTTTACTTCTCCCAGCGTGTCCAGTTGCTGGAACTGGTCCTAATCACGTGGACAGATATGGTCCTGCTGGACTCAGTCCAAGTAGACAGAGATTTTTTTGTGAAATCATCTTGAATAGCTAGTTAGCAGGAGGGCTTCTCTGGCTATGAAAACATGTTGTCATTTTTTTATTTTCTCTATTTTTATTTATTTATTTTTTTGAGACAGGGTCTCATGTCACTAGCTAGCTCAGCCTGCATCGAACCCAGGTCTTTCTCTGTCCACTTCTCAAGGGCTGAGATTGCAAATGTGTGACACCATGTCCAGCTCTAAAGACACACTTTTCCTTGGAGATTAGATTTCAACACTTATGGTGCTTCTCATTTAGGTCAGAGAATTATCTCACCTGGATGGTGGTAACAACAGGTTCTTGTCTCTTAGTATCTAATGTATCTTCTATCCCAGAGTAATCATGAGAAGATGTGTTGAAAACTGGATAGATGGATGGATGAGTGGGTAGGTGGATGAGTGGGTAGGTGGATGGATGAGTGGGTAGGTGGATGGATGAGTAGGTAGGTGGATGGATGAGTGGGTAGGTGGATGGATGAGTGGGTAGGTGGATGGATGAGTGGGCAGATGGATGAGTGGGTAGATGGATGGATGAGTGGGTAGGTGGATGAGTGGGTAGATGGATGGATGAGTGGGTAGGTGGATGGATGAGTGGGTAGGTGGATGGATGAGTAGGTGGATGGATGAGTGGGTAGGTAGATGGATGAGTGGGTAGGTGGATGGATGAGTGGGTAGGTGGATGAGTGGGTAGGTGGATGGATGAGTGGGTAGGTGGATGGATGAGTGGGTAGGTAGATGGATGAGTGGGTAGATGGATGAGTGGGTAGATGGATGGACGAGTGGGTAGGTGGATGGATGAGTGGGTAGATGGATGAGTGGGTAGGTGGATGGATGAGTGGGTAGGTGGATGGATGAGTGGGTAGGTGGATGTATTGATGGGTGGATGAATAGAGGACTGCATATATGGATGACTGAGAGGATGGATGAATAGATGGATAGATGGATGGATGTTTAGATGGGTGAATGAAACTGGTGACACTGGAAGAGAAGAATTGGAGAAGAGCCTTGGTGGGAACATTTGAAAGAAACCTTTATTTACCTGCTAAGTGTGGCAAGCTCATACCTATGTCATGCTGTAGTCTGGAAGAGGAATATCCGTTAAGCTCTTTGGGAGTCCTTATCCCCTTCTGGGCACTGTTGGGAAACAGGGAGGCTTTAATTGGGACACTTTCAGACAACAAGTTGTGTGCTTTGAAGAGGATGTGGGGCTGGGAGCATGGGGCTCTCTGTCTCTTCCTCTTCTGTTTTATGTTTTCTCTCTCCTCTGTGTGTGTGAGGGGGAGAGTGGGTGCTATGTGGTATGTGTTGTTTGTGTATGTGAGGGTATGCGTTCACATGTGCCTGTGTGTAAAGGCCAGCAGTTGGCATCCGGTATCCCTCTCATTGCTCTCTTCCTTATTGTTTGGAATGAAGTCTCTCACAGCCTTGAACTTGCTGATTCAGCTAGACAGCTGGCCGTGGAACCTTCATTATCCTTTTGTCCCTACCTCCCCCGCACTGGGTGGACCACCGCACCCAGCTTTTTATGTGGGTTTTGGGGATCCCAACTCAGGTCCTTAAGTGTGTGTGGCCATCACTTTAAATGGAGCCAGCTCCTACCCCTTTCTTCTTTCCCTCTTGGGCGTGGCTGTGAGCTGAGTAGACATGCTTTACCCCTGAGTCAGGATAAACATTTCCTCTTGGTAAGATGATCCCCTAGGGCATTTTGTAATGGCAACAGAAAGTTAGGGACCCACAGAGAGCATTGTCACCAGTTTCCACCACACAGAATGAGAAGCAGATGGCAAAGGCCAGTACGGTGGCACTGGGTGATAGGAGACAGCAGGACACAGAATTAAATGGTGTCGGTGAGCAAGGATCAGTTCATGAGGTGAGCTGGACCTGGAGCCAGGCATTAAGCAAGGGGCTCAGCTATGGATAGTAGGGTGCTTCAGCAGTTAAGATCCTTTTGACCAGGTGAGGTACAACTTGGCTATAACGCCAGCATGATTGGGAAAGAGGGAAACAGGCAGAGGCTGAATTTGAGCCCCGTCTGGGCTACACAGTAAGAACTTATCAAAACAAAAAACTAAACAAACAAAAACCAAACCAACTAAACACACAAACAAAAAACAATCCAACCAAACAAATAAAAAACACCAAAAAAACCAAAGCAAAAAAGTAAACCAAAACAACAAAAATATTGCTGGCTGGGATCTGTAACACACAGAGGCCGTGGTCAGCACCTAGATGCCCACGCACACACTGAGCTTGGCACTTAGAAGCTCCTTTCTGGTCAGGTGACCAAGATCATGAAGGTTTTGGTTAATTTACATACGGACTGCCACATTGACTGTGCAGGTGTACTAGAATGAGGAGGAACACATGGTCCTCCAGGAGAAGTTGAAGGAGCAGGTTGGAGCTCCAGGAGCTCCATGCCTGATGTGCTCAGTGACCTGAAGCTGCACCGTCGAGAGCTCTAGCCTATTCCCTGGCAGACAGGCTTCAAGCCTGTGCTTACTTCCCCCTCATTGGATACGTCAGGTAATGTGACTCCCAGTGACCCTGTGATTTTCGTGGGTGCTTGACGGCCATGGAATGACTGGTGGACGAAGGTCTTGTGTAATGAATTAGAGTCTCCATCTTCAATCCTCTCCATGGTGAGAGGCTATCCATCAACCCAGCTGAGAGTATCAACCTGCTGTTGACCAGATCGGATACCGCCCATGTCTATCTTGTCCCAGCATTGCCATTCTCTCCTGGAGGATGCCAGGACCAAGGCCATTGCAGTCAAGTCCAACAACACTTTAAACAGATTCTAATCTGGTGCCCCATAAAGGAAGTCTGTGACAGCAGCACTCATTGCTGAGAACTTTATGGCTTTTCCTTTGAGCTGGGTAATGAGGGCATGACCACCTCACTCGGTCACAGCAGGAGCTAAGGATCTACACCCTCCTCTGCACGACTCCCTCCTGTCCTTGCTGTCTCAGTCCTTATGAGTGTGGTGTGGCCTGTGTCACTCAGCACACTGGTCGGTGTCTCAAAGAGCATGATGCATGCTCTAAAAAGCGGTGTCTGTGGATTCTGTTTCTCCCAGTTTTTCTTTGCTGTTCTTCTCACCCACCCAGGAGCCTAGGAAACGTTTAACCTGAGTACCCTTTTCTGACTGAAGAGAAGTTCAAGATCTCTAGTCAAAATCGCTTAGGTGGGCAGTGGTGATGCACTCCTTTAATCCCAATACTCGGGAGGCAGAGGCAGGTGGATCGCGTGTGGTCTACAGAGTTCCAGGACAACCAGGGCTACACGGAGAAACTCCTGTCTCAGAAAAACAAAAAACAAAGAACCAAAAATTATGACACTAAAGTAGTTTTGGGTGCTTGAACTATAATCACTTTGGTCAGACTTCTCTTTGCCTCAAATAACAAAAAGTCTTGTGAGGGGAGAACAAATCAAGAGTCAAGGAGAAAGAGTGGTTTTCTGAAACAACCAATAGAAAACATAGATGAGACCTTACACCAGGAGCGTCAGCTCAGGGCAGGCTGGTGGACTCTACTGTGTCCGAAGTGGGATGGGCAGTGTTGCTGAGCTGACATACATGGCAAAAGCCAGGGATGCTGGCATCATCCCGGTACACAGCACAGCTACCCACACTGTGCTTCAGAGGTTAGTGGAATGCTGCTGAGAAGCCTTGAAGCTACTGTCCTACATAGTGAGCAATTCGGGGTTCACTGACTGGTTTATTGGGGCACAGAGGAGCTGGGTTTTTCTCGTGGGCTTTTACAGAGTCTTTCTCTGCTCAGGGGGCTCAAGACTACTGTCCCCAAGGACCGCTTCTTCCATCCGTGCATCCCACCCATGCCTAGTTCTAAATCCACCCTGAGCAAGGGAGTGACTACTAGTTTCATCAAGATCATGCATCCCCCCTTCCACAGGGACCGCTGGGTAGAGAAGCTGAAATCTGAAGGATTTTATATTTGGTTAGAAAATGGTGTACTTCCGCTGAAGGGGAGGGTGCTGTTCCCGACAGAATGGCCCCTGCTTGCTGGACTTTGTAAAACATGCTTGTGACCTGGACTGGTGACCGTGTGACCTCCAGACTGGACCTGGCTCTTTGGTTGCTCGTGTGCAACCAGCTGCTCAGTCTGATGCAGCCAGTGACAGAGAACTTCATGGTGCTAGGGTCACCCACAGACATGGTTCCTGCGAACATAGAGTCTGGGTCTTGTAAGAGAGAAATTGATCAAACTACCTCACAATTATAGAAGGTTTTTTTTTTTTTTAGGATACCTTGTGGATAGAAAGGGTGGGGCTTCATGAGGTCAGATGAAAGAGCTCTTCCATAGACGTCACAATGGCAGATAAGAGCCTTCCACAGGGGTGTGAGAGATGGGGGAACTCCTTGGTTAACCTAAGATCTGGAGAATAGACAAAACTTACCCAGATGAAAGGCAGGGGGCAAATTGCATCCCCGTAGATCAGACTAGCCACCAGGCAAAGCGCACAGCAGGATTTGTGAGTTTGGCCCAAGGAAGACCCCCTAGTTCTTGTCTTGTCATGCATATTAAAGGATTTGTCTTGATTTCAAAAGCAAGGAGAATTCATTGAAGTGCCCTACAGAAGGTTCACTTTGAGGTGAACAACAAAAGAGAGCAAATCGAGCCCCACCAAGAAGAACGGGGAGGTACCACAAGCACGGGGGCTTCCATGATTGGAGTACCATGAGCATGAAGAAACACTGAAGAGAAGACCAAGTTAGTTGTTGGATGAGGAGGAAGGGTTAGAGACGGCTTCTTAGTTTCTGGACTGAGTTTGGAAATGGGTCCGTTCACTGGGGAAAAAATATTGGAATAGGGACAGAGCTGTGGGAAAACCAGTTTAGGTTTGGTAGTGGTGAGATCAGTTTCTTTGAAACCTAGTGGAGATGGTAAGTGGGAAGCCAGATACAAGATCAAAGCAGAAGGCCAGGCTGGATATGCAAATCCAGGCAGTGTCAGCATCCAGATGGGACAGTGTAGCAATTGTCTTGCTGAGTGGTAGGTTACCTCGAGGCTTGGTGATTGAGCACAGCCTTCCTTTGTTTTGCACGGTTTGGACAAGCTGGGAAACTGGCCAGGGCTCAGAGGGGATGACTTCATTCTGCCCTACAATCTCTGAGGTCTCCCTGGCTGGGAGCTGGAGCTGTCTGTTGTTGATGTTGGCCGAGAGCTTAGCTGGGGTTGCTGGCTGCAACATCTCCATGTGCCCAGGTTTTCTCACAACGGGACAGATTGATTCTAAAAGCGAGAGTCCCAGGAGAGGGCCAAGTAGGAACTGTGTCCTGTGAATGACCTAACCTTGGAAGTTAGGAGCTGTCAACTCTGCCATACTTCCTTGACTGAAGTCGTGATCTGCCACCTGGACTGTGAAACTTAGACTCTGTCCCTTGATGGACAACTAATGGTGACATTCCTTGTACAGTGTAATCAACCACCAATGCAGATTAAAGGGAATGAATGTTCTCTCCCGAGGAGAGACTGCCAGGGGTGGCTGCCTCAAGATGACTTATAAGTCTTTGGCTTTGCAACAGTGTGTGTTGTATGACTTTTGGGGGAGACATGAACAAATGTCTGTTCACTCCACACAGAGCACTGGTGACAGACAAAAAAAGCAATTCCACTCTAGCTTAGCTCAGTGTGTTCGGGTTCTTACAGGAGAATGGCTAAGGGCTTGCTTCTATGAGCAGGGATGACTTGAAAGAAGCTATGTCATCCCAAAGCCACCTCAGTGTGGGTGTTGATTTGCCAAAGCTCCACTCCTGGGAACTTCTTCACAGCTTGTAGGCAGCTCAGCCTTCAGGAAAATCTCCTCTCCTGACTGTTACTGCTTGCATGACCTTGGAGCAGGTCTGGAGAATCTCGCTTCAGGGACTTGTTGAGATTTGTGAGCTGTGTTCATTTTCAGCGTCTTAAGAGAATGTTTTAAATGGAGGAAACGATCTACACAACAACGTAAAAGTCCATCACACACTCCTCGCTTTTCATCTTTAGTACCTTCAACTAGCACATGATTCAGCTAACACTTGTAAGATCCACTGTGTGTCAGACTGTCAAATTGTGTGTGGACCAGTAAAAATGTTCTGAGCTTCTTAGAGTGATGAAGGCAGGCCGGCGTAGCTCTGATGTTCAGTAGGAGAGTACCTGAGAACTAAATGCACCTTCCAGGTACCCTATGCCTAACCTAGCATAAAATGAGCAGGATGCAACCATGTCTGAAGTCAGGGAGAATCCATACAGACACATATAAACAGAGACTGCACTTTTATTTTCCAGCCACCCAAACCCAAATAACTACACAGAAACTATATAAATTACAACACTGTTTGTCCAGTGGCTCAGGCATATTCTTAACTAGCTCTTACACCTTAAACTAACCTATTTCTATTAATCTATGTATTGCCACAAGGCTGTGGCTTACCGGTAATGTTCCGGCATCTTTCTCTTTCTCCTTTGGAGGCTACATGACATCTCCTTGACTTCACCTACTCTCTCTGTATATCTCTGTTCAGATTTCCTACCTGCCTTTACTCTGCAAAGCCTTTGGCTGAAACACCTTTATTCATCACCCAATAAAAGCAATACATATACAGAAGGACATCTCACATCAGAGAAGAAAAGGGAAGAGCCCAGGATGGAGGTTGGGTGACTGGGTGGCAGGATGGAGGAAAGGAACAAGAGGAACACTGGAGAATGTGGGGCCAAGGAAGCCACTGGGACTTCATGCTTCTGCCTACTGAGTATTTATCTAACACTTGTCATACTAGACTGTTCTAGACTCTAGGAATGTCACAGTGAAGACTTCGTTTCCTGACTTTGTAACGCTACATTACAAATACCCAGAGACCCAGTCAGCCCAAAAAAGCTGGGTTGTTAAAGTGACCTGTAGCATGGTGGCAGCATCAACAGGGAAAATGGACAGATGAACTCGACAGCAAGACACAAATACAGTAAGACAAGAGGCAGAGCTTACCCTTCAAACCTCCTTTTTTCCGGGCTAGGTCCACAGGAAATGTAGCAATCACATTTTAGGATGCTTCTTGGCTCTTCAAATAACCCAATCAAAGTAGTCCCTCCTAGGTGTGCCACAATGGCTTAGCTCTACGCTGATTCTAGACCCAGTCAAGTTGATCCAGGATTAGATATCACACCCAGTTACATAAGGACTGGATGAGTGTGGTATGGATGTAATGGAGAAGGTTGTATTTAGAAGTGATTGGGGTGGAGTGAGGAGTAAACGGGGGTGCCAAGAGCAACACATGCACTGGGCGGTAGATACGGCTCTGGGTTGAGGATGGAGGGGACCCCATCTATCAGGACACCTCCTCTTCTCTGTAGCCTGTCCTGCTATCCGTCTAGGGGTTGCTCTGGCTTCTCTGGCTCCAGGACTCATCAGTAGAAAAGACCGAAGCCCTGTGTGCCTGGCAGAGAACCAAAATGGTGTTTTCCGTGCTCCTTGGTGTTTGGGAGGAACTGAAATATAACTGTGGCAGTTAATCTCCATTGTCAAACTTGACACGAAGTATAATCAGCTAGGGGGCAAAGCCCCTGGCATGTCTGTGAGGGTGTTCTTAGATGGGGCTAATTGAGATGGGAAGACCCACTGTAAATGTGAACGGCATCATTCCACGGCTGTGCTCTCCGACTGGACAGAAGAGGGAAGAGAGCCTAGCATGAGCATCTGCCTTCTCTGCTTCATGAGAGGACCAGCGTGAGCAGCCTTGCAGATCACCTGAGCTGCCAAAGGCCACCCCAGTCTTGGCTCTGCACTGTGCATGGTTCTGACAGGCCTATGTCCTGGTCAGTTTCCCATCATGAAGTGACCTTTACCTTGAAAGAGGAGAAGAGGAGCTGGCTCCTGTCTCCACAGTGTAAACAGCAGGCTTTAGTCTGTGTCTTGCTGTTGAATATGGTTCGGAGCCTCCCGGGCCTCCCTTGACTGCTGTGCATCATGGCCTGTGAGCTGGTAGCAGCAGCTGGATGTACAATATGGATTTTTTTGAGAACTACTTACAAAACATCTACACAATAAACAGTGGAGAGAGGTCCTCTCTGTACTAGGAAAGTCTGAAGCTTATTATGGGATGGGGAAAGCGGAAAGAAGACCCTCTCCCCAGAATCATCCCCAAAGCAGTAGGCAGAGCATCCTAATGTGTGGTGACAGCTGGACAGGTCCACTTAGGACTGTGGACAGACAGACCAGGACTGTGTGGTGCAGGGTGGTCCCCTCTGGTAATGTTTACTTCAAGCCAAATGCTTGAAGTTTACTTTAAATTAAAATATATATATATAAAGAAATGAAGAAAGAACCTGGGAATGGTGGTGCACACCTTTAATCCCAGCACTCGGGAGGCAGAGACAGGAGGATTCTCTGTGAGTTCAAGGCCAGCCTGGTCTACAGAGTGAGTTCCAGGACAGCCAGGACTGCTAGATAGAGAAACCCTGTCTCAAAAAAGGAGAAGGAGGAAAAAGGAAGAAAGAACGAAAGAAAGAAAGAGAGAGAGAGAGAGAGAGAGAGAGAGAGAGAGAGAGAGAGAGAGAGAGAGAGAGAAGGTAGAAAGCATGAAGAAGGAACTGGTATCCACATCTGGCTGTTACACACAAATGCACACAACATCTTTTGTTACCTCTGTCATCTTGTACAAATCATAAAACCCCCTGGACCTCAGTTTTCTAGTCTTTAAGTAGGAATAGTAGCAATTACTCCCCCACCACCACACACGTCCTGGCACTATGGGAAGCTAAAAAGACTGTGACTTGTGTTTTCAATCTTGTAAGTTAAGACTATGTATCTGTGAGACTGATTACAAATTAATATTTGTTTATACTCTAAGTCAATATGTGCTGGGCTTTGCACACCTTGGTTGGGTGTGTGTGTGTGTTTGTGTGTGCATTCATATATGTATTTGTGCGTGGTGTGTGTGGTGTATGTGTGTGGTGTGTAGTGTGTGTAGTGTATATGTATGAATGGGAGGTATACTTTTGTGTATGTGTTTGTGTGTGGTATGTGTGTATGGATGGTGTGTGTATATTTGTGTGTGTCTTTTGTGTGTGCTGTATGTGCATATGGATTGTGTGTGTGTGTTTATATGTATGTATTTGTATATAGTGTCTCCGTGTGTGCCTATTTGTGTGAATGTTTGTATATAGATGTGTCTGTGTTTGTATATGGTCTGTGTATGGTATATGTGTATGGATGTGTGTGTGTCCGTTTTTGTGTGTGGTATATCTGTGTGTGTGTCTGTGGTGTGTATGTGCTTGTATGTGTGTGGGTGGATGTGTATACATGGGTGTCTGTGTTTGTGCATGGTGTATGTGTGTTGATGGGTGTGTATGTATATGTGTTTGTGTGTGGAATATTTGTCTATGTGCATGTCTGTGAAGTGTGTGTGTGTGTGTGTGTGTGTGTGTGTGTGTGTGTGATTTACAGGTACGTGCAGCAGAAATCTCGATCACCTTTCACACTCTGTTAGCTAAGGTCAGGCCAGGCAGGCCCTGAGCCTCTCAGGTCTCACGCTCTCTCCTGATTATCTTCTCAGTCTCTTTAGTGCCGTATTTAACGCCTTGAGAGTTGGGTCCATGTCACTGTTTAAAGTGGTCTCTGAGTGTCTCGTGGAAATAGTGCCTGCTGCTGATTTGTGCAGGAAGGCCGTGAGGGGCCTCGCAGAGGTCAGTGTGACGACAGTGCCCGAGGGCTATGGAGTAGATGCCAGTGCACACGGGCTAAAGGAACCAGAAGCATCTACAAAGCAAGGTTATGCGTGGACAAAATGTGACAAAATGTGACCAAAGGTTCATAAGGAGCAAGCAGTGTGGGGCTCACAGAGACCGTGGGGTAAGGGCCACTGTGTGCAGCAGCTCGTGAAATGCCAGGCAGCCTTGGCTGATCTCAGTAGAGAGAGGACTTCTGGAGCTGCTTATGCTCTGCCAGGAAGGTCAAAGGGCATCTCGCACCCTCTCAACACCCTCTCCATTAGTGGCGGCAGCAGCAACTCTTCCAGCCATGCCTGGCTTTTGCTCTTAGTCCCTGCCTTGGCACGTGGGACTAAAGGGGATGCTATCTTGTTTTCTCTGTGTTTTCTATCCTTTTTTTTCTCTCTGTCCCAATGGGTTGACCTTTGGTGTCTGCTCTGTTTTGATCCGGGGTTTCCCTGTAGTGATGGGTGGTGAGGTCCCTAAACCAATCTCTGTGGGCTATTTCTGCATCCTCCAGGTGGGGTAGGGAGAAGCAAGAACAAGAATCAGGGCAGAGCCTGGTGGTGGTGCACACTCCGGAGGCAGAGGCAGGTGGATCTCTAGGAGTTCAAGGCCAGCCTGGTCTAAAAAGTGAGCTCCAGGACAGCCAGGGCTGTGAAACTCTGTCTCGAAAAACCTAAAAAAAAAAAAAAAAAAAAAAAAGGAAAAAAGGTGGGGGCAGAGGCTTTCTCCACATGTGGTTCTGGTTAGATGCTATGGCTGAGGCTCTCTGGCCTTGAACCCTCTCTCCGCAGGAAGCCTGTGCAAGCCAGAGCTGAGGCTGGGTTTAAGCAGGCAGCCTGGGGCAGACAGAGGCCTGCACATTTGATCTTTATCAGACCTTTCTCTACCCCAGGCCTCCTGCCAGCTGCCAGAGTCCCTAGCCAGAATCCTCCAGGAATTCAGAATCCAAGGATTGTGTTACTTTCTGATTCTATTAGTGGCGCGGGGAGGGGGGTCTGGAGGGGCCTGCAGAGAGCTTGGTGCTCAGCGGGTGTCTGTGGACCTTGTTCCTGCTTTTCCAGCGTGGACTCCCCCTGACCCCCTCTCTCATGCTCTCTGCAGGGAAGGATGTAGATGGTGGATATATAAACCAATGTTTGCAACTTGCTTTAGCGAGCAAGCACGAGCAATAACAACATAACAATATAATATAACAAAGGAAAGCACAGTTACCCCTTATGTAAATGCTTAGGGTCTCAGACTTGGGAATATTTTCAAATACACAGTAAGGTATCTTGGGGAAAGGACCTAGGTCTGAAAGAATGGATTTGTGTTTCATGTGTACCTTATTGTTGTCAAACTCGCAAAACAGCCGCTGTCCGCATAAGACCGGCTGTGCCTACCTGCAAGAGTCTATCAAGATAGAACTTGGTGACTGTTGACATTCCGTCAAAGAAGGAGGGATGGAGAGGGTCGTGGACCCTCACCTGAGCCATTCCTCCCAGTCACTGTGCTTCCTCCAGGAACCCCTTGCCCTGTAAGCGAGGCTCCAGAACTCATCAGTTTTCCATGTAAGCTTCAGAATCGTACTTTGGTTTGTTGTAAGCAAAGAGAGACGTTGCTTCTGTCTCCCCAGGGAAGGAATTCTTGAGACGCTTGTCCACAAAGCCTAAAGGTCATTTTACGGCGCTTTTGGTGCAGTATAGTCTTGTAAGGGGGCTCTGGGAGTTTTCTAGGCGTTTGCTATGTTTGTTTTATGCAAGAACAAAGAATTGAGTGTCCGGGAAGACAGAAGACCAGGCCTCAGAGAAGAAAGTAACAGCTTTGTTACTTCAGGATGGGAGAGGCCCACGGCTGGGAGTCTCCTGAGCAGATGGTGTGTTATAGGACTCCTGGGTCCTCCCCTTTCCCCTCTTTAGGTCCTCCCTCTTTCCCCTCCCCTATTTAGATACTCACCTCCATGTCTTCCTGTCCTGTCTCCTTGCACTGTGTTCTAGGAACAAGAAGCCGCTGTCTCAAGAAGCCCACTTTCTACTTCCTCAGCTACCTGCGTCCTTCTAATTCTTCATTCTGACTGCAACCTGTCACTCAAGGTTGCTGTGTGGTGTTGGGGGAAAATCCTTGCATTTGGAACATTTTATATTTTCAGATTAGGGAGGCTTGACCTGATTCAGCTTGCTTATTTGAGGCAGGGCATAGTGTATCTTAGGCTGGCCCCACACTTGCTACGTGGGAAGGATGGCTTTGAACTTCCGATCCTCCTGTCTCCACCTTTCCCACACTGGGATTGCAGGCCTGAGCCACCACACCCCATTTTACAGACACTTAGGCTGTAATGGCAAAATAAACGTGGCTGCACGGGGTGGCTCACAACTGTGATCTCAACATTTGGGGAGCTGAGGCAGGAGGATTGCTATGAACTGTGTAGTGAGTTTCAGGCCAGCCAAGACCATGCCAAGTCTAGGTTATCAAAAAAAAAAAAAGATAATGATGATGATGGTGATGATGATGGTGATGATGATGGTAGCAACCACAGTGTGTTATTACTGTTATTACCGTTACAACCACTTAACACCCAGACATCCATTTTCCTCAAAACAGCTCTGCTGTGGAGGTGTCTCCTCATAACCGTAGAAGGATTGAGCAAAATGAATTTGAAGTTTCTGTTTCTCCTCCCCTTTGCCCTCAACCTCTTTCCTTAACAAGGAAAAGAACGCGGAGGACAGCAGAATGAATGCATTGTCAGGCTGCGTAGCAGCTCCTTTAGAGAGGTCAGAGGGCAAATACCTTAGGAACCACTTCAATTGTCCAGACGCCCTCATAGCAGGAAGTCTGGGACAGGCTCTGTGGATTGGCACAGGCCTGAACAGGATGCTACACACTCAGTTCCCAGGCTTCAGCCATTCTTCCATCCCAATGTTTTATAGGGTGCCGGGCAGTTCTGATCTCAGAGGGGCCATTCCCAGGCCCCACTGCTGTGTGCTGGGCACCCTGTTTGGAGCCTTTTCTGTGTTATCTCATTTCATCCTCCACCCACAGGACGTGGGATTTCTGTTTTAGTATGGCCGGGCTGGTCCCTCTATTCCAGGATGTTGGCGGGGGAGCTGGAGTCTTGCCTGCACACCAGGTCTGCAGCCTCGGCTCGAGCCTGGGCTTGGATCCTCCTGAGGCCTCGCCTTGACTTGCAGGGTCACATTCTCCTCCTTTGTCTTTGTCCAAGCTTCTCTATCTGTCAGGGTCTGAGAATCTTTCTGTCTGCTCCTCCTGCCCCATTCAGTATTTGGAATCTTAACCCTCAGCATGGATTTGAGGAGGGTGACTTTGTGAAGATCATGAAGGATTAGTTCCCTTTCCTATGGACGGTAAGCAGCCTTGCAGCAGCTGGCCCTGGCCCTGCCTGGAGCTCAGAATTCCCTGCCTTCACAGCTGCAAGAAATCAGTGTTTGTTAATAAATTACCCTGACTACAATGTTTTGCCGTAGCACCAATATGGTGGTTTGAAAAAAACGGCTCCTAAAGGGAGTGGCACTATTAGGAGGTGTGGCTTCGTTGGAGTAGGTGTGGCCTTGTTGGAGGAAGTGTGTCACTGTGGGGGTGGGCTCTGAGGTCTCTTTTGCTCAAACTTCCCTCAGTGTGACTGCCAGTTGACTTCCTGTTACCTGCAAGATGTAGCAGTCTCAGCTCCAGCGCCACGTCTGCCTGCACACCCTCATTCCCCTGACTTGATGATCATGGACTTGAACCTCTGAAACTGTAAGTCTGCCACCTCGATTAAATATTTTCTTGGTGAGTTGCCATGGTCACAGTGAGGTCTCTTCACAGCGATAGAAAGCCAAGACACACATAAATGTATAAATTTCTGCATCCTAACCCTGTCTCTTATAAGACCACTTTTTATATCGGATGAGGGGCCACTCATAAGACTACATTTTAACTTAATCACCTCTCTGAGAGTCCTAATCCCAAATGACATCCTGCAAGGGTCCTGGGGGTCAGGATCCTGGCAGGCGATTCCTGGCGGGGAAACAAATAATGAACCTGCAGCGACCATACGTGGCGCAGACGGTGAGAGCCAACTATCTACCCGAGGTCACACAGTAACTTGCATGTCTTATTCCAAAGCCCATGTGGCTGCACATGTCTCCGGCTCATTCGTCTAAATTGGTAGTTAATAGTCCAGCAAACACACGTGTCACGGTGGTGATGGTAAGTACTGATTGTCAGTTTGGAACACTGTCAGTTTGGAACACGTGTGATCAAGCCGCTAGCATACCTCGAGGGGAGATCTAGATTAGGGCTTTGATGCAGGGAGACCCACCTGAACTGTGGACAGTGCTACTGTCTAGGGGAATCTTGGTCCTGTATAAAATGGAGAAAGCAGGCTGAACACTAGCAGGCGTGTGTGTGTGTGTGTGTGTGTGTGTGTCTGCTTCCCACCTGTGCCCACAGTGTGACCAGTTGCCTCGGGAGCTATTATAGTGATATTTTATTTGTGCTTGCCAGAAGATCAGAGTGCAGAGCTAAGCCACTAGAGGCCAGGGAGTGGTGGCTCACACCTTTAATCCCAGGACTCAAGGCCACCGTAGGCTACCCAAGATTGAATCTGTCTAAAAAGGGTAATAGAATTTACACAAAGCTGTCCCCAGCACTCGGGAGTCCCACGCCTTTTACCCCAGCACTAGGGAGGTAGAGACAGGAATGATATGCCTGGGCAGAGAGAGAAATGTAAGGCAGGCGACAGGAACTCAGTGCAGTCTGAGGTTTGGCGGAGAGCATTGCAGTCTACAGTCACGCTGAGGACAGGATTGCCCCTTTGTTTGCCTGAGCCTCGGTAGAGGTAAGAATTCCCTAGTGGCTTGGATGCTTTGCTTTTCTGATCTTCAACTTGAACCCCAATATCTGTCTCTGGATTCTTATTATTTGTGCTACACTCTGTCTCCTTGACTTTCCCTCCATGAAGAAGTGTGCCCACAAACTGTGAGCCAAAATAGATCCCTCTCTCCCTGAGTTGTTTACTTAGTGACAGGAAAAATAGCTAGGACAACTGTTTTCTTAGGCTTACTTATTTTTCATTGGCAGCCATTTGTGTTGATTTGAAGCTATTGTAAGCAAGAATCCTGTGGGCATTTTTATGTTGGGGACCTAAAACCGAATTTTCCCTGTAATTGTTGTAAAGTGGTTTTTCTAAGGCAATTGTGCAATTTACCATTTCCATTGGTAATGGCCAATCATAGTTGTTCTCAGCACTGGGCCATCAGCTCCTTTGTTAGTGGATCGAGGATACTGAGCATCTCTCTCAGGAAAGATTAGGGTGACGTAAGGATCACCCAACTGTCCCCGCAGAGAAACGAATGGAAATAGGGGCTGGAGATATGGCTCAGAGGTTTAAATGCTTGTGCACTCTTGCAGAGAACCTGGGCCTGGTTCCCAGCAGCTTCATCAGGTCTTTCACAGCTGCCTGCAACTCTAGTTCCAGGGAATCCAACACCTTCTGGTCTCTGCAGAAACCAACATGCATGTGGTGTATACACAAACATGCAGGTGCATGTAACAAAAATAGTAATAGCTTTAAACTAAAAACGTAAAGGTTCTGGGCCAGGGAGATGTCTCAGCAGGTGAAACCCTGGATATACAAGTCCAACGTCTGGAGTTTGAATCCATCACAGTCATGTAAGCCTTGGGTGGTTTGGCATCCCATAATTCCATTGTATGGGAGGCATAAGCAGATACCCAGAGCAAGCTGGGTAACTAGACAAGCTGAAATGGAGAGGTCTGGTTCAGTGAGAGACCTTGCCTCAGTGTATAAGGTGGACGGCAATTGAGGAAGACACTCAGCATTAACCTCGGGCGTGCACACACACACAAGTGTGCCCCCACACATGAATACACACACACGTGTGTATGCAGAGAAAAATGTCTAAGGGTTCTGAGCTAGGCTAACAACGTATTGTAAATTAATATCTGTGGAAGAAAACATGAAAATATTTGGTAAGAAAAGTGACAATCTACTGCTCAGGGTCAGGGCATCTCTCTAGAAGTTGACAGGCTGGTCCTAAGGCTCACACAGAAGAGCTACAGCAGCATTGAGATCGAGAAAGCCAAGGACTGGGACTTACCAGAGCAACAGCCACCAAGGTCAATGCCACTGGCTTGGGGAACACGGAGGTGAGGCTGCACACGTCTGTGACCTTGTGAATGCTTCATCCAGTACAGATGTGTGTTATTTCTCAACGGGCTAGCCTAGGGATGTCCGGCTGCAGGTGTCTGTCTCGTATTGTCGCCATGACAGCGACAAAGGCCTTCCTAGCTGAAGGTGAGAAGTAAAATATAGGCTTCCCTGGCTCCAAACCAGGGCCACCTTCCCTCAGAGGCTCTGGAGGCTTCAGCCCCCTTGCTCTCTTCCTGCAGGGAATATGTAAGTGCCCCCCACTGTCTCCATTGTCAAAGCTCACTTGCCTACATGTGTCCCCTCCCTCCTCTGACAACTTGATAAAGACCAAGTACTCACCCTGGACCCACCTGAATGTGCTCACACTGGACCCCCTGATGGTCAGACTGGACCCCCTGATGCTCACACTGGACCCCTGATGCTCACACTGGACCCCCTGATGTTCACACTGGACCCCCTGATGCTCACTCTGGACCCATCTGATGATCACACTGGACCCTCTGATGCTCACACTGAACCCCCTGATGCTCAGACTGGACCCCCCTGATGCTCACACTGGACCCCCCTGATGCTCACACTGGACCCCTGATGCTCACACTGGACCCCTGATGCTCACACTGGACCCCCTGATGTTCACACTGGACCCCCTGATGCTCACTCTGGACCCACTGATGCTCACACTGGACCCGCCTGATGCTCACACTGGACCCATCTGATGATCACACTGGACCCCCTGATGCTCACACTGGACCCCCTGATGCTCACACTGGACCCCCTGATGCTCACACTGGACACCCTGATGCTCACACTGGACCCCTGATGCTCACACTGGACCCTTGATGCTCACACTGGACCCGCCTGATGCTCACTCTGGACCCCTGATGCTCACACTGGACCCCCTGATGCTCACACTGGACCCGCCTGATGCTCACACTGGACCCCTGATGCTCACACTGGACCCCCTGATGCTCACACTGGACCCCCTGATGCTCACTCTGGACCCCCTGATATTCACACTGGTCCCACCTGATGCTTACACTGGACCCCCTGATGCTCATCTGGACCCCCTGATGCTCACACTGGACCCCCTGATGCTCACACTGGACCCCCTGATGCTCACACTGGACCCCCTGATGCTCACCCTGGACCCCTGATGCTCACACTGGACCCCCCTGATGCTCACACTGGACCCGCCTGATGCTTACATTGGACCCCCTGATGCTTACACTGGACCCACCTGATGCTCACACTGGACCCCCTGATGCTCACTCTGGACCCCCTGATGCTCACACTGGTCCTCCCTGATGCTTACACTGGACCCCCTGATGCTCACACTGGACCCCCTGATGCTCACTCTGGACCCCCTGATGCTCACACTGGACCCCCTGATGCTCATACTGGACCCCCTGATGCTCACACTGGTCCCCCCTGATGCTTACACTGGACCCCCTGATGCTCACACTGGACCCCCTGATGCTCACACTGGTCCCACCTGATGCTAACACTGGACCCCCTGATGCTCACACTAGACCCCCCTGATGCTCACACTGGACCCCCTGATGCTCACACTGGACCCCCTGATGCTCACACTGGACCCCCCTGATGCTCACATTGGACCCCCCTGATGCTTACACTGGACCCCTGATGCTCACATTGGACCCCCCTGATGCTCACACTGGACCCCCTGATGCTCACACTGGACCCCAGTGCTCACACTGGACCCCCTGATGCTCACACTGAACCCCCTGATGCTCACACTGGACCCCTGATGCTCACACTGGACCCCCTGATGCTCACACTGAACCCCCTGATGCTCACACTGGACCCCCTGATGCTCACACTGGACCCTCTGATGCTCACACTGGACCCCCTGATGCTTACACTGGACCCCCTGATGCTCACACTGAACCCCCTGATGCTCACACTGAACCCCCTGATGCTCACACTGGACCCCCTGATGCTCAGCCTGGACCCCCTGATGCTCACTCTGGACCCCCTGATGCTCACTCTGGACCCCCTGATGCTCACACTGAACCCCCCTGATGTTCACACTGGACCCCCTGATGCTCACACTGAACCCCCCTGATGCTCATACTGGACCCCTGATGCTCACACTGGACCCCCTGATGCTCACACTGAACCCCCTGATGCTCACACTGGACCCCCTGATGCTCACACTGGACCCCCTGATGCTTACACTGGACCCCCTGATGCTTACACTGGACCCCCTGATGCTCACCCTGGACCCCTGATGCTCACACTGGACCCCTGATGCTCACACTGGACCCCCTGATGCTCACACTGGACCCCTGATGCTCACACTGGACCCCCTGATGCTCACACTGGACCCCTGATGCTCACACTGAACCCCCTGATGCTCACACTGGACCCCCTGATGCTTACACTGGACCCTCTGATGCTCACACTGGACCCCCTGATTTTTACACTGGACCCCCTGATGCTCACACTGAACCCCCTGATGCTCACACTGAACCCCCTGATGCTCACACTGGACCCCCTGATGCTTACACTGGACTCCCTGATGCTCACACTGAACCCCCTGATGCTCACACTGAACCCCCTGATGCTCACACTGGACCCCCTGATGCTCACACTGGACCCCCTGATGCTCACACTGAACCCCCTGATGCTTACACTGGACCCCCTGATGCTCACACTGAACCCCCTGATGCTCACACTGAATCCCCTGATGCTCACACTGGACCCCCTGATGCTTACACTGGACCCCCTGATGCTCACACTGAACCCCCTGATGCTTACACTGGACCCCCTGATGCTCACACTGGACCCCCTGATGCTCACACTGGTCCCACCTGATGTTCACACTGGACCCACCTTAATAATCCATGGTCATCTTCTCCATCTCAGATCCTTAATTCCATTTTCTCTTCTAATTTGCTTTCGTTCAACAAAGCAATGTGTTCCAGAGAATGGCATTGTTCGGCCAGCACCAGTGGGAGTGTGCACAGGAAAGTAAGCCGAAAATTTCTCCTGTGGCGTGCCCATCAGTTTTCTTAACTAATGTCTTTGATTATCTCGCTTCTTTTGGTAGAGCTAGATAAGTTGTTTCTAAAATCCCTATGAAAAGTCTAAGGCCCCAGGATAACTGAAACCAACTCAGAGAGAAAAGGGCTTTTTTTCCTCTGTCCTATGTTGCAAAATTACATTTGCTAATGCAGGCCGGCAGAAAAATAAAGGAAGAAAAGAAATTTATTTATTTATTTGTTTATTTGTTTGTTTTTTCGAGACAAGGTTTCTCTGTAGTTTTGGAGCCTATCCTGGAACTAGCTTTTGTAGACCAGGCTGGCCTCTAACTCACAGAGATCCCCCTGCCTCCTGAGTGCACCACCACCTCCAACAGCTAGGCTTTTTGCAAATGTTTATGAAAGATGTTGGTCTGTAGTTTTCCCTTCTCCTTCCTCTCCCTCTCCCACTCTCCACAAAGTCTTTCTCTGTCACTGCCCAAGTTGACTTTGAACTCTCCAAGTAGCCCAGGATAGCCTTGAATTTGCAAAAATTCTGCCTCAGCCTCCCAAAGTGCAGAGATTACCGATGTGTGAACCACCCTATCCCACTCCCCGCATCTTATTTTCCTACAGTGTCCTGTCCAGGGAGCTCAAGAGACTTTGTGAAAGACAGCAGCTTCAAGGAAGGGGCCGTGCCTGGGAGACTGAAGAGGCCTGAGCACTGGGAAGCTGGGATCCACTGTGAAGGAAGTACTCAGCTCAGCTCTGTCAGTCCCCCAGAGAGAGCACCAGATCTTGGTGATTAAGCTGGGAAATGGGGGGTCGGGAGCTTGGAGGGACACCAGCCCCCCTCCGCTGTGGAAAGCACCATCAGCATCCGGCCCTGCTCCAGTTCTCTCATCGCTCCCAGGGCCTCTCAGCACCTCTCTCTGAATCCAACAATAACTGCAGAATATTTTTGTCAGAGTTAAAAAAACTTGGCATGTCTAGTCTTTTTAAATCCCTTCTCGGAAGAGGTGAACTGCTTAGCAAACCTCGGTAGTAAGGGAATCGATCAAGAGGAGGAAGTTTGTTTAATGGCTGTGTGACTTAATTAGACACCAGCATGTTTTCCTGGAGCAGAACTGGGCAACTGAAGTCATTTTCTCACCAATGGTGGTCAAGCTGTGTTGTTTCGGAGGTAGAGGGGGACCTTGCCGGCATGCGTGTCTTTGTACAGTTTGGCCTTTCCAACACTGGTCCCAGTATGGAACTGCCAGGTGTTTTTTGAGATCCTTAGAAATGAAAGTTCCACACTTTAAGCCTAGTGTAGACCCAGTCTGTTCCCCAGTGTCCACCACTACTGCTGATTGTTCATACAAGTATCTAAGTGTCGCCCCACAGGCTGTGACTGGACGCTGTCCCTGTATATGCTAGGAAAAGCATGTGACCACTATGGCCTTCCTTCCTTCCACTGGCTGGAAGGCGGAAGCGTTGACCGAAGGTGGAGCAACCATCTTAGGTGAGACATTCACAGGGCAGAAGAGATCCAGACCCACCCCGAACCAACTACCCAGATTTTTTATGTAAGAGCCTTGGATACGGCAGATAGCTCTGTCCTAACTCATGTTGGCTCCAGCCTTGTTTCTTTATATGCCTAATGACTTTTGCTCTCCTCTAGGCTCTGTCTCACCCCCAGGCATTTGTTACAGGTACCATCGTTTCTTCATCTGATCTCCTTCCCACCCGCATCACCATGGCCTGCCTCTAGGTAGTCTGTGATCCCCAGTGTCTGAAAAGAATTGGCCACAACAGAACAACGGAGGTCGACAGTGTTTTCTTAGCACTAACACTGCCGTGAGATAATTTATATTAATGTGTGTGTAATCTAATTACATCTCATTTAACCCTGCCACGACCTCTGAAATCTGTAGTCTTGTTCTCTGCAAGTGGGAATGAAGAATCCGGGGTACAGAGAGAAGAAAGGGGTGCTGGAGAGATGGCTCAGAGGTTAAGAGCACTGCCTGCTCTTCCAAAGGTCCTGAGTTCAATTCCCAGCAACTACTTGGTGGCTCAGAGAGAAGAAAGGGTGTTACACCCACACGTTAAGTGAGGGCAGAGAAGCCATTAAGGTCACTGAAGAGACTAGAGAAGGCTGCTCCATGGTGGCCCCAGAAGCCACCTGGGTACTTCAGCCTCCTCTGACCAGAATCACCACAGACATGGGACAGGTGAGCTGGTGAATCTTCTGACCCAGGTTGTTGAGTTCCTTCAGACAGGCTGGAGGACTCCCCACACTTGGAATTCCTGCCTTTACACCATCTCTGTAATTCCTCCAGGCTAAATCTCACATTAATCCAACCCCGGTCTCTCCCAAGCCCTTCAACCCCTGTCCTAAAGTGACTCTTTATTTTAGCAAGTACCTGTTGATTCACAGCCTTAATCCGGGGTGGACAAAGCCTACCTTGGGTGGCTGCCAGCCATGGATCTGGCCAGGACCTCAACTGAGAGGTGGGGCCAATCTAAACAGTCAGTGCTTTTAACTGTTGAGCCATCTCTTCAGTCCCCTCCCCCCATATATTTTTAAAGGCAAGGTTCTAGATCAGACTGACCTATAACTTGCCACGTAGCTGAGGATGACATTGAACTTCTGATCTTGTCTTAACTTCCTAAGTGCTAAGATAACAGGGTTTATGTGGATTAAAGTGAGGGCTTTATGAGTGATAGAAAACACCCTATCAGCTGAACGACATCCCCAGCCCCTACATGGATGTTTTAACTCCTCTATGTGTGGGGCATCACCTCTTCCTCTCCAGTCTTGTGTTGTTCTGGGAGACGTTCAACAGGAATAGCCTGGATCCATGGCTTCCATCTTGCCAATCCATTTCTAGCCATCCTACTGCCGATAATAATATGTGTATTTAAGATGAATATGATGGTTGCTGAATCCTGCAACAGATTTTTGTTTTTTAAGTTAGGAGTCACTGAGAATAAAAAAGAGCTGAAAGTCATGGAGCCTTTGGCCATAGAAAGGGGACAACCAATACCTCTCATGCCAAAGAAGCAATGGAAAGCTAAGGGGGTTTCTTTCTTTTTTGAAATGTTTTCTTTATTTATGCTTGTGTGTATGTGTGTGTGGGGGTGTTGTGTGTCACTGCATTTCTGTGGAGATCAGAGGACAAATTCTCACCCTCCATCACATGGATTTAGGGATGGAACTCAGGTTATTAGCCTTGGATATGCACCTGCTGGGTCAGCCTGCCAGTCCTGGAAAGGTATTATATATGTATCAATACTTATTTCAGTTGGTCAGAGAACATAGATTTAATGGTCCCCCCCCCCCCCCCCGTCAGCAGGCCCCTGCACACCCTGTGTCTATTCATTCTGCAAGCCTGCAAACCTTTACTTTCTTCCAGGGAGCACATACCAGGACCCTTTGAGAAATGAGAGAAGAACCACAGTGTTTGGCCGGGCGGTGGTGGTGCACGCCTTTAATCCCAGCACTCGGGAGGCAGAGGCAGGCGGATCTCTGTGAGTTTGAGGCCAACCTGGTCTACAAGAGCTAGTTCCAGGACAGGCTCCAAAGCTTCAGAGAAACCCTGTCTCCAAAAACCAAAAAAAAAAAAAAAAAAAAGAACCACAGTGTTTACCTTGCAGGTGCTGGGGACAAACAGACAGTGTAAAATTAAAGATAGCTCCGAGAAGCATTGTAATCAAAGCCTGGGAAGATTAGACAGTGATTGATGACAGTTAAAATTACACAATTGTGTGTAGCAGCTCCCCTCAAATCTTTTTGGGAACCACAGAGAATCAGAAAGTACATCTCTGCCTGTTTCGCCGGAAAGCTGGCTTCCTGGTCATCCTTCCCAGGTGCAAAGGTTTTGTTCACACAAACTAACAAAAAATTACATTTTCTCCTTCTAAAAGGTCCAGAAGTGTTATCATCCAAGCCGGTTGGCAGTGCAGTATCAAGGTACCTCCAAGAAGTTGGGTATAGAACATTCCAGCTCTGGGAGAAAATCTTGAATGCTGACTGTTTATGTTTGCTTTCTGTTTTCTTGCAGGGAAGGGCTTGGTTTTTGAAAAAGGTCTGAGTTAGTTGCTTTACTGCTGTGATAAAATACCAGGACAAAGAGAAAAACCTGGAAGAACATTAATTTGGTTTATGGTTCCAGAGGGCTAGAGTTCCACGGGGGGGGGGGGTGAGTGGGAGCAGGCAGCTGGAGCAGGAAGATGAGAGATCACATCTTCAGCCTCATGCAGATAGCGGAGAACAAACCAGAAGTGACGCCAAGCTACAAACTCTCCAGTCCTGTGTTATACCTCCTCCATCAAGGCTTTACCTGAAAGATGGGCCACAGTCTCTTCCAACAGCACTAACTGGGGACCGAGTGTTCAAACACATACATATATGGGGGACACTTTTTATTCAAACCACAGCAGGGACTTAGGTAGCCCAGGCTGCCCTTGAACTCTTGATCTTCCTGCTCCAGATCCCACAGGCTGGGAATATATTCATGAGCCAGCATGCATGTTTTAGTGTTTGTTTTAAGATAAGATCCTCCTGTTTGTCCAGGCAAGGTTGACCACTGGTCTTCCTGCCCCAGCTTTGCAGTTGCTGGGATTGCACTGCCACTATGCCCTGCTCATATGCTGCTTTTAGAGATGACAGTAGAGGGCCAATTTATATACAAATGCTTTTCACAGTTTTAGCTAATTAAATGCATGCTTGTTTTGCATGTCCAAAGCAGATTATCCCCCCACTATTTGATGTGGGAGTCCCCTCTATATGCTGTGATTACCATTGATTAATAAAGAAACTGCTTTGGACCTATAGCAGGGCAGAACAGAGGTAGGAGGGAAAAACTAAACTGAATGCTGGGAGGAAGAAGGCAGAATCAGGAGACACCATGTAGCTGCCAGAGGGGAAAATGCTGGCTGCCAGCTGGAACCTTGCCGATAGACCACAATCCTCATGGTAAAATATAAAATAATAGAAATTGGCTAATTTAATATTTAAGAACTTGCCAGGAATATGCTATAGCAATTGGCCAAGCAGTGATTTAATTAATACGGTTTCTGTGTGGTTATTTTGGGAGTCTGGGCAGCTGGGAAATGAACAAGCAACCTCCTACTACAGCTGTTTGTTTTCCAGGGTTTTAAGGGAAGGGGAGATCTTTTCTTCTGTGTTTGTTTGTGGAATAGCTATTAAATTAGACCCTAGCATGTAGTTGATCTCAATATCCATTTTTATATGTTGTTTTTTTTATACAGTATCAGGAATTGAACCCAGTACTTCATATAATGTAAGGCAAGTATTCTACCACTGAGCCATATCTCCAGCTCCCTTTTTACTTTCTATTTATTTAAACATTGTATTACATTTGTTTGTTTGTGTGTTTGTATGTTTGTGGGCACATGCATGTCACGCAGCATGTGTGTAGATGTCAGAGAACAGCTTGCTAGAGCCAGCTCTCTTCTTCCACCACAGAGGGTCTGGGGATTGAGCTCAGGGCATTAGGCGTGGCAAGCTGGCACCTTTTCCTACTGAGTCCTTTTTATTTCGAGGCAGGGACTTATCACTAAGGAGTCTAGGCTGGTTGCAAACTTGCTGTGCTTCTCTTGCCTCCTGAGTGTTGGGACTACAGACGCACACTTTCACTTCCAGCTAGGATACATTTTAAAAAGAGGATTCTTTTAGCTTCATGATGCAGGAGGATGTCTGTGGCCTTCCAGACAAAGTACAGTGGCAGTAGAGCCCTTGGCTCAGGAGCTAACCTCCTTAGCAGGGACATATGTCAGGACTTGCCAAGGGATTGTCTGCGGAATGTGAGGGGAAGAATCAGAATGAATCATAGTTCACTGTGGGAGCGGCTGTCAGGCCCAGCGGCTGTGTGGAAGATGCTCGCTCGCTTGGCTTGCGCAAGGGTGGAGACCAGAGGCAGGGCTGAGGTTAGAGAGATGGTCTGGCCAGGCAAGGTGAAGAAGAACATACAAGCTCTGGGAGGTTCCTGTGTTGTTCTAACATGTTCTCACTTGCATCCGAGAAGGATCACGGGGCTGCTGTGTGGAAGATCAAACACAGAAAGCAAGAAACAAGCCTGGGAGGGGGAGGACTATAGAGGCTGAAGGAGGTCCTCAGTGGTTTGAACCAGGCGAGAGGCCGAGGGAGGGATGGGGCAGAATAGCCGTCTTCCTCTCTCGCCTGCCAGATCATTCATCCTCCTGATCAACACGAGCTTTGCCCACTGTCCACTACATGTGTGCCTGCTCTCTGATCCCCCGAGACCCTCTCTTGATGATAGTACTGAGTCTCTCTCTCTGCATCCCCCACTGTTCTTATTAGTGTCATCAGGGCCCAGCTTTCTCTGAGGTTGGCTTGGGTCCCCGCAGACTCCTGGCCTGGCTCTACACAGCTCCTCTGCAGAAATGTACGGAATACAAACAATGTTGTGTAGGTAGCGTGAAGGTCACGATACCAGGAAAGAGCTGCAGACGCAACACACCGCACAAACACTGTTAAAGGGGCCGCATAGTGAAGAAGATACTTGGAGCATCTTTTACATTAGGAACTGTCCACTGACCTGCCGTCCGCTGGGGACAGACACCCCAGGAGGATGCAGCCACAAAAGTAAACACTTGTACCCAGACACTGGTCTAAATAAAGCAAATATTGTTTTTTTGTTTTTTGTCTTTTGAGGCAGACTCTCACACTATAGTCCAGGCTAACCTGGAACTCACTATGTAATCTACTATGTTTGAGGCCCACTCAAAGCCATTCCCCTGTCTCAGTCTCTCACATGCTGGGATGGCAGGTATGAACTGTCACATCTATATAACTAATGAGCGGTTATTTGAATAACTTTTCTTATTGTTGTGACTAGATGCCCCCAGCCAGAAGCAGCTTGGTGGAGGGAGGGTTTGTAGGGACCCACAGTTTAAGAATATCGGTCATATAGTAGAGAAGCACGGCAAGGGAGCTGCTCTCGGCTGTGGTGGCAGGAGCATAAGGCTGCCTGTTCACATCCTCTTAGGTCGGGGACAGAAAGAGAGAAATGCTGACACTTGGTCTTATTTGTTTTCTTGTCTGCTTTTAAATCCAGTATAAGGCACCAACCCAAGGGATGGTGCCACCCAATACAAGAAGGGTCTTTCCCACCCTGTTAGCTCTGTTTGGAAATGCTGTCACAGACATTGACTCCTTAGTGTTTGCTAATTCAGTCAAGTTGTTGATGAAGATTATCTCCTGTCCACCCCGATCAGATGACACCTAATACGTTAAGTCACGCCAGATCCCCGAAGGTCCATACCAGCTCATAACTCAGAATGAGTTCAGGTCTCTGTGAGAGCGTGGAAAGCCTCACCAGTTCCAGCAGAATTCCAAAGTGTTTTCTCAGACTCAGGACAATCTCTTGACGGACAACCCTTCTAAAACAAAATAAAACAAGTTATTAATGTCCAGTGTCTAGTGGCACAGGAAACATTCCTGCTCCGAGAGAGGGAAGAGCGTCACAGGCAGAACAACTCACATTAAAGCCAGATCAGAGGTCAGCAGGGCAGACACCAGCCCAGCAGCCCGTCGTCTGGTGTCTGGAGTTTGTCCTGGAACCATCTGGGCTCTAACAGGGGTTGCTCTATCCCTCCAGTTAGTTCTATAGTTTGTAGTATGCATGGCCTTTCTTTTGGACCAGGTGCCCTTAGGGCCTATAGCTTTCCTCAGTGGATGGCCCAAGCTTTGCCAGTTACAATATTCTGAGGTCTCCACTGACACTTAGGAGTCCTCCTCACAGCTTCATGCACAGCCCCATTAGGAGCACCTGCTACACGGGACTTGTCCTCTGAGGCTCTCTGGCGTCCTGGTGCAAGCCCCCAGGACCCCTCACTCCTGCCGTTGCATGTCTTCCAAACAAGCACCGTGTAGATAATGCCAAGACCTGCTTCCAGCTAAGGGTGAAGCCTGGCCCTCTAGACTCACAGCTGCAGTGGTTTCTGAGCTCCCGGCTAGCTGAACCTGGGAAACTATCCTCTAGGCTGTCCTGCTTGAAGGGACTGACTGGAACTGTCTGTTTAGGCACTGGCTTTTCCAGTGAGAGGCTTTCAAGTGGCTTTGCACTCCTACACACTGAGCTTTTAGTAGGCGAAGTTGGAGTTTTCCCCTCAGGGTCCCTTTCTATTTATCCCAGTGCAAAGTGTGAGGTTTCTCCTTAATGATTCTAATCTCTAACAATTATGACCACTTTGTCTGAGCCCACGCTGCTCTGAATCTGGACCAGTTCAAGCTCCTTTCCAGGCCCAGCTGAGCATTTTTTCATATTTTCCTGCTCCATGTCCCAATCTTACTCTGTAAATCCGGGTAAATCAGTGAGCAGTAACCATGCCACAGCCTGGACATCATGCTCCCTTACGCTTCCTTCATCAGAGAGCTTAGTGCCCTGCTTTTGAGCTCAGTCTTACCCAAGTTTTCAGGAATGGGACAAAACACAGTCTGTGCTGGCCAGTTTTATGCCAACCTGACACAAACTAGAGTCATCTGAGAGGAGGGAACCTCCGTTGAGAAAATGCCTCCTTGAGATTGGGATGTAGGCGAGTCTGTAGGCATTTTCTTGATTAGTAACCGATGGGGGAGGGCCCAGCCTATTGTGGGCGGCGACATCCCTAGGCTGGTTGTTCTGGGTCCTATAAGAAAGCAGGCTGAGCAAACCATGGAGAGCAAGCTGCACTCCTCCATGGCCTCTGCATCAGCGCCTACCTTCAGGTTCCTGCCCTGTTTGAGTTCTGTCCTGACTCCAGGGATGAACTACCATGTAGACCCGTGGGCCAAATAAACCCTTTCCTCCCCAGCTTGATTTAGGTTATGGTGTTTATAGCCATAGTCACCCTGACACGGACACAGTCACATCCTCTCCCAGGACTCAGCATGAATAGCTACAATTGCCGCTCTCCCTGGAGCCCCTGCTCCCTTCAGAAACCGCGTGAATGCAGCCTTTGCTGTCTGTATTTCTCTCAGTATCCTGGTCTTCTAGCAGAACAGCCAAGTAAGCTCTGCTAGCGGCACCCTGGGGCTTCCATATTCCTGGTTCTAGAGGCCCGTGAACCTTATGGTCAGGTAGTTGCTGGAGGGACCCCACTCTGTGGTATGAATTCTCTGTTAGATGCTTTCCCGTTGCTGTAACAAAACACTTGATACGAAGCAACTTGAGGGAAGAAAGATTCATTTTCACTTAGGATTTGAAGGTACAGCCCGTCATGGCAGGAAAGACACGGCAGCGGGAGGAGTTCACGGCTTTCTCATGTTTTCATGGTTCGGGAAGCAGAAAGAGGTGAATAATGATGCTCCTCTGCCAACTTTCTCCTTTTTTACTCTAGGACACCAGTCAATGGTTGGTGCCACCATGTTCAGGAAGGGTTTTTGCTCTGTTTGGTTTCTTTCTGGAAAAGCACTCATGGATAAACCCAATGTGTGCCTCATAGACGCCCTGGGTGTTGGTTAATCCAATTTAGTTGATGTGGTGGTTTGAATAGATATGATTCCCAGAGACTCCCGTGTTTGGATGTTTGGCTATAGGAAGTGGCACTATTAGGAGGTGTGGCCTTGATGGAGGAAGTGTGTCACTGTGGAGGTGAGCTTTGAGGTCTTATAAGCTCAAGTCTGGCCAGTGTGACGCAATTTTTCCTTCTGCTGCCTGCGGATAAAGATGTAGGACTCTCAGCTACCTCTCCAGCACCATATCTGCCTGAATGCTGCCTCGCTTCCCACCATGATGAGAATGGATTCAACCTTTGAAACTATAAATCAGTCCCAATTAAAAGCTTTCCTTTGTAAGAGTTGCCATGGTCATGGTGTCGCTTCAGAGCGGTAGAGACCCAAACTAAGACAGTCGACAATGAAGATTAACCACCACATCCATTTGTGGAGATGTCTACCCAGTTTCATGTGTTGAGAAAATACAGGCTGTCTTGTTATTTTCAACGACCCTTTTTCCAACGTCCTTTGCTTTGATCAGCACTAGCCCCGTGTTTTATCCACCTTAATCTATTAATACATGCTGTTTTCTGTGTTATTTCCTTGTCCTGTAATTCTCTGTGGAGAAGGGATTGGTACGCATTCCAGGGCAGAGCTGCAGCTTCTGATGTCGCCAAGATGGGATCATTTGCCTTTGTTCTTACCTTGCGGTTCTCGTTCAGCACCTCCCAGAGATTCCCCCAAGCTGTGTGGCATAGTTCTGTTTCTTCCCGTTCGTTGGTGCTGTGCTGCTCCGCTGTGGACGTGTGTGATCCCACGGTCTGTTGTCGTCCTGGGAAGGCGCCCCTCAGCCTTCCCAGCTTGTCCCTGTGAACCAGCCGTATATGACTCATACACTGCAGCATCCAGAGCAGGAAGACCGAAATGATCTTTAATCCATCCTTACAGGTTTATAGTTCAGATGGATTAAAGGAGGAAGAGTGATGAGGTCACAGTCACACAGCCTTGACTACATGAACGTTCGGGTAGTTGTTGCTTCTGTGATCTTTGCAAGAAGTGCAAACATTGTGATGTCAGCCTTAAAAGCAGAGGGAGTGAGGCCGAAGAGACTTAGTGCTTTCGGGTCATGGGTGGTGAGAGCTAAAGCAAGGCGCAAAGCCAAGGCTCTTGGATGTAGGTGGGTGTGTGCTTGTGTGAGCACACACATAACGTGGGAGCACGGGGAGGTCCAGGGGTCAACCCTCGATGTCTTTCCTCAAGTCTCACCATGTTTCTGAGACAGGATTTCTTACTGGCCTGAAATTCACTGGGTGGCTGTGTGCTGGCCAGCAAGCCCCAGAGACTGGCCTGTCTCTCGTTCAGTACTGGGGGTACAAACATACACACCATGTCCAGCTTCTTCTAATGAGTTCTGGGACTCGAACTCAGCATCATCATCATCCACACGAAACTGCACCATGACACTTTTTATTAATATATTTAGTCATTAACTAAAAAAACCTAAAAATTAAGTTTGTGGAAAGACGGGCAGAACTTGGATTTGCCTGTAATTCACAGCGCGGTTGTTAAACACAAAAACAGAACAGTATTTGAAGTCAGGCTTACTTGTGAGTGTCGACTCTGCCACTCACTGTGGCCTTCGGAAGATTACCCAGCATCCCTATGGTCCCGTCTTTTCATCCACAAGCTAGGAAGCTAGGAATCCAACTATTGCACCTTCTCGGCCATGGTCGGGAGGATGACTCAGGCCGGACAGCGGAAAGGGCTGGGAAGGAGCAAGAACTCAATAAACATTCCTCCCTGTTTTATTTTATTAAAATTTACATATTTTTTTTACTTTGTGTGTGTCTTTTGCCTGCATGTATGTATTTTCACTGTGTATGTGTCTGTCTGTCTGTCTGTCTAGCTATTGCCTATGGAGGCCAGAAGAGGGCACTGGATTCCCTGGGAAAGTTGTGAGCTGCTATGTGGGTGTCAGGAACTAAACGTGGATCCACTGCAAGAACAGCCAGCGCTCTTAGCCTCTGAGGAGTTGGTTACAGAAAGGGTGAAGCGGACGCACAGGAACCAACACACCTACCTCTCCAGCCCTCCCTCTTCATTCAGGCACCTCGGACCTTTTCTGTTCTCCTTTGCCGAACCATTGGCTCTCCTTTCTTCCTTATTTGTCTGAGATGGAGAAGCCTTCAGCACACACAGGTTCAGAGTCATTAGACGTCCTGTCTGGACCTGGCTGTTTCTTCGTAGGTCTAGATCAGGGAAGCCCATGCAGGTTGGGATGGGTGCACTGGACTCAATCCCTAAGAGCGGCAGGGCAGGCACCGCTGGTGCGCCTCCTCCCCAGTGAGCTTGCCTGTGTGAAAGAGGACGCGTGCAGGCTTCTCTCGGTGCAGAGCTCTCAGTGGGTGTGTCACAGCTGGTTTAGTGCCTTATCTGCTCCTGGAGGGAAGCTGTCGTCAAGCGCTTGCTTCAGTGCATCAGGTGATGAAATGCAGGTAACAAACTGTGCGTTCGTCTGACTTTGTGCTTATTACGCCCCCAGTTCTGGAAAACATTGCCGTTAGCCCCTTAATAGCCCCTCTCGAGAGCAATTTCCAGGACTTATCTGGTTCTTTGAGCATGCATAAAAATGCTTTATTGTTTTTTAACTTTTGCTCCAGGTAAAATGTAAGCAGGGTTAAGGGGCCAGCCCCCAGCGACGGTGCAAAGCATCACGTCCCTAAGTCTTGGTGGCACTTTCCCTGAGGACTGGCCTGCTCCTCAGGGCCTGAACTTCCTCTGCTTTGCATTGCTGAGACAGAATGTAGGTCTGCAGGTGCCTGGAAAGATGGGTGCCACACCGGGGAAGAAGGGAGCGGGGAGAGAGCCAAGTCATCACTGCCGACCAAACTGGTTTTCCTCTAGAATTTCACTATAATCCAAACCAGTCAAGCGTTTGAGAAGGAGTAGGTACCATGAAAAGGGGTAATGGAATTAGCTTTCATGTTTTTCCAGGACTCTAAACCGTATTTCCTGTCACAACTGAACGTTATTAGTACAAGGCATCTGTTAGCCTGAAAATGGGACCCAAAACCCCACATCTGGTTTCAATAATTCATCTCTGACATTTGTAGTTGGGAGGGGTGGCAAAAAAAAGGAGGGAATTAAACCAAGATGTTGCCTTTAACCCATCAGAAGCTCCTAGATGGAGCGGAGAGCCAGCCTCAGTTCTGAACGTAGTTTCTGTATTAGGTAATATAATTATATTAAATTAGCAGCAAATAGCATGACTCCAGGCCTGGTGTGTGTGGGTCCCGTCCCTTGCTTTTATCCCGCTTCTCTCAGCTGCAGAAATTAGCTTCCTCTCGAGCAGAGCTTAGCATGGCACCCCCACCCCAGTTTGGGGGTGGGACCCTGAGAGCTGTCAAGTATGTTGGTACCTATGCCTCCCCTGCACCCATTCTACAATCAGTTGCCCCTTGCTTTGGCTACCCCCACCTCCTTCTGGGGCCCAGCATGGGTCCTGCAGCTGTAACAGGGCCTGAGACCTGCCCCAGACATTCCACGATCAGCTTTCAGTTCTGGCTTCTGGGGACTGCCAGCCTGGTCCCTTGCAGGCGGGGCCACAGCAAACTCTGGCCTCCATCTGTGTCTACTTGGGGTTGAGCTACAGGGCTGGGTCAGACTCCAGACTCATGTGTCCCAAGAGGGGAGCCTTATCTTACTGCAGACCGCTGCCGGCCTGTCCTAAAGGACTCTTCACAAGCCTGCCTGCCTTCTCCCAGAGATCCCGGTAGAAAATGAATGGAAGGTCTGTCGGATAAAGGCAGATAGTTCCTAATGACCAGGATGTAGGGGACAGCTCCCCGTTGGCCTCAGCGCCTTGGAGGTTGGCAGCTGTTTTTCCAAGCATGTTATAGGGTTTCCACCAGTAACCGGAAGTACGGGCTTTCTGTTTGTGTCTTTCCCGGCCTGCAACAGCTGTGCTCCCTACCCCAACCAGGCCCAGGGAGCTGCGAACTAGAAAGGTTTGGGATTGTGCTCAAGGTAACAAGGTCAAGTCTGCTGTGTTGCTGGGACTAGAAGGGTCTCTCTGGCCCAGCTCAGGGTTTTCTGCAGCTATGAGAAAAATAAATCTGGCTCCGGTGAAGGCATCCAGGCCTGGACAGCCTTGGGGAGGCTCAGTCAGGGTTTCAGAGTTTCCTGGAGCCCGTCCACTGTGGTCAGGCCACATGCGTGTAATAAAGGATTGAGTGTTGTGTGCTTCAGCTGGGCCCCCTTCTCTGGCCCCCTTCCCAGCCTTCACTTCCTTCTGGACTCCCTGCTGACTTCAGGGTGTCCACCCTGGGTCCTGCTGGAAAAATTTCAGCTCCATTTCAGAATAAAAAGGAATGAAAACCTGGGAAAGGGAGCCAAGGAGGAAAGCCACAAACTCGCATCTGGTGGAGGCAGACGGCACAGCTCAGAGAATACACAGAGTTGCACAATGAGGCACTTGCAGATGCCGGGCTGTGGAGCTTCAGGGCCTTCCTGGCCCCATTCCTGCCACCCCTGAGCCCTTCAAGTTTCTGCAGAGAGCAGTGGAGTCAGACAGCTTGGCTGGGGTGCAGATTCCACAGCCAGGTAGCTGGGCCTTCAGCAAGGGACTTGCCTGCCTGAGCCTGACTCTGTACCTGCAGCATGGCCAGGCGAAAAGCAGGTTCCAGATTCATGTAGTGTGAATAAGATGCTAAGTGTGGCTTTCTTGGGGGCCTTCAGTGACTTCCCAGGCATTTTTGTCTTTGTGACTATGGGTCCCTCCATGGAAAACAAGACCACAGCAAGGCAGGTCTGTTCACACCAGGGGGTTGCTGACAGTTCTCTGAGTTTCAAGACAGCTCAGGATACAGAGAAAGACCCTATCTCAAACAAACAAAAACAAATGAGAAACAAAAACAAACGAAAACTGGGGGTGTACCTCAGTTGATGGAGTGCTTGCCTGGTGTGCACAAAGTTCTAGGTTTGGGTACCAGCATTTCATAAACCAGGCATGGAAGATCACCCCTGTAATCCCAGTTTTTAGGAGGCTAAGGCAGGAACATTGCTGTAGTTTGAGATCAGCCTGGACTACATTGTGAATTTCAGGACAGCCTGAAGCATGAACATTCCTGTGTTCACACATACAGATACATACACTCAGTAGAAATAAAATACTCCCCCATAAGAATACGGCAAAATTATAAACATATTGTAACTGTATAAAGATGGCTATATGGACATCATCATTAAAGCATGTTCGATTAGAAATTTCTTTCCCTGTCTGTTTCTAAAAAGAAATTAAAACACTTCATGGGCTTTCAGAACTGCTATGGGCCCTCAGCACTGTGGGTGAGTCTCAGTCTTGCTTGTCGTGTGCTGTTTGGAGGAGCTCAAAGTGGGGAAGCAGAGGAACAGCCTTTGTAAACTCGGGCCTCCTCCTCTGCAGGAGCTGTCCTGGGAGGCCTCCTGGGGGGCCTCCTGTTCATTAGGTGTCCCCCTGCAGCCCCGCATCTCCACCCCCTCTGCCCCTACCCACGCTGGCAGAGAGAGGCCTGCCTCCATCGATAGTCCTTCTTCGTAGACATTTGCCATGCAGGTATGTTGGCACCTTCCGCCAAAGGAGACGGCAGGCCCTGGCATTCCTTAGTGCCCTGAAACCCACATCTGGACTATATGCACATCTGGAATATATGGCCGTGTGTCCCCTCCTTGGAACAGATCCCTTAAGCCCTTCAGCTCCCTGAGAGTGGGCAAGAGAAATAAAGGAGGGCCTGGCACACACATTCGGTTTTCCTCCTCCATGTCCCCGGCTCTTAGGGTTCTTTTCTCCCTACCAGGCAACTGATTGTACAAAAGAGCTTGTCTCTGAAGTGGGAGTGGCAGGTGCTTATCAAAGACTGATGTGCAGTTCCCATCAGCCTCCCCAGATGTGGTGGTAGATTCTGGGGAAGCAGGAAGCCCCTAACTGGGTGGACTCTGTTGGAAGCCTAGCTGAATGGAACCATAGAGCATTCTTCGCCGGCTCCTTCCAGACGGCCAGATTCCTTAACAGCTAATTAAGGCTGACCTGGTCTTCCTCTACCTCCCTATGGGGTCCAGGCCTGCAGGGCTTCCCCTCAGCCCTGTTTCCTCCTCAGCCGACCCTTAGGAACCCGTTAAGCCTCTTCTCAGAAGCCAGCTTTCCCTGACAGGCCTGCAGCTCAGAAGAACTGGTTTGGTTCACTGTTGAAATCAGGAGCGTCTGGAAGCAGTCAACTTTTCAACAGGCTGAGGGCCGTGCGGACTGCAGGGGATGGGCTCACCTCTGGGACTAATTATTCTTTATACTTCACCCGACACGTTTACTGTCTTCGTCAGAGCAAGGAGACAATAAATGATCTCATTAAAACCCAGAAAGCTGCTTCTCCCTTCAGGAAGAACCTCCTCTCAACACCCTGTTTCTTGGCAGGGGCCGTGCCAGGGAGGCAGGCGTGGAGCCTGGGAACCAGGGGTGCATGGGGCCGAGGCTTGCCAAGAGCCTGCTCTTTGTTGACTACAGACAGGGTCTGTGTTTCCCATCTCTGGAAATTTCCAGCGTCTGAGCACGTTCTTGCAGAGGCCAGATGCCTGAAGCGAGAGAGTAACAAAGGGGGGGGACAAGAGCTTGTGGGGTTAAATAATGACTTGAGGGCATTCTGTCTGTCCAGCCCTCTATTAAACACACTCTCTGAAGGCTGGCGCGTGTGACTCAGTGAGCGAGCACTCGCTGGCATAGAGTCCTTAGGTTTGGTACCCAGTGCCGCAGAAGGAAGCCGTGTCTTAAATGACTTCAGAAGGGGGTTCTGACGGATGCTGACCCCAGCACTTTGAGGGCAAGGCAGCAGCATTGCCACAAGCTCAAGGTCAGCCTGGTGTAGATAATGAGTTCTAGGCTAGCCCGGGCTTACAGAGTAGACCTTGTCTCAAAGTCCACAACAGAAAGGCTAGAGAGATGGCTCAGCACTTAACGCTAGCTGCTCTCCTAGAGGACCCAGGTTCAATTCCTAGCACCAATGTGGTGGCTCACAGTCAACTGTCACCCCAGTCCCTCTTCTGACCTCTGCGAGCACCAAGCTTACATGTCGTACACAGCTATATATTCAGGCAAAGCATTGTATGCATACATCTTTTTTTCTTTTAATTAAAAAAATAAAACAGAAAAGATTCTAGGAGACGCTGGTTAGCTTCTTCCAGGAGGGAACGAAACAGGTCTGGAATGAGAGCAAGGGCTTGTCTTGAGAACTGCTGTCACGATCGTCCAGTCCAGTCACATAGAAGGGAAGTCAGGGTTACAGCAGGGCAGTCCCTTTCCAACCTGATTCCATCAGGCAGAGTCTTCTGGGCAACTCAGAAGGACACTTCCAAGCCTCCACACTATGAGGGTTTGTGGAGCAGCATCTACAATCTCTGATGTTGGCCCGAGGTGGCCGTGGAGGGTGGGAACCCTTCTGCTGAAGGGCTCTGGTGTCTTCCTGTCCCACACTACTGAAAATGTGGTGGGCGTCTGGGAGTGCCGTAAACACAGCCCCTTCTGCTTTCCCTGTAGCTGGCTCCTGGCGTATTACTAAGGCCTCCGGGGAATTGGTACAGTGTCTACGGGATGGGAAGTGATGCTCCAGGCCACAGTCCCCAATCTTGTGTGGTTGGGAATTCCCTGTCTACTAAGAATGCAGGCCCTTGAAGTAATCAGGCCCCAAATGGAGAGGTCTGCCAGCAGTGTGGGAACACACTCGCTCCTTTGCTACTCCGGAGGACATAGGTAACTCTGACCACTGGCGTACGGTATAGACCATGCCTTAACCCCACTCCTCCTATGCCCAAAGAAAGAGAGAACACCTTCACATAGACTAAGTTACACAAGCCCCAGTCCTCTGTCTTGGTCACATAACACAAGTGACATGTTAAGTCAGCTTGCTCCCTTGCCATGGAAGACCTTCCCTTACTATGGTGGTTGGAAAGAAAATGGTCCCCAAAGGAAGTGGCACTGTTGGAGTCGGTGTGGCTTTGTTGGAAGAAGTGGGTCACTGTGTGCTGGGCTTTGAGTTTTCCTAGGCTTAGTATCTCTGTCAGCTTCCTGTTGGCTACAGGATGTAGGACTCTCAGCTCCAGCACCTCGTCTGCCTCCCTATCGCTGTGCTCCTTGCTATGATAATAAAGGACCGAACCTCTGAACTCTAAGCCAGTCCCAATTCAATGTTTTCTTTATGAGAACTCCTGTGGCTGATTCCAGAGTCAGGTGCAGCTCAGGTCGACATTTCCAGTGAGTTTGCCATCCAAAGACTAGTGTTTCCCCACAATGAAGTACCAGTTGGGGTACAGTATTGAAAAAGGTTCCTAGACACCAAAGTTAGGAATTGCCATTTCCAAGGGCCTCGTAGCTGAACAGCCTGAAGCGAGGCAGCTCAGGCTCTGGGAGGTAATTTAACTAATGTTTCATAGAGACAGGATCACCCCAAAGATACTGCATCTCTTACAAGTGGCCAATGCTAAAGGCTTGGTCACCAGCACAAGATCTACTGGGAAGAAAACTGTTAGTCTAGCGGGCCTTTGGAGAGCTGTTTGGATCTTACTTCTTGTCTTGAGCTGTTGGGTGTCCTGTCCCGTCCCATCCTGGGTTCATTGCTTCTCAGTCACCACAAGGTGGACATGTTTCTGCCTGTGCTGTTACCTCACCCCAAGACCAAAGCGATGGGGCAAATGAGCAAGAGCTGAATGTCTGGACATACAGTAGTTCAGCCACAACGTAAAGACATTTCAAATATTTTTAGTTTCACGGTATTTTTCTTTGGTGCCAAGATGTAACCAGGGCAAGAGCCGTACCACTGAGCCAGGCTCCGCCTTGTGTTAGCTGTAGGGCTTTTGGGAGTGTTCTGTGGTTCTGTGGAGACTGCTAAGGAACAGGTCAGGCTGTTCAGTACTGAGCTGTGGTCCTTCTTCTGCTGGCAAGGTCATGCTGTTTAGGAGTAGGCCCTGCAGGTTGGACATGCCTTCTCTGACCTTGCCTGCCCTTTTCCCCCTGAGACAAGTCTCTCATAACTCAGGCTAGCCTAGACTGACTATGTAGCCGAAGGTAACCTTGAAATGTTGACTCTTCTGCCTCCTTCTCCCTGGTGCTGCGATTATAGAAGTATACCACCACACCTGGGTTATAGACGTATACAACCACACCTGGATTATAGACATATACCACCACCCCTGGGTTATAGACGTATACAACCACACCTGGATTATAGACATATACCACCACACCTGGGTTATAGACGTATACCACCACACCTGGATTATAGATGTATACAACCACCCCTGGGTTATAGACGTATACAACCACACCTGGATTATAGACATATACCACCACACCTGGGTTATAGAGTATACCACCACACCTGGGTTATAGACGTATACCACCACACCTGGGTTATAGACGTATACCACCACACCTGGGTTATAGACGTATACCACCACACCTGGGTTATAGAGTATACCACCACACCTGGGTTATAGAGTATACCACCACACCTGGATTATAGACGTATACCACCACACCTGGATTATAGATGTATACCACCACACCTGGGTTATAGACGTGTACCACTACACCTGGGTTATACACGTATACCACCACACCTGGGTTATAGATGTATACCACCACACCTGGGTTATAGATGTATACCACCACACCTGGGTTATACACGTGTACCACCACACCTGGGTTATAGACGTATACCACCACACCTGGGTTATAGAGTATACCACCACACCTGGATTATAGATGTATACCACCACACCTGGGTTATAGATGTATACCACCACACCTGGGTTATAGACGTGTACCACCACACCTGGGTTATACACGTATACCACCACACTTGGGTTATACACGTATACCACCACACCTGGGTTATACACGTATACCACCACACCTGGATTATAGATGTATACCACCACACCTGGGTTATAGATGTATACCACCACACCTGGGTTATAGACGTGTACCACCACACCTGGGTTATACACGTATACCACCACACCTGGGTTATACACGTATACCACCACACCTGGGTTATACACGTATACCACCACACCTGGGTTATAGACGTGTACCACCACACCTGGGTTATACACGTATACCACCACACCTGGGTTATAGACGTGTACCACCACACCTGGGTTATACACGTGTACCACCACACCTGGGTTATAGACGTGTACCACCACACCTGGATTATAGATGTACACCACCACACCTGGATTATAGATGTGTACCACCACACCTGGGTTATACACGTATACCACCACACCTGGGTTATAGACGTGTACCACCACACCTGGGTTATGCTTGTAGATTGAAGCAGAGCCTTGTGCATGCCAGGCAGACACTCTAATGACAAGTGAGAGTGACATACCCAACCCTTGGTTACTCCTTTAGTTCTCCTTTAAAAACAGGTTAAAAAATAAAGGAAAAAACACACACAAACACCTACAAGGACTCTGCCCTTTCTTCAAAGGTCCCAACACTTTGATTTTGTACTAGCTGCTTCTGCGTCAATGGCCTTCCTGTTCAGAGTCCCAGACCCATTCCCCACCTCAATGCCTGGCTCAGCTTTCACAGGCAGACAGGCATCAGCTGGCATTGTGGGCACTCGCTGTTGATGAAAAAAACCAATCCTTGTATGCCTCGGGCTACATCTATGAAAACATTCTTCTCTGAGTCTGTCCTCAGATCCTTTTAAAGCACAAGTTGAGACTAGAGGTCCCTAGCTGACTGGAATAAAGCCCTGCGGCTGTGGGTGTGGGAAGGGCTGTGGCTTGCCATCCAGCAGCTTTTGAGCAGGTGACAACAGAGGCCATTTTAAAATAAACACTTCAGTTGCCTCAAAGAGTTCAGTGTGGAGGTCAGCAGTGTCCAGAGGTCTCTGAGAAGAAGGCCAGAAGCAGCTTCCCCAGGCCCAGGCCCCTGCCCGCTCTCCTGCTCTTTCTGGGGGTGCTTCTTGGAGCCACCGAGATCAAATTACTAAGCCATTTTCTGCTTCTTACTTAGCTGGGTTTTTTAGCTTGTAGAATTTGCTGCTCTCAAAGTCTAGAGCTGCACCGATCTCCCCTCTCTCCCGGTGTGGGGGTGGGGTGGGGTGTCTGTGCCTCAGATCACATGTCAGAACCAGGAAGTATTTTTAGAAATGAGGGTAAAAGAATAAAAGAAAGAAAACCCTCTCCTGGGTGAATGGTACAGGTCTTGCGCTCCTGGGTGAAGGGTGTTGCTCTTGGGGAAAGTGGCTCATCAGAGTAAATGCCATTTCCCCTGATGCTCTAAGTGTCCTCCCGCCTCAAACGAGCAGGTTATTAAGGTAATGTTACCCTTTATTGCTTAGAAACAGTGTAAATAGACACCCAGACTACAGAGATTATCTGCTTTCAAGCTGCAGAAATGAGACACTTTCTCTTACAATTTCCCTTTCCACCAAATAGCGCTGCTTGTTTACTGAGGGGAGCAGCCGCCTGCTCCTAATGACCACACCCATCTGCTGAGACATAGAGCAGGTAAAGCACAGCTATTGTTAGCATAGGCAGATTTCTAGAGTTCCCTGCCTCCTGTGAGCTCACTGTCACCCTGAAGTCCCCCACAGGGGTCAGGAGAACCCCATTTAGGGGAGGTGCTCTTCACTGATGGAGGAGACAGATCCCTGTTCTTCTAAGGAGGGACACTTCTGTGTGGTAATATTTTGCTTGTGTTTTAACAAATAAAGCTTGCCTGAAGGTCAGAGTGCAGAGCTAAACCACTCACTGAGACCAGGTAGCGGTGGCACGCACCTTTAACTCCAGGACTTGGGAGAAAGAGGCAGAGGTATTTCTGTGAGTTCAAGGGCACCCTGGATTACGTGAGATTGAATCTGTCTAAGAGAGGAACAGAGCTCACACAAAGGTGATCCCATCACTTAGGAGGAGGAAACAGGAGTGAAGTGACCAGGCAGAGAGAGGAATGTAAGGCAGGAGGAGACAGGATTTCTTCCTCAGTTTAGTCTGAGGACAAAGTCTGAGGAGGCAGTCTGAAGAGAGGGTCACCCCTTTGGTCAGAGCATTGGTAGAGGGAAAAGGCTTCTCTAGTGGCTGGCCGCTCAGCTTCTCTGATCTCTCAGCTTTCACCTCCTAACATCTGACTCTGAGTTTTTATTAAGAACAATTAGAATTTGTGCTACACTTCTGGAATCCTCTAGAACCTCTAGGAAGATTCAAAAGAGAAGGCCAGCCAGTTGTTCGTGGAGAGCTGGTGGGAAAGACACAGCCCTAATATGAGGAAACTCACACACACATATATAAACAGGCATACACACATAGACATATACGCATATGTACACACATGCATGCATATTCACAGTTGAATATATGCATTTACACACATGTGCACACATAAAAGTGTCCTCATGCACACATGCACATACATGAACATGCATATATGCCACACATGTATATTTATATATGAATATGTGCATGCTCGTGTGTATATATGTACACATGTATATAAACATACATGCACACACATGTCACACATTTTTATCAGATATTATTAACATGTACACATATATGTTTATTAAAAACAGGAGCATGGCATTTGATACACAACATAAGACAAGGAGACAGGACACATATAATATTTGTCAATTCAAACTATGAAGTAAATTATGGATAAAGAGGTCTTTTAAAAAGATTTTATTTAGTTTTATTTTATGTGTGAGTGTTGCCTACATGCACACCTGTACACGCAACTCCCATAGAAGCCAGAAGAGGGCGGCAGATCCCTTAGATCTGGAGTTACAGCTGGTTGTCACCCGCTATGTAGGAGCTGGAAGCAGAGCAGCTGGATATTCTTCACCACCGGGTCATCCCTCCTGCCCCAAGAGGTCTTAAAAATCAAGACAAGGTCTCAATATACAGCTCAGGCTGGCCTTGAACTCAGGGTCTTCCTTCTTCGACTTCCCAAGTGCTGTCTCTGAGCATCCTGCTCGCTGTGTACATAAGATGTACTCTGAACACGTCAGGAATCCCGCCTGCTCCTTCCAGACAGGGATCCTTCCTACCCTAAACACAAGTGCTTTCCCCAGCCCACTGTAACAGCATAAACAAGTAACTTCCAAACCCTTTTCTATTGTAAGCTCTGATTATTGAATAAAATCGCAATTCACCACGTTTGTAAATCTTACCACTGCCGGATGCCAGTGCTGGCAGAGGTTCCCGTGTTTACTGTACAGCGCGCCCAGCGAGACTGACTCCCAGCAGAGCCGCAACACGCAATTCCGAACAGCTGCAAGCAGTAAGCTGAAAGCGAGTTTGGCTCCTCTTCCAGGGGGTTATGTGACGTGGCAGAAACTGATTCCAGACATCAGAGGTCTTTGCTTTTACTCTTAGGACATGGATCGGCTTCTGGACTTCTGGACGCCTGCTGTTCAGACTGACAAGACCCAATTGTGAGGCCATTGTGATCTTACATATTTACAACTGCCGTGATGATCACGGACCTCAACGTTTTTGGGCCTGGGCCCCAGGCTTTGAGAAGAACACAGAAGCAAAGCCAGGGTGTGCTTATGGAGGCACACGGCTAATGCTGCTCCCTCAAGAGTTCTTCAGAGCATTCGTGGTCTACCTGAGCGGAATGTAGAATAAGCTTGTTCACATGCAGTCAGAGATTCGTGAACTGAGAGCTTTGGTGGTGCTGGGTCCAGAACATGCACATTTTTCCATGAATATTCCCATCTCAGATGCCAGATGGCCATCCTAATATCTATATTTTCCCTCTTTCTCTCTCTCACTTTCGCTCTCTCCCTCCCTCTCCTTCCTTCCTATCTATCTATCTATCTATCTATCTATCTATCTATCTATTTATCTATTATCTATCTATCTATCTATCTATCTATCTATCTATCTATCATCTATCTCTCCTGCCTCTTTCTTTCCTTTTGGTTTTTTGGGACAGAGTTTCTCTGTGTAGCTTTAGGGGTCTGTCCTGGAACTTAGACCTGTTCTGTAGACCAGGCTGGCCTCAAACTCACAGATATTTATCTGTCTGCCTCTATGCCCAACTTTTTCTTTGTTTTTGTTTTGAGGTAGGGCTCATGACGCAGCCCAGGTTGACTTCAAACTCACAACTTCCTCACCTTAGAAACCCTGGGATTACAGGAATGCACTACTGTGCTCAACTCTAAAACCAGGGCTTTCCTAGACTACCATCACCCGCGGCTCTGTGCTCACGCAGGGCTCTGAAGGCCTGGAGCCCCTTCCCGCTAGCCTTTGTCTGAGAAGCACTGTGAGCACAGCTTCTCAGCTGGCTGCCAGGCACAAGGGTAGCCAGGCCGTCTGCTCAGGCCCTTCTGTCCTATCTTTGGCACTGAAGCAGGCCTCGCCTGGGTTCCAGCCACCCGGCTGGCTGCTGCCAGTTCAGATTCCCAGGACTTGGGCTTCATCCCAGTCTCACGCCTCACAAGGGGCTGGCTGGTTTCTGTGAGTGCTTCAGTCTGCCCCTAACAGCGGGCACGGAGACTGCCAAGACCTCATGAAACCCAATTCCCACTTGGCCACTTCTGATCAGACCCTCCTGGATAGCTCTACCAGCTTGGAAACAGACGGTGTGTCCCTTGGATTCATCTGTGGTGGCTTGGGGAAGGGCTGAAGCCTGGTCCAGAGGATCTGCTTCACAGTAGCGGCTCCTCCCTCAGTCCCTAGAGCAATTGACTCTCATCTGGAATTCTGGTAACGCTAGCCCCCTTTCGGAATAGTTGCTAATGGCCTTGACCCAGGCTAAACAAAATAAAGAAATCTTATGGGGGGGGGAGGCTTTCTGAGAACTTTATCTGTCTTTCAAAATCTTCAAAGTGAAAAGGTCCCAAGAACATTCTAGAAGATCACATTCTCCCCGCCACCCTCCCTGCTCCGTGCCTCCCAGTGGCTTAGCTTGAGTCACCGAGGAGGATTTGAGAGATTTACAACAAGGCCTTTTTCAAAGGTGTTGATCTGGGTAGCTTTGGGGCCTGCAAAAGAATGCTCTACCCTGGAGCAGGCCGGTCTGGTTAGACACGAATGGTCCATCACTCACCATAGAGACAGACCTCAGTTATGCGTCTTGACTGAACTTCTGTCCTTCTGCCTGGAGGAAAGGCCTTGTGGTTCTGTGTGCTGTGCGGCGTCAGGGTAGCCACACTCAACTGCTGATGGCTATCAGATGGCTGTTATTTGTGAACGGAGTTTAATTGTTCAAACCTCCTTTTCTTTGGATCACTAATAATTTCTGCTCATCAAAATCTTGCAGAAACATAATTTATGAGCTGGTGTTCCCCTGCTATGGGAAATTAGCCGGCAGCTGTACAACAGACCCACAACACTAGGGCTGCTCTGGAATGCATGGTCTTCCACTATTTTGTTTATTTCCCATAGATAGAATCAATATAAACGGCCCACCTTAAGATTTGTGTTTGTTCATTTCCGGCACATGCAAAAGAAATAAAACGGCCCTGTTGACAGACACTTCACCATTTTAATAGCTTTGTTGCTTTTGGAGCATTTTAGAAATAAATCACTGATTTTTTTGGGTATTATCATTAATAAAAAGTTATGATAGCTTCAAATTCTCTCCTAGTTAGATTAAACGTACAAATAAATATGTGATTCACTGTCGATCTGTGAACGAGTATCTAGGCTCAGCCAAAGGAGCCCTAAAACAGAGCCATGGAGGCCTTACTCTTAAGCTGTGAGGACCTTTCTAGTCAATGCTGAGATCTCACCAAAGGGAGAGAGATGACGCAGGGGTTGTGTGATGGAGCCAGTTCCTTGGTGTGTCCTCAGAACTTGCAGACTACACAGCACAGTTTGAGAACTGCAGCATTGTAGGTGGTGTGTTATCGCAGCCCTGAGGACACACACCTAACTTCTTTATGCCATAGTGTGGAGCCCCACCTGTGTCCAATGTCACCAAAACTTAACATTTATTGTGTGTGTGTGTGTGTGTGCGCACGCACAGGAAGAAGCTGGAGGACAACTTGCAGAGCTGGTCCTCACTTTCCACCATGTGGATTCCAAGGATTGAACTCTTGCTGCCTAAGATTTCTCATTGGCCCCAGAGTGGTTGCCTTAACCTTAATAACCAAAGATTTATAAGTTCTTGTTGCCATGTGCTAGACTAGACCCATCTATCTAGTTCAGCAACGCTCTAGCCAGTTTCTGCAAGGTAGTGCTCAACTGACCTTGTGCATCCGAATCTTGTCCGCACAACCCACGTGCAGCTTCTCCTAAGTTCTCTGGCCTGATGCCATCCAATGTCCCATGTCCACAGGCCTTTGAGGGCATCTCCCCATTGTCTCATCTTCTTGCTACTACACTGGGAGTGCTAACATTCAAGCCAGCACATCCACGTCGAGATATACAAATTAAGGTTGAAACTCGCCTGTTCATGTCCATTCAGATGGGTGGGTACATTCACTGATATGTTCAAACTCCAGTTTGGGCTCCAAATAGCATTTACCAGGTGACATTGTTTCATCTTGGATACCAGCTATTGTGATTGTCTTAAGACATTGCTGCCCCCTATCCTTTGCCTCAGAGCTGCCAATGTCCAGAGTCTTCCCCTTTACCATACTTTTTGCATAGTCTCTAGTAGAACCTGGGACTCACTGACTCAGCTAGAATAGCTGGGCAGCAAACCCCAGGGATGCTCCCACCCCTATGCCCCAAATCCCCAGTTCTGGATTACAGGGACCTACTGCTGACACAGCTTCTTACCAGGGTGCTGGGGCTCTGAGCTCTGGTCCTCATGTCTGTGGAGTGAGCACTTTACTGACTGAGCCATCTCTCTGTAAGACACACTTACTGACTTCTGTAAGACACACTTGGAGTCTAGTCCACGGGTGCTGTTAGTTCCGATGGGAAGGCATGTTCAGGACATGAAGTAATTTCAGCAAATGTGTCAATCTCTTTGACTGCTGGGATGGTTGTGTTACCAAAAGGCCAGCTACAGTCTTGACTAAGTATTTTGGGAAAACTATGAAGAAACACACACATACATGAAAACACATGCACGCAAATGCGCACACACAGACACACACACATGCATGCACATACACATATACATGCACACACCACACACACACAGTGCACATGCACGCACACATACACACACTACACAAAACCAAAGCCATTTCCCGGTTCTTCCAGTTACTCTGAGTAGTCTTGAGTGTTTTCTAAAATTTATTATTCCTTTATTTGGGGAACAAATTATAGCTATGTGTTTATTTCTGTAGCATTGACAAATAGAGAAAGAGTCCTGAAAGGATGGCTCTGTTTCCTGTTGCGGGCATTTGCCGACAACCACACACACACACACACACACACACACACACACACACACACACACACGAAAATGTTCTTAAGAGCAAGGCAGTGTGTGAGAGGTTTTTCCAAGCTGTTACTTTAAATTCCACTTCTCTCTCAAACTCACTCAAATTATTATACCTTGGACCACGTAACATCACTTAGATAAAGGTTGTTCACACAGACATAGCCTCTCCTTCTACAGAAAGAACACAACTCCAATAAAAGCCAGTCACAAACACACTGTGCTCCAAGGGTGGAGAAACTTTGTTCTGTTTCCACCCAGTGCCCTTTTGGGTTTTTCTGGGGACAGCTGTAGGACATCTGAGAGGCCCTTCATAAGAACGTCCTGGGGTAGCTTCAGTCAGAGGCTGAATCCAACATTTTTACTTGTTATGAGAGGACTACCCTCGAGCAAATGTTTTTCAACGGCCCTGGACTCCCTCAACGCTGTTGTGTCCCCGTGACAGAGAACTTTCCACTCCTAGCTGAGGGATCAAAGCCAGAGAACCAGCACTGAGAAATGTGTGTTTATGGGTTTCTTATAAGGACATAGTGCTACACATCCCGTAACTTAGTGTTCTGGGGGCAAGAAGCCCAAAGTCAGAGGGAAAGTCCACACCACACCTCAGTTAGTGACTTGTAGATGAACCACCCAATCTTTGTCTCCATGGAGAACCTGTTTCTCTGCCTCCTCCCCGCCCCTCCTCTTCCTTCCCCCTCCTCTCTCCTATTCTTCTCTTGATATTGAATTCAGATGCCACCATAATCAAGAATGATTTAATCTTGAAATCCTTAACAATTACACCTACACTGACTCTTGCAAACAAGCCCAGCACACTGTTTCCTGCACGGTTACTTAGCACCGTGTAATCAGCACAGGTCAGAGAAAAATCTAGAAAATCCAAAATAAAGGAGGCAAGAAACACTTCTGCAACACTGTAGCAATAGACGATACAGACACTATTATAGTTCAGGGTTGCGACTGTAGACACTGGGTATTGAACAAGAGCGGCTCCTTGGCAGAGGCACAGGCTCCCCTCTCCACTGTGGTGGCCTGCAATTCCGCATACACAGCCTGTCTCCTAGCTGGTTCTCCAGTGTGTTCATGAACTTGCCCAAGACCTCGGGGCATCCACCTTCCTGCAGCTCAAACTAGACATCTTCTAGCCTCAGCTGTGATTTCCCCGCTGGAGTTTACAATGTGTTCTTCTTGCCGAGGGAAGTCTGGGAGTCGGGATACATTGTGTCATATTTGGCTTGGCTGGAGAAAGAAAGAAAGTTGGAGAGGCTCAGCAAAGCCACACCTCTAATTTCTGAGCCTTTCGACAGTCTTCTTGGTGTTCTGGATTTGGGACACTTTTCCTTCGTATTTCTCGGTGGTGTATCCAAGCCTCTGGTTTTCAGTGTGTCCGCTGGGCTCTCTGTCCCAGGAGCAGCCCCATGACCAAGAGGAAGATGACAGGTGGAGGCGAGAGGCTCGAAAATTCCATCACAGCCCCTCTCCAGGAAACCTGTGTGGCATCTAATTGTGGTAGATAAAGCCGATCTTATTACCCTACTCTTCTACATGTGAGGGCTGGGCAAAGGAAGAGCGTTGCCATGGAAACACAGATCGGGTTCCCAATGGAAAAGTTGTACACATTTTTCTCTGTGAATATCAATTTATCTAAAATGCCAGTTCTGCGAGAGCACTAGGGACTTGTCACTGCGGCGCACAGCTGTGTCCTCAGCCCCTTGCCCAGGTGTGGCCTGACTAGGCACTCATTATGTTCCTGATTATGAATGGAAATGGCAATGAGTCAGCTCCTTAGAGGAGTTTGGATTTCTGGCAGCATCCTCCTTTTCTGATTCATCTCCGGTAGCCAGAGATGTGAGCAGACTAGCACTTTGTCTCTTTGCTAATGACTGCGTAGTAAGCTAAAGTAATGACCAACACCAAGGGGATCCTGCCCCTTGTGGCTCTGTGGGCCTTCCAGCCTCGGGGCTTAGAAGGACCCACTAATGTTATAGTTTAACCTGCTTGGCAAATTCAGGCATTTTGGCATAATTTTTTCCTTTCTTTTTTTTGTGGTATGTATTAATTGTATAGAATAATAGGCTTATTATGACATTCTTATTTTTGTTTATGTCCTCATTTTCCCTATTGGGCAGTTTCCTCCCAAGCGTGTGTATACACAGACACACAGAGACACACAGACACACAGACACACACACACACACACACACACACACACACACACACACACACACACACACACACACAGCCTGGTCTGTGCCTCCAGTTCAGCACCTACAGAAACAAACAAGGTCTCCGGTAGCCACCTAGTGGTGTTTCTTCCTCCCTGCAGGCCCTCCCTTCCCCTTCTAAGGGGAATGAAGCATCTGGCTTCCTCAAGGCAGAAAAGGAGGTGAGTTTGGGGTGTGGCCAGCCAGCTTTGACTGAGGTCTGCATAGAAGTCTGTGCCAAAGGCTTTTCCGAGTAAGACTGGAAACCCAGAATCACAGAAGGAAGTGATGTCACAGCTTCCTTTTCAGTTGTTCTTGACACCAAGGGTGTCAGGTGGGTGGGAGCGCAGGAGTGAGGGCCAGGGTGGGCACAGCCCTTGTTTTCCAGGGATTTGGGAGATTTATTTGGCAAACATCCTTTGCTTCGGTTCTGATCTCTTTATCCAAGTCCCCGTGGAGAATGATGAGAGCACCTTACCTGGAGGCTGCAAAATTGCCGTGAGAATAACCCATTGGCAGAAAGGAAGACTGTTAGGAGTGGCTGCCATGGCCTGGACCAGGCACCCAGCAGGTTCACAGGACCCCCACAGCATCTGAAGGGGGACTAGGCACATATTGTAAACTGACCACCCCTGGGTGTGATTTTAACATGTTAATGAGTCGTTCAAGAACAAGATTGTGTGTAGAGCTGATGTGGGATGTCCTTCTGTATATGCCTTGCTTTTATGGGTGAATAAAACTGTTTTGCTTAATGGCTTAGCAGAGTACAGTCAGGTGGGAAATCTGACTAGAGATATATAGAGAGAGTAGGCAGAGTCAAGGAGATGCCATGTAGCTGTCCAAGGAGGACGACACCGGACTTTACCAGTAGGCCACAGCCTCATGGTAATATATAGATTAATAGAAATGGGTTAATTAAAGATGTAAGAGCTAGCTAGAAATACACCTGACACATTGGCCAAACAGTGTGGTAATTGATATAGTTTTTGTGTGATTATTTGGATCTGGGCAGCCGGGAAACGAATGAGCAGTATCCATTTAATAGAACTCCACGTAACAGAGAGTGCATGCGTGTGAGAGCCCACGCTATCCAGTGAGCTGGAAAGCCTACACCCCATGTACGGCATCATGAGTTGAGCTACTGAAATAATTCTCTGAGCTCTATCCTGTTTCCCTTCCTCAGAAGTGTACTATCTTCCGAAATACCCTCTTTGGGTCCATGTCTGCCCACCTGTCTCTGTCCCGGCTCCTGGTCCAACTCCTCTAGAGGAGCCTTTCTAGGGGACCCTGACTTCTGCTGATACCAAGGTGAGCATGAACTGGACGATTGTGTTACTGGAAGTTTGGGTTCCCTTTCTGGTTCTTACTCTGGTTAATAAAAAAATTTGAAATGAGGATTAGAAGGAAGATTAAGAATATTTTTTTTATCAGAGTTTGGAAAAATAATAGGACAGATGTAGTGGTTTGAATGAAAATTCTCCCATAGCCTCATAGGGAGGGGCACTATTAGGAGGTCTGGCCTCGTTGGAGGAAGTGTGTCACTGTGGGAGCAGGTTTTGAGGTTTTCTATGCTCAAGCTACACCCAATGTGTCACAGAGTTCACTTCTGATACCTGGGGATCATGATGTAGGACTCTCGGTTACCTCTCCAACACCATGTCTGCCTGCACGCTGCCATGCTTCCAACCACGATGATAATGGATGAAACCTTTTTAGCTGTAAGCCAGTTCCAACTAAATGTTTTCCTTTATAAGAGTTGCTGTGATCGTGGTGCTTCTTCACAGACAACAGGCAAGCTGTGTAAAGTCACAGCTTCCCAGAGGAAGAAGACAGAGACATGTTGGAAGCAGGGAGCGTTGTTTCAAAGAGTGAGGATTCCCAGTCCATCAGGAAAAGCACACCTAGACTTTGGTTAGTATCCAAAAGGAAAAGATGCAGAAAAGAGGGAATGCTGTTTTTTCTGAGTTAGGGTCCACAGTGCTGCGGGATGTAGCTATGCAAGTGACGGCACAGGAAGTGGAGTCCTGGGGAGGAAAAGCACGTGATCTCGAAAGCGGTAATACTCCCTCCATTTCAGTAGAATGGCTTTAAACGAATTCGCCTTCCTAAGAGGTGGTCTCTCCAGGTGATTGACAGGCCTGGTTGAATGAAATCTTTTAAAAATTGTTACATTTATGTATCTAGTTTGCAAGCTTGCGTACCTGTGCTTGCACAAGAGCCACCACATGCAAGCAGAGGTCCGAGCACGACTGTGCAGCTGGCTCTTGCCTTCTGCCATGTGTGGGCAGAGGTTGAACTCAGGTGGTCAGGCCTGGTGTTGAGTCCCTTGGACTGCTGAGTCAACTCTCCATCCCCAACTTAAGTCTTGAGGGAGGAGAAAATGGTTTCTAATGTTTTAATCTTAGCAACAGATCAGAATACATTGTTTCTAACCTCTGTCAGAGGTATTTTCCGTCTTTCTCACCAGTGGGAAACAGCTTTTCCTTAATGGGTCGGAAAAGAACCTGAGTATCCGCCTTCAATAGCCTCGCAGACTACAGGAGTGTTCCCCGTTAAGGGTCTCCAAATGTGTATAAGGAGAAAGACTGGAGCTGGGGAATAGCATAGCCCACGAAAACCAGAGATCCGATGCTGAACACCCGAGGGATCAGTCTCACCCCTGTACCGCTTCCTGCAGAAGTGAGGACAGGAGAAACAAGGCACCTGAACGCCCATCCTTCCTCCATTTCTGGTCTCTTCCCAGTGATGCGGGAATCTGCATGCTGTGATTAGCATTAATGTATAAAGAAAATTGTGTTAGGCCTGAGCGGGACAAAATATAGGTAGGCGGGGAAAACTAAACTGAATGCTGGGAGAAAGAAGGCAGAGTCAAGAGATGCCATGTAGTCCTGCCAAAGACAGACACTGGACAGAACCTTGTCGGTAAGCTACAGCCACGTGACCATACATGGATTAGTAGAAATGTGTTAAATTAATATGTAAGAGTTAGCCAATAAGAAGCTAGAGCTCATGGATCAAGCAGTGATTTAATTGATAAGTTTCTGTGTGGTTATTTTGGGGCTGAGCAGCTGGAAACAAACAAGCAGCTTTCTACAACATTCCAGGACAGAACTGAGGACATTTCCTGCTTCGGACCAAGGACAAGAGTGTGACAGATCAGTTTTAGGGTTCCTGCCACCTTTTCTAGCTATCTTTTATCCCCTGTCCTTATCAACTGGGGACAAGGAAGATGCTCATCCAAGACAGGGGTAGCTGAGAAAAATCCAACGCCACAGAACTCCTCCAGGCAGGGAGCTTTAAGTAGAGAGGAATGTGGGCTGGACTGCGGTGGGAGTTCACACCTTTAATTCCAGTACTGGAGAGGCAGAGGCAGGCAGATCTCTGTGAGTTCTAGGCTGGCCTGGTGTATGCAGCGTGAGTTCCAGGACAGCCATGGCTGCACAACACAGTGAAACCCTGTCTTGAAAAACAAACAAACAAAAACCAAACCAAAACAACAACAACAATAGCAGAGAAATACGTACTGAAGCTTATAGAAGGGACTTTGAAACTTTTCAGAGGCTCATGAATCTTCCAAAGTATCAAGCACTGTGCTTCAAGATGGGAAATAAAATACCAGCCCTGGTCAGACACACATTTCTGGGAATCTCTTCCTTCTATTTCATCCTTTCTGTGAGCAAGACCAGGAGAGATGCCTCTGTGTGACATCACAGTGTGACATCACACCCCACCACCTGTGAGCTCCACTGTGAGAGGCGCCTCCATGTGACATCACAGTGTGACATCATACCCCACCACCTGTGAGCTCTACTGTGAGAAGTGCCTCCATGTGACATCAGTGTGACATCACAGTGTGACATCACACCCCACCACATATGCCCGGGCTCTCATAGGACCAGACATAGCTCTGTGCACCCTTTCTCAGAAGCCGTCAGATTCTCCCTTTAGACTCTGGGTTTTTCCGCTGTCCATATTCATGCCTGCTGCTTTGACTACCAAAGTCTGACCACACTGTCCTGATGCCTTTAAGCCCGGGTGGTGTCCTAACTGTTCTACAGCAGGCAAGTGCCCTCTGGGGACTACTCACATGTCTCCAAGTGCCAGTCCAAAGGCCTCATTGATAACACACTGGGCTTGAAGTTTTAGTCCCGGCCCCTGGCATTCAGAAAGGAACTTTCATTTTCTTAGTACTGGTCTCAGGTCATGAGCTTAGCCTCTGCTCCAGCTCAGCCACAGAACAGGGGGCCCTCTCCACTCAGGGTCAGTTCTGTCGATCCTGTTGGCACACATACTCTCTCAGCAGGGGCTCCTAAGTGCCTTTAAATTGACCAGTGTTCTGTTGGTGTCTGACTGCAAAGGAGATGTGTCAAGGGGCAGAGCCTGTACATTGTGCCAGAATGGGGTGGAAGGCAGTACCAGTCCGTGGTGGTATCCTATCCATACCAGCTTCTGTATGCCAGTGCCTCATCCCACTCGGTGCGTATCCTGATCTCTCTTCATTTTATATTATTTCTTTGTTTGTTTGTTGTGTGTGTGCATGTGAGCATGTGTGTGTGTGTGTGTGTGTGAGAGAGAGAGAGAGGGGGGGGGCAACTAGTGGGGATTTGGCTCTCTCTTTCCAACACGCGGGTCCTGGTATTCAAACTTAGATCAAAGGCTTGCTGGTGGGCACCTTCACCTACTGAGTCATCTTTCTAACTCCAGCTTTAATTATTATTATCATTATCATCATCATCATCATCATCATCATCGTCATCGTCATCGTCATCGTCATCATCATCATCATCATTATTTAGACAGGGTTTCATGATAGAGCCCTGGCTGGCTTTGAACATAAAGAGATCCACCTGCCTCTGCCTCCTGAATGCTGGAATTAAAGTGTGTGTCACCATACCTGACTCAGGCTTAGACCTCGATGGCTAGGGTTTCCAAGTCCATTCTTCCTTGCCCACGTTCTTGCTGTCAGCAGAGCAGGGACAAAGGATGCAACTCTGTGGTCTCGTTCGCAGAGGCCCAAGGAGTCCCCTCCATCTTTCAACGACTTTGACTCAGGAAAAGTCAGTCGCTTGATTTTGCTACAGAAAAGGCCTTTGGGATGAGCTGGTGTGAAGCAGAGCTGGTGTGAAGCAGAGCTGGGTTCCTTACACACATCTGTGTGTGAGGGCAGAGGTGAGAAAGAGGAGTCAGAGAAAGAAGCAAGCTGCACTCTGAGTGTGGGCGGTGGTGACGCCACAAGGGATGAGCAGGCAGGGAAGGGGACAGCTCGGGAGGAAATGTCTCAGGGATGAACAGCAGGGAAGAGAAGGTGGGAGTCCCCAGGCATCTTCTAACTGGACCGCCCTTCCCACCCTGGCAGCAGATGTCGCCTCCAGAAACCTTGTGTTTCCTTCACTCTGTCCGCCGCTCAGTCTTCTGTCCTCGTGTTTGTCATTCCTACAACCAGTTCTCAGTCTGCCCTAAGCAATGATTCTATGAACAGAAACCCAGGACGTAGGTATAGGTCTTTCAGAGAAAAGTCGGGGCAAGTGTCTTCAGGGTAGCCATGCATGCTGGTTTGGTGGCTTCTGAAGCCGCACTGGAAGGGTTGATAAGGGACGTAAGTGAAGTCACAGGTGGTTCCTAGGCACAGGGTAAAATTGCAGCTGAAAAAGGTGAAACCCTGGGTCACAGGTTACAGGGCAAGTTAAGATTTTTTTTTTAACTGTAAACAAGTTTAGTTTTATACATGAGACTGCCAGGAAGTTATCTGGAAAAGAAGTGAGGCTGTACTGGGAAGCCACCGAGCTTAGGCCTTCAGCACGGCTCACTGATGTCTAGCACAAGGTTTATCTGTACGGAAGGAATATTGCTGTGTGTTAGCAAGGCTCACGGCAAATGTGGATTGCGCTGGAGTTCTCGATGCTCAGCCTGACTTCTGTTTCCCGCAGACCCTCACTTCTCAGTTTTCCCATCTCTCTACCCTGCTTCACGTCTCTTACTTCCTTTGGAGCCTTGTGCATTGTGCTCCTTTCCGTGGCCATAGAAGCCACAGAGATTCCTCGAGTATTTCCCTATGAGGCCAGCTCTGCCATCAGTGCAGGCTGTGGCTGCCTCTGTCTGAACAACAGGTGTTTCCTGGAGTCACGCTTCTCCTGGGCCCGCTCTGAGAGGGAGACACACGAGTCCCCTGCTGTGATGTTCAAATGCACCCGACTGTGATGTAGTAGGAAACCATTTTCATGGCGGCCGAGGACATGCCTGTGACGCAAACAGCAGCACCAGGAGTGGTGTTTACCCCTCTCACCATGCACTCGGTGAGTTTCTATCCAATTATGTTCTGCTTTGAAAAGTGTGGTTTTCCCCCAGTAAGTCAACCTAACATCCCCAGAGTAGCACACGGTTTGTAAACCACTGTCTCCTTCATAGTAGGTTTATTGGGTTTGGGAGGGTGGGTGTGGGCACTATACCAAACGTTTGGAGACAGACATACATTTGTTTTCTTCTTTCTCAAAATGCACAGCTTTGGGAAGAAAAGGACGTCTTGTCTTTCAAGCTGTTGTCTCTACAATGTGTTTAAAATAAATCCATTCAGACATTCAGCAGATTTTCCCTTCTCCTCAGCCTTACTGCTCCCTGACTGGGCACTCTGTGCGTGGGATATTATGGAAGGACAGAGCAGTGAGCTTGAGGAGCAAGAAACTTTGTCCATGGTCACACCCACTGTATGCCTACTTGACACAAGCTAAAGTCATTTGAGAGAAGGGAACCTCAACTGAGAAAATGCCTCCCTAAAATCAGGCTGTGGGCAAGTCTGTAGGGCATCTTCTTAATTGGTGATTGATAGGGAGGGCCCAGACTATTGTGGGTGGTGCCATCTCTGGGCAGTGGTCCTGAGTTCTATAAGAAAGCAAGCTGAGCAAGCTATGGGGAGCGAGGCAGTAAGCAGCTCCCCTCCATGGCCTCTGCATCAACTCCTGCCTCCAGGTTCCTGTCCTGTTTGAGTTCCTGTCCTGACTTCCATTGATGATAGACTATACAATGTGGAAGTCTAAGTCAAGTAAACCCTTTCCTCCCCAGCTTGCTTTTTGGTCATGGTGTCTCTTCACAGCAATAGAACAATGACTAAGACATTCTTTAAAACCAAAGAATAAGTTACACACTTTGAACATGCGGTGATGGGACAGGCACAGACGAAACGTTTTTATCCCCAAAGGTTGAAATGGTGGGTAGCAAGGAAGTATCAGACCAAAGCAAGACCAAAGCTGCCAGGGCAAATGTCACCTCTAACACTTTCCATGTAGACACACACGCTCTCTCTCTCTGTCTCTCACACACACTCATTCATACACACCACCCTCATCCACGTACATATGCTCACACATACTAACACTCACTCAGAATCACTCATCGCCATGCTCGCCCACATACACACACTCGCATACACACTCTCTCTCGCACACTCACACCTTTATATTTAGCTGCACTCACCCTCCACACTCATCCACATCCACACCCTCACATATACACTCTCACACACAGACTCGGATACACTCTTCTCCCCAGACTCTCACATATGCCCTTTGCGCGCGTGCGCGCGCACACACACACACACACACACACACACACACCACGCACACATCTTATCATTGTGTAAACACCAGAAGGGTTGAATAACTGCAGTACCTTTGCCTCAAGGTCTGACTGGTTTTTACAGCGTGACTCTGAGGACTCTGTCGTCGGGCAGATTTGACTAGGAACCATATTGCCCTGCATAACTGTAAATTCTTCTCTATCAGCTGATTTAGCATTAAAGCCATCTGTGCCAGTTCTTCTCATTTAGAGGAGTGATTTCTCTAACAACTGAGCAAGTCATCTTTTCTTTTTTCTGACTCCAATGCAGCAAAATCTCATCAATAGTTCACAGAGCAACTCAAAAGTCAAGCCCAGGAATTTTGGTTCTGTATTTTTTTATTTAAAGATGTCTGTGGGCCTTGTGAGCAGCCCAGGACAAAGTGTGTCATATCCTGCCAGGACAGACAGCCACCAGCCTCCCATGTAGTGTGCAGCACCCTTTGTCAGGACAGACAGACAGCCACCAGCCTCCCATGTAGTGTGCAGCACCCTTTGACAGGACAGACAGCCACCAGCCTCCCCATGTGTGTGCAGTACCCTTTGTCAGGACAGACAGCCACCAGCCTCCCATGTAGTGTGCAGCATCCTTTGTCAGGACAGACAGACAGCCACCAGCCTCCCATGTAGTGTGCAGCACCCTTTGTCAGGACAGACAGCCACCAGCTTCCCATGTAGAGTACAGAGTTCTTTGTCAGGACAGACAGTCACCAGTCTCCCCATGTATATGCAGTACCCTGCTGGGATAGACAGTCACCAGTCCCTCCTCCCCCAGTGGCTGCTCAGCCCTGCCTGCACCCCCAAGCTTTACTTGGAGGCCTGGCTGGTAGACACGGTCTTTGGCCCAGATGGAATCACAGTTCCAGAAGCCAGTGGATGAGTCAGCCTTGTTGGGGGTGGACATAGCCGATCCTGGGACCCCTGCTGAAGTCACCGTCTTTGGATGGTCCAGTGCATAGAACAGCATGAGGAGCACGCTCCTGAGTCTGGGCACATAGCACATCCCCTGAGAAGGGGGAGCAACTTCAGGAGCTCCTGGAGCATACTCCTAGGGTCAGACACTCAGAGGCCTGTGCACACAGTGAAGTGGGGAAAGGGGACTCAGCGCGAGGCAGCCTTGCTGTTGTTGGACGTGAAATGAAACACTAAGCCCTAAGTCTCAGCCTTCATTCTAGATAGCATCCATGGACACCTTTTGTTTGTTATTTTTGCTTTCGAAAATGTAAGTTTGTAGAAATAATCCAATATAAAAATGATTTTTTTTGTTTGATGATGATATATAGCTTTGCTCACACACAATAAAGCAAATTGAGGAAATGAAAATGTAAAGATAAACTCAAGCCATGTTTGGTGGTCCAAGTCTATAATCCCAGCTATTCAGGGGCAGGGGAGGGAGGAATATTAAGAGTCCTAGGCTAGTCTGGTCTTTAGAGTGAGACCCTACCTTAAAACAAAACAAAAAAATAAAACAAAAACAAACAAACAAAAAATAGTTAAGGAAAGGCTGGGAACTTATCTCAGAGGTAGAGTCTTGCCAAGAGAGTGTGTAAGGCCCTAAAGTCAATCAATGATATTTCAGATTTCCCCTTGTTTATAGTTCTAGTTAACAGAGAGTTGAATTTGAGCATTCCTCTAACTGTTTTGGTTTTTTGAGACAGGGTTTCTCTGTGTAGCCTTAACTACCCGGGAACTCCCTCTGTAGACCAGGCTGATGATCTGCCTGCCTCTGCTTCTCGAGTGATGAGATTAAAGGTGTGCACCACCACTGCCCAGCCTGCATTTCTCTAACTTTTAAACATTTATTTATTTGCTTATTGTGTGTGAAAGGGGCAGGTGCGGATGCAGGTGTGGTCAGAGGACAACTGGCTGAAGTCAGTTTTCTCCTTCCACTCTGTGGCACCTTTACTGGCCGAGCCATCTTGCCAGACGCATTTCTCCAGCTTTGATTTCATCATTCTTCCTTCTAACAATTAGGAGAAGCTCTATTAAAGGGAGATTCGTGTTTACTTAACTCAATGGAGAACGTCTTTTCAAGCAAGTATCTTGTAATGAGCTATGAGTAGCGTTAATATGAACGGTCAGCTGTTTTACAATGGTGGTAGCCGTATGTACATCCTGTAGCAGATGGAACGTCTGTCTTCAGTGTGTAGAACAACTTCTACTAGCCAATCACATTTATTCTAATCGCCCATTATCTCTCTTATCTGGTTCATTGTAACCAGAGGCGTCGTTATTCTTAATAAAAGTCCAGTTGCGTGTTTTCTTCCCTTTCATCTTGTTAAAATTGAGCTGAGCGTGGCCCATTAACGGTGTCTTATAATCTACTAATGTATTGTCTTGCCAGTAGTTTGAATAATACTGACATAAATAATAAAGATGCAAACAAGAGACATTCACAGAGCGGGAAGAGCTGGAGCACACGAGAAAAGCGCAGGAGACAGCTGCGGGGAAGAGAGGAAATCCTGAGTGAATGTGTATCACTGACATGAGCAAGGCCAATGCCAGTGCCTCAGACCGTTGGGAGTGGCAAAGCCTTTCCAGGGAGAGGTGTAGATGCGGTCAAAGACTTCCTCTGGCCCAGCTGAGTGCTGAGGAAGGACAAGACCTTATCGAAATGAATGCAGAAACTCTACCCACAGCTGCCTCCTCCAGGATATCTACAGCCCGAGAATGCTCCTTCCAGAGACCTCCTACCCGAATGAGCTAATCCGCCTCCTCATTCTGCTGTACACAGTAAACCTCACTTCGTGGTAGATAATAACCACATTGAGTTCTGGGTCCACTGGCACATTTCCGATACAGCGCGTGGTCCGCTCGACCCCAGCTTTTCTGTACACGTGTCTGTATGTCTGCCGTTTCTTCATTCCCTGGTCACCCCAGTCAGAACAGTCTCTAAAGATGTGCAGATCTTGGGGCCAACAGCAAGAGACAGAATAGAGCAACTGGGCAGTTTAAGATAAACTGTCTCACAAGGTGACTGTAGCTCATAATGTACTTTTATCCTGGTGTGGTGGTGCCTGCCTATAACCTCAGCCCCCAGGAGGTGGGGACAGGAGGATCAAGAGTTCAAGGTTTGAAGTCAGTCTGGAGTCTCAAAAAAAGTGAAATAAACAAACCAATGAAAAATAGTGTAGACTTGAAATCTCCTGGGGTGGATCTTAAGTATCACACGGACATGCACAAGCACACACAACAGTTACTGCAAGATGATAGATGTTAATCATCTTGACTATGGTGATCATTTCATAATGTGTCTATGTATCAAGGCTTCAAGTTGTACCCTTTAGAGAATACGGTTTTATCAATTACACTTCAGTAAATCTGGAAAGTGTTTTCTCCATGATAGACTAGCCCCATTATATTTATCCCTGTGAACAGAACCAACAGCCCATTAAAGGGTTAATGCCTGGAGGATTCTGACCCTTCTAGCACAGTTGCTTATGGTCCACTGCTCGCTCATTCCTGCTTCCTGTAGGAATTGGCCCCACAGGCTCGGGTGTTTAAGGTTTGATCTTCAGCTGCTTGAAAGTTTAACCCACGAAACCCAGCATGCAGAAGTCAGTCGCAGGGACATGTCCTTGTGTCCCTATCATTTTGTTCCAGTCTTTGCCCTCCCCCCCCAGTACCTCTTGTCCACCATGAGGTTTTCCAGTTTGTTCTACCATTGGCTGCCCACCTTGCCGTTCTGTCTTGCTCCACAGAGCCAAGTCCCTGAGTGACTGTGGACTGAAATCCAGAGTCTCAAAGCTACTTTAAATAGTCTTTGTCAGGTAACTGATGGAAGAGCTAACACATCAGGCAGTTGTCCGTGGTCCTTCAGACCACACACTTGCCAGGCTTTAACACACAGAGGCCACTAGTTGATTGTTACATTGTTCTTTTAAATGCGGGTTAGACAAAGAGGCTGAGTACACAGTCGGCTAGCAGTGTTAAGTGATCTCAGTGTATAGTATTAGTTTAGGCTGCGAGGCCCAGCCAAGTTTTCAGTCCCTTAGAATGTAACATAATTATACCACAATGCATTGTTATACTTAAGTCTCCTGTCTGTCTGCAACTGAATTCTAAAGCTTTCATCAACTGTATTAAATCTATGTGTAATAAAAAGAAACACTTTGCATATTCATGCAAATGCATTCTTCAGTTTGTTGCTTGAACTTTTTCTGGAGGGGGGGGTCTTCCCCAGGTGAGGCAAGGCCCCACCCACCACTGTGTTGTTTCTCTGGCAATGCTTAAATCTTGGGCGTTTTCTCTTAAACTGATGTTTCTGATTTATACATAGCCAAACATGTGTTTATTTTGTATCTTCAGACGAACACTGTGCACTTTAAAGAATGGTCTGGGTATAAATGATGACAAACCCACCCTAGTAGCCACAGAGGTCATTTAAAAACATGGGAGTCTCCCCCCCTTACAGACACACACACACACACACACACACACACACACACACGTCTTGGTCTGACTGTTCCTGAACAGAGTTCGCACTTTGCCACCTTCCTTGCCAAACCCTGGGATTCATTACAGTGGCCAGACACCAAGACACCCAGTTACTACGGATAAACAGGACGCGTGTATTGTATGCTTGCTGAGTGCTCTTGGAAGGGCCAGAGCGAGACTTCCACATCTTCCTCTTTCCTCACCCTGTTTCCTTGGCTCAGGGTCTCTAGCTGAACTGGAGGCTTTCTGTTTAGGTTAAGCTGGCTGGCCAGGGTCCGGGGTTCTACTTGAACCCCTACTTTCAACGATGCGGCCACTCTCGCCACACCAGGCTCTTCACTTGGGTGTGGGGATTAAATTTAGATCCTCACGCAGAGCAAGCGTCTTACCCACTGAGCCACATCTCCCCAGCGCTCAGGAACTTAAAAAAAGTATGACCCCATACGACACAGGCCATATAATAACAAGGAAGTACCCACCGTTCACGGGAACTCAGTATTAACTGGGCACCCTGTGTTTTCATTTGTGCAACTTGGCACTCGCTCCTGGCACGGCTGTTTTAGCTGGTGCTGGGGAAGGTGGGACTGAGGATGGTTTTGGTCTCATGGAGTGCAAGGCTAGAACTTCCAGAGATTTCCCCCGACTCTACCCATGACTGCTAAAAGCCCTTCACAGGCCTAGTCATCTTCCTACTGCAGAGCAGGCCGCACAACCCCCACCCCATACTCAGTACTTTTGGGACGGGGAAAAATCAAGAAGTCTGAGGTTCTGGTGGGATCTGCGCGGATTTTGCTCCGGTAAATGTACAGAGCGCCGGCCAATCCCGTGTCCGAGAACCCGGGCGCGGCATCTCAGAGCCAGGCGCTCACCCCCCGCGGCTTGGCCTCCGACCCGCGCAGCGCTCGCGAGTCCTTCCCCAGCTCCGCACGGCGGGGGGTGGGGACGCCTACTTCCCCGGGCGCCCAGCTCTGCCCGCTGAGACTCAGGTGACTTCGCCGGCGCTAGACAGGCCGGGCAGGCGGTGTGGCCGGGCGCTCGTGGGGAATCGGAGGGCGCGCGAGTAGAGCGGGGAGGGGGCGCGAGGGCGCGCGTGAGGGGGGAGGTGTCGGCGGGCTCGCGCGTAGAGCAGGCGGGAGGGCTCGCGTGGAGCTGGAGGGGGCGCCGTGGATCTGCTGTTGCAGAGGCCGCCACTACTTCACCGGCGCAGAGGCAGGGGCTGGCCGGGGTGCCGCAGCAGGTCGTGGGAGACTCGCCGCTGACGTGGGGGAGAAACGCAGCGGCGCTTCCGCTTCCCGTGTCCTCGCGCCCTAGGGCGGCGACACAAAGGCGCGGAGTTCGGGAACCGCAAACCCAGCCGCTCTGTGCAGGAGAAGGAGCCGATGTGGCCGTTGCGGCCCGGCCCGGCTCAGCACAGAGATTTCTATTTTCGTGTGTGTGGTGTGCGTGTGCGTCCTTGTGCGCAGGGGACCCAAACTTTACGTTTCCATTGTATGCTGAGGCAGGGTCTCTCAATCAAACCCAGGCTGGGCCCCTGGAGAAGGCAGGGATTACAGTCCCCGGGGCATTTTCTGTGCATACAGGATCTGAATTTGGGTCCTCAAATCTGTGTTTAACCACTGAGCCTCGTTCCTAATTTAGAGATTTCTTTCACTTTCTACTCACTGGACTCAGTTTCCCTCATCTGTTTAGTGGCAAGACTGGGAGACACCTTCCAGGATCTAGGTGCACACAGCTGTTGAAGGAGGAGGCCGCTTTTGAACCAGCCTTCCACGTGGGGGGACTGCTGCGTGCCTGCCCCTTGCAGTGTGGCATCTTTGTTCTTAGAGCGAAGCACAGCTTCAGTGCTGTGGGATACATTAAAGGGGTGGGGTCTCTCACTTTGGCCCAAGAATCCCGTTCTCTTCCCGTTTCTGTTCTTCATGTTCCACCTTCCCTCTCCATATGATGAATCCATTAAGTGTTGGCTAAAGACAGTTCTGACCTGAGAGGCGCAGTAAATAATTTAAGTGAACGTGTGAGTCTGGCAGTGGCCTGTAGAGACAGTATGTGTTTTTGTCCTCCCCAGAGGAGAGGGTTCAAGGCTGCCCACCCCGCTGACTAGCCTGTGCTAGGGCTGGGGTTTGGGCCGGCCCAGGGGGAGGTCAGGGCCCTGGTTGATTGTTGCCAGGATGTCCTTGCAACGGATATCAGTTATTGTAGCCCAGACTAGAGGAAATACAATTCTTGGTTCTTGCCATGAACCTTCTTGGAGACTGTTTAAAAGGTGTGAAGAGACCGCTGGATGCTGCTGTGTGAGGCCAGGGGGATCGAGAGGTCAAGGCCAGCCATCACTACATGAGATCCTGTCTTAAGAAACAAATCAGAACACATAAAAATAAATAAAAGACATAAAAACACAGGGCTTATAGTATTGAAACAATCATCAAAATGCTATTAAAACTCAAATTTATACAATATTCTTTATTAGCGGCCTTAAGTAACAAAATAACAAAATGTGGTCTGAAGCAGTTAACCTCCTCCCTTTGAGGGTGAACCCCCTCTCCATGCTCTGTGGACTTAGGGCAGCGGTGGTATGACTGTGTGTGTTGAGTCTCTGGACAAGCTTCATCAGATACATTGCAAGTTTATAGTCCACTATAAACAGGGTCTCTGAGTTCCAGAACAGCCTGGGCTACCCAGAGAAACTGTCTGGAACCAAACAAAACAACAGTCAAATGAAAGACTGATTTTTTTCATGTAGTGACAAATGAAAATAGAAATAAATGTATGTGTGAGTCCACAGCCCTCTGGGCTCTCCCAGTGCAACCCTGGGAGCAGAGGGCTGTGACCTCAGGTGACCTCAGGTGACAGCTTGCTAAGAGGTGGTTTTCCTTCTAAATTGTTTGTTCTTGTGGTTATTAGGTTTGCTTGTTGGTTTGCATCAGTGTCTCACTGTGTAGCACAGGCTGGCCTGGAATTTGGAATCCTCTAGCCTCAGCTGCCAAGCGCAGGGAGGTACATGTGGACCCCTGTGGCTAAAGCAGTTTTGGCCACTCAGTGTCTTCTGACCTCAGTTAGTCTCAGGAGTCTCCTGTGCTCAAGGTCACAGTCATTCTGGTGGGAAGAGCTTCCTAGCAGAAAACTGCTGGATTGTCCACTCTCACCTCTCCATCCCCTCCATCCCTCCACACCCCTTCCCCCTACACCCCCTTCTCCCCCGCACCCCATCCACCCACCCCACACTATCCCTCCATCCCCCCACCCGTGCTCCTTCTGTGAGTGACACTTGCAGAATATCCCACTCAGAGTGGATGTGTCATGGATGTGTCTATGGCATACCGCAGCCTCTCTCCTTTCAGCGATGGTGAGCAAGTGTGTGTGTATCAGGGTTTCTTTTCTTTTTGTCACTGTGACAGAAAAACATGTCAGAAACCACTTAGACAGGAGAGAGTAGTTTTGGCTCATGGTCCATCCTGGCAATGAGGGCTTGCTGCAGGCTCCATTTCCTGAAGGTTCTCTGACCTCCAATCGGGCACCTTGTGTTCAAACAATGAGCCTGTGGGGGACATTTCTCATCCAACCTCAACGCTAGTGTCAAGGAAGGAAAAGGGTTACTGCAGCTTAGCCCATGCCCTGAGATGACCTGAGGATGCTCTGCTGAAACCTTATCATGCCAATGCAGTGGGAAATTCAGATGAGTTTTCCCAGGTTTTCAAGTGAAAAGACGGGAAAACAGAAGAGTTGAGCAGCCCCGAGAAACTGAGACACCATTTGCATGCATTTATGCACACAGCTCCTATGGCTGGTGTCCCATTCTTAGAGTAGCAGCGAGGCATATGCGTGTGTCAAAAGCGCTACTTAAATGCCTTCCCGGTAGCCCCTGGCTGGAAACAGCTCTTTGTCAACAGGGGGAGGGGTGAATGTGGTCTAGGAGTTTATACAGTGGGACCCTCTGCAGTCCAGGAGCTGAGACAATGAAACAGAGAAGAGGATACAAGGTTAATGTTGTGTGACGGTGAAGTTCCAAACTGGACACAAACGGACCTGTGGAGGCGGAGACTGGACTAGGGATCAGTCTGGTGCAATTAGCCACGAGGCTGATTGGACATGTCGGCTTTATCACAGGGTAATTAGGTGAGTGTAATTAGTGTGCCATTAGAAATAGTGATGGGCCCATTTGCGTCTTTCCATAGTGTCAGAATTTGCTAAATAATGATAAATTCACAACCAGTGCCATTTTCATTGGCTGCAATTCTCCTTTAGTTCTGATTTCTTGATCACTGGTTGAGGCAGACACAGATTCTTTCATTTGGATCTTAATTACTGGCTTACTTAATCCTCAGATCACAAATTACACAGCACACAGTAAATCAGTCAGTTGGTCAGTCTGTCTGTCTATTAGGTGTTGGATGAGGTGGGTAGTTTGAGAAAACACAGACAGATTACTTGAAGGGGTTTACTGGAGGAGATATTAATGCCATGGGCGGGCCGAAGGGCACCAAGGAGGTTCAGAAAGAGACAGAATGGCAGGGCCTCTGAAGAGTGAGAGCCCATGTGGCAGAGGAGAACCCTTTCTTAGATCCTTGGCAGGGGGGCAGGGGGGAGAGTGTCATAGTAAGAGCCAGCAGCCCGACACTCCTACACAGGACTACTGTCTCTGTGCATTTGTATGTAGACTACAGAGCACCAACAGGGGTTCAGGCAGCTGTAGCCCAGTGCACAGACCTTCAGAGACGTCTCACTGTAGGTGAGCAGCGGCTAATAAGGATGCAAAGGACCCTAGGCAATGACTCATATGCTGGAGTCGAGCTACAGAAATGAGGGAAGGACTTGGAGATGAAGAGCAGAGCCAGCTCCAAAGGGATGGGAGGATGAACGGGCAGACAAAAGGGTGGAGAGACAGCAATCTGAGTAGGGCATAAGTAAGCTGTGAGGACAGACCCAAGCTGAAGCCTCTGGGACAACAGAGATGACAGCTTGGCAGGGCCATTGATGTTGAAATATTGGGTGAACTCTTCTTCTCTGGGCCCAGGAAAGGATTGCACCCTTGTCTCTGCTCTGCTCAATGTGCTTGGAAAGTTCTTGGTCTAGGTTTCCTAATATGATTTAAATATGCTAATGTGACCCCAGCGTGCTTTGATAAATGTATAGGGTGGCACCTTTCCACCTTTAGAAATAAGTTATCAGTCTGTGCTGGCCAAATGGTGGCATTTATGGGCACAACAAGGGTCAGAATCACCCTTCTCTAATGGAGCCAAAGCTGCTCATAAACAGAGTTCAGGATGAGGCACTGGCCTGGAAAAAGTAGTTTTAAACAACATGGAGTGAGTTAGGGCAGAGTACATCCTGACCTTACCAGCAAGTCCGTGTCTTAAAAGCCTGCATTTTAAAAAGTATACTTTAATTTAAAAAGATACGTAAAGTGTTCTGCTGTAAGAGAAATTAGGTTCGTTCAGATTTCTCTAATCTGGGAAGTCTGAAATGTAGAGGGCACATTATTGGCGATTAAAAGGCCTCAAGAGAGCTTGAGAACTGTCAAGGGGGGAAATGCAATATCAAATCAGTATTCTTTGTTGAATTAGGGACTTGTAAAGTTGATTCCCTTTTGCTGGTCTTTAACACTCATATAAATCGACTTAGGGTTATGTTTGATGATAGGATTGGGGTGGTGTGGAAATCAGGGAATGCTAAATTGAGGACTGAACATAAAATTTTGCTTTGGGATTAATTTTATTCTGGTTTGATTTTTTTTAAGTGAATAACAATTGACTTTAAAAAAAAACCCAGCTCTGGAGAGACAGCTCAGTAGTCAAGAGCAAACATTGCTCTTCTAGAGGACCCCAGCTGGGTTCCCAGCATTCCCACAGAGTGCCTTACAACTGTCTGCAACTCCACCTTCACCCTGCAGGGGGCAGACCACCTACATGAGGGAGGATTGGGGCAATCAGCCTCTGCTAACACAGAAAAATGTATGTAGACAGAAGTTTCTGTCCCGCATGGTCCCGCAGTCATTTAGTCCCAAGTAAACACACAGGGGCTTATATTAATTATAAACTGTTTGGCCTATTGCTCGTGCTTATTACTAACTAGCTCTCACAACTTAAATTAACCCAAAATTCTTATCTATGTTTAGCCACGTGGCTTGGTACCTTTTCTCAGTAAGGCATTCTCATCTTGCTTCCTCAGCATCTAGTTGACGACTGTGTCTCTTGCCTTTCCTCTTACAAGAATTCTCTTAGTTTGGTCGCCCTTGATTTCCTGCCTGGCTACAGGACAATCAGCGTTTTATTAAACCGATACGGGTGACAAATCTTTACAATGTACAAGAGCATGATCCCACGGCAGACGTAGGTAAGCCAACATCTGCCCTCCATTGGCTGAGCTTCACAATGACCCCAGTCGCACGGGTGACCCCAGGGTGATGTCAGCAGAAGCACTCTACTGCCATCACATAGGATCCTCTTCAAAGCTCACGGTGGAGAGGGTGGGGGTTGCTGAGCTGGGAACTGGTGCATCCTTCTGCCTCGGTCTGTGTTGAAACACTTTCTGTTGAGTCCTGGGGTCACCTGCCGGCGGTCCATCACCCCCTGCATGTTGTGGTGGCCCTAGGTTTGGAGGAGGAACTCCCTTTATAAGATGTGGCCCAAAGAGTGAGACCTGTTGGTGGGCCTTGGAGGGGTCAGCATGAATCTGGACGTTGGTTTCTGAGGGGAGACCGTTCCATCCAGCTGGATCTCAGAAGAAGCAGAGGCCCTGAGTTGCTCTATTGCCTCCCACCTCAAAGCTGCAGCTGTCCCAGCGATATGCCTTCCGTTTGCTTTATCACTGTGGCTTCTGGAGTGCTCACCTCTCCTGAAATTCCACTCTTCTCGGCCTTCCTCTCTGTGGTCTTCCAACTCTCAGACACACAAGTTAGCGGGCTTACTCAGCCCTCTGTCGCGAGTCTCCGGAAGAATGGACAAGGTAGACACTTGAGTGTTTTAGTTACAGCTAGTTGGCTTTCAGGTTTCCTTAGGAAGTATCTAAAATTATACCTACATTTAAATGTATTTACATTTAGAGAGCTTATACCATCTTTTATCATTCGGAGAGACCTATTTCTGTATAGATTTGGGGGAAAAAATAGAATCTATTACCTGTGAAAAAGCGAGGCTGCAGAGGGAAAGCTAGGGAATTAGGTTGATGTGTCTGAGTCAGCTTTGCTGCTCAGCTGGGTGACACTGGGTGTGTTTCCTAACCTTTCTGGGCTTGGTTTTCTCTGTAGTAGATGACGACACCCTTAAGATTGTAATTATGGGGAGAATTAATACTTGTGACTGCATTTTCTACACAGTTAATATGCAAAGTGTTAGAGCTACTGAGAAACATACAAAGGAATACTTTCATCTTAGACATGGAAAGCGGTGATGGTTCATTTAGTAAAATACATGCCACACAAGCCTGAGGCCCTGAGTCCAGATCTCCAACACCAGTCAGTGTTTGTGGCTCAGAGGTTAAGAGCACTGGCTTCTCTTCCAGAGGTCCTGAGTTCAATTCCCAGCAACCACGTGGTGGCTCACAGCCATCTGTAATGAGATCTGGTGCCCTCTCCTGGCCTGCAAGCATACAGATAGACAGACCATTGCATACATAATAAATAAATCTTAAAAAGAAAAGAAAAGAAAAAGCCAGGGACAGGGGCATGTGCCTGGAATCCCAGTACTGGGGGAGTGTAGACAGGAGGATTCCTGGAGCTCACTGCCAGGTAGGCAAATTGGGTGAAATTTGGTGATTTCTAGGTTTAGCAAGAGACCCTGTCTCAGGCAATAAGGAGAGTAATTGAGGAAATCCCCCAGTTCTGCGCTCTGACTTCTACATGAGGGTGTATACACACACAGCCGCTTGTGCACAAGGCACCCCATGTACTCTCACACTCACACACACATACACTCACCCACATTCTCTCTCTCTCTCTCAATGAGAGACTTTGGACAGTTGGGAGTTCCTTGCTGCTCTCCCCTGCAGAGAGCAGGGTTTCTGCCCCTGAGATGGTGGGAGCTAGGGACTCTGGTCCCCATTTATGATCACTGCTGTCTGCTGTCTGTCCCTGTGTGGATCCCTGTTTCTCCCTCAGCATCGGTGAGTCGGGTGCTAAGCGACAGAGTGGAGGAAGTCGTTCTAGCACAGAGACGCCTTCGGCAGAGCTCTCAACATTTTATGGTTAAGATTTTTTCCTATGGGTGTGGGTCTCTTGGTTTAATGAACCCCAGATACTTTAAAAACATTATCAACCTTCATTCTCTTCTTTCCAGTATGTGATATGAAGTCGATTTCCTCTCTGTTTCTCCTGCCTTCAACTTCACGCTCTTGTCAGTAACGTGGTTGGGACCCTGGGCCTGCAGCTTTGGACTGAACCCCAGCCCACCACAGAGGCCTGAACTAGTTTGCTAGAACTTAAATGTCCCCCACGTTTGTGATTTGGTTCCAGCACTAGGTCTGCACTTCCCATTGAGGTCCTGAACGGTAGGCCTCCCTGCCCATGGACAGTGTTTATAGGATTCTTTTGAACTTTCAGATACTTAACTATTCAGTGGGATTCTCCTGTCACACAGAATCACCTGTGTCTGGCTGTGGTCCAAAACCGTTAAGTGGAAAGTTCCATGAAGGAACACTTTAGAGTGGTGTGGAAAGGCCCTGTGCTGTCCGGCTACACTCACAGAGGACATCGCCTCTCCCTGTGTCCTGTGCGTCTAAACGTCGCACTCCCCCCACCTTGTCCCTTAGTTGGCTCAGTCCCTAGATTAACTGTCTCAGAGTACTTGTATTAAGTAATGCAATGATGGCCACAAAGTGCAGGACTGGCAATTCAGACATGCCGCAGCATCCCCACGCTATTTGCTAGAAGAGACAATCTGAAAGCTCCTAATAAGGTAGGAAAAGGAGTCGAATTGGAACTGCGGAGATCTGTGTAAAAAACAAAAACAAACAAACAAAACAGTTTCTGTTCATGAAATTGTAAAGAGGAATGAAACTAAATCAATACTGACATTGCTCTTGCATCTCATAGTGCAGAGCTCACAGTCGTGGTGCGTGTCTGTGCTCTATGGAGCTCACAGCCGTGGTACATGTGTGTGCTCTGCAGAGCTCACAGCCGTGGTACATGTGTGTGCTCTGCAGAGCTCACAGCCGTGGTACATGTCTGTGCTCTGCAGAGCTCACAGCTGAGGTGCATGCCTGTGCTCTATGGAACTCACAACCATAGTGCATGTCTGTGCTCTATGGAACTCACAGCCGTGGCATGTCTGTGCTCTACAGAACTCACAGCCGTGGTGCATGTCTGTGCTCTGCAGAGCTCACAGCGGTGGTGCATGTCTGTGCTCTGCAGAGCTCACAGCCGTGGTGCATGTCTGTGCTCTACAGAACTCACAGCCGTGGTGCATGTCTGTGCTCTGCAGAGCTCACAGCCGTGGCGCATGTCTGTGCTCTACAGAACTCACAGCCGTGGTGCATTTCTGTGCTCTGCAGAGCTCACAGCGGTGGTGCATGTCTGTGCTCTGCAGAGCTCACAGCCGTGGTGCATGTCTGTGCTCTACAGAACTCACAGCCGTGGTGCATGTCTGTGCTCTGCAGAGCTCACAGCCGTGGCATGTCTGTGCTCTGCAGAGCTCACAGCCGTGGCACATGTAGATGTAGCTGGACGCTGTGCTTTCACTTCCTGGCCTCCTGATCCTGAGTAATCACATAGAAGCTTGTATTATTTACACACTGTTTGGCCGATGGCTCAGGCTTCTTACTGCCCAGCTCTCTATATAAATTAACCATTTCACCCTTCCTTTCCATCTATCTTCCAAAGAGGTAGCTGCTGCAAATAAATAATGAAAGAAGTGTGTGTGTGTGTGTGTTTGTGTGTGTATGCACACATGTTCATATGATATATGGACCTATGATATATGGACAAGGGCTGACGTGTTCATGTGTGGTTGTGGTTTGCAAACATCAAGGACCTATGATAAATGGACAAGGGCTGAAAAGAGAGATGGAGGGAAGATCTGCTACGAAGGGTTTGTCGTTGTCTCCATGTAGATTTTGTGGCTTTGAGGAGGTATTCAAGCACAATTCCCATGGGATGAGATAAGGCAGGGAAGAAACCCTAGGAAGAAAGCTTCCAGCTGACTCCCAAGACTATTTCCATGCTGCCCAAGGGTGGGAGCCCCTGGCTGAGCATGGGAAAAGGAAGAAGAATGACCCCAAAGAAGACTTGAGGGCTGCCGATTGGATGGCTGTGACCAGCTTAGATGTACCAAGTTGGATTTCTCCCACTTTGGGCCAGAGGTAGGTAGGCTCGCAATGCATTTAATTCATCAACTAGTAGCTACCTATGTTTTATTGAGTGCTCAGGGCTGACTCTGGGCAGTTTGCACATAACTCATTCACCAGTCTCATGAGGAGCTGTAGCTGGGACCTGGCTACCTTCCCATGTTGTTGAACCAGCACTTGGCAGAGTGGTGACTTCTAGCAGGGTTGGGTGCTGGCGTTTGTCCCTGAACTGTCGGATGGAAGCTGTAGGGACCAGATCCAAGTCTGAGATGTGATGGAGGAGACAGTCCTACTGCTTTTCTGATAATGATTAATACTACATGTCAGTGTGTCTGAGCACCCAATGTATAATACAGCTAAGATCATATGCAATTATAATACAGCAAAAAATGTTATAAAAATGAGCCCTGTACTTCTCCAGGTGTAAACCCTTCATGCACAGGCATTGCTCAAGATAGAGTATCTTTTGGAACTTGGAGGAGAGGAGAGAAGGGGAACTGAGGTCGGGATGTAGAATAAATAAATAAATATTAATAAGAGATAGAGAATTATTGTAAGGAGGCTGCTTGTTTCCCGGCTGCTTGGCATCTCGGCCCTGAAATAATTCCACAAAAACTGTATTATTTAAAGCACCGCTTGGCCCATTAGCTCTAGCTTCTTATTGGCTAACTCTTACATCTTAATTTAATCCATCTCCTTTAATCTGTGCATCACCACGAGGTCGTGGCCTACCAGCAAAGTTTCAGCTCCTTAGCTTCTTTCTGACTCTGCCTCCTTTCTCCCAGCATTCAGTTTAGTTTTCCCCACCTAGCTCTGCTCTACCCTATCAGGCCAAGCCAGTTTCTTTGTTAACCAATGATATTCACAGTGTACAGAGGGGAAATTCCACATCAGAGTATCTTGGAAAAAGTAGGTCTTCTAGTGCCTTCCTTCGACATACAAGATTATGTTCAATTATATACGTTTAGGAGTACTTCCCAATTCCCCAATTCTCCATGAGATGAGGCAGGTGTCCAGTGTAACCATGGTCTTCTGTGGTAGGAGTCATACTAACATACCAACAGCAAATTCCCTTCCATTGCAGGAAAGATGGCCCCTCTCTTCCTACAGGATTTCGGAAACTCTGTCTAGGATATGGCAGTAGTAAACCAAGGTGAAATGTATGAAATCAGGGTCCTTGAGAGAGCAGAGGCCATCATTGCTCATGGGAGAAACCAGACTACCCTCCCTGGGCAAGGTCTTGGTCACACCCATAGGGTTGCTGGGTGAAGGGACATTGGCTCTGTGTCCATGCCTCACAAGGGCCCAGATGGCCTTTCCTTCCTGTCTCCTGGAAGTCTGGAAGGAATTTGTGTGTATCAGGTTCCAAGTCAGGCTCTGAGGAAAAGGGGTTCTCTGTACTAGCCTGCCTGGGGCCAACCTTGGTGGTAGGAGGAAGCAGGGGTGGACCTGGGTTTGGTCTAGGGCACGGTGGTTCATTTTGACTTGGAGAATGATGTCTGTTTGATGTACTGTGATGTTTGCATGTGAGCATCCTTGGTGACGTAGTAAATCCAGGCAACTACAGAGCCATTACCTTGTACACTGTCTTAACCCACTTGATTGAGAGGGGGACTTTGGATCGCTCACCCCAGGACTTGGCCACCATGGCTTTACCACTTGTTTCCATGACCATGACCTTCTGAGACTCCACAAATGCACGATAGAGTGATCGCTTTTCAGGCTCAGTTCTTCAGGCTGTGAGGCATTGTCACATTGTCATCCACAAAGGGCTTCCCTCCTCTGCCCTCCCAACCTCACTGGGCCACCAGGGAAACAGAGTGGGAGAGTGAAATCTGCTTCTAACTTTACTGCTCCTGATTAGAAGTGTTTGCTTGGGACTTAAGAGTTTGTATCATTTAATTTGGTGTCTAACATAACATGTGTTTAAGGTGCTTGTATAAAAGGGCTTAAAGTTAGTTAATGCTTTGTCACTTGGGGACACTTGGGGTCATTTAATTTGCAGAATTATTAAAAAACAATTATATATATATATAGTGTTATGAATGCCTGCATGCCAGAAGAGGGCATCAGATCTCATTACAGATGGTTGTGAGCCATCATGTGGTTGCTGGGAATTGCACTCAGAACCTCTGGAAGATGCAGCCAGTGCTCTTAACCTATGGGCCATCTCTCCAGCCCTAATTTGCAGAATTTAGGACTCAACTTTTTGTTACCTTTTTGTTGGAATGTAGACTCAGCCTTCATGACAGAGAGGGCTGGCCTACTGGAGACTTGCCAGCCAAGACGTGTGTTCTGTTTCTTGCCACAGGTTAGCTAGGTGTGGTCAGGGTAGCTTTGGGGTGAGGGGGTCTGTGCAGTCACGGACTGGAGTGCCTTCTACCTTATTTTCCATGGTCTGTTCCAGTTTTGGTCAGCATGAAAGGGAGGAAAAGAGGAGGTTACCCACAGCCTCACCCTCCCTATGCATGAGGGGATAAGCATGGCATTGTGTGTGGAATTCATGTGTCCATATAAAAATCCAGTTCCTTTGTGAGAAGGGAGGCCGAGTGTGTGTAGGAGGAGCAACAAAGGGAAGAGGAGGAAAAGAGACAGGAGGAAGAGGAGGAGAAAGAAGAGGAGGAGGAAGAGGAGGAAGGGGAGGCTATCTGTGCTTTCCTGTTATGTGGGCTTTTGTAGCATGATTAATCAAAACCCAGAGACAAAAATCGGGATTCAACATGAAGGACAGAAAAGCAAAACAACCAGCCACTGGCTCTTACCTCAACACCAGTCTGAAATGGTGATGCTCTTACCTCTACCTCAGTCTGAAATGGTGATCCCGCCTCCAGGAAGCCTCAGAATGAGACAGTCTCTGAGAGCTGTCTCCTCTCATCTCCTTTCCCTCTTTAGGGCTAGGATTAAAGGCATGCACCACTACAGCCGGTTTCTATGGCAAACTAGCGTGGTTACTGGGATTAAAGGTGTGTGCCACCATTGCCAAGTCTGTAAGGCTGACCAGTGGGGCTGCTTTACTCTCTGATCTTTAGGCAAGCTTTACTTATTAAAATACAAATAAAATGCTCCTACAGGTTTCCAAAGGCATTGGTATTCATGGACATGGTCATCCCTTATTGCTACATCCCAGGCAAATTGCTTAGTGCTGGGGCCTTAGAAATCACGGTCCTTGTTTTTCACAAAGTGTGTCACACAAGAAAGGGAACTCTTTGATGTATTCTGTGTTGTATCTAGAGAAAGACTTAGGCAAATGGGGCGTGTATGTATAACTGTCCTGTGTCTGTGTGTGTTGAATGTAGGAAGGGGTAAGGTCAATGGGAACGGGGCAGGGGACGGGGGAGGGAATGTTTGTTTGGGATTGTATTGGTGTCACCTTGAAAAATGAAGGTGCTTGGGAGTGCCAGCTAACTCAGTGGACATCAAGAGACCAATGTCCAGTGTCACCTCTGACATCTTGTCTGTTTTTCCCCTAGAGACCCTGCACGCTACACTGGGATCCAGTGAGTGACTCCGGCAATGCTGCCCCGATGGGAACTGACTCTTTACCTGCTTGCTTCCCTGGGCTTCCACCTCTACTCTTTCTATGAAGTTTACAAAGTCTCCAGGGGTAAGACTCCAAGGCTTTCTGATGACCGGTTCAGAAGGGAGTGGGAAGGGCGTGTCCGAGATGAGGATTCAGGAGGACATTGCTGTGGCCATGTGATTGTTGCTACATTCTGTTTCCTGGATGTGTGCACTTTGAATCGTGGCAGAGCACATATGTATCCCTCCTGGTCTTTTACAGGAGCCGGTGGCATGTCTTCTCCGACAGTGGCTGCTTTTCTCTTTGGCCCTGGGAAGGACCTCTGAACACGTGACCTGCCAATGAGCAGTGCCCCCAGGCTCTGACAACAAACAGTAGTGACGTTTGATCCAACTTCTCTCTCTAAGGCCCTGAAGGGATCCAAAGTAAACTGTTTCTCTTTCAACAGCTTCCTTTGAGACTGGAGGAGGAGGTCGAGGTGTTAGCCACGCCCATCCCTTCTGTGTTTTTTCTCTTTGTTTCTTTTGTCTTGCTATGTTGCCCAGGCTAGCTTCTCATTCAGGATTTCCTACTCCAGCCTTCTGAGTAACTGGAGCTACAGAAACGTACCACCACCACACCCCACTTCCATAGTTTAATTCTTAAAAATTTTTCCTGTATTGGGAACTGAACCCAGGATCTTGTACCCCATGCTAGAAGCATTCTACCCACAGGCCACGTTCCCCATCTCTCTTAGTTGCTTTTTTAATTTGAGATGGAATCGTGCTAAGTTACTCACACAGGTCGTGAAATCACTCGGTAGCCCCAGCTTGGCTTTGAACTCACACAGTCTTCCTGCTTTGACCTGCTAACGGATTACAGATGGAGCGATCATGGGTGCTGCTGAGCTAGTCTTTAGGAGGAGCGGGAACTGAGCTGGGGAGATGGCCCTGTGGGTAAAGCACCTCCCTGGTATGGCTGATCACCTGGGTTTGGTCCCCAGATCTCACAGAAAGGTGGAAGGAGAGAGCTTTGTCTCCTGACCTCTGTGTGCACATCGTGATGCACACACGCACATGCGCGCACACACAGATATAATAATAATAAATATAATTTTAAAAGGTAGCAAAGTATGCTGAGGACCCGTGGACAGAGAGGTGGTTGTAGGCTGTAGACAAGCTTGCATCTGCCATCGGGATGAGGGAGAATACAGCATGGTCAGAGCCACAGATCACTCAGCAGAACTGGGGTGCAGGGTCTGATGGGTCATGGGGAGCCCTGACCTCAGCTTGAAGAACTGTATAGGAGTGTGACAGCTGTTAAAATCCATGAAGAGATTTGGGCTCTGTCTTTTTAAAAAATACTTCTGAAATTTTACTTGATGTGTATGACTGCATTGCCCGCATGACATGCTTGGTACCGTGGAGGTCAGAATGTGTTGGACCCCCTGTAACTGGAGTTATAAGGGTTGTGAGCTCTCCTGTAGGTGCTAGGAATCGAACCCAGGTCATCTGGAAGAGCAGCCACTGCTCTTAATCACTGAGCCATCTCTCCAGCTTCTGGGCTTTTTCTTGAAGGCAGGGGAGTGTGGGGGAAGCTGATGCAGTCACTTAGAATGGCAAAGACTGGGCTGTAGCTCAGTGGTAAGCTCAGCATTGGTCAGGTCCTGGGTTCAATTCCCAGACCATAATAAAACACAGTGATAAATAGGTTCTGGGCAGCCTATCCCAGATATCTATCCCTATAGCTCACCAGGGTTGACTTTGCTGTCCATTTTCCATGTTGGCCATTCAAGGGAGTTAAGAACTAAGTGCTCTTTGGTGGAGACTGGCCAAGTAGCCTCATCCTTTCCTGGAGCCTTGAGCTATCAGAGTCAGAGTAGAAGGAACTCCAAGTCTGGCTTCACTCTGGGCCCTTTCCCCCTTGTCTTAGGACACTTTAGCTGGGCACAGTGAAAGGAAGTGTTACTCAGAAGTCAGGCTTGGCAGCAGCGCCCAAGATAAACAGGTCCCTAGGTTACGAGGAGTCTAGTCAGCATGAGATGCCCCGCTCCTCTGCCAGTGACTCTGGGGTCCTTAAAGGTGGCTCCGCCTCAAGTGAGGTCACTGCCCTGGCTGAAGTTCGCATGTTTGCCTTTTGCCCAACAGGAAAGATGGACGAGAAAGTGAAGTTACGTTCTCCTTTGGGAAGCATGACCCAAAGGATGCTTCCATCATATCTGTTCACGTTGTGTTCACTAGCGCAGTCCTGGGGCCTCATTCACGGAGCGAGAAGTTCGGCTAGGTGTTCTGGGGGCGGGGCATTTATCCAGCGCACTAAGGAGCCCTGTTGGAGCGGAAGAAAGCAGGGGTAGGTTTTGTCAGTGAGCTAGTGCCTTCCCTAGATGGCTGCATTTTTTACCAGTGCATCAGTCTCTTCCATAGATGGCTGTCTTACTTGTCTTTTGCTGTGTAATAAGCGATCCTAAAGTTTTGTGATTTAAAAATAATAACTGCCATTTTTGATAACTCCCTATTGTATGAAGATTTTCCCTTTTGAAAAGGTTTTTGTTTTGTAGTAGTTTCGGGTTTGGGGTAAAGCTGAATAGCCTGGACAAAGCTTCCAAATGCCCGAGTTCTAGCGTGTGCCACTTTCTGTCAGTGTCCAGTCCCACAGGGGTGCATCTGTCCCGTTGAGTCTGACAGCATTGTTGGCCAATCTCCGCAGTTTACACCAGAGATCCAACTGTCTGTTGGGTATTGTATACTGTGTGGATTTGAGACGTGTAGGGTGACATGCATCCATCGTTAGACTATGACAGAACAGTGTGTCCCCTCAGAAATGCTCCATTCTACCAACTCACCCACCAAACCTCTGGTCTCTGCTGTGGCCATCGGTTTCCTTCTAGAATGCCATGGAGCTGGAGTTCATAGCGTGTGTCTTTTAAGCGTGGCTTCTTTCATCCAGAGAAAAGCACTGAGGGGACTTAAACCTTCACAGCTCCACAGCTCCTTTCCTTCCCTCCTCCCCTTTCTTCTCTCCTTCTGGAGACAGGTCTCAGGCAGCATTAGACTGGCTTTGAACTTCGGATCCTCCTGCCTCTACCTCCCGAGTGTTGAGATTAGAGGTGTGGGCTGTCTGCCCAATTCACGCAGTGCTGGGGATCAAACCCGGGTGTTGGTTTCCAACTCCCTTCTTTTGAGCACTGAATAGTATTCCACTGTCTGGACATATAAGATTCCAGCGTTATACTGACCCCACCCGGCAGCCCACCAGCATTCAGGCAAACCTCTAGCCGGCCCAGGGGCCCTGTGACCCTACGTAGCTACGTCACGCGTTGTGTGACTGAGTGCGACTCTGTTCACACGCACAAGATTTCCCTTTTAACTAAGCTCACCCGCATGTTCGTCCCTTTTTTACTCTCCTACAAAACAAAGACAGTCTATGCTCACAGATGCAAGCAACAATAGCTTTGTTTATTCCAGCAAGCTGCAGTCGGCCAGCTGGGCAATAAAATGGCTACACCACCCCTCCCACCAGAGCGCACAGGCTCCTTTTATAGGCAACCAGGAGAGGCCGAGGAGGGTGGCTTTAGACCATCCTTGACCTAATTGTCTGCGGATTAGGTCATCTGGAACCTGATTGGGGCTCCCTTTCCTGCTTTAAAAGATTACAGAACCCCAAAGTGAAACTGAACTGAGGCCCAGGCCTAGTGGAGAAGCTACTGAGGCTTCTCCATCACAATCACTTCCAAGTGTTGGCCTCTGTGCATAAAGCCACTATAAACAGCGGTGTGCAGGTTTTTATACTGATGGGTTCTTACCTTGCTTGTGTGCTAACCAAGGCCATTGCTGGTCGTGTGCTTTTGTTCTCATAAGAAGCTGCCCACATTCAGCTTTGCACCTTAAGACTCAGGCACGGTGGGAGCATTTACCTGTAACACAAGAAAAGATATTCCCCATCACGGATCTCACATTTTGCTTTGTTTTTGAACCAGGTCTCAGTACAGCACAAACTGGCCTCAGCTTCATGGTAACCTTCCTGCCTCATTTCTGTGCAGTACCATGCCTGGCTACCATGCGTCCTGAGACTTGGTTAAGGAGTCTGGCATTAATGGCCTTTCTCTAAAACAGAGCATCTGATTTTGGGACTGTGTCAGTTTACCGGAAGCCTTTCTGAAGACCAGAGTGGTCATTATCGACCACTGTTGGTGACAAAGGCTCCCGGCCACCTGTGAAAGCGGCCGAGGGGCCATCCGTCAGCTTCTGACTGCGGTCCGTGCTATCCATACTTAGGATTTCCGGTTCTTGTGTGCATTCTGACTGTTTGGAGTGCTCTGAGAATGTTTGATGGAGTGCTTCGGTGTGGTTTATCGTGCGGTGCCATCTTAGCCACTTGTCTCCTTTATCTCCTTCTCCGCTGATTTAACATTTTGCCTCTCCCTTCCTCTTGGTCCCAGTCCTCCCCCTGCTGTATAGTTTATTCCTGTTTTCTCTCTCCCTCCCTCTCGTGTTCTGTTTTCCCACTTCCCCTTTCCCCATGTCGTTTTCTTTCTTTGATCAGCTAGCTGTGCCGGAGTTTTTGTGAGTCTTCCTAGTGTTTGGCATTGTCAGATCACTTCCTGGCTCCTTCATGTTTTCCACTGCCTCAGTTTCTGATTGTCTTCTTTCTGTCGGGTTGCTTTGTTCCTTTTGTGTCGACCTCATGGGTTGGAGGTTTTAGCTCATTTGTTCCCTAAGGGATGTGTTTGTGTCTTTGCATGTGTCTGAGTGCTTCTCCCGGGAGGTTTCCAGAGTAGGAATTATAAAGTGAAAGAAACTACACTGTTTATTGGCTGGTGCCTTGCCTCGGTGGTTAAAAGTGTTTACTGCTCTATAAGAGGACCCAGGTTTGGTTCCCAGCACCTACCTTGGGTGACTTGCAACTGCTTGTAACTCCAATTCCAGTGATCCAAAGACCTTTTCTGTCGTCCAAGGTCACTTGTATGCATGTGGTACACATAAAGTCATGTAGTCTCTCTCTCTCCCTCCCCCCCTCTCTTTCTCTCTCTCTCTCTCTCTCTCTCTCTCTCTCTCTCTCTCTCACACACACACACACACACACACACACCACACACACACATACATACACTTTAAAAATCTAAAACAATATTTAGTTTTTGTTTGTTGGAAGCAAGGTCTTCTGCAGCCCCGAATGACTTCACACTTGCTATGTTTGACTTTGAACTCCTGATCCTCCTGTCTCCACTTCCTGAGTGCTGGGTGACAGGCATGTATCACCATGCCTGTTATTTTCTGGGGATTGAGCCCAGCCTTTCATGTGTACTGTGCAAACAGTATATGGAATGAGGTGCATTTACAGCTGAATTTTTTGTGTTTTGAGGCAGGCTTTTTCTTTATAGCATAGGCTGGCCTTGAGCTCCTGAAAATCCTCCTGCTTCAGCCCCCAAGTTTGGGATTATAGGTGTGCACCACCATGTCTGTTTCTTTTATTTATTATTTTGTGAGATAGGATCTCATTATGTAGTCCTGGTTGTCCTGAAACGCGCTATGTAGACCAGGGTGACCTCGAATTTACAGAGCTCTCCCTGCCTCTGCCTTCCTTCCGAGTGCTCAGTAGATAATCCTGGGCTGCCCATGAGCATTTCCTAGCACAGTTGCCCCATGATGGACCCTACAAGCCAATCATCCATCTCAGATGTGCTTGATAGAGGATGTGTAAGAAGAGCTAACCCTCCATATAAGCAGTCCACTGAACACCACTAACCATTCCCCTCTTGCAGAGGACCCAGATTTAATTCCCAGTACCACATGACAGCTCCCAGCCATATGTGACTCCAATTCCATGGGCTCTAATGTCCTATTCAGGCCCTTGCACATATATGGTGCACCTATGTACATGCGACAAAATAGCCATACCTGTAAACATAATAAATCAATAAATAATAAATGAGCATTTAAAATAAAAGTTGACAGTCTTTGGAGATGACTCAGTGGAGGATCTAAGTTCAGTGTCCAGAGGCCTTTTTTTATTTGTTTGTTTTGTTTTAAAATGAAGGTCATGGTGTGGGTTTGTAATCTCAGAGATGGAGAGACTTGGGCAGGTCCTCAGGGCATGCTGGCATTTAGACAAGGTTTAGCCGAGTGGGAGCTCTTGTCTCAAAATATAAGGTGGACATGTTCTCTAGGGGCAGGCAAGGTTGAGTGTCCTCGACCCACTCGTACACACATGCACACTTAGACACATGAGCATGCACACACGCATGTATGCTTAAACAAATTCGTGACAGAAAGAGCTGCCCAGAATCAAGTGCTGCATTGTATTCACCTGCCGCACCCCATCAGATGACAGAGGATTTTCTTTGTCCAACCCGCTAATGTCTTTTATGTTAAGGAAATCAAGTTTTCAGGAGCAGCCCGATGTCTGCTGTGCACCCTGACCACGGTGGTTTAGATGACCGCATTCCTCTAAGCTGAAATGAGAATCGGTTTCCGAGTGTGCCTGGCCAGACTGCAGTGTTAGCCTTGGAGATTCTGCCTTTGGTGCAATGGGTGCCACCCCTCCCTGTGAGCCACTGTACCTAGTGCCTTAAGTCCACTGGTTCACTCTCTTCTCAGCTGCTGAGGCTCAAGTCTCCTCCAAAGGAGATTGATCGAAAAGTTCCCATATTCTGAGTTAATGGCATGTTTCCATTTTCTTAGAATGTCCAGATACTACACGCACCTCATTCCCTGCCTTAGAAAATGTTCACATTTATCCCTTCAGCAGGTTTATTTTCTTACTCAAAGAGCAGAGTTTGGACTTAGCTAAACTTAGCAGCTTTTCTGTTTTCTGTGGCAACCATTTTCTTTTTTATTGCTTTTATTGAGCTATACATTTTTTTCTGTTCCCCTCCCTTCCTCTCTCCTCCCTTGTCTTGTTCCTGATTTCAGTGGGATCGCTGGGAGTTTTTCTCCATTTAGTTTGATGTTGGCTGTTGGCTTGCTGTATATTGCCTTTATTATGTTTAGGTATGTTCCTTGTATCCCTCCTCTCTCCAAGACCTTTGTCATGAAGTGATGCTGTATTTTGTCGAAAGCTTTTTCAGTATCTAATGAGATGATCATGTGGTTTTTATTTTTCAGTTTGTTTATATGGTGGATTACGTTGACAGATTTTCATATGTCATATGTCCCTGCATCTCTGGGATGAAGCCTACTTGATCATGGTGGATGAGTGTTCTGATGTGTTCTTGGATTCGATTTACCAGTATTTTATTTAGTATTTTTGTATCGATGTTCATGAGTGAGATTGGTCTGTAATTCTCTTTCTTAGTAATGACTTTATGTGGTTTGGGTTTCAGGGTAATTGTAGCCTCATAAAAAGATTTTGGCAATGTTCTTTCTGTTTCTATTGTGTGGAATAATTTGAGGAGTGTTGGTATTAGTTCTTCTTTGAAAATCTTGTAGAATTTTGAGCTGAAACCATCTCATCCTGGGCTTTTTTTTTTTTTTTTTTTGGCTGGAGACTTTTTTTTTTTTTCTTTTTTCGAGACAGGGTTTCTCTGTGGTTTTGGAGCCTGTCCTGGAACTAGTTCTTGTAGACCAGGCTGGTCTCGAACTCACAGAGATCCGCCTGCCTCCGCCTCCCAAGTGCTGGGATTAAAGGCGTGCGCCACCACCGCCCGGCTGGCTGGGAGACTTTTGATGATTGTTTCTACTTCTTCAGCAGTTATAGGTCTATTTAATTGTGTCAACCATTTCCTAATGAACAGTAGCCGAGTTGAATCCTGGTGACCACACAGTCCCCAAGCATTGGCCTTCTGCACAAGTGAACTGTTATTGACATTTGTTTGCATAAGCTGAATTCTGCTTTCTGTTGTTTTGAGTTTTCATGTTACCTGTTCTCCTTTCTTTGCTGGCCGGTGATCTGTGGCCAGTGTCTTTACACAGACAGTGACACCTGGGGATCAGAAGAGCCAGTTTCATGGTGCAAAGTTTCTGTTTGACTTGCCACCTCCAGTTTCTTTGTTTCTATGTAGCAGTTGTCTCCAGCTACAGCCGAAGTCAAACACGCTGGCCCTGTGCTTTCACTTTTCCCTGTTTGCCCTGCAGGCACAGCCATTGCTAAAGTCAGTTCATGAGAGCACACGGCCGCCCTTGTAAGTGGACCTTCCTTTTCTTTTACACGGTTCATGCAATGCACCAACCTCTCACGGGACAAGGGCTTGGTGAAGAGGTGATTACTTCCTGTTATGATTAGAGAACTTGTTTGCAATCGGGTGACTTTAGAGAGTTCATTCCTGGTAAGGGGAAAAGGCAAGGGGTTGTGTCCTTGAGTAGGTGGCCTGGCCCTAGGAGCTTGCTGAGGGTGGGTGGGGCCACCAAGGGACCATTGTGTAATAGGGCCCAGTGATAGGACCTCAGTGCTTTGCCATGTAGGTTGCCAAGGATTGACAACCTGTCTCCTGTTGTTCTCACAGTGACAGTCAAGGTTCCCAGTGTGCTAGATGGCAACCTCCATGTCACTCGTGACTTTCCTACAGAGATGGCGGATCTGTTAGCCTAGCCCTTTTCAGGTTTGCATTGGTGTCTCCTGTATTGACTCTGGTCAGTAAGGGAGATGACGGTCTGGAAACCTTATGCTAAGCACAGCAACGTGGCCGTTGAGAAAACAGCAAACAAGTGGTTTCTTCCTCACTCTCTGTCTACCTCACTGAGCCTTGGAGCTTGCTCGTTGGGCTAAGCTGGCTGGTCTCCACCTCTCCAGTGCTGGATTTACGGGCATGCATCGCAGGACCAGGCTTTTCCTGGGTCCGGGGATTTGAATGCAGGTCTTCACGCTTGTTCAACAATCACTTTACCGATGATGCCATCTCCCCAGTCCTGTCTATTGAGTACTTTAATAAGCCTCTCAGAAAGTCCTTAGATACAGTACATACGAGGGCAAGCCCTAGAATTGGGGCCCCAGCCTCTTGGGCTCCATCAGCCTTTGGCCTAAGACGTTCAGAGTTCAGGAGGAGGGGCCTTGTTGGGAGGTCTTCTTGCAGTTTGCTATTTTATATCCCATTTACAGATCTCCCTTGTTTTTATTGGGTTATTGGTGAGACATTCTCTGAGAGGGAACTGGAGGCAGTAGGAAGCCCCAGACTTCCCACTTCTTACCGTGTGTGTCTCTGCTATAACATAATCTGTTTATGAATAGCTGAGTGTGACTTGTCATTGAGTTCTTTTACTAGAAGCACATCTTTTCTGTTCCCTTCCACGTTCCCATTTATTGCCCCAGTTGGCTGTGTTCTCTGGCTTCTTATTTTTTTTAGTGCTATAAGGTTGAGTGGGAGCTGATCGGAGTCTTTCAAATGCATGGAAACAGCAGGGCCTGACGTGTGTGTGTGTGTGTGTGTGTGTGTGTGACCTCTACGGACCCTACCCCAGAATACTACAGACTTTGTAGGGTGCTAGTGAAAGGTTAGCTGCTGTAAGTAAATGACTTACACAACAGCTCATTGGCAGAGATTCAAATGCAAACCTTGCCTTTAATAGGCAGAGGGGATCTGATGTAGCCTTTTGTGAAGGGTGAGAATAAATAGCTGACCGGTAACCGGGGCTCTTGGGCAGAAATTCTTCCATTTCTCATGTTCCCAGGCTATGTTTTGGGAACAGGAACTGAACCTTAGCAGAGAGAGTTGTCTTGGCTGCAGGTTCCCAGTGGCATGGGGAGTGCCCAGGCTCTGTCCTTAGCCATGTGGGGGATTCCAGGGTTGGTCTTTTGTTGGCTCCCAAGCTTAGTCCCTTGTGGCACGAGGGGCTTCCAGACTTTGTCCCCAGTGCTGTAGAGGGTTTCCAGTTGGTACCCAGTGGTGTTCGGGTGCGGGTCTTCACAGGCTCCGTTTTCAGTGGCATGTAAGGAGCTCCAGGCAGAGGGTCTTCTATCCTTGGTGGCAGAAGCAGGTTGTCGTGAGCGCAGACAAGGTGCCCTCGCAGCGTCCGATGGCTGCTGTTCTTCATGGGCAGATGTCTTGCAGCAGCAGCTTCTCAGCATCTGCTCTTCACTGAGCAGCTCGTTTTTGCAGCTGTGAGATCTTAGCTAATTTTAGTCTGTCTGGATGGTGGCTCGCATCTGCGACGCCCATAGAAGCTGAGGTGGGGGTGGGGTTGTTGTGGGTGCGGGCGAGGTTCAAAGTGACAGCTCGGTCTTGGCTGCTACCATGGAGGACACCTTCTTCCTTTCCTGCTGCTGTTGTTTGGAGATAATGTCTCAGCTGTGTAGTGTACATGTTCATGTTATATGTATATGCAGTAGTTGAGCGGTACTGGTTACCTGGAAGCATGCTTACTCTCCTGCCATGGAGCTATTCTAGAACACAGTGTTAGCACCTATCATACAATGCTGGGATGCCCTGTCAGTTTTGAGTCATGGCTTATGTAAAAATATTCCATACCTGCACAGCCTCTTAATGTTGGGATTACAGACGAGAGCCATTCCCCAGACAGTCTACAACTATCTAAAAGTTCACAGCTGCAGGATTGAGTTGCCCAAGAAGGAACAGATGCTGAGAACCTGCCACTGGAAAATCATCTGTCCATGAGGACTCCATGAGGACACCTTGCCTGCAGGGGGCCCACATCCTGCTGTTTGGACGGTCTGTTTCTCTGAAGCTGAGCCTTTCAACCTTCCCTGATTCCCTGTGTTGAGCACTTTTCAGTCCTGATCTCTCTCTTTGTGACCTTTATCCAAGGTGAGAGGGACGTTTCCATCAGCCCCACCTTGCGTTCCCTGGAACTCAGTCACAAGGAAGGAACTACAGGGATGTGGAAGGAAGGTCTGCCTGCTGCCGAGTTTGCAGGACGTATTTTATCTTTTAGGTATGTCTGCTATTTAGACCCAATTTAGTTAAGATGTGACTAACAGAGTTTTTTTTTCTTATTAGAGCATGAAGATGAACTGGACCAAGAATTTGAGCTGGAGACGGACACTCTCTTTGGAGGACTGAAGAAGGTAAGGGGTGGATAGAACCAGCCTTCTGATGCTGCCAGTGTTAGCCTTGCTTTGTGTGATGGAGGAGTGCTCGGTGCTGTGTGCCGAGACGGTAGAGTGTGCTCTGCTGGCCAAGGCATCAGACTTGTGTTCTATTCTTTTCTGGAAGTACTGTGCTTGGGTACCAGCTTCTCCCAGCTTCCCCTTCTGCTCCCAGAAACTCTCTTAGTCAGTGTTCTACTTCTGCAAAGAGACACCATAACCAAAGCAACTCTTATAAAGGAAGGTGTTTAATTAGGGGCTCACTTACAGGTTCAGAGTTCAGTCCAATGTCAGGGCAGGGAGCAGGGCACACAAGCAGACGTGGTGCTGGAGAAGTAGCGGAGTTCTACGTCCTGATGCACAGGCAAGGCCACCCCTCCTAATTCTTCTGAAGTAGCGCCACTCCCTGATGAGCGTACGGGGGCCATTCTTATTTAAACCACCCCCACCTCCTTCCCTAACAGGACCCCATGTCAGTGTTGACTTGGACGGTGGGATTCAAGGCAAAGCCATGTCTGAATGGTGTATTCATTTTTCCATTTTCAATGTTGAAGTGTTCAAAGTGCTAACGTATTTTAGTGTTTAATGAGTGCCATGAGGCTTGTCTTCAGCTTACTCTGTGTGTATAGTGCTCCTGTCCTGAGACCGGCTTTGGGGCATAAAATGGCACTTCATCTTCAGAATTCCCTGTTTCCCAACAAGTGTTTGGAGACAGTCATTTCCAAAGGGCCACTGTCCACCCTGTCCTGAGGCCTGTACCAGGGCAACTTCGGCTCCCATCCTCCTTCCCCAGGCTGCCAGCCCTCTCCTGCTCTGGGCTCAATGCCAGGCTGGTGTCTGCCTCGCCCTGTGTGGGGTGTCCTCTCTGGCATTTGTGTTGTTCTACCCACTGGACATTTTCATGAAAATCCAGATGCGGGCTGCAAAGACCTCTCAACCAATAAAGCGCGCGCCATGCAGGGATGAGAGCCTGGGTCGATTCCCGAGAACCTATGAGGAAAGCCGAGTGGAGGGCAGGTGAGATGGCTCAGTAGGTGAAGGCGCTTCCTGCCAAGACCAGTGACCCTAGTTCAGGCCCAAGAACCCACGCTAAGTAAACAAACAGCTCCTGAAAGCTGCCCTCTGACCTCTACGTGTGTGCTCTGGTGTACACGCGTGTGTACCCAGATACACAACCCCTTATTCAGTTGGATGTAAATTGTACTTGCACGTATGGCCCCTCTTCTGGATGTTTATATTTCATGACCGCTCTTTTTAGAATCATTAGTAAGAACAGAAGCTTGTGCTGCTTGACAGATGAGGGAACTGGGGAGGATTGGTCCCGTTGGGATTTGAGAAGTCAGGGAGGTAGCCCTGTGGGTCACTGAGGATACAGTGTTACCGCCTCTCTTATTACAGCCTCACAGGCATTTCAGGTGGCACAGACTTGTTGGCTGGAGGCAACAATGAGCAGACCTGCCCTGGAGCAGAGACTCGGCTGGAGAGAAGCTTAGGGAGGAACTCAGGGTTAGGCACTGAGAGGTTTAGGAAGGAACTCAGGAACCTAGAGGTTTTGAAGGGATCACAGCCTTTGCTGTCAGGACCAAGCTCAGCCCCGTTGCTTGTTGCTATCTCTAGACAAAGGGGCTTTGCCTCCTCAGCCTTCCTGCTCCCATCAGGCCCTGCCAAGGCTCCAGGGTCTGGGTCCTGACCTCTTCTAAGACTTTTCCTGACAGCTCTCCCGATGGCCTGTATCACGGGTACATGTATGTTGGCAGCCCTTGCCTTGGTGGAGAAGTTTTAAGTGCTCAGTCACCCCATGGGGCCACCTGACAGCCATCTGTTTAGTGCTCCGTGGCACCCATTTTTCATCCTTCTATGGCCTGCCACATTGCACATCATGTAGGTAGGTGGCCTGGAGTTCTAGAGTTAGAGAGGAAACTTTGAGGCCTGGTAAGTTTGCGGAAGGCAAAGGCGGTGAACACCTGGGCCCTCATGCTGAATATCTCCCCTGCGGAAAGCAACAACAGATGCCAAGTGAATGTTGGCTTTAAGAAGACATCGGGGCTGGGCATGATGGTGGATAACTGTAACCCCAGCATGTGGGCGGGTGGGGCAGGAGGATTGTGTAGCTTAACCTATGTAGACACCAGGCCTTGCAGACATCAGCTCAGCATAGGAATATTTAAGGGAGAGCAGAGGTAAAAACCATCATCAAACGCGGGAAGCCCTGTGCCTCTGTTGACCATCTGTAGGCGCAGAAGCTTCATCAGGCTGCCCCCACGTAAGGGGCGCGGTTCTAGGCTGGTGAGGGGCGGTTTAAGTGGGGCAGCACAGTGTATTGAACTCCACTCTTCTCCGTTGTCAAATATTTCTAGGTCCTGTGTTATTTAAATTACAGCTGTGTTTAGAATATGGTTTTCTCAAAGGCTAACTCACACCTTTTCAATTGGGGTCCCTCTTGCGGTCATGTTCAATGTTAGGAACGATTTTTAGGGGTGCTTTCAAGTGAATTTATACACACGTGTCCACAGAGGGGCTGTAGCAGACAGATGAGAAGCGGGTATTAGCTTCTCTGCCTGTGCCCCACCTCACAAAGACTCAGCTCTGCAGTGTGTCTCTCCACCTGTGTGCTCAGACAAAGAAGCTTCAAGTCTTCTACCCATATCTTAGAGTACACCAGCAGAGCAGTTCCTAAGGACAAGCCAGTTAGCTTAGTTAGTTAAAGACTTAGCAAGTTACCAGTCTACCTTTAAAACCAAGTTGCCAGCCTTGCAAGATGCAAGGCCACAAAAAATTAGTGAACACTCAGGTTTGTTCCTCTCCACGGAAATCTTTAGTAAAAGGCGAAAGATTTATACGATCTGAAGAGAAACCAGAGCATAACGAGATGACATTTCAGCTGTGTACACCAGTAACTTCATCTCCTAGTTCATCGATGGTGACTTTTTCAGCCCCAGGAACTTCACACCACCTTGTCTATAAAGTAATCTTCCAAGCTCTTTTGGCTAGAGATGTTGAGTGAAATATATATACACATATATATTTTAAGATTCAAACATTGTATTAGGTGCAAGGAATTATGGGTATGCAAATGAGTTGTCTGACTCACGTGGCTTTGAGGTTTCACAAATGCCTGGTTCCCTAAGGGGGCTGAGCGGAGGGAGGTCTGGACTTCCTGGTTCGGTGTTGCAGGAACTTGCTTGTAATTCTTGTGTTTATGGGGACTTATGTGATTTCTGTTTCTTTTCTATAAAACGTACTTATTCTGAAGTAAACATACACCTACAAGAAGTGGGAACAATAACAAAGCTTACTGGGGAATTCCCATCTCTGTAGAGAACTCTGTAAACTGGGGAGCAAGTCCACGAGTCTGACCCAGATTTCCTGATGGTTTAGGCGCTCCTTTGTGCGTGCCACACAACGTGATCACGTCATCACGTGATCGCGTGCAGCTTGTGTATACCGCTGCACCCTAGGTATAGAAGCTCGAAGGACTGCTTTGACTTTTCCCCTAGACAGTGTCTAGTCACGTAGCCCAGGCTGGCCTCCAGCTCACAGGCTCACTCTCTAGCCCAGGCTGGCCTCCAGCGCACGGGCTTACTCTCTAGCCCCTCACTCTCTAGCCCAGGCTGGCCTCCAGCTCACAGGCTCACTCTCTAACCCAGGCTGGCCCACGGAAGTCCTCTTGTCTCCGCCTCCCAGGTGCTGGAATTGCAGGCATGTGCCACCCTGTGGGCTTCAAACTCACTTTGTGAAGGTCAGAGGACTTTCTGAGCAGAAACCAAATTCTCTGAATGTAAGGGCCCGAGTGAAAGGCTGTGGTCCCCAAAGGACTGGAGATATTTATTTTCTCCATGTCTTCTGATATTCTGGAGAGTGGGTATTATGACTTGTGTAAATCGACAATGCGTTTTGTAGAAGAGGCATGGGTGTCTGTAATACGGTCTATAGTTCTGTTGTGGTACTATGTGTTTCTCTTTTCTTTTTCTTTTCTTTCTTTTTTTTTCTTTGAGACAGGATCTCATGTAGCCCAGGCTGGCCTCAAGTCCGCCATGTAGCTAAACAACTCCTTGAGCTTTGGATCCTCTTGCCTGCATCCCCTAGACCAGTGGTTCTCAACCTTCCTAATGCTATGACCCTCTAATACAGTTCCTCATGTTGTGGGGACCCCCCCCCCAACCATAAAATTATTTTCATTGCTGCTTCATAACTGTAATTTTGCTACTGTTATGAGTTGTAATGTAAATATCAGATATGCGACCCCCCAGGGGTCGTGACCCACAGGTTGAGAACTGCTGTCCTCGATACAGAGATCATAAACATCACCACTACAGCTGTCTTAATTTACATATTTTGGGTCACTATTCCCGATTATATCAGTCTCATCCGTAACTTACAATTCTTCTCTCCAAATGCTTTGTAAAAAACATGGTCAGTGCGAAGAAGAGTGAGTGTGTGCATGTGTACATGCCTGTACATGTGTGTTCACGTGGGCATGCGTGCTGTACGCACGCATGAGTATATGTGTACGTGCATGTGTGTGTGTGTGTGTGCATGTGCAAGTGTGTGTGTTCCTGAGCTCATGCTGGAATTTGGCATTTCCTTTTAGACATAGATTCTGCTATGGTCTGGTTATGGCAGGATGTTGAGAACTTGGTTCTTAGTGTGTCAGTGAAGCAGGCAGGAGGTTTACAAGAGCCGCTTCAGGCCTGGAGAGAAGGCTTGACAGGTAAGAGGTTGACTGCTCTTGCTGAGGACTCAGGGTTGATTCCCAGAACTCAGCTGGTGGTTGACAATCATTTGATGCTCCAGTTACAGGGTATCCAGAACCCTCTGCTGGCCACCTCAGGCATACAGATATATGAATGCTAAACACATTTTAAAAAGAAAAGAAAAGGGACAGCTAGGGCTGTTACACAGAGAGGTTCTGAAAACCAAAACAAAGGAAGAAAAGGATGGGGCTTTTTGGGAGTCAATTTGACACTATTCAGAGTTATATATATGAGGGTGTCTCAGTTGGGGAATTGTCTAGATCTGAGGGTCAGATCCTTGATTGCCAATTGTGTAGGAAGGCCCTCCCACTGTGGATGGTGCCATCCCTAGGCTGGTGGGCCTGAGCTACGTAAGAAACCTAGCTAACTGTGAGCCTGAACACAAGCCAGTGCATTCCTCCATGGCCTCTATTGCAAGCTCCTGCCTTGAACTTCTGCTGTGGTTTCTCTCGATGACAGAATATAACCCAAAAGATGAAATGAGCCCTTTCCTCCCTCTGTATGCTGTGAATACCATTGGTTATGGTCAATAAGAAACTGGCTTGGCCTGATAGGGCAGAATAGAGCTAGGTGGGGTGTGTGTGGGGGGAGACACGGGACTAAAGGGAACGCTGGGAGAAAGAAGGCAGAGTCAGAGAGAAGCCATGTAGCCCCACCGGACACAGACAGACATCAGAACTTTACCCGGTAAGCTACAGCCTCATGGCGATACACAGATTAATGGAGATGGGTTAATTTAAGATATGGGTTAGCCAGAAATATGCTTAAGCTATTGGCCAAACAGTATTGCAAATAATATGGTTTCTGTGGGCTTATTTCGGGGCTGAGCAGCCGGGAACAAGCAAGCGACCTCTTACAGTACTCCCCTGATTTTGGTCATGGTGCTTGTCACAACAGCAGAGACAGTAGGACAGGAAGGTCCTCAGAAGGGAGCAGCTTGGTCTGGCATCTTGCTCTGTCCTGTGATCTCCTTAGTCACACATGCTCCTGTCATCTCCCACGAGGTTCTTATGATAGCGGGTACCAGGACCTTGAGCCTCCAAGCTAGAAGCTAAGTAAACCTCCTTTCTTTATAAGGCACACAGCCTTAGAGATTCTGCTGCGGAAACTGATACAGACCTCCTTTCTGTTAGCGTCAGGAATTAAGGGAAAGCTATGGAGCAAATCTGTCCGTATTAGACCAAGTGTGTGTGAGGCCAGTATAACCAGAGTGTGGGAGCTTGGTGGGTGAGATCTGTTGCCAGAGGGTGTTGGGGTGAAGACACTAAAGGAGCTTATTTACATCAGTTAGGTCCTTCAGATGTAATTGCTTCTTTTGTGGATTTGTTTGTGTGCACCTGTAGACTCATGCCCACAGAGGTCAGAGGTCAAGCTTGAGGCTCTTACTCCGTCACAGGCCACCTTGTGTTCTGAGACAGGTTACTTAGCTAGTGAGCCCCAGGGATTCTCCTGTCTCTACCTCCCCAGTGTTGGGGGTCACACCTAAGCCACCACACCTGTTTTTTTTTTGTTATTGCTGTTTTATGTGGGTTCTGGGGTCGTCATGTCTGCACAGCAAGGCCTTTACCAGCAGAGCCAGAGGTTCCCTCTTGTGAAGACTCTCCTCTTCCTTCCCTGTTATCCCTGAACCACGAGGCCAGGCTGAGGTGGTGGGGGTGTTGGGCATGGTGCTGTTTGAGCTGACTCTTGGTACCGCCCCTCCTTGCCAGCCTCCTCTTCGCCCGTGTGGGTGGCACAGGTGGCTCAGCAGGGACTGAGTGTCACAGAAAAGAAGGTTCAGTTTTGTTAGTGAGGGCATCTTGTCTTTCAGGAGGGAGAGACTGTTCATCCTGGAAACTGTGAGCAATAAAATGATTTAGTTTGAATCATTTTAGAAATAGTAAAGCAATTGTTGAAAGAAATGTCTTCCGGTAACTTCTCGATGAGGGGTGAGCCCATGTCCACTCAGAGAGCACACCTCTTCTGTGCAAATTTCCTGTGGGACTCTCTTCCTTCAGTTGAGGTGAGTTTGATCCTTCTGCCAGCTTCTGGCTCGGGAAGCAGTGCTGTGAGCCCACTAACAAGAGGCGACCAGGTGGGAAGCTGCACACGTCAGCTGATGGACCCTGTAGTATTCAGTAAAGGGCCAGTGGCATTCTTCCCCCAGAAGAGTCTCACAGCCATCAGAGACAGATAGGTGATGGACAGGCGTGCAGCAAGGCATTCTGGGAAATGTAGTTTCCCACCTTCTAACCTAAGGCATGGAGTTGTGCTATGTGGGGCTGGAATGATGATGGAACCAGTACACAGCAGGTGAGCTGGAACCCTGTGCTGGTAAAATATCCATCAACAAAAACCACGTGGTCACTGCCATGACTTCTTTCAAAAACAATTTACATTTATTTATTTATTTGCTTGTGTGTATGCGCATGTACACACATATTCGATACACAGAGGTCAGAGAACACCTTGCGGGAGCTGATTCTCTCCTTCTGGCATACGGGCCCCTAGGGATTCAGTCAGAGAGCCAGGCTGCCCAAGCATCTTTACTCACTGGGTCATCTCTCCAGCCGTGTATGTGTCTTTCTGAGACAGGGGCTCCTGTAGCCCAGGCTTGCCCAGAACTCAGCATGTCAAGGAGGATGACCTTTGAACTCTTGGATCTTAACTTTCACTTCTCAAGTGCTATCACTGTGGGCATTTGCCTTGATGCCCTATTCAGAAAATATTTATTTACAAGAAACAAAGAAAAAAAGAAAAGAAATCCCAACACTTGAGAGCGCGCATAAGTTAATGACATAGAATCCCTAAACTTAGGGCAGAAAGCCTAACTAACCTCCATATCACATCAATAACACCTCCTTGCCTTACCTTGTGTTGCATAGATTTCTCCCCGAGGCTGAAATTTGGAAAAGTTGCGATTTGTCAGAGAGGCTGGGGTCATAATTTTTTTCATACTTAAAAGTTTTTTATGTTAGCTTTTGAGAATTTCATACATGAGTACTGTGTTTACACTGTTTACATCCCCTCTCCATTCTTCTCTCCTCCAACTCCTTTCCTGCCCCCACCCACTTCCTGTCAGCGTCCTGATGGTGTGTGTGTGTGTGTGTGTGTGAGTACAACCTGCTAAGTTCATCCAGTGCTTGCATTTGTATGTGTTTAGGGCTGACCACTTGGGATTGGCTAACCTATTCCTGAAGAAGATGATTCTACCTCCCTTAGCAGCCATTGCTTGCCTGGAGCTCTTCATGTGTGGGTGGAGCCTTGTGAAGGATTTTCCCCGGCTACAGTGGGATCTCAGCTGGTGTTGCCATTGTGTGGGTCTTGTCCACGTGACCATGTGTGCAGCTCCCTGTCATAGGTAGAGGATGTTATCTTGGAGCATGTCCTGTCTGTCTGGCCCCTGCCCTGGAAGTGCTGGGATTGCAAATGCTTATCACCACATCTGGCTTGTCACATGGATTCTGGGATCTAACTCAGGTCTTCACGCTTGTGCAGTGAGCACTTTTACCCACCACAGTCTCGCTGGCCCCGAGTGAAGCCTGCTGGTTAACTCAGGATATGAGGCGCGTGGGACTCGCAGATCGGTCACTTTTCTTGTTGCTCTGACTAAAGAAAGGCTACTTAAGGAAGGAAGATTATTTCATACATTTGAGGGCCCAGTTCATCATGGTGACAGGCATGTTAGCTGGCAGGTCACAGGACATTTGTGGTAGGAAGAAGGGAGATGAAAGGTGCTCAGCTCATTCTCTTCCAGTTCTCATTTCAGTTCAGCCTGGGAACCCAGCCAAGTGGAATGGTCCCGTTCATGTTTAGAGTGGGTCAATCTTTATGGGAAAAGCCTCACAGGCAGAGGCAGAGGTGTGGCTCCCAGGTGATCCTGAGTCCAGTCAAGTTGACATTGAGGATTGACTATCTCCACAAGTGACATGTCAGAATGTGGTGTGCTAACACAAGTCTGAACTTTTGATGTGTGTGTGGTCTTATCTGGGAACTCAGTCCTGGGAAGCAACTCTCACAGTTAGATTTCCATTGCTGTGATGAAATATCGACTGGAAGCAATTTAGGGAGGAAAGGGTTTATTTCAGCTTACACTCCACCACCGAGGGAAGTCAGGACAGGAACACGGGGGCAGGAACTGATGCAGAGGCCATGGAGGAGTGCTGCTTTCTGGCTTGCTCTTCTTGGTTTGCTCAGCCTGCTTTCTTAGAGAACCCAGGACCACCAGCCCAGGGGTGGCCCCTCCACAATGGACTGGTCCCTCCCACATAAATCACTAATTAAGAAAATGCCCTGCCGGCCTGCCTATAACCTGATCTTATGGAGGCTTTCTCTCAACAGAGGCTCCCTCCTCTCCAATGACTCTAGCTTTGTCAAGTTGACAAAACCCTGACCAGCACACAAATGTTTTATTTTCATAACAGGCATGAGATTGCTTCTTACATTTCGAGTGAGATTTAAAAACTTTCCCCTTTATTTCCCTCAAGTGGGGTGCTGAATCCTCCTGGAGAGATAAGGAGGCTGTTCACCTTAGCAGGCATAAGAAGGCCCCTTTCCCACCCACATAAGCTGGGTGAGAAGTTTTGACCATCGTGTGGTGATGAGTTGTTTACTGACTATGCTGCGTGTTGTGGGCAGCCAGTCTCTCTGTGCTCAGCTTCGCTGTTGTGGCCATGACTGGAGCTCCTCAGGCTAAATTTCCTCATGTCCTTTCACCTGCCCTGCGGATGCCTCCCAGAGCAGGAACAGGGTACCCGAGTGTTCTGCTTACAGGAGCTGCTTCAAGAGAAGGGGTGGATACATACTATAGTTATTCTTTTATTGCAAGTTGGTGTGAAATTAGTTCATTTCTTTATCCAGATATCATGCTGACTGTAAGTACAGTAAGAGTTAGTACAGCTGACCCTATGCCAATGTGCTAAATGTCGAATTACATCTTTCTTATTAGTGAGAACGTATCTTGGCATCCGTAGGGAATTAATGAAAATGGCCCTCGTGAGTTTGTGGAACTGTTTGGGGAGGATTAGGAAGTGTGGTCTTGTTGGAGGAAGTGTGTCATTGGGCACTGACTTTGAGGTTTCAAAAGCCCTCACCATTAGGGCTCTCTCCCCTGTGCTTGTGGATCCAGATGTGAGCTCTCAGCTGCTGCTCCAGCGCCGTGTCTGTCTGCCTGCTGTTGCTCTCTGTCACTTCATGGTCATGGACACTGACCTCTGATGCTGTAGGCCCCACATAAACTCTGTCATCTATGAGTTTCCTCAATCATGGTACTTTATTACAGCAAGAGAAAGGTAACTTCCGCAGGATGGGAGTGCACCATCATTGTCATGTGATCTTGGATACAGGAGTTGAACCCTAGTAGTTTGTTCACCTTTTACAGAGTCCGCCCTGGAGGACCAGTGTCCATGAAGACTCTGAGTTAGAAGGAAAGGTACACCTGCAGAATTGTGGGGAGACCAGGCTGGAGGGGACAGTTCAAGGTGGGAGGGTAATGCTGTCTGAGAGAATCTGGACCCCCAGTGACCTACTCCAAGTCACACACACGGTACAGCCCCTCTGGCGATGCCTTCTCTCCAGGTCACACACACGGTACAGTCGCTCTGGTGATGCCTTCTCTCCAGGTCACACACACGGTACAGTCGCTCTGGCGATGCCTTCTCTCCAGGTCACACACATGGTACAGACCCTCTGGCAATGCCTTCTCTCCAGGTCACACACACGGTACAGCCCCTCTGGCGATGCCTTCTCTCCAGGTCACACACACGGTACAGTCGCTCTGGTGATGCCTTCTCTCCAGGTCACACACACGGTACAGCCCCTCTGGCGATGCCTTCTCTCCAGGTCACACACGGTACAGTCGCTCTGGCGATGCCTTTTCTCCAGGTCACACACGGTACAGTCCCTCTGGCAATGCCTTCTCTCCAGGTCACACACATGGTACAGACCCTCTGGCAATGCCTTCTCTCCAGGTCACACACACGGTACAGCCCCTCTGGCGATGCCTTCTCTCCAGGTCACACACAGTACAGTCACTCTGGTGATGCCTTCTCTCCAGGTCACACACACAGTACAGTCACTCTGGTGATGCCTTCTCTCCAGGTCACACACACGGTACAGTCGCTCTGGCGATGCCTTCTCTCCAGGTCACACACATGGTACAGTCCCTCTGGCGATGCCTTCTCTCCAGGTCACACACAGCACAGCCCCTCTGGTAATGCCACCTTTTGATCTTCCCTCCTAGGACCCGACTGACTTTGAGTGGAATTTCTGGCTGGAGTGGGGGAAGCGGAGCCTGGTGTGGCTCTTCCTTGGCCATGCAGCTGTGTCTCAGTTGGCCATGCTGCTCGCAAAGAAGGTACGAGTTCGTGTGTCATTTGCTTTTAAGCCTCTTTCTCCTTTGGATTTGGTGACGAGGCCCAGGCTTTGAATCAGGAGACCGGGGTAGCACCGAGGAAGCCTGGGAACAGCATTAGCCAGAGTGACTCTTGAGCCGAAGGTGTCTTCTCATTTCACCCTACTGTGATTTCCTCCAGACTGTTTCCTAAAAACCATTTTCAACCTGAGCTAACCTCAGCTGGCGCTCACTAAGCTCATCTCTGATGGAATGGTCTCGTGCAGACTTGCTTACTTGGGAGATTATGTGTGGCCTCACAGTTCAGGAATTATTGTTTAGAAGCGGAGACAGATGGGCCTGGAGAAATGGCTCAGCAGTTAAGATTACTGGCTGCATTTACAGAGGTCCTGGGTCCTGGTGGATCACAATTGTAGTGTCTAGTTTTATATCAACTTGACACAAACTAGTGAAGCATGATTAATAAAAACTCAGAGAGAAATTGGGGTTCAACCTGAAGATCTGGAAAGCAAAGCAGCCAGCCACTGGCTCTTACCCCGACGTCTGTCCAAAATGGCAACCCCGCCTCCAGGAATCTCAGAATGAGACTGTGTCTGAGAGCTGTCTCCTCCCATTTTATAAACCTCTCTAGGGCTGGGATTAAAGGCATGCACTGCCCGATTTCTATGGCACAGGTGGGGGCCAGTTCTCTCTCTCCATGATGTGAGACCAGGAGGTCAAACCCGGGAGGTCAGGTGTGGTATCAGACGCCTGCGTGTGTGGAGTGCTCTCTCTGGGCCCCAAGGCCCCACATGGCACGGCATTCGCCGATAACCGGCACACATGCTCTCAACATCTTTCTTATAATTCCTAGTACAACACAGAAGCAGGATAGCTGTGATTCGTGTTCTAGAGGGAGCAGCAACAGGAAAGGTGTGTGTTTTATTTTTGATATTACTACCGTTCTAGCCAAGACCGGAGTCGTTCACAGTGTGTGTGATCATCAAGTCTGTCACCGGTCACTCCCTGCCTCTGAGTCTGTGTCCTCAGGTCTGCAGCGGAGATGGCACTGGCTTCTGGGCAGTGATGGCAAAGCGGTGCTTTCCCAGGTCATGTCTGCAGGTGGGCAGACCCTAGGACCTGGTACGGCTGCTCTTGGCCTCTTAGAGGTCACTTCTGCAGGTGGGCAGAGGCTTGTGGCGGCTGCTCTTGGCCTCTTAGAGGTCACGTCTGCAGGTGGGCAGACCCTAGGACCTGGTGCAGCTGCTCTTGGCCTCTTAGAGGTCACGTCTGCAGGTGGGCAGACCCTAGGACCTGGTGGCTGCTGCTCTTGGCCTCTGGTCTTTGCTCCTGGGAGTTTTCTATGTGGTGCTAGGGAGAGAAGTGAGGCAGGCTGGGAGGCAGCTCAGTGGCAGAGCTGTGTTTGTGCCTAAGGTGAGGAGACCTGGGTTCAGTCCTTTGTACAGGAGCCAAGAAGGGAGGTGCCTGCGGGTTCCACAGCCCTTGAGGACTGAGGCAGGGTCTGGGCCTGTCAACGTGTATTTCCGAACTGCTCTGTTTCAGGCTGGTCTGGGCATAGGACTGGGAGCTACATTGCTTTCACATGGGGGTGGTCGGCTAACTGGAAAGCCAGAAATGAAGCAGTGCTGGTCCCTGAGCCATGCCTGGCACGGTGGTGGCTATCCCGTCTGTAGCAAGCGCAGAGGGCAAGGAGTAGGCCAGGGATACTGGCCATTCCAAAGTCGGAGGCGTCCCAGGAGGTGGCTTTGCAGTTTGGGCGTGGGGAGTGGAACTACCCTGTTCAGCTTCCTGTGTGGTGCTCTCAGGTCTGGCTGGGCAGGTAGACTCAGCTTAACCTCTGTGGAACACGTCTTCCCGCATGCTGGGGAGGAGGCAGAGTGAGGGCTGAGTTATCTCCTTATGTGTCTCACCCTGGTGTGACCAAGACTGGACAGCGAGGCAGCTGGCTGGCAGGTCTGCTTGCGGCTGGGCCACAGTGCTGCTTTGTCTGCCGGACCGGCCTTTCTGTGAGTCTGGACCGCCACCTTGGCCTCATTAGTCCCAGCCTCTCAGCACCTGGACCAAGTGTTCCTCGTGGCCTTCCTTGGCAGAGTTGTTTTTGGTGCTTTTTCAGGGTGGAAGATTTGGGCTGCAGCTGCGTCTACTTTGCTGTCCTCTGGGGCATTTTGAAGCCTGGGAAGTGTGCTTGGGGGTGGGGTGGGGCGGGTATCAGTTGGTTCTCAGTCACAGCCCTGACTCTTGAAGAATGCTCCATCTCCTATAGAGGGCAATACTGCTTCCAGGGGCATATTCCACCCTCCTCCTCCTTTCCCCCTCCTCTCTGCCTCCTTTCCCCTCCTCCTCCCTTCCTCTGGTCATGTAAAATAATAAAGTAATCAAGCTTTCCCTTGAGCTGCTTGGCTGAGATTAAATGCTTTTCCTCCAGGTCAGCCCCGGTCTGGGTTTCCTCCAAGCTCTGTGAGGAGATGAAGGAGGTTGAGTAACGGCTGAGCTCTGGCTGCGGGTCTGTTGTGATTGGATGCAGAGCGGGTGGGTCACAGTTGCCTCTTTTCTCTCATGCCTCTGTGGCTTCCCACCACCTAAGACGCCGTGTTCTCTGTCCTCAGAACTAAAATGACCCTGTAGGGGCTCTGAGAAGGCTGGCTGGCTGTGGGGCTCGGTGCTTTTGTTGCTGTGGTCTGGCTGGAGAAATGGCATGGTTAGTCGTGGCCCCATGGCTCAGGTCCTCACTGCTGGGTGTGCACAGGGCTGAGGAACCTGGTCCTCTGGAACTGGCCCTTTGCGGGGTGAGTGGCCTCTCCCTGAGGAACGTCAAAGCCACACACAGTCAGAGCCTCATGCCCTCATATTTCTCCTGGAGGCTGCTCCTCTCCTTCCCTAATGCCAGTCTAACGAGATGAAGCTCCCGGGATAAGGGCCCACTGTCCTGTACTCCTGTGAAGAGCTGTGTGGGGTGCAGCTGTCTGGACCGAGATGGAGCAGATTAAGTTTTCTTCTTTGGGAGGACTTCATATATGTATATACTCTTTCTTATGCAGTATTATATTTATTTATTCTAATACTTACTTCAATTGAATGAAAATGTAACAAACTACTTCCCTTTATTTCTCAAACTGTGCTCACTGAGTGGTTTCTTGGCAGATGTGGTCTGATCCACTGCCAGCGAGAGTGCTGACCCAACTTTGGCTCTCCCTCTTCGTGGTAGACACATCTGGTTACCACGTGGTGCTTGCAGCACAGGTACCTGGAGCAGATCCAGAGTGGTGTGAGAGGGGCCATTGCCAGAGCGTTGTAAAGGTTTGAAGACTACAGACTTCAGAACAAAGAGGAGCAGCTCTGGCTTTGCCATTGCCTGGGCACAGGTCTGGTGGTTCGTGAGTGTCCCAGGCTGATGGGGTGACACACAGTACTCTCTGTTGGGGCGTCCTCTCTGAGGCTGGCACTAGGCTGCTGTGGACTGGTGGCTGTGAGCAGAGGGGGTGGCCAATCATGAACTCTGAAATGATGCCTTTGTCTGCACTGGAGGGGGCGAAAGCCTTTCTAAGGAGTAAGGTGGCGTCTGAGACTTGGAGGACAGGAGGGTTTCTAAGGAGTAAGGTGGAGTCTGAGACTGTAAGGACAGTAGGGTTTCTAAGGAGTAAGGTGGAGTCTGAGACTGGAGGGCAGGAGGGTTTCTAAGGAGTAAGGTGGCGTCTGAGACTGGAAGGACAGGAGGGTTTCTAAGGAGTAAGGTGGCGTCTGAGACTTGGAGGACAGGAGGGTTTCTAAGGAGTAAGGTGGCGTCTGAGACTGGAAGGACAGTAGTCTTTCCCATTAGTGGATCAAAGCTCAACAGTTTGATGCTGGTTTTGTCCTCTGTCTAGTTAAATCTGAAGACTTGGGGACACTTATCCATTCGCCCATCTGTATTCTACCACATTCTTCTGTCTTCACGCATTGACCTCTCCACCCCCATCTATCTACCCGTCCAGACGTACATCAGCTCACCTAACGCCATCCATCCAGGCACCCTCCTTATCCATTTCATCCATCTGCCCACCCACCCATCCCTTTACTCAGCCCCCTACCCACACTATTTATCCGTACAGACGCCCATATCACACCCCCGTCCACTCATTCGTCCATTTTCTCACCCATCTGTCAATCCCCACACCCCGTCTCCAACCATTTTTAACCCACCCACGCACTGTATCTACCCACCCCAATTTATTCACTCACCCACCCTCCCACCCACTGATTGACCTGTCAGTATCTACCTTCCCACCCACCTGTCCATCCTCACACTCGACTGTTTATTCTGCCATTTAGTGTTTGTTTGTGCTAGGTGCCAGGCTAGATTCTGGCGTGACATTCATGTGGTGTGAACAAGAAAAGATTTTAGCTTACCAGGAAGACTGCCATCTGGAAAACTGGTCATGTTCCATCCTGAGAAGTGGGTTAGTGGTCCAAGTTGTAGTGAGACGTGGCGTGGTGTCTGCTTGTCTCTGTTTTCTGTGATGTGCTCTGCATCCCATCAGAAGGCCATGGCGTTCTCAGTCTGGCTTTAGCTCTGTTGTGAAGAAAATCCTGGTTTTCTTTTTGTAACATTTTGGACTTTTGAAAATTTCCCATTTTATTTCTCATGCCTTGGAATCCAGAGAGAGGCGAGGCCACCGTTTGCTCCCGTAGGTTCTCCCAACTCGTCTAACCAAATGTCACAGCGAGACGGTACTGTGCACTTTCTGGAAAGGGTCTGCTGAAACATGGGAAACCACACGTACTCGTGTGGTGTGGAATGCCGGGCCTACGCATGTACCCCTGCTGGTGATGAGGACCAGAAAGCTGTTTGTGGAGCTAGACATGTAACCGTTAGCACCGGCTCAGGCTTGCAGTTGTTGCTGGGAAATGAGAAATGATTTTTTTTAACACGAAAAGCCTGCACAGAGATGCGGTTATCAAAGTTGTGTGAAATAACCCTAACTTGCAAACGTGGGAGACGTCCTTAGCTGGAATGTGATCAAGCAAACCGCGGTTGTCCATACCGTAGAGAATGCTGCAGTGAGCGAGACAGGTGATGGCCACAGCGACGTAGAGGAATCTCTGGTGGGTGCTGTGTGATTTCTTTGAAATGAAGGGTTTTGGAAATGGAGAAGAAATTAGTGGGTGGGAGGTGGAGATGGCAGTGGGGGGAGAAGTGGGTGTGGCTTCCAAGATGTGGACCTGTGTTCGCTGCGGTGGATGCTGAACCTACCCTTGTGCTAGAATCGTGTAGAAAACTAGGGATGAGACTGGAGAAATCAGCCTGTTTGGTGGATTGTAGTTCTATCCGTGTTCTGGTTATGATAACATTTTTTGGTTTTGCAAAAGGTTACTTTTGGAGGAAACTGAGTGGAATACTAAAGGCATCTGTCTTTGATATTTCTTATGAGTTCTCAATAAAAATCCCAATCAGTGTGAGCCTGGGGACACAGGCTCAGTAAGCAAAGTGCTTTTCCTGCAGGCCTGGGGACCCGCGTCACAGAACCCACATAAGAAAGGCTGGATGTGGTGGGTGAGGGAGACGGGGAGTCCTGGGACTCACTGTCTGGTCAGCCTCGCCTGTTTGGTAGGCTAGAGGCCAGCGAGAGGCCCTGTCTCAAAAAGTAAGTTGTGAGCCAGGGAGATGTCTCAGCCGCTAAAAGTGCTTGCCTCCAAGTCTGATGACCCAAGTTTGATCCCTGGGATCCACATGGTGGAAGGAGAAAACCAACCCTCACAGGCTACCTCTGACCTCCACACAGGCATCCTGGCCTGAACATGCATGTGCACGTGCTCACACACACGCAACAACAATAATAAATGACATAAAATAATAAAAATATAAAAAACCAAGGTAGATGGCACCTAAGGAATGACACACCCAAAACAGACCTCTGGTTTCCAAACACACATGCATACACATGTACACACACCCATAAACGTGTGCACACACATGTACACAAAAGGAAAAAATTGTGTTTGCTTAAAATTTAGAGTTCTAAATTAGGAACATTATAGCTCAGTATTAAGGTCGATTTTCCTTTTTCCTCACTTCCCTGGGTTAGTAAGTAGGTGGGAGTCGACCCAGAGACACAGAAGCCCGGATGTGTGTGTGGAAGCTTGGGAAAGGGTTGAGATTCTTGTGCCTTCTTTTCTAGAGATCAGTCATTTCCAATCACAGTTCTCATTGGAATCTCATTTGAATGTACCGGGCCATTTTGACTTCTAGGTGGGTGTGCTGGGTAGTTTTATATCAACATGACATGATCTAAAGTCATTGGAGAGGAGGGAACCTCACTTAAGAAAATGTCTCCATAAGATCTTGCTGTATAGAACATTTTCTTAATTAGTAATTGATGGGAAGGGCCCGGCCCATTGTGGGTGGTGCCATCCCTGGCTGGTGGTCCTGAGTTCTATAAGACAGCAGGCTGAGCAAGCCAGTAAGCAGCGCCCTCCATCAGCTTCTGCCCCAGGTTTCTGCTCTGCTTGGGTGCCTGTCCCGACTTCCTTCAGTGATGAACAATGATACGGAAGTGTAAGCCTAATAAACCCTTTCCTCCCCAAGTTACTTTGGTCATGGTGTTTTATCACAGCAATTGAAACCGTAAGACAGTGGGCTTTAACAACCTGAGTCGGGAGGGGCGGGAGAGACGAAGCAGTGGCTAAGAGCACTCACTCCTCTTACAGAGGACCTGGGTTCAGCTCCCAGCACCCACAACCATCTGTAACTATTTCCAGGGGCTCGTGACTGTCTTCCGGCCTCTTCAGGCACTAGAGTGTACATGGCACACAGACATACATGCAGGCAGAGATTCATGCACATAAAATAAAGATAAATTGACCTGAAGAAACCCAAGACAGACATAGGGTATGACCAAAGCCCTGTGTACCTGTTCAGATCCCTGGGGACTCAGGAAAGAACTTCCTGGCCCATTTGATGACAGATTAGAAGCATTGTTTTGGGATAAGACATGATGCATTGCTATTTTTTTATTTTTGAAAACTTAAAAGTTCTGTCCTGGTTCATGGCAGGCTTCACACTTATGTATCTAGGAGGTGGACAAGTGCCTGAGCCATACCTAAGCACCTCAGTGTGGAGATGGGTGGGGGAGCGTTGCTCAGGCTCCGATTATGGACTTGACACTCTGGTGTCCCCGCCTTTCTCTGACCACCACTTCCAGAGTTCAGCCTGTGTGTGGAGACTATGGTGATGGTGTTGGGGCCTTCCCCTTCCTGTCCTGCTGTCCTTTCAGGGCTGGCCATGCTGTACCTGGGTTTTCATGATGTTTGGGGTGGGCGGGGATTCCAGTGTCATTTAACTTTAGTGGCATTCTGGCTCACACAGTTCTGGCAGTAAGATGGCGTGTCTGTCAACTCTTCTGCTTTGCATCCTCAGGGTGTGAGTGATGGGCAGGGTGAGGCAGTGCCAAAGTTGAGGAGTCCAAGGTCAGCGGAAGAGCATTTCCCATTGCTGTCTCAGGACAGCGCCCAGTACTGTCTGCCTGCAGGAGGCCTGTCTGCACGCAAAATGGCTGTCAAGGCCACCATCATGCCGCAGCAAACTCCCTGGGGCGTCGCTGGTTTGCGCAGCGCTGCTAAGAATTTCTGAAGGCTTTTTTTGTTCCAAGTTGGAGCAGCTTCTGTGTGTGGTGGGTTTCAAATGCAGCTCAGCACACAGGCTTTTCCCAAGCAGATCAAATAGCACTCACTCAGAGTGTGACTGTGTATGCATGTGTGTGTAGACATGCGTGCGCGGCCCCCATTGCACGCGCTGTAGGGTGTGTTGAAAAGAACCTTTTCCCCCACCATGTGCTAAATTAGTCTTTGGCGACCTCATTTCTGGAAATTGGACTCTGCCCAGAGGTGGGAGAGTTGGGGAAAATTTGAGGCAAATTTATGTGGCTGTTTTCTGTGGTTAGCAGGATGGAAAAAAACCGTAAAAATGAACTTCACATTTCTCTGGTTTCCTTGGAACGCAGAAGTGGCTGACTTAGTCTCACATTTCAGACGGTCTCTCGAGATGGAATATAGGGCTGTGGAAGAGGGGTGCGTGGGCAGCTGTTTAGAGGGGCTGGGACGGGATGGGCAGCCGCACTCCAGGCCTGTCCTGTGTCCAGTTCTCTCTGCTCTGTCTCTCTGGCCATGTGGGGACTGAGCGAACAGCTGACCCCGTGTGTGTCAGGGGATCCCTGCACCACTCAGCTATACTCTCAGCCCTGTTTCTACCTTTTGTTTTTAGACAGGCTCTTACTAAGCCGCCCAGGTGGATCTTCAGTCTGTGATCCTCTTGCCTCCTCCTCCTGAGGGGCTGGGAGGGGAGGTTCGGCCGCCAGGCTCAGCTCACCCTGTTCCCCAGAAGATCTAAGTTCAGTCATGTGACTTTGCAGTTTTGAAAAGTTTCTGAAAGCCATCATTCAAATGCATCACTCCGATAACGTTGCACTTTTTTCCTTTGGAGACAGTATCTCCTACAGCCTAGGCTAGCTACAGTCTCACTATCTAACCAAAGATTTCCTGAACTCCTTACCCCTTAGCCTCTCCCTGTGAGGATTAGAACGACAGGCATATGTCACTAGATCCATCTTGCAAAGCCCTGGGGCTAGAACATAGTGCCTCACGCACACTGGGCTAGCACTCAGCAACAGAACTACAGACACAGCCCAGGAGGAGCCCCTCCATTGCATGCGGGTACTAAGCGTGTCTCACAGTTCCAGTATACTCGCGGTGACCTTGTGAAATAATTACTGCTCCAGTGTTGTAAGCAAAGAACCGGAGTCACGGAGAGCTTATGTACCTGCTGAAGATCATACAGATGACGTGAAGCTTTAGACATTAAACTTTGCCGACACACTGCTGTTTAATATTAAAGCCTGGGGGCTGGAGAAGTGGCTCGGCGGCTAAGAGGTCCCAGGTTCAGTTCTCATTACTCAATGGTAGCTCACAACTGTCTGTAACTCCATCTCCTGTGAACACTGCATATATGTGGTATGCATACATACATGCAGGTAAGAAAACACTTATATACATAAAATAGAATGAATAAAAAACTTACTGCTTTTTTCTTTTTCTTATTTTTGGTAGAGTTAAGGATCACACCAAAGGTCTGGTACATGCCAGTCAAGCTCTCTCCTGCTGAGACATGCTCATTTCGACATTGTGGTCTTTCTCTTGTGTATGTTTAGTGTGTGTGGTCAGAGGACAACTTTGGAGAGTGGTTTCTCCCCTTCCACTTTCACGTGGGGATGAAACTCACAAGACTCGCGACATTGGTGAGAGGCCACTGAGCCATCTTGCTGGCTCTTTATTGCAGTTTAAGGACTCACTCATCTTTGTATGTATATATATCTCTGATGTCTGTGTGTCTGGCGGCTGCATCACTAGGGAGGTGGAGAAGTTAGAGGACGACCTTCACTGTTGGACCTCGGGTTCCACCTCACCGCTGTGTGCTTCAGGCTGACTCCCGCCTCTGTCTCTCACCTCTCGGTAGCATGCTGGGGCTACAGAGGCGTGCCAGCATGAATGGCCTTGCATGGGTGCTGGAGATTTGAACTCAGGTCCTCCAGCTTGCACAGTTATTGCACAGATGGCCTCCCCAGACCTAGTGCCATTTTAAAATAAGGATTTAGCACCTGGACACAGGAAGAGGCATCGTGGCAACAAACGTGTTAATCCACCGTTTTGTTAATCAGTAGAACAACCACCGTTTTGTTAATCAGTAGAACAACTAAGTTACTTGCTAAGTAAACAGAATAGTATTCAGAGTCTTTTAAAGTGGGACTAACATGTCAGTCAGGTAGAGATCTTGACATCACAAAAAATTGAGGAAATGCAATTTTTCCTGTGACATAAATTTAACTGTGAGTAGCATGCTAAAGGTGTCCCCACCTGTTGGCTTCATCTAGGCCACACTGTCATCTAAAAAGTTTACACTCAAGGAATGCAAAACTGAGTTATGAAAAGAAATTGGAAAAAAAGCCTCATGATCCTCAAGTAAGTTCACTGTTTTTGCCTTGGCTTGCATCCGCAGGAGTCCTCAGTAAAACCCACACTGTTGGATGCTCAAAAAAGATGTAATTTAATATTTGATTTTGAGTCTAAGACATCAGAAAGTCTTGGTGTAAAAACATCCCAGTTTTTTCTAAGGCTCCCAGGAAATGTTCGCGACTTTCATTCTCATTTTGGCGTCTGAAGGACTAATTGTCTGCAGGATGTGGGAATGACTGTCCCAGCTGGGGTTCCCTCCTCTGTCTGCTCAGAAGTCAGCCGAGCATCTCCCTGTTGTGGGATCCGGTCCGGGAGGCTCCGAAGGCAGGAGACCTGCCAGGCAGTGAGAACAGGGTTTGGTTCCTGGTCACCAGGGCCTGCCCTCATCCGCACAGTGCGTTCCTAGCCACGCTCACAAACTCACCTCCTGTGTTCTCTTTGGACCTCCCTTCTGCAGCACAGACCCTGGATCGTCATGGTCTATGGAATGTGGGCCTGTTGGTGTGTGCTGGGGGCCCCAGGTGTGGCCATGGTCTTTCTCCACGCCACCATCGCCTTCTGCGTGGCCCAGTTCCGGTCAGTGCTCCTGTCCTGGCTGTGTTCTCTCCTCCTGCTCTCCACCCTGAGACTGCAAAGTGTGGAGGAGGTTAAGGTAGGTGTCCCCCTCCTGCACACCTTACACAGGGCAGGGGAGGGTTCTGATCCTGTAGAAGTCAAGTCTCGTTTCACAGAACAGTAGCTTCTCCATGGGGCTCCGCCTGGTGGCCATTCCCGGTTATTGCACAAACTCGTCTGTGATGTCTGAGCCCTATGAGATTGTCCGTGGTCACCTTTTATCCCAGTTTGGATGTTAAGGGAGGATGACAAATGTCATGGGACCAGAGGGGTAGAAACAGACTCCTCCCCTCTCAATATTTTTAAGCCTGCCTGCTGAGTGCTCTGTGGTTTCCCACTCTCCTTCCTTGTGACACACAGCATCTACAGTGGCCCCAAGACAGTCAGCAAGTGTTTTTACTCAGTTGCTAGTATGGGCTTATTAATTATCCACTCAGAGAGCTAATCACAGAAGTACTTTGTGTAGAAAGTGAATAGAATGTTTTGCCTCCAGGTCACATACCAAGCCTTGAAGTATACCATGGAGTAGCATCTTGACAGGCACAATTTTTTGTCAGTTGAGTGTTTGGTGGAGGCAGACATTGGGCAAGAGGCAGTCTGTAAGACAGTTGAGTGGTTAGTTCTGCGTACAGCCTGCCAAGTCTCTTAGGGACCAAGTTTAAACTAGGTCCTGGTTCCGAATCTTGTATATACGGCCATAACATATTTCTTTTGGTGCCAAGGGTTGGACCTCGGTCCCAGATATACAGGGCACATTTTCTACAGCCCAGCTATGCTGCAGCTCCCATGGCCTGCTTCGGTTGCCAGTGGGGCTTCTTGATACTGCCCTGGACTCAGCTCTGTTTCACGGCTTCTGTCACAGGGGAGGCCATCGTCAGTTTTCCCCGGCCGGCTCCTGTGTCAGGCCAGGCTGGCTGCCCTCTCACCGACTGTCCACCCTTGTTGCATTTGCAGAGGCAGTGGTATGAGACAGACAGTGAATACTACCTGCTGCAGTTCACGTTGACTGTTCGCTGCCTGTTCTACACCAGCTTCAGCCTGGAGCTGTGCCGGCAGCCTGCGCCTGTGCCTGCCCAGCCGGCCTCCTCTTCCTTCCCGTGGCTGCTGGCCTACGTCTTTTATTATCCTGTCTTCCACAATGGACCCATCCTCAACTTCCCAGAGTTCTACAAACAGGTAGAGTCTTCTGGGGGACTTGATGGGTTCTGTGTAGGTCTCTCTCTCCTTCCTAGACTGTGAATTCTCACCCCAAATGGGGTTGCTTACTGAGTGGGATTCACAGAGAGTTTGGGAACGGTGAAAGGCTTCCAAATGTACGACCAAAAATCATTTGAAGTCTAATGGGTAATGAGTTGGCGGTGTTTCTGGCAGTGGTCACCCTTCTTGTGTTATTGTAAATGTGGGGTAGAAAATGGCTGGAGTGTGTTTGGGGCCAGTTTAGAAAGTGACATTATCCTATCCCATACTGCCCAGAACACCTCGCTCAGAGTCCAGGCTACCCTGTATTATGAACTGCAGGTTTTTAAGAAACAGAATGGTTTAATAATGGAAAACAAAGACTTTAATGTCTTCCTACATCATCCCTCCTGATATCAGTATTGAGTTAGTGTCTTTGGATCGGATTGCGTTAGAATGTTTGACTTTAGAATTTCCTTCCTGCCTCCCTCCCTCCCTCTCATCCTTCCGTGTGCGTGTGTGTGTTTGTGTGTGTATGCACACGCGTGCAGGCACACACATGCTACAGCATATGTGTGGAAGGCAGGGGACAGCTAGGAAATCGGCTCTCCCTGTCACCTGGAGGATCTAGCACTGAATTCAGTGTATGAAGCTTGTGAGCAAGTGTCTCTACCCACGGAGCCACCTTACCAGCTCAGTGTTAGATTTTAAAAGTTGCTGTTTGATTTGATGACTAGAATTTCCTAGTAAATCATTAAATACATTTTACAACAACTTCTGAAATGGTCCTAAGGATGCTTCTGTAAGCCTGTCTTGCTAGAGTAAGTTTTTCTCTAACCAGGGTGTGTAGGTATATCAAGCTTTTCTGATGACAAATCCTAAAGGTGTTTATTGTAAAACAATTATTTTGTATACATAGAGTTTTACCATCTATTAAAGATGCCTACTAATGAGATGGATTATTTAATTTACACAAGAATGAAGCCATGGCTGAGTATTCGACAAGACATGGGCTACCTTCAGTGGTTTCAGAGTTGATCAATATTTTGATTTTATTACCGTCAGTGCTCATTGGTGCCACATGCATCTCCCCACTTGGGTGTGCTGTGGATCTGAGCACAACCCCCAGCTAATCTCCCTAGACATATGTAAGGGGGTTTAACCCATGTGTTAGTACCTAAAACAGTGGTTTCCAAGAGTAATGGCCTCCACCAAATCACAGCCATCTTGAAGAAGAAAATAGTACAGACGCATATAAACATATATATACACAACACATGCACGTAACACATGTACAACATACAGGCACACATAGCACATCTATGTACACACAGATGTATACACAACACATGGATGCACATGTGTGCACACAATGAATGCCTACACTCACATATAACACATGTGTATACACACATGCCTGCATATGTGTGCAGCATACCTGTGCATGTACACACACACCACATTGCCTGCATTCATACAGAACACGCATGCATGCACTTAATACAGCGCACACACACACAACACATTGCCTACATTTGTACAGCACACATGCATGCACTCACATACAGCAACACATGGATGTTTTAGATTACTGTATAAATGACAGGTGAGTTAGTTAGGACACACCTCAGATGTGGTCCCTGGTCTGTAGCATGAGCACCATTAGGGACTTGAGATGTGAGTTCTCAGGCCCTACCCCAGGCCTATGACCGACCAGGGTTGGGGCTCAACATGGCTTGCCAGGTGCCCTGACTCTTGTGCTTGGGGAGGCTGGGAACCGCTGTCCTGAGTTTGTGTGAGGCGTGGGGTGGAGGCAGTGCTGGCCCAGGATTGGCAGACTCAGACCTTCCGCATCCTGCCTCTTGCATTTTCCTTGACACTGTGAATTTGGCTTCTTCCCAATTTTCCAGCCAATAACTTTTGAACTAAACCTCAGCCCCATCCCTCCCCTGGGATGGACAGTAATTCTTGGGGACGTAGACTAAAGCCACTCAGAGGAAAGAGACTCTCCCGAACTGCGTCATATGCATGGGGAGCTTTGCCCAGTGGGAGCTGCACTTCATCAGGGTGCAAAGCCCTTCTTTGCAGGTCTCACTTTTCATCTCTTTTCCAACACAGCTTTAGGATCCAACAGGGACAATGCAAGTGTGTAGTCAGGCCCCATGCCTGGTCCTCAGGAGCAGACTTTGAGGCTGTGGTTCACCCAAACCCTTAGCTAAGGACTGCCATTCCCTTGAGCATCAGTCTGGGGAAAATGGGTGGGCTCAGTCTGGGGGGGATGGGTAGACTCACCCTATAGGGGCTCACCCTGTAGGGGCTTAGTCTGGGGAGGATGGGTGGTCTCACCCTGTAGGGGCTCAGGCCCTACTTGGTTCTTACTTATTTCTTCTGACATGTTCCAGTTGCTGGGAGTACGGACTTTGGACAGGGAAATCAAACTTTCTCTCTCTCTGCCTGTATTCGTTAAGGCCATCCCAGAAAAATAAAATGCTCAGTAAGCCACAGGACAGAATAAACACTGAATAAAAGGCCAGGCGGAGTCTGGGGTAAGTGACTCAGTGGGCAGAGCACATGCTTTGCAAAGGTGAGACCTGAGTTCAGATCCCCTGAGCCCACATAAAGCCAGATGCGCAGTGCACACCTGTAATGCCAGGATCTGGTGGACTCCCTGCAAGTCTGTAGTCTGTGGGCCAGCTGGACCGCTGCACACACAAGTGAACAAGAGACCTTGTCTCAAAGTGGAAGGCAAGGACTTCTGACCTCTGCGAGTGTGCCATGGCATGTACACACAGAAACACACATCACACACATTCTACACACAAAGGACAAAAAGCCATGTGGTTTCTGCACATGCTGAGAGAGCCTGTGGGTGCTCTCCTCTTCTGCGATGAGGTAATCTAAGAGGGAAGGACCAGGAAGAGGGGAAGGTGAACGGCAATGGAAGAACTCAATGGAAGAACTCACTGTGTGAATGTGCAGAAGGAGACTTGACCACCAGGGGGCAGCAGCATCCCACGTGGAAATGGACTCAGAAGGGACAAGCCTACGTGGGATTCTGAAACCCCAAGTATTAAAAGAGAGGAACACCTCTGCAGATGACGTTACTCCAGTTTTTAGCACATACGTTTACGTATGCAAATGAGGGAAGCATGAAAGAGGCGTTTTCCATACTCTAAATCACGTGAAATAATTCAATCAACAAACAACACACTTTACCTCCTTCCTAGCCTGACCGCCTTACCAGGAAGGCCCTTTCCGGCCCGTGGAGTGTCAGGCAGCCAGGCTTCAGCTACTTTGCGGCTGTGCTTCTGGGGAGTTAAGAGCCTGAACTGCTGTGAGGCGGATCCAGCAGGGCCTGGGCAAAGCAGGGTGGCCTGCTGACTGGGGCCTCAGAGTCTCCCTCGAGCAGGGGCCTCTGCAGTGGGGACTGGATAGGGTGACAGGCAGTCTGAGTGGTGCATCCTGGGACTTTTCTTACCATGGGTCCCTTGGTATGGAGGCCAGCTCCAGGTTCATATCTCTGTTCTGTTTCGGTGAGCTACCTCGTTTGTGCCCCCGCTCCCTCCCTGTGGGATGGGAAAGTCTGCAGAGCCAGGGTTGTTGTGGGGAGCGCGTGGTCCCAGGAGGTGATGAGGCTTGAAGCTGGTATGCTGTCACACTCGCTGCTGTTGGGTTGTGATTGGTCAAAAGCCTGTGGCAAGTTCAGGGGATGTTTAGGCTACTTCAGAGCCCCTTTCCCCCATGTCCAGCCCGATGGGCACTCTAGCAGAGGAGTCTGAGCAGTGGCCGTCCCTGGACTCTGAAGAAGCCGTGGTGCTGGGCTATTGGAGGGACCAGACAATCACTGCAGGCAGGGGCAGGGCAGAGATAGGTGTTGGTGTCTCAGGCGCTGTGGATAGTCGGGCTTCTGGGTCTGGAGACCCCTGAATGACCTGACCATAGAGAAAAGATAAAGTCAGCCCTACAGCTTCTCGTGCATGTAAGCTCCAAACCCCGAGAGATGTTTGCTACCACCACAAAGAGAGTAGATGGAGGTAAAGATGGGCTCATGATAGGCAGGCTGGGTGGACGGAGGAAAGACAGACACATGGAAGGCAGGCTGGGTGGACGGAGTAAGGACAGACACGTGGAAGGCAGGCTGGGTGGACGGAGTAAGGACAGACACGTGGAAGGCAGGCTGGGTGGACGGAGTAAGGACAGACACGTGGAAGGCAGGCTGGGTGGACGGAGGAAAGCCAGCAGCATCATGACTGGTGCTAGAACTTAGTAGCTAGGGTGCTTACTTAGCATTCATGAGGTCCTTGAATCCCAGCCTGGGAGGTTGAGACAAGATGATCAGATGGTGAACATCAAGGACTGGGAGATAGTTCAGTAGTTAACATGCTTGCTGTGTGCGAATGGGGGGCTGGGTTTGAATCCCCATGACATGCAGAAGCTGGGCATGCCAAAGGACCTCTGCAACCCCGGTGCTGGGGGAAGGCAGTGAGTCTTGGGTGCTTGCCGGAGCAGTGTAGCCCAAATAGCAGCTTCAGGGGTGGCAAGAGACTCTGACTCTAAAAAAATACAGTCAGCAGTGATAGAGGAAGACACTGGGTGTTTGTCTGTGACTTCATGGGTGTGTACACACACACACACACACACACACACACACACACACACAACACACACACACACAGAGAGAGAGAGAGAGAGAGAGAGAGAGAGAGAGAGAGAGAGAGAGAGAGAGAGAGAGAGAAAGTGTGTTCAAGGCCACCTTTGGCTACATAGTAGATTTTGATATATTGCTTTAAAAAAAGATAAAAGACACAACCTTGTCACGCTGACTTGGTGTGGCAGGTATGAGGGTCTAGGGGATTCAGCTGTCTAGACAATGTACTGGTTTGTGGCAGCAGTGTGTGCCAGCTTGGCGGACTTCCTGGGAGGGGCAGTGTACATTGCTGGCCTTGCTGTGGGTGGCTGGGCTGTGGCCTCCAATGCTGGGTCTGAGTAAGCTTTCCACAGGGCGTAGGCGAGGGACTTCAGCTCTGAAGGGACACAGGTTAGGTCCATGTGTCCCTGGATCCTGTAGACAGAAGTCCTACAGAGGGACTGACAACATTGCTGGCCCTAGGAAAGGCCTTGTTTGCTCACAGGCACACGCACGACTCCCACGCAAAGGACGGGAACCTTTCATCTCTGACAACTGTCATCTTCAATCTTCAGAGAAAGGCGACATTCCCTTTTGTGCAATTTGCATGAAATGAGATTTTAAATTGTAATGCGTTTTAAAATACAGTTGGCAGACGAGTTAATGCGTGTTTTCCAGTAGAGTCTGAGCTTGAAATTCCCACCATGGCAGTTCCCAGGGATCTTAAGGTTGACAGTCCCCTCAGTTAGAAATGCCTCGAATGGATGGCTTTCCGTGCAGCTCTGAGGGTGGGGGCTGTGCAGCAGCCTGTCCCTCCTGCTGCAAAACGAGGGACAAATGGCTTCGAATAAAATAGACCCCATTACGGTGAAGTGTGAGCGGACCCTCAGGATGCTCAACCTTCCAGAAAGACAAATGACTGCTCGTGTGTGTGCGCAAGTGTGTGTACATGTGTGTGCACATGCCTGTGTATGCATATGTGTGTGTCTGTGTGTACTGCCTGCGGCTTGGGGACACCTCCAGATTGGCCTTTTGCTGAGAGGCAAGCTGGGAGGGTGAATTTTCTGCTATTGCCCGTCCATTGCCTCTGCTCCCCTGTTTGGGCCTGTACACCAGCAAGGTGTGGCACCCCAGATGCAGGCTGTGTTTCTGGGGACCTGGGCTGCAGGCCCTGTGCTCAGCACCTGTTAGAGTTCAGCTGGGTGAGCATTGCTGTCTGCCAACACAGTTATCAAGGCTGTCAGCACTTCCTCCAGATGGCTTGCTTCAGTGCACCAGCCACAGGGTGGCCACACAAGGCCCATCTCCATCCAGAGGGAACGTGGTGCCTCCTCATGTTTTCTCAGCTGTCGGTGTGGATTTTTAGTGGCTTCCCTGACCTGTGTAGGGAGGTGACCCCACAGCGAGGTGACCCCACAGTGAAGTGACCCCCACAGTAGGGTGACCCCACAGTGAGGTGACCCCACAGTGATGTGACCCCACAGCGAGGTAACCCCCACAGTAGGGTGACCCCACAGCGAGGTGACCTTACAGTGGTGTGACCCCCACAGTAGGGTGACCCCACAGTGAGGTGACCCCCATAGTAGGGTGACCCCACAGCAAGGTGACCCCACAGTGATGTGACCCCACAGTGAGGTTACTGCACGGCTAGGTCATTGTGGAGGTTTTTTTTTTTTTTGATGTCCTTACCCACATATCAACTTAAATGGGAAAATCTGAAATGCTGCAAAGTTCCAATGTCTTCTGTCTTTTGAAGAGAGTCTGGGCTGTTGGGGTGGTCTGGAGTCTGGGCTGTTGGGGTGGAATGGAGTCTGGGCTGTTGGGGTGGTCTGGAGTCTGGGCTGTTGGGGTGGTCTGGAGTCTGGGCTGTTGGGGTGGTCTGGAGTCTGGGCTGTTGGGGTGCTATGGAGTCTGGGACTGTTCAGAACCCCAAGGTCTGAAGCGCTCAGGTTGGATGATGACCATCCAGACGGTTCTGTGTTCCTATCGTAGATAATGGAGACACCCACCTCCCATTTGATGTGGGGCCCTGCTGTACCGCTGCCCTTGTTCTGGGATCCTCGAGGAAAGAGGACACAGCTGCACCCAGAGGCCACATAGCTGCTAGTGATGCTGCTAATTTTTTAAGTGTGCGGTGCTGGATTTAGTACTCACGTCTCACCACCACTATTACCCTTTTCACTTTGAGGAAATCAAGACCTGGGGGTTGGGTAACTTAGTCATGCAGCGGTATGGCTGATGCTAGAATCCGGTCTATTGTTCTACTACTGCTGAGCAGACACTTGTCCCCTCTGGGTATTTACTCTGCCTGTTTTTTGAAGGTAGACGGACAGACATCCCAAATTCTTCCATGTCACTCACACTCTGTGTGCCTTAGCTTATCTACTAGCTCAGGATGCGTGGGGATAGCCGGGGTGACCAGGACCCAAAGAGAAGCACAGTTTCAAAGGGCAGAGCATCTGAAATCCTGACCCAGTCCGCCTGCTTCAGGTCAAGGCTGAGGTAGAAGGATGCAGAATTTGGCATTGTTCTTGGCTTTAGGGTACCATGTTGGCACACCTCTTCTTGTTCTGGGGCAGTTTCCCAACTGGGATGTAACTTTCTTACTTAGGAAAATCGGGTGTCCTTAAGGCAAACAGACTCCCCTACCCTATCAGTAGAAACGACAATGGTGATTTGTACAAACCCCATCAATAACATCACGGGAGCAACGTTCTGCAAGGCTCAGGACCAAGCACAATCTAATGCCGCCTTCTCTGTTGTCCCCTCTTTAGATGCAGCAGCCAGAGCTCAGCTCTCCGAAGCAAAGCCTTTGCAGTCTAGCCAAGGGCCTGGGCCGCCTGCTCTGCTGGTGGTGGCTGGCTGAATTGATGGTCCACCTCATGTTCATGCATGCCCTCTACAGCAGCCCCCTCCTGGAGAGCATTTCCTGCTGGACCTTAGGTAACTGTGGGATCTGCCATCAGCAGGGTGTTTGGGGTGCAGTGACCCAGAGCCAACCTTATTCCTCTTGTGGCCAAGGTTTTACATGTGTGAGCTGTTTGGTGTAGTTGATGGAGAGAGGGCTGTGCCATGTGAACTGGGAGTCAAGGATGAGGGACTCCTTGGGCTGGGACTAACTGCGTATGGCAGGAACGACATCTTCACCAGAGGCAGCATCTCACGGAGCAGAAGAGAGTAGAGTTGCTGGCTGGGGCAGGAGGCTGTTCTGTGGGCTGGTGCTCTGAGACCCAGTCAGGCTATATTCCTCCCTTTTCCTGTGAGCTTCTGAGTTGTGTAGGCATGGGTTCGGATCCCAGCTCTCCCAGGCAAGGGTGGGCAGCCTTCAGTGGTACTTACACCTATCCAAGCACCTTCCTCTAAAAAACAAGGCTTGCCTTTGCAGAGCTATTTTGAGGGCTCAGGGAAATGGCAGGCCTCATGATGTGTCTACACATACAGTAGATGGTGTATGTGTGTGCATGTGGTGTGCACATGTCCTGTAGATACAGTTAATGGTGTATGTGTGTGCATGTGGTGTGCACATATCCTGTAGATACAGTTAATGGTGTATGTGTGTGCATGTGGTGTGCACATGTCCTGTAGATACAGTAGATGGTGTATGTGTGTGCATGCAGTGTGCACATGTCATCCTGTAGATACAGTAGAGAGTGTATGTGTGTGCATGCAGTGTGCACATGTCCTGTAGATACAGTTAATGGTGTATGTGTGTGCATGCAGTGTGCACATGTCATCCTGTAGATACAGTAGATGGTGTATGTGTGTGCATGCAGTGTGCACATGTCCTGTAGATGCAGTAGATGGTGTATGTGTGTGCATGTGGTGTGCACATGTCCTGTAGGTGCAGTAGAGAGTGTATGTGTGTGCATGTGGTGTGCACATGTCCTGTAGATGCAGTAGAGAGTGTATGTGTGTGCATGTGGTGTGCACATGTCCTGTAGATACAGTAGAGAGTGTATGTGTGTGCATGCAGTGTGCACATGTCCTGTAGATACAGTAGATGGTGTATGTGTGTGCATGTGGTGTGCACATATCCTGTAGATATAGTAGAGAGTGTATGTGTGTGCATGCAGTGTGCACATGTCATCCTGTAGATACAGTAGATGGTGTATGTGTGTGCATGCAGTGTGCACATGTCCTGTAGATACAGTAGATGGTGTATGTGTGTGCATGCAGTGTGCACATGTCATCCTGTAGATACAGTAGATGGTGTATGTGTGTGCATGCAGTGTGCACATGTCCTGTAGATGCAGTAGATGGTGTATGTGTGTGCATGCAGTGTGCACATGTCATCCTGTAGATGCAGTAGATGGTGTATGTGTGTGCATGCAGTGTGCACATGTCCTGTAGATACAGTAGATGGTGTATGTGTGTGCATGTGGTGTGCACATGTCCTGTAGATACAGTGGATGGTGTATGTGTGTGCATGCAGTGTGCACATGTCCTGTAGATACAGTAGATGGTGTATGTGTGTGCATGCAGTGTGCACATGTCCTGTAGATGCAGTAGATGGTGTATGTGTGTGCATGTGGTGTGCACATATCCTGTAGATACAGTTAATGGTGTATGTGTGTGCATGTGGTGTGCACATGTCCTGTAGATACAGTAGAGAGTGTATGTGTGTGCATGCAGTGTGCACATGTCATCCTGTAGATACAGTAGAGAGTGTATGTGTGTGCATGCAGTGTGCACATATCCTGTAGATACAGTAGATGGTGTATGTGTGTGCATGTGGTGTGCACATATCCTGTAGATGCAGTAGAGAGTGTATGTGTGTGCATGCAGTGTGCACATGTCATCCTGTAGATACAGTAGATGGTGTATGTGTGTGCATGCAGTGTGCACATGTCATCCTGTAGATACAGTTAATGGTGTATGTGTGTGCATGTGGTGTGCACATGTCCTGTAGATACAGTAGATGGTGTATGTGTGTGCATGCAGTGTGCACATGTCATCCTGTAGATACAGTAGATGGTGTATGTGTGTGCATGCAGTGTGCACATGTCCTGTAGATACAGTAGAGAGTGTATGTGTGTGCATGCAGTGTGCACATGTCATCCTGTAGATACAGTAGATGGTGTATGTGTGTGCATGTGGTGTGCACATATCCTGTAGATACAGTAGAGAGTGTATGTGTGTGCATGTGGTGTGCACATGTCCTGTAGATGCAGTAGATGATGTATGTGTGTGTATGTGGTGTGTACAAGTACATTTCTCTGCCGGTCTCTTACTTGCTTGCATCTTTCTCTGTCCTGTATCAAGGTGGGGTGGAGGTCTTATGTCCCCCAGGACAGTCTCTAACTATAGGATTTGTCTGTGAGAAAACCATTGTCCTTTATTCCTCTGCTCCTAGCAACAGAGGACATGTTCTGCCCTGATCTCCATCTGCCTTCTCACTTGTCCTGCTCTGTTCCTTTTGGGGACTCCCGCATTCATCTGTGGCCTGCAGGAGTGCATGTGCATGTATGTGTTTGCATACATACCTGTGCATGTGTGCCTCTGTGCCTTGGTGTGTGCACGCATGTGTGTGCGCGTGCGTGTGATACTCCAGACAGATCAAGCTGCTGAAGGCAGGTGTGTAAGCCTGTCTCCTTATATGCTGGGTGATTTGTAGATTTCTCAGAATCTCTATTGTTCTTGTCACATGTACTTTGTCAGAATGTCTCTGAAACAGGAGCCTCACAGGACCCAGAAACCACTGGGTTGCTTTAGTAATAGCCTGTTCTTTCTGAGTAGATTTAAAACCTCAGAGGATGTTTGCACAAATCCCAACAACATTTTCTTTGGAATGGGGGATTCGTAAGAATCGTTTTTATCCACGTGTCCCAACTGCATGCATCTGTGAAGCTGTGTGATGGTTCGGTGTGTGCTCACCATGTGCTGATGGAGCCATGGGGTTTATCTCCTTGTTTCAGGCTCCTCTTGCCTCCACGTTTGTAGCTGGAGGTCCTGAAAACTGTAAACTTTTAACAGTATCAACTGTTAAGGAAACAATGAGGCAAACAGGATAGGACCTAAGGTTGGTCTATAGTGGCAGATCCCCCTTACCGAGCCTGCTTCAGCTTAAGTCTGCGTAGTGGAAAACAACTCAAAATGGTGCTTAAATAGCAAAGAAAAGTTAGCGTATGTGCCAGTCACACCTGACAGCCACCTGGGAGGGGCAGATGCAGTGACTCAAATCCAGCCCGTGAGCCTCCTTGCCTTGCTGAAGAACCAGAATTTCGGAAATGCTTTGTTCCCAGAACCCATTTACTTCTCCTCCTAGCTTTTCAAAGATAACATTTTTTTTTTGAGTGTGTGTGGGCTTACCATTCTCTTGTCTTTCATGGCACTCGGACCATAGTTAAATACCAGCAGTTCCATATTTTAAAATGTCCTCCAAGCAGATTCACACTGTAGTGCCCTGGGATGTGACCTCTTGGTGTGGCAATGTCTGTGAGACACACCTGTGTTGGTGATTTTCTGTTGTGATAAAACACCATGACCCAAGGTGACTCATAGACTCAAGAGTTTATTCTGGATTATGGTTCCAGGGGGATCCTTCATATAGGGAGGCATGACAGCAACTGACAGGGAAGGAGGAAGGAACAGAAAACCAAGAACTCACATCTTGGCCTGTAGGTACAAAGCAGAGAGAGTGAACTGGAAGAGGACGAGACTATACACTCTGAAAGCCCACTCCCAGGGACTTACTTCCTCCCAGCAAGGGTGCCTCTCCTAAACTTCCCCTGAGAGTGTCACCATCTGAAACCAAGTGTTCAGATTCGAGACATTTCTTTTTTTTTTTCTTTTTGGTTTTTCGAGACAGGGTTTCTCTGTGGTTTTGGAGCCTGTCCTGGAACTAGCTCTTGTAGACCAGGCTGGTCTCAAACTCACTGAGATCCGCCTGCCTCTGCCTCCCCGAGTGCTGGGATTAAAGGCGTGCACCACCACATCTGACATATTATGTCATTATATAAACAGTTTGGTCTTGACTTTGAAATGAAGAATCTTATTGTCTCCCCAGTTGTAGTAATTGGAGTGGCGGGGCTGCGTCCCCAGCACCCCGGCTGTCTGGCTAGCTCAGTCGGTAGAGCATGAGACTCTTAATCTCAGGGTCGTGGGTTCGAGCCCCACGTTGGGCGCCATTTGTAGTAATAGGAGCGGCGGGGCTGCTTTTTTCTTGTTTGCTTAGGTAGTATTGTATCTTTCTGGAGTCTTTGATGGAGTTAAGAATAGTTAGTTATAGTTTTTCTTAGTTATGATAAAGATTATTGTAACTTTTACTTGATAACTGTTTTTGTTATATGTAATTTTGCTATGTTAAAGCCCTTTTTTTGTTTAAACCAAAAAAGGGGAAATGATGGAGGAAGGTCATTGGTTAAATAAAAAGAAATTGCTTGGCCCTCATTGCTTAGAAGATAGGTGGGAGGAGTAAACAGAACAGAACGCTGGGAGGAAGAGGAAGTGAGCTCAGACTCCACAGCTCTCCTCTCGGTAGCAGACGCCTCGAGAGACGCCATGCTCCCAGCTCCTAGGCAGACGCACGTGATGAAGCTCCGACCCAGGATGGACATAGGCTAGAATCTTCCCGGTAAGTGCACCTAGGGGCACTACACAGATGATTAGAAATGGGCTAAATTAATATGTGAGAATTAGCCTAGAAGAGGCTAGATAGAAATGGGCCAAGCAGTGATTAAATGAATACAGTTTGTGTGTTGTTATTTCGGGCATAAGCTAGCCAGGCAGCCGGGGTGCTGGGGACGCAGCCCCGCCACTCCAATTACTACACCCAGTGGCACCTGTGGCCCAGAGAATGACCTCATCTGCACACAGAGGAGTTGCCTCTTCTCCCCACACTGATGCACTTGAGGTTTTGGTGAATGTCATGCCTTAGGGCCCTCTTGGAGACAGAGCACAGCATGTCACACTTTCACACCAGATAAACCCACCGTCATTCTCACTGCCCGGAATCTGTGATTCCACCAGGCGCTTTGTCACATACACCTGGGTGTTGTGGTGTGGGGTTTCCAAACACTCCCAGACAGGTAGTGCTCCCAGCTCCCACGGCCAGCGTATGAACTAAATTGATCGACCGGTGCGTGCACCCGTACTGAGGGCAGAGTCAGGTTCTGTGAGGTCTCTTCTGCGTCCTTTCACTTTTGTTTAGAGCTGACTGGTATCCATTGTGTGTATGAACCACATTTTCATCATCCATTTGTCTGCTGAAGGGAATCTGTGTTGTTCTCATTCCCTGTCTATTGGGAACAGAGCAGCTGTGAACTCTGCTAGGCCAGAATCTGTGGGGTGTGACATCATATGCCAAGGAGTGATACAGTTGGGATATATGATAGACTTATTTTCAGCTTTTGAGGACTTTTCCACACTGATTTCCAGAGAGGCTGTACTAATTTGCCCATCTTCCACGGGCAAGTCTTTAAGCTGTAAACTCCACACTCCCTGCTTAAGTCATAAACTTACCCCTTCCTCTGGTTTCATGCAAAGATTTCTGCTTGGAAAGCTGAGAATTTCCACACCCCCTTCTCTCTGTTTTGAGTCTTTCTGCTCCTTGCTCAAACCTCGTCTTGCTCTGGGTGTGAATTCCGCATCTGGAGGGTACTGTGGTTAGGTGACCTTCCTGCCCATGACTGGTGGGAAGGACAAGCTGGCCCTGAGACCCAGGGTGTGGCTCTGCCAAGAGGACTTGTCAGGAGCCCTAGCTGTCTCCCCCACTGCCTTCTGAACTGAATGATCCCACCAGACACCCAGGGCTTCGTGAGAGCCTGGAGGACATCTCATTAGCTTTGCTGTGCGGGTTAGGAACCCATCAGCTAAACTCTGTGCACTCAGATGGGATGGACTGTTTTCCTTCTTAGAGCTAAATTGTATTTGAAATTTTTCAAATACATGGTTTTTTTTATGAAAAATATAGAATGAAAAAGGACTCACATCACAGTGTACTGTGAGGAACGGGCTGATTGGGGCGCTGGCATTCTGGGAAATGTCTATCCTAGAATGGTGGGACCTCATTGGAAAGCAATGTTTCCGATAGCTGGGCAGCTTCCCATTGCTTCTCAAGCAAGCGGTGCTTCCATAGCCAAGTGCCACATACTTTGGTTTCTGTCGACATCTGTCTGTCCATCCTCTAGCCTTCCTTCTTCCCTCAGTGCTGCAGCTCCCTGGGCTTTATCTTTAGACGCAGCAAACGTGGCCTTAACCCTGGTGCTTTCGTTAGCTGTTCCTTCAGGTCAGAAGGCCCCTGCCTCACGCATCCTTGCTGTTCTCACTTCTTGTTATTCCCATCAGTCGAAATGCCACTTACCCCAAGAAGCAGAAACAGCCTCCGTGTGTTCCCCTCACTCTTTGGGTTCTCAGAACAGGACTGGTCATCCCCGAGGTTCTCCTCACCTCTCTGCCTCCCACCACACACATATGTGCCACAAAGGAGTAGCCTCATCGGGCTTACTCACCACGGGGTTCCCAGCACAACCACCAACAGTAGTGAGCTAGTTGGCTCCACATGTTAAGTGTGAGCAGCAGGTGTCCTGGAGCTGGGGTGGCTCAGCTGGTGGGAGGGTGAGCAAGTGTGAGGCTCTGAATCTCCAGCACTCAAAAAAGTCTGATGTGGTTGCACACATCTTAACCCCGGCGCTGCACAGCCCCTTACAGAGACTGTGCGTCCTGTCCATACGTAGACATTGACCTCACAGGAAGAGGTGGGGTTACCTTGGAGGTAATAGCTCTCGTTCTACAGTTCTGAGTTTGCATGTCAATGTTCCGACTGCCCCACAAGCTAGGCTCACGTGTATCTGCCACCCCTGTGGGTCTGCCTTCAGGGTCCCTTTAGTCTTGGCCGGAGGGCAGCATCTGCATGCCGATCCCTTGACCAGTGGCCCCAGGCAAGTGCACACCTGCATCTGGGAGGTGATTGATGTTTAGTTCAGTGCCTTCCTGGTAGAGAGAGGGAGAGAGAAGGGGGAAGTATAGAGAGAGGAGGAGGGAGAAAGAGGGACAGGGAGAATGGGTAGGAGGGAAAGACTATCTTTCATAGTGGTTCAGAGTAGACATACTAGAAAGGGCCAGGAGGGGGCAGTAGAAGCTCACTAATATTGAGATGAAACTCAGATAAACTTTTATTAGCCTAATATTTGGCTTCTCCTTAGAAATTAAGGAAGTGTATTGATGTGGTGATGGTGGTGGTATGTGTGTGTGTAAGTGAATGCATATGTGTGTATATGCATGTGTATGAGTATATGTGTATATATGCATGTATATATGAGTATACATGTATATGCATGCGTGTGAGTGTACATTGCATGTGTATGTATGCATGCACGTGTACATGTGTGTATATTTCTCTATCTGTTGCTTCTTGCACAGAGAGGAGAATATCCATTCTCATTCCAGCTTTCACGATGTCCCTGTATGATTTAGACTCCTTTTCATGAAATACCCCTGTAAGATAAAGAATACTCTAGTAACACATTTTTAAAATCTTCTCAAGTTCATAGATCTCAAGTAGAGCACATTTCTACGTAGAGATTTCAGACTCGACTGTTGCTGGTCTCAGTGCGGGCACCCCAGGCCCTTTGTTTCTAGATGGGGGCCTGACACTGTTCCCAGTGCTCTGCTCAGCTGACTGGGCAGTGGCTGTCTCTGTCTCTCACTTTGGGCCCCAGTGGAGTTAGTTCTGTCATCCTGCTGGCTTCCCCTGACTGTTGTGTGGTATTTTATCAGTTTGGGCGCATGTACCGGGAATGACATGCCCAGTTAGCTGCTCCAGGTAGAAGACTGCTCAGGTGTGTGTGGCAGAGACTCTGGTGAAGGTTTGGGTGGTCACACAGATAACCTACAACCAGGGATAATGCCCGGTTCCTCAGCTGGGCTTCTCCTCCTCCACACGCCAGCCTTTACTGTGTGTCTTACCCTCTCCAGTTTTCTTGCAGACTGGGTTTTCTAAAACACAAACATCTGGACTTCTTAGGGCTGTCACTATAAGAGTGGGAGGCTATCACATCTCTTCCATTGCCACCTCTGAACCTGCTACCCTAGCAGTGCTGAGCTGTGGCCATGTTTATACACAGCTTGAGTAGGTTGTTATCTGTCTAGCCAAATCATCCTTCAGAACTTGGTGCTTTGGGCTGGAGAGGTGGTTCAGTGGTTAGGGACGCTTGCTGCTCCTGTAGAGGACCCAGGTGTGGTTCCCAGCCTCCGTGTAGTGGCTCACAGCCATCTGCAGCTCCAGTTCTAGGGGAGCCGATGGTCTCTGTGGGCACTAGGCACACACGTGCACATGTGACACACATATGTATATGTGGGTACTTACATATATATACATATAGACATATATATGTATATATATAAAATAGAATGTTTTTTAGAAAATTAAAGGCACCTTGTAGAATTGGCTCCCGTGTTTTCATTCCCAGCTGTAGCAGTGGTGACTGCCAGGCAGTTTTCTTTCCCTGTAGCCTCTTCCTTGTTGCCCCGAGGGTCATGCAGGCACTGTGTTGTTGCCTGTAATACTCCAACGGTATCTCCAGAGGTAAGCCCCAATTTAACTGCAGACTCTCATAGGAAGGCTGACTGGAACCATTTGGTGTTATGTGGCATGTGTGTGCAGTACCTGTGAAGGACAGAAGAGGGCATCAGAACCCACCTGGTGTGGATGCCAGAAACTGAACCTGGGTCCTCTGCAGGAGCAGCAAATGCTCTAAACCAGTGAATCTTCCCCTCCCCAGCCCTCTGTGAGGTCTTCTTCATGGGTGTGTTCTGGGTCAGATATGAAGTGCTGTCAGGAGGGTTTAATGGTGCCACGATGAAGAAGTAGTACTTACTGCCCTAAACCCCTAATTTAGGATGCCTGCTCTGTTTAACTATTCAGGGTTTTTGTTTGTGTTTGTATTTTCCCATATTAAAATGATTTTTGAATATACTATACTTAAAAGTTTAGTTGAGTCTTGTTTTTATTGGACACAGTTTTCATCTCCATTGTGATGTAAAAGGTTAAAAGTAATTGATAAAGGGGACTAGCAAATAGGATTTACTGTTCTGGAGAGTAATTGATAAAGGGGACTAGCAAATAGGATTTACGTTCTGGAGAGTGACTTTCTCCTCAGCAGGTACCCTTTCTTTGAGGAGCAAAATTGTTTGCTTAAATCTTATAAGAGGAAACATTATCCAACTGAATTTTCTCACATTTAGAGTGTCCAAAGAGTGAGCACCTTGGGAGGTAGCACTCTGCAGAGTTCATTTTGCTCCTTTTGACCCTGAGGTAATTAGACGGAGGGTTAGCGAGATCTTGACAGAAGACACAGTTGCCTGGGAGACATTTAGTTTCCAGCTGCCCAGCTTCAGCTCCATCACCGTCTCCTGTCACTTGGGGAGAGTGATAGCAGGTCTGTCAGGGGTAGATACAGCTGCTGAAGGGACGACCTGAGGCCCCCTGACCTTGACCTTGGCTGGGAACTTCCTTTGTGGGACTGGCAGGCTTCCGAGAGTGCAGCCCTTGACAGCTGAGGTCCGGCTGATCCATCTCATCTAGATGAAGGGGCAGTGAGTGTCCTGGCTTCATAGAGCCGTGAGCCTGAACCAAGTCATGAAGGGCAGCTGTGTGATAGGTGCTCTCCCTGTGTGCGCCTCTCTTGCTTCTCTCCTGCTTTTGTTTATCCAATGTTCTTTGAGGCTAGCTTGGGTGAGGACTTCCAGACTCTCCGTGTATGCTCCCCCCTCCCCCCTGCTATGTACAATAGCCTCCTTTGGTATTAAAGGCTTCCCTGTCTTTTGGTCTGTTTTGTATAGACTCAGGCTCCATGTCTACCTCAGTTTTGGGCCCGAGTCTCATAGGTGAGGCGGCTGAGGTGGTAGCTGCTGGGTACCACTGCTGAATAGAGTCTTAATTTTTTAAAGATTTATTTTAAATTAGCGTTGTGTGTGTGCGTGCACGTGTGTGTGAGTGAGTACAGTGCCCTTAGAGGCTAGAAGGGGGTACCAGAACCGAGGGAACTGAATTACAGATAGTTGTGAGGTTCCATGTGGGTGCTGAGAACTGCAAGAGCAACAAGTGGCCCTAATGCTGAGCTGTCTCTCCAGTCCCCAGGCAATGGAGGTGGCAGATTTTACACACACACGCAGACACGCACACACACACACACATGCACACACATGCACACACACGTGCACACATGCACACACATGCACACATACACATGCACACACACGCACAAGGCATAAGAATCATAAAGAAAATGCAGCAAACATTTGTTTCACCTGTTAGGTGGCCTAAGAAGTAAAACGACATCAACATAGTTGCAGCCCCTTGGGTCCCTGTCCTGACTGCATTTCCCGCCCTCTGCTTAGTCACAGCCACTGACCTGAACTGCGTGGTTTCTATTCTTTTATTTTTGTTTTTTTTTTTTTGAGACAGGGTTTCTCTGTGGCTTTGGAGCCTGTCCTGGAACTAGCTCTTGTAGACCAGGCTGGCCTCGAACTCACAGAGATCCGCCGGTCTCTGCCTCCCGAGTGCTGGGATTAAAGGCGTGCGCCACCACCGCCCGGCCGTGGTTTCTATTCTTACGCATTTCTTTTCTCTTCTCCTGTCTGTGTTGTGAGCCTTCACATGGCTGTTGGTAGTTAGGAAGATGTGTGCATTCTGGGACAGGATTATCCAGGCTCCACAGAAGGATGTGGTGATTCATCTCTGCCGAGCCGGGACGTCCATGAGAAGAGCTCCAGGCCCCTGCTTTGTCCCTTCTGCTTGGCTGTCGAGTATCTTAGGACACAGCCTGGCTTCCTGTTCTCTGGGGACCTGCACTCAGCAGGGTGTTAGGGAGCAGACGGTCCCTAGCATCACTCTGGAGCTAGTGAGGTCTGCTCTTGCTTTTTTCCTGAACCGTTTGTGCTGGTCCTCTCCACCCAGGAAGCCATGGTGGCTTTGCCTCTAGAAGTTCTGCCTATGTTTTTCCTTCCTTTCCTTGTTTTTTTATGCTGGATACATAGTCCCACTTTCTTATGCGGGACATTTCAAGGTGTCAGCGGATGCTGGAAACCTTGGGTAGTCTTGAATACTATGTATACGTGCTTTTCCCTGCATGCACACACCAATTTTGAGGTTCATTTACAGATTAGGTACACTGAGAGATGGGGAGTAAAACAGAGCCATTACAGCAGTGCAGCCTGCTGTGGGAGCTAGGGAGATGACTCAGCTGGTAAATGCTTGCTGTGAAACTGTGAGGACCTGAGTTTGACCCCGTGGATTAGTGGTGTGTTCCTGTAGCCTCAGCACAAGGGGGTGGGGAAAGGTGGATCTCCTGGGCTCACAGAACAGTCAGTCTGGCCAAATCAGCAAGGGCCCGGTTCAGGCATAGAGTCTGTCTCAAGAAATAAGGTGGAAAATGCTTGAGAAAGACACTTGCTATTGATGTATGTGCTCGCTCTCTCTGTCTCTCTCTCTGTCTCTCTCTCCCTCCCTCCCTCCCCCTCTCTCTGTCTGTGTGTCTCTCTGTCTCTCTCTCTCCCTCTCCCTCTCTCCCTCCCTCCCCCCTCTTTCTGTCTCTCTCTCTCCCCCTCTCTCCCTCCCTCCCCCCTCTCTCTGTCTGTCTCTCTGTCTCTGTCTCTCTCTCTCTCCCTCTCTCCCTCCCTCCCTCCCTCCCTTTCTGTCTCTCTCTCTCCCCCTCTCTCCCTCCCTCCCCCTCTCTCTGTCTCTCTGTCTGTCTCTGTCTCTCTCTCCCTCTCTTCCTCCCTCCCTCCCCCCCCCTCTCTCTCACACACACACAGGAGGCACGTACATGTGCACATATGAACACAACATCTACACAAACAATTCACTGCAGTGAAATGCTATGTAATTGTGGTCTCTCTTAAATATCTTATCTTACTGAAGTCTACTCCATTGTGATGATGTGAGGTGTCAAATTGCTGCATCAGGAAGTAGATGATGGAAACATTACAGCGTAGCATTTGGCTACCATATATTGTCACGTGACTTTGGTGACAGCTAAAACGTGACTAATGTGTCAGTGGTGTGGACAGCGTGGACACATAGGGTAAAGCAGTGATCGGGAACCCTGGCAGGATGGAGCGGGTACCCGAGATTCCATCACCGTGCTTAGGGTAGCCTGCAACAGAAATCTCCAAAATTCTTTGTTTCTGAGATTTCCCTCTGAAACTGTGGAAAGCAGAAGCATGGGTAAGGGTCAGGTTGCTGTCATCAGCATTAATAATGCTTAGAAATGGGCTTAGGAGCTCTGTGAACTGCTAACTAGATGGATGCAGCCTGGGTTCCTGGGACCAGACTTCTGTTTTGAGCACTGAGGGTCAGATGCTGGCTGCAAGTTGCTTTATGTCATTAATAATATCTATAACCAATTACTCAGAGTACCCATAGTAGGGGTTATGTATTATGTGGCCATAGTTGGAGCTATATTTTAATGCTTAGATTATTAAGCTGATACATAAAACATAAACTTACATGTGTTAATGAGTTACTATGCTGTAGTGGTTCTCAACCTGTGAGATTATTTTTTGCCTACCTGAAATAACCACACAGAAAATATATTAATTAAATCACTGATTGGCCCATTAGCTCTAAGTTCTTATTGGCTAACTCTTACATATTAATTTAACCCATCTCCATTAATCTGTGTATTGCCATGTGGCAGTGGCTTACTGGCAAAGTTTTGACAAGTCTGACTCTGGTGGTGGCTCCATGGCTTCTTTCTGACTCCACCCTTCTTTCTCCCAGCATTCAGTTTAGCTTTCCCTGCCTACCTAAGTTCTGCCTTGTTATAGGTCCAAAGCAGTTTCTTTATTCATTAATGGTAATCACAGCACACAGAGGGGACTCCCACATTATCTTGGCAAATAAAGAATTGGCATGCTTTTCTTAGGATGCTTGGTTGGACATCTGTGGCTCTGATGTCTGACCTTGTGCATAGCTGTCATAAACTTATGATCTATTTACACAAAGGCTTTAGTCTAGTTTGAACCTGCTCTAAGGTGAAAGTGAACTGTGCGCCTCCTAAGTGCTGGGGTTTAAGGCCTGCACCACCAAGATGCCCCCATCTTAAGCCATTAGAAATATTCACCAACAGGTAAATAGAGCTGTGTTACATGATTATAAAGATATGTGGCTCATGTTTTTCATCCACACTGGGGTAAAAAGAAACCCCAATCATCTTCAGTTAGGTTCAGCCACAGTTATGTTAAACACCCACACAAAATCCTTTCTTTAGCTCCATTGTTTATGAAAAGTACCAATGAAAGATGTTTTTGTGCAAATGACTCATAGAGGTGTATACTCAGAGGTGGATTTTAATTCCTAAGCCTCAGAACGACACCTGTGCGAACCAGTGTCAGAAATGAAGGCGGGACTGGAGACGCGAAGCATTCCTTCCAGCCTTCTTGAGCTGGCCTCCTGCTAACAAGGCCCAGGATGCTCCCCTGCCTCCTGTCTGCAAGAGGTGGGGGTGACCTTGAGCATCTGACATCCGTGCTTCTGCAGGTTGGTCATCTTCGGCTGTGGGAGCTTGTGCCACTGAAGCAGCCTCTGAGCGTACTGCCACCCCTGCTCCAGACTGTCCCCAAGCAGAGCCTGCTCAGAGTAAAACCTCACTGCTGCCCTCCCAATAGACACTTCACTCTGAGCTTCACACCGAGTGTTTCCAAGATGGTGGGTCCAGCACATACCTCTCGATGAATGTGTAGTGTCTTAGGTTTTTTTTTTTTTTGTCATGAAGCCCCAAAAGCAATTTGGAGAGAAAATGGTTTCTTTTGCTTACTCTTCAATATCATAGTTCATAATCAAATGCATTCAGGACAGGAACTTAAACAGGGCAGGCATGTGGAGGCAGGAGCTGCTGCAGAAGCCATGGAGGGGAGCTGCTTACTGACTCGTTCCTCATGGCTTGCTCAGCCTGCTTTCTTATAGAACCCAGGACCACCAGCCCAGGGATGTACCACCCACAATGGGCTGGGCCCTCCTCCACCAATTACTAGTTAAGAAAAATACTCTACAGACTTGCCAGCAGCCCCATCTGTGGAGGCATTTTCTCAACTGAGGTTCCCTCCTCTCAGATGACTTTAGCGGTATAAGGTTGATATAAACTGTCCAGCACATGTAGTGTATAGGTAATGAACGTGTATATTTACACATATGATGACGTTTTTCTTGGCATTTTTTCAGTGTTTGTGTGTTTGGATGTATGTAGGTGCACGTGTATGTGTGTGGGGGGGTACATACATTAAAAAACATGTGTGCATGCTTGTGGAGGCCAGAGGTCAACCTTGGGAGTCATTCCTCAGAAAGCCATCCCACCATTTTTTTAAATTAAATTTTTTTTTTTTTAGTTTATGTGTATGAGTGTTTGCCTGCATGTATGTAGCGTATTGTGTATGAGCACCTTGTGCTTGAGGAAGCCAGAAGAAGACATCAGATAACATGGAACTGGAATTAAAAATGATCGGCGACCAAAATCAACTTTATTTTTACAGATAAAGTCAGTTGAGGGTCTGGTCCTGCAGGGTCACCTGGGCTCGGGCTCCTGTAACTCTTTTTGATTGTTTTATTTGGTGGCAATGAGTCCAACCTGCCCGGAAGCACCGAGGATGTTTCTCTCTGTTGACACCCCCTTTGCAGAGTGTATGCTGGTTAGAGTCCACTCAGTGGGGAATCCAAGGCTCCCCAGTAAAGAGAACACGTGACTCGTCAGACCTTTAAGACATTTTAACAAGTGCTCCCTAGTCCCCTGGAACCTAGCTGGCCTTGGAGGTCAAACGTCTGTCACGGAACCTGAAACTCCCAGATTTGGCTCGGCTGGCTGGTCACTGAGCTCCGGGGATCTGTCTGCCTCTACTTCCAGTGTGCTGGGCTTGCAAGTGCCTGCCATGGGAGAAAAACATCCCTGCTGCCGTGTTTGAGCCACCTTGACTCATGACATTCTTGTATTCCGTGACTACAGAAGTTCATGTAACTATTTGCGTGGTAGAACATGTCATCTGGGATGGCCTGAACCTGTGTTGCCAGGCAGCACCCATTCATATTTGACTCAGAGTAAACATGAAGCAGAAACTGAGGGGCAAAGAGTCCTCTTGCCTGTGACGATGGATAAGATTTGAGTTTGAAGTGATAAAACATTCTGTCATTGGCAAGTGATGGTGGCTGCACACATTTGTAAATATGCAAAAACCTCCTGAATTACACTCTAAATGGACAGATTCCCTGACAGGAGTGGCTGGAGAGGTGGTAAACATGGGGATCTGAGTGTGATCCCCAGCACCCACATGAAAAGAAGCTCTGCAAACCCAGCTCAGGAGAGGGAGAGTCGAGTGGATCCCCGGGGCTTACCAGCCAGCCAGCCCAGTCTGCTTAGCAAGCCGCAGGTCCCACTGAGAGAGCCTGTCTCAAGAAGCAAGGTGGGGCTAGCCAGGTGGCTCATGGGTAAAACCACTTGCCATCAAACCTGATGACCTGAGTTCAGTTCCTGGCATTTACAGGGTGGAAGGAGAGAATTTGTTGTGTGAAGTCTTTACTCTTTTGGATTTTGGGGGGGGCCACTACCCAGCTTCCAGAGAGGCTTCTTCTTGGTTATGAATGCCTGGCCTTAGCTTAGCTTGTTTCTTGCCAGATTTTCTTAGCTTAATTTATCCCAACTACCTTTTGCCTCTGGGCTTTTCCCTTTCCTTACCTCTGTATGTCTTACATTCCCTCTCTCTCCATGGCTGGCTGGGTGGCTGGTCCCCGGAGTCCTCCTCTCTTTGTTGTCTCATTGTTCCTCCTCTTCTTCATTTCTTCTATTTATACTCTCTGCCTGCCAGGCCTATCTATCCTTGCTCCTGGCTCACTATTTTTTCTTATTGAGCTCTACATTTTTCTCTGCTCCCCTCTGTGCCTCTCCCCTCCCCTTCAACCATCTCCCATGATCCCTTCGCTCCCGGTTTACTCAGGAGATCTTGGTTTTTTTTTCTATTTTCCATGTAGATTAGATCTATGTAAGTCTCTCTTAGTGTCCTCATTGTTGTCTAGATTCTCTGGGATTGTGATTTGTGGGCTGGTTTTCTTTGCTTTATGTTTAAAAACCACTTATGAGTGAGTACATGTGATAATTGTCTTTCTGAGTCTGGGTTACCTCACTCAATGTGATATTTTCTCTATCCATTTGCCTGCAAATTTCAAGATGTCATTATTTTTTTCTGCTGTGTAGTACTCCATTGTGTAAATGTACCACATTTTCCTTATCCATTCTTCGGTTGAGGGGCATTTAGGTTGTTTCCAGGTTCTGGCTATGACAAACAATGCTGCTATGAACATAGTTGAGCACATGTCCTTGTGGCACAATTGAGCATCCTTTGGATATATACCCAAAAGTGGTATGATTGAGTCTTGAGGAAGGTTGTTTCCTAATTTTCTGAGAAATTGCCACACTGACATCCAGAGGGGTTGTACCAGCTTGCACTCCCACCAGCAATACAGGAGTGTTCCCTTTACCCTACAACCTCTCCAGCATAAGTTGTCATCAGTGTTTTAGATCTTGGCCATTCTTACAGGTGTAAGATGGAATCTCAGAGTTGTTTTGATTTGCATTTCTTTGATGACTAATGATGTTGAGCATTTCCTTAAGTGTCTTTCAGCCATTTTAGATTCCTCTGTTGAGAATTCTCTGTTTAGGTCTGTACTCCAGTTTTTTTTTATTGAATTATTTGTTCTTTTGATGACCAATTTCTTGAGTTCTTTGTATATTTTAGAGATCAGACCACTGTCTGATGTGGGGTTGGTGAAGATATTTTCCCATTTTGTAGGCTGTTGTTTTGTTTAATTGACCATGTCCTTTGCTTTACAGAAGCTTTTCAGTTTCAGGAGGTCCCATTTATTAATTGTTTCTCTCAGTGTTTGTGCTACTGGGGTTATATTTAGGAAGTGGTCTCCTGTCTGGCTCACTATTGACTGATCAGCTCTTTGTTGGGACCATCGAAGGTTTTAGACAGGCAAAGAATCACAGATTCACAGAGTTAAACAAATGCAGCATAAGCAAAAGTCACACACCTTAAAATAATATTCTACAACAAGAACTGACTCCTGCAAGCTACCCTCTGACCTCCCTGTGCACACTTAAGCACACACACATACAAATGAATAAATATAAAACAAAACCCACAAGGATGGTGCATGAGAAAAGACACTCAAGGTTTACATGCATGTACACACACGTGCATGCACACACACACACACACATGCACACACATACAAATGGATAAATAAATATAAAACAAAATAAAACCCACAAGGATGGTGCATGAGAAAAGACACTCAAGATTTACATGCATGTACACACACGCATGCACACACATGCACACACATGCATACACACATGCATGCACACACACACGCACACACAATAAGAAATGAGTGAATGAACATGAGGCTCTGTGATGACCTCCTGGTATTTCTTAATTGGAAGAACAACTGCGTGGAACTTACATGTGACATAATGCTTCTCAGGAGATTCTCATGGATCCTCCATGGAAACACACAGAAAAGACCTGGGGCTCTGGTCCCACTTCCCTTGAGCTTCCCGGGACACCATTGTAGATCATTCACTTGCTTCCAAAGGGACAGCGACAGCGAGTTCATGCGGCATCCAGGACTTTTCTCCTGTTGTAAGAGGGACACTGCGGAATGGCTTGTGCAGCTGACCAGTCGGCCTTCAGACGTCTAAAGGACAAGCTCCAACCTCACAGAGACACAGACAGAGCTGTCACTGCTGACCTCGTAGTCACGTCATGGGATATGTGGCTCTTGCAGCAGCCCTGCACCACATGGGAAGCGAGCCCCCCCTCAAAGTCAGAGAATACAAGAAAGCCACAAATCATGGGATTTTCTGGACATGTTGTTGGGGACATCAGGAAGGCAGGTTATACCAAACCAGAGAAATCTTTGTTGTAGCCGCAGATGCCATTGTTAGCTTTTGGGATGAGGGGAGTTAGTGCTCTACTAAATCATTACATCCCCAAGTTTCACTTGATATTTGAAAAAAACAGGTCAGACAAAGAGGTGAACAGGAAATAAGTATTTAAGGAACTAAGGTGTAGCAAGGCAATTTGGCTCCGTATCAGCAGCAATCCAAGTCTCCACGATGATGTAGTAGTTGATGGTTCAGTCTTGTAGACTTTAACAAAGACATGGCTTTTGTTCTGGGGACTTCAGTTCCTGTTTTGTAAGATAGAGTACTATCCCATTGTCTGGATCCACCGTAACTTAACTGCTTGTTGACGGACGTTTGGATTGTTCCCATCTTAGAAGTTCTGTAAGACTGCCTGGATGTCTCTGTGTAGAGACCCTTGCATTTCTCTTGACCAAAGCCTGGAATTTCTGGGACATGGGAAACTCTAATTGTTTTCCATTTTAGTTATTGTTTTTTTTCTGTTTTTTTTTCCCACGGTATCTGTGTTGTAGGACATTCTTATGTGCTGTGTATGATGTCGTCACCGACACTGTCTGATATGGCTTTTGGATTCTGTTTTTCTGTTTTTTCCATGGTAGCTGTGTTGTAGGACATTCTTATGTGCTGTGTATGATGTCTTCACCGACACTCTCTGATACGGCTTTTGGATTCTGTTTTTCTGTTTTTTTCCCACGGTATCTGTGTTGTAGGACATTCTTATGTGCTGTGTATGATGTCGTCACCGACACTCTCTGATATGGCTTTTGGATTCTGTTTTTCTGTTTTTTTCCACGGTAGCTGTGTTGTGGGACATTCTTATGTGCTGTGTATGATGTCATCACCGACACTGTCTGATATGGCTTTTGGATTCTGATGGGTACAGGTTTTGAAAGGACTTGTGAAGGATCACCCCATCCTCCTAGTTTTTAAGTGAGATGGGTATTTTTGCATGCTTTTTTTCTCTGTTACCTGTGAAAGCATGCCTTGTGTGCTGGTGAGGTGGCTTTGTTAGAAAAGACCCCTGCCACACAAGCCTGGTGCCTTGAGTTCAATTCCTGGAGCTCCCAGTGAAGAGGGGACCAGCTCCCAGCAGAAGAAAGAACAAGCTCCCAGTGGAGAAGAGGACCAGCTCCCAGTGAAGAGGGGACCAGCTCCCAGCAGAAGAGAGAACAAGCTCCCAGTGGAGAAGAGGACCAGCTCCCAGTGGAGAGAGGACCAGCTCCCAGTGGAGAGAGAGGACGGGCTCCCAGTGGAGAGAGAGGACGGGCTCCCAGTGGAGAGAGGACCAGCTCCCAGTAGAAAGAGGATGGGCTCCCAACGGAAGAGAGGACCAGCTCCCAGTGGAAGAAAGAGAGGACGGGCTCCCAGTGGAGACAGGACCAGCTCCCAGTAGAGAGAGGACCAGCCCCAGTGGAAGAAAGAGAGGACCGGCTCCCGGTGGAGAGAGAACGGGCTCCCAGTGGAAGAAAGAGAGGATCGGCTCCTAGTGGAGAGAGGACCAGCTCCCAGTAGAGAGAGGATGGGCTCCCAACGGAAGAGAGGACCAGCCCCCAGTGGAAGAAAGAGAGGATCAGCTCCCAGTAGAGAGAGGATGGGCTCCCAACGGAAGAGAGGACCAGCCCCCAGTGGAAGAAAGAGAAGACCGGCTCCCGGTGGAGAGAGAACCAGCTCCCACAAGTTGTTCTCTGCCTTTCACGTGTGCACTGTGGCACATACACATGCGCGCACACACACAAACACATGCACATAAACTTTTTAAAAAAGACGTAGCTTGCAGAGAGGTCCCCTTGCCTGTGACAGTAATAAAGGTGATCTCATTTTTAATAAAGGTGGTTACTTTTCCATTGCCATGATCAAACACCACAGCAAGGCATCTTATAGAGGAAAGAGTTTATTATTTGGGCTCATGGTTCCAGAGGGTTAGAGTCAGTGATGGTGGGGACAGTATGGGGCAGGTGGCAGACTGCAGGGCAGGAAGCTAAGTGCTTATATCTTGAATCACAAACAGAGTGAACTAGAAGTACATAGCTTTTTACTCAAACCTACCCCAGTGACATTCTTCCTCCAGTGGGACTGCAGCCCTTAACTTTCCCCACACGGGACCAACTAGAGACTAGGTGCAGATGCCCAAGACTGTGGAGGGCAAGAAGGGACTGGAGAAGAAGCAAGACAGACTCAGGAGGCTGCTGTCTTTCGCTGGTATGGCTGACAAGGCCCTTTGCTTTTCAGGAGGACTGGCCCTGGCCCAAGTACTCTTCTTCTATGTGAAATACTTGGTGCTCTTCGGTGTTCCTGCCCTGCTCATGCGCCTGGATGGGCTCACACCGCCACCCCTCCCCCGCTGCGTCAGCACCATGTTCAGCTTTACCGGGATGTGGAGGTCAGTCTTGTGGTTTGTTTAAGTCTTTGGGGGTGTGTCCAGTGGGCTTCAGAGAGTTTCCTCTTTCCCACGCCACGCTAGGTACTACACATTCTTTATCCCGCTATGACAATGGCAGCCCAGGCTTTCTGACCCTCACAGAGTGACCACAAAGCTACGGAGGTAAGTGAGGCAGGACTCATACAGGGCTATGATGTCTCACTGTTGTGATAAAATACACGGGTCAAAGCAATTTAAGGGAAAAGGTTTCATTTCGGGTCGCTATTTGAGTATAAAGACCACAATGGGAGCCCTAGATGTGGGAGCTTCGGAGGCAGCTGGTCACATTGCGGCTGCAGCCAGGAAGCAGAGAGCAGTGGATGCTGGTGCTTACCTCGTTTTCTCCTTTTTATGCAATCCAGGATCCAAACCCGGGGAATGGTACCACCTGCTTTTAGGGTGGGTCGTCCCTCCCCAGCTAACCTACCCAAGATGGTGTGCCTGGAGGCTCGTCTCCCAGGTGACTCTGGATCTGGTCAAACTGACAATAAACATCATCACAGACATGCTATGGGGTCTTCATCACTCTGCTTTCCTTGAAAAGTGAGCGTGTAAGACACACCGTTGACTCTAAACAGGCGGAGTGTAACAGCCTAGGCCAGCGCTCACTGCCATTTACCCATTTGCAGGTTTTGAAAAACCTGGTCTGGTCATCTCATCTCTTCAGTAACAATAGTAGTGTGATGTGTACATCTGTCTCCAGAAGTTCTTTTGAAGAAGAGGCAAGCCACAGAAGATGCTTCCAGATGCCAACACTCACCTTGTGTTGTTCTGTGCAGGGTCCATGCAATAGACTGATGTTTTCTCTGAGTTCTTTGGCTATTACTGATAAGCCCCCCGAACTTATGATTGGCCTGGGACTTTTTGTTCCTAAAGATCCCCAAGTCCCTTATCATTTGTGACGGCTGTTTTCCAGAAGGACTTGTTTGCACATGAGTTTTTCTGACCATATCTAGCATGTAGCAAGGGTCGGGATTGCTGTTGCAATCGCAGACCCAGTGGAAGAAGCTCAGGGGGACTACTTAAAACTTGGTCTTCAGTTCCCTCGCTTGCCTCTTTCTAACTCTCGCCCTGTTCAGAGTTGCTGTTTGCCTCCTTCATCTGTGTAGACGGAGGTAGCAAGAGAACTCAGTGAGTGTTGCCAAACCCCTTCTGGAGGACACAGGCAGCATGCAGTGTTGCTTCTCCATAGCCGTGTGGGCACATGTGGCTTCTGTATGCACGTGTTAGCTGTGTTTGCTTTATGGGGTTGGAGGTTTCCTGTAGCCATAGAAGGGCAGCTCAGCAGCTCCCTTGCATCTCCTTTGTCCTTTCATCAAGATTCAGGCTGGTCTTTTTAAAGCCAGGATTGGGGAAGGCAGAGGGACTCTTTCCATGGCTGGATAGCTTTTGCTGAGATGAACCTCACTGGAAGCTGTCATCCTGTGACCTGCTCAGAAAAGGTCGCTTCCTCAGTCCATGGTGGGGACCGGGTATGATTTGGGAACATGTCACAAGCATCTGGTGGGAGCCCTGCATGGCTTCTCTGCCTGTCTGTTGTGACCATCTTCTCTAATGTACTTGGGAAGGATTTTTTTTTTCCTGGGGACTTCTGCAGGGTCAGCTGGAGTGGTCACCATGGTGACCAGGATGGTTTCCTTGTCCATAGTTACTAACTCACTGGTTGCTACAAGGTGGCTGTGTTCCATACAGCAATACAGATAACTGTCTGTTTTTGTTTTATTTAATCAACTTTAATTTTTAAAAATTTTTAAGTGTGTGTATGTTTCTGTGTCTGTGTCTATCTGTCTATAGCTATGCATATGTGAGTGTATATATCTGTGTATCTGTATATAGCTATGCATATGGCCCACTTGGAGCCCAGAAGATTCTTGACATTGAATGCAGTGGGGCGGGGGTTATAGTTACTTTGACCCATCCTGTGTGAGCACTAGGAGCTGAACTTGTGTCCTCTTGAAGACTGAAGGGCAGTATACACTATTAACTAATGAACCATCTCTCCAGCCCCCTTATTTAACTTATTTTTGCCCAAGAAAGGTCCTCATCTTACATAAACTACAGAGATGGCTGAAACATATCCGCCATTGTCATGTAACAAATGGTTACTCTGTGGGGCTCCAAAGTGTGAGCCCTTGAAGCGACGGCGATTGAAAGTTATTTGCAAGAGCCCTTGATGAAAATATGAATAGATTCTCCTCTAGGACTGATGTAGGCTCCAGTTCTAGCTTCTGCAGCACACAAGACTAGAAGGTTCCTTCCCATTTTAGATTTATTGATCAAAGCAAGTGTCTGTGTGTCTATGTGAGCCTTTGTGAGTTTGTGTGGTGACTGAGGAGGCCCATGGACATCAGATGCCCTGGAACTGGAGTCACTGGTGTTTGTGAACTGCCAGGTGTGGGTTCTGGTAACTGAACCTGAATCCTCTGCAAGAGCAGGACGGACTCTTGCCGGCAGCGCTGTCTTTGTTTTGTTCTCGAGACAAGGTGTGGCTGTGTAAGCCTCCGCTGGTTTTGAAATCACGAAATTGGCCTCTTGTTGTAACAGGAGGCTGCTTGTTTGTTCTCAGCTGCTCAACCCCAAAATAAGCACACAGAAACCATATTATTTGCAATGCTATTTGGCCAATAGCTTAAGCGTGTTTCTGGCTAACTCATATCTTAAATTAAACCATCTCCATTAATCTGTGTATCACCATGAGCCTGTGGCTTACTGAGTAAAGTTCAGACATCTGTCTCTGGTGGGGCTACATGGCTTCTCCCTGACTCCGCCTTCTTTCTCCCAGCATTCAGTTTAGTTTCCCCCACCTACCTCTGTTCTGCTATAGGCTCAAAGCAGTTTCTTTATTATCCAATGGTATTCACAGCATACAGAGGGGAAATCTAAATGTTAGGGTTACTAGCATGCACTACCACATCAGCCCCTCCGTATTTTTTAGTTTCTTTCCAGTGTGCTGGATACTTAGAAGAAGTGCTTGTGTCTTTGCACGAGGTGTCATTTTCAGGTTAAACAGCCGAATTTCAGAATCCACGTGAGCCTCTGAGCTGTGGTGCCCAGGGGAAAGCTCAGGAGAGGCTTTTTTTCAGGAGAATAAGAGTGCTGATTGTCTTTGTGTCATTTGTGACTGTTCCTTCCTCACAGGCAGGTGTTTCAGTGTTGTGTGTGGGAGTGCATGGATGTCTGGTGTATGTGTGTGCTTGCGCAGTATATGTGTGTGTACATGTATGTGTCTGTGTAGCACCTGTGAGTGCATATGTACATGTGTGTTCATGAATGTGGAGGCCAGAGGTAAATATTGGGTGTCCTTCTCAATTGCCCTCCGTCTTCTGAGACAGTCTCCCGCTGAACCTGGAAGGCATTGATTGGCTAAGCTGGCTGGTTAGCAAGCTCTGAGGATCTGCCTGCCTCCGGCTCTCCTGCACTAGGGTTGCAGAATCCATGACCACACCCAGCTTTGTTCTGTGGGTTTCATGTTACATTTCTGGGTTGTGGTCTTTTAAGGGAAGGCAAGTTGTGAAGTTGTGATGCCTAGTATCCAACTTTACACCCATGTCTCTGGGCTGCATATGGGGTGTTGCTGCAGACCAGGAATGGCTCCCTCTTCCTGAGTGTAAGCAGAATTTAGTCAAGAGTGGAGGGGAAGCTGGCGGAGCTCATGTTCTGCTGGGCTGTGGTGGAGGGGAGAGGTTTAGAGCAATCTCCTGGAGGCTACTGAGTGATTCTCTCAGTCTTCTGGAAATAGATATCGAGTGAAGTTAGAACCAATGATGAGACTGTTATTAGCACAGCACTTTATACACCGAACACGAGGCTGGCTGACTGTGCCATCTTCCAATCAGGACTCCAGTGCCAGCAGCCCGCTGAGTCATTGGCACCTGAGCTTTGTAGCCTAGAACAGACGACTCTGGCCATCGGCAGGGAGATGGTCTTTCTTGACAGGACGGTTTATGTTGGCCATGAAGAACGGCTGCTCTTTCTGATGGCCCCCATCTACAGTTGGGACCTGCTGGGTCTGTTCATGCCTGTCCCCAGCTTTTCTTTCCACGGATCTCATTGAAACATTTACAAACGTAGCAAAGCCCCAGGGAGCAGCTCTATTCCCGTGGTGTGAGTTTTCCACGGCTGTATGGGGCTGAGAAATTGAAATTTCTACGCTTTAATCTCTAGGTTTCATGTTTTAATTTAGAGGAGCTGAGATCTCTAATAAGTATCTTTTGCCAAGAGTCATTAAAGATGGCGTTGCCTGTCTGAGGTTCCAAATTAGCATTCTGATGGTGCCCCCGATTTGATTCCCAGCTATAGAGGTGAAGTGTGCAAAGTGATAGGGTTTCCCACAGTGGCTGGTGAGTTATGGGTCAATTTCCGTTATCTCAAGAATCTCAGGCAGCTTGCCCTCCACACTGCTTGAATTACGATGCTTCCCAGTCTTTGCAGGCAAATTCATGCATCATCTGCTATCCCAGAGGAATCTGGATAGCAGTTGGTGCGGGTTAGACTTTATTGCATGAGTATATCTTTAGGCTGGGAGGAGGAGCAGGAGGAGGAGACCCAGCACTTTCTCTCAGTGGGGCATCAATTGCCCAGACTGGGAGGCCAATAGAAGACTTTAGCTCTCTAGGTAGGGAGCTTGTTCTGCGGTGCAATCAACAGTAAATCCAGGGATGGACGGCTGCTTCTTTGAGCCTCCTGCCTCTGAATGAGGCTTAACTCCAGTCGTAGGGCAGGGTGCCAGGATGCCATGGCCTCCCAGCATCGCTGGTACAGAACAGAGATTAGGTGAACCTAAAGAGGAAAGGGGGAATGGGCTTTGTTCACAGTGCTCACCCTATCCAGAGGGACCCTGGTCCCCAAGAACTTGCTCCTCATCAGCTGTGAGACTCTTTCTGGGCCAATATTTTACCTCTAAAGTGAGGATTTGTTACCGGGTTTGTTTTGCTTCAAGGCTGTCCTTTCCATTTTCCTTGTGTTGAAGATTTTTCTGTGTTCAATTGTGGACGGGCTCTTTGACAGAAGGCTTCTAGAATAGAAGCAGTGTGGCACAGGGAACACCCGGGCCTCTTCCTATGGAGGGCATTGGTCATCCCTCAGTCTTGCTAGTCACCAGAATATGGTGTTGGGGGCACAGGTGTGGGGCCAGGCTGCCTGTGCTTGGGTCCTGGTTGCCCTCGGGAAATCCATGCTGGAGCGATGGACGCGGAATGTCACTCACAAGTGCATGTGTTTGAATACTTAGTCCCTGGTAGATGCTGATGCTTGGGGAGTTTGTTGAACCTTCAGGAGGTTCAACAACTGGAAGAGGCAGGTCACTGGGGGCTGTCCTTCAGGTTTATAGCTGACCTTGCTTTCTGTGTGGTTCTGACTCTTGATCCGCTGGGATAGCAACCCCCCATGTTCCTGCTGCAGACATGAGCTGTTCCCCCTTACCATTCTTTCTTGCCAGGATGGAGTCCAGCTTCTCCAACTGCATGAGCTCAAACAAACCTCTCTTCCCCCATTTTTCTTCTTGTCAAGTGTTTATTTTGTCACAATGATGAGAAAAATGATGAATTCAGTAGACAATCATGGTTTTCTAAAATTCTGCCCATTGCAAGTTAAGAGCAAAGATTCCAGTGTTTTGAATTGGTGTGTAACTGGTCTTTCTCTGGGTGCTGTGAGCCACACCTGAAGGATGTTACACACATCATACATGACCACCATGGTTCTCAGCCTTCCTCACCTCCTGGTGTGTAACTGGTCTTTCTCTGTGCACTGTGAGCCACACCTGAAGGATGTTACACACATCATACATGACCACCATGGTTCTCAGCCTTCCTCACCTCCTGGTGTGTAACTGGTCTTTCTCTGTGCACTGTGAGCCACACCTGAAGGATGTTACACACATCATACATGACCACCATGGTTCTCAGCCTTCCTCACCTCCTGGTGTGTAACTGGTCTTTCTCTGTGCACTGTGAGCCACACCTGAAGGATGTTACACACATCATACATGACCACCATGGTTCTCAGCCTTCCTCACCTCCTGGTGTGTAACTGGTCTTTCTCTGTGCACTGTGAGCCACACCTGAAGGATGTTACACACATCATACATGACCACCATGGTTCTCAGCCTTCCTCACCTCCTGGTGTGTAACTGGTCTTTCTCTGTGCACTGTGAGCCACACCTGAAGGATGTTACATACATCTTGCATGACCACCATGGTTCTCAGCCTTCCTCACCTCCTAATTTTCTTCGTCAGGTGTTCTATGTGGTGTGTCAAAATATTATGTCTACTTTCAATTTTATTGAGAACGAATGCACCTTGAAAGGAATCTGGAAGGAGGAGTGTATACACCTGCGTTAATTACAGTCATCATTTCACCAGACGCTGTGCTCTGCCATAGATAGCAGATGAGGGAGGAAGTTGCCAGCTTGAAGGGAGAAAAGACTTTCCATTCAGACTTTGATGCAAGGGGAGTCTGACAGCTGCTTGTCTTCAGGGTTGGAGTTTTTCTAAGGGAAGTGCTGAGAAAAAAAAGTTTAACTCTCTTACACATTGAGGAAACAGGATGCAGTGTTGGGAGTAAAGCTCTTCTAGAACACACTGTAGAAGCATTCAGATTCTAGCGATGAAAACAGAGCGGCTGTAAATACGTAGCTGGGGTTCTGTGAGATGGTTATGTAAGTGCCTTCAACTGTGTTGAGCGTGAGCCTGAGATAGGATGTGGGAACCAACTCCCTAGAAAGTCATTGTGGAAGTGGCGGAGAAGGGTTCCATTGGCAGAGAGTTGGTTTGTAGACACCAAAGACTAGGAGGAAGGAGTTGCCTCATTAGTCACTGACTGGATGGTGGTGTGGGCTATTGAGGGCTTCCCCCATTATGTTAGAGACAGAGATCTAGAGACTTCTCTGATGCCCACACAGAGATGACTTTTTCTCTCATGGGTGTTTCCCTCTACACCCCTTAGCCTTTCCACCCCTTTGTCACACTCTGCCCACATCCACTCCCCAGTTCTGTGTTGTAGAAAAGCCTTCAGCAGGTTGGCATCTCAGAGGCCAAAGCCAGAAGTAAACATTCTCCTGTAGTGGCATTTCAGTTGTATTTTAATAAATAAAGACTGCCTGAAGCTCTGAGGGAAAAACAGTCCCACTGGTCAGCCTTACAGACCAGGTTGTGTTGACACACACCTTTAATCTCAGTAGCCACAATGACACGCACCTTTAATCCCATAGCCACACTTGTTGCCATAGAAATTGGGTGGTGCACGCCTTTAATCCCAGTGGTGCACGCCTTTAATCCCAGCCCTAGAGAGGATTATAAAACAGGATAACACAGCTCTCAGAGACAATCTCATTCTGAGATTCCTGGAGGCGGGGTCACCATTTCAGACTGAGGTCAAGGTAAGAGCCAGTGGCTGGCTGTTTCGCTTTTCAGATCTTCAGGTTGGACCCCAATTTCTGACCCTGAGCTTTTATTAACCGTGTATCATTCTGCTTTTAGGTTTGCATATCCCCCTGTGTAGTAACCTCTCCTTCAGGATATACAGGGTCAGCAGAGGGCGGGCAGGGAAAGATAGCTGGATAATTTCATCTTCTTCAGTGTCATTTCTCTTCCACGTCCACTGTGGACAAGGGGCATCTTACTCTTGTGGCACACTCCTTAGGAAAGGAGCCGTGTGTCTCAGCTCTCATAAGAAGAATAAATTTTCTCTTTGTAATGATAAGAAAAGTACTTAAGATTGGATCTGGATTTGATTCTGAATTCCTGAGCAACTAGGTCATGACTAGGGACTAGGGATCGCTAAGACACAAAATGAGTGATTCCAATTAAAAAAATTCTCAGTTGAATGAGCTGATTTATTCTGTGTAATAATCTTATCAATAAGGATGAAGATATAATCAAAGGCTGTGTCACATATTCCAGGTCTTACCATTGGTAAGAAAGACTTTTGTTGAATCACGAATTTTCTCAGAGATGAAAATTCATGCATTCTACATCACTGTGGGTGATTATATTGCCTCTTTCTGTTATACCATGAATAAGTGCAAGATTCTTTTTATTTGTTCATATTATTTTTATTTACACATATGTGTGTATGTCTGTGTGAGTGTACGTCACATGCATGCAGGCACCTGCAAAGGTCAGAAGAGAACATGGGATTCCCTAGTTGTGAGGTTTTAGGAGGCGTGAGCTGCCTGACACAGGCGCGTGGGTACTGAACACAGATCCTCTGCAAGAGCAGTGTGCGTGTGTGCTCTCAACTTCTGAGCCATCTCTCCAGCCCCAGAAGCACTCGTTGGTGCCGTCTTTTTGAGTCCTTAGACTGCCGATTGGTTTGGCTTTGCTGTGCTGGCTTGTGTTGCTATTTCAGGCCCTCTTGTAATTTGCCATCTTCATTCCAACAACCCATGTGCATAGGGGTTAGTGTTACAGTCCTGGATACAAGCAGGGCTCTCTGAGCCTGTCCAATTGCTCCCCAGAGATCAATGCTAACACTTTGTCTTTATGAAGAACTCTAAACTGTGGCTAACCCATAGTGTAAGATTGGACGGAGTCTCTGATTGTCGTGCTTAGAAGTGTTGCTTATTTCTTGCCATGGTGTGCAGCGTGGCCTGGTGTGCAGCTGGGCATGGTGTGCAGCTGGGCATGGTGTGCAGCTGGGCATGGTGTGCAGCGTGGCATGGTGTGCAGCGTGGCATGGTGTGCAGCGTGGCATTCCTGGCATGGTGTGCAGCGTGGCATGGTGTGCAGCGTGGCATTCCTGGCATGGTGTGCAGCGTGGCATGGTGTGCAGCTGGGCATGGTGTGCAGCGTGGCATTCCTGGCATGGTGTGCAGCGTGGCATTCCTGGCATGGTGTGCAGCGTGGCATGGTGTGCAGCTGGGCACGGTGTGCAGCTGGGCATGGTGTGCAGCTGGGCACGGTGTGCAGCTGGGCATGGTGTGCAGCGTGGCGTTCCTGGCATGGTGTGCAGCGTGGCATGCCCCAGAAGTTTTGAGGTGAACATACAGAGGTTTGAGGCTCTCACTCCATCTATCATTCTTTTGTGCTCTGTTTAAAGACACCTTGCTGATGCATGATTTTGCCTCACTAACATTGAACTCGTGCCCAGCGGCACTGGAACTCGGGCCTGAGGGAAATGGGGGAACACTGACACGATTTTTTCTCAGATAAGATGCTCCATGGCTTTTTCATGCTTAGGACACCACGCAGTACTTCCTGTGACATGCTTAGGAGACAGTGATGTCGTCTCCCAGAACACACCAAAATGTGGCAGTGTAGATGGGATGCCAGTGTGGAGTGCACCAACAGCACAGCGAGCCTTTTCCTTCTAACAGGTCCAGAGACTCGCGGTTCTGGCTCTGAGCTTGAGTAACTGCACAGATGTTCATCTGGAGCACTCATGGGTTTTATTGATCAGATAAACTCACAAATACAGGGACCTGGGATAATGAGCATGGATTTTCAAGGGGCGAGGCTAGGCCTCACCAAGAACGTTACATGCAGTGCAGACCTGAAGGAAGACGTGAGACACACATGACTAGCTGGGGAGGTGTTGCAGGAAGAGGGTGTGGCCAATGAAAAGGCCCCAGGGCCAGGTGCACGTCAAAGAGAACAAAGAGCAATTGAGACCAGCGTGGCTGCAATGGAGCAGGAAGGGACTGGCTAACAGGAGAGGGACAGGAGATGGGACGAGAGTGGTCTCAGATGCCACTGTGAAGTGACTGACTAACAAGAGAGGGACAGGAGATGGGACGAGAGTGGCCTCAGATGCCACTGTGTATCCTTTGTCTCCACATCTCAGATGGAGACTATGGGAGGGAGCTGAGCTTCCAGAAGCAAGCGTGCTGTGTGGAAGCACAGACCCAGTGCCTGGCCTCCCACCACACAGAGAAATACTGGGCTGTGCATCTGATATCTCAGGACTGCTCCGAGTCAGCAGGAAAGCTGAACTCTAGGGCTGTGGTATGCAAGTGCCTCTAGTGGCTGAGGGTGGGCTCTAGGGATCAACGAGATGGTTCAGTGGGTAAAGACACTTCCCCCGAGTCTAATGTTCCTAAAATCCCTTCCCAAGGAGAGACATAAGTCATATCCACCCTTTCTTCTAAGGTCCCAGTGTCAAACACAGTTGCGATTCGACTGAAGGTCACTCTAAAGAGTCAAAGAGCTCTGTTGGGCATCCTTACAGGGTATAGGTGAAGGGCTACTTAAAGGGGTATGGGTTCTGCTCCTCTAACAGATGTGTCCAGAAAACCTTACTCAAAAGGAACAGGATGTCCCTGTAGCCACAGAGATGGACTCTCCTTCCTCTAGCCCCGCCCCATCCCCAATGCCACATTCTGAGTTGCTGGTTAGTAGATGTAGTTGGATACTCTGTGGGGAGGTGGAGGTTGGGGGGTGATGGGATGAGCGATGTGGAAGAGGCATACATCATCAACAAGCCCAACAGGGAAGATCTTTGTGAGGCGGGCACAGCTACATGCGTGAAGATGACAGCCACACAGGACACTGATGACCCGAGCTCAGGTCCCAGCACTCACGTGATGGAAGGAGAGCACTGACTCCCGCATGTTGTCCTCTGATCTTTACATACTTTACATGGCACAACACTTGCCCACGCCCGCAGTTTCACACGCGTCTGTTTAAAAGGGTTGAAGTTGGGCTCCAGATCAGGGTAAACTACTCAAAGCATTCATTTCCAGAAAGCCTGACTGTGTCATGGGTCATGGCCATTTAAATAATCCCAAGCCACAATGAGGTGACGCTCACTCATGGCTTTCCTGGGTGAAAGGCACACAGGGTCCTTTATAGAGTTCCCTTTTTCTCAACAGTCATGGTCCAGTCCTAAGACTCCTTGTACTCTCATCCCCCTTTCGTGGGAAGAAGAAGGTGGCCAGACAGCTCTGCTGCACAGAGGTGTTTGCATTTGACGCTGAGTTTGGAAGGGATTCATGTCCTGCCACAGAGTATCCTCAATGAATACAGAAAACACTTCAGACCACGCGTTATTAAAGGCATGTGCAGAAGCCGCGCCTGTACGGTGGAAACTTATTAGCATTTCAGACCCATGCCTCTTTTAGATTTAATTAGATTTCAGGCTTCAGTCGATTTATTAAATGAATTTCTCACCGCTTAAAAGGTGTCACACGCTCACGGCAGCAGCTTTTGCTCAGTCCTTTCTGTCCTCATCCACTCAGGCAGATCCCGGCTTCTGTCTAATTCAAAGCCAGAGGTTGTTTTCCAAAACTACCACATAGAGTAAACACAGCCTCTTTAGTGCCTGTGGATGCCAGGGTCATTGGCTGTTTAACCACCTTGTCCACCCTGGATGCTCTGGTGGGTTTGCCAGCAATAGAAGTTGCTACAGGGTAACAATAGCCACTTTCTGGTAGGGGACTTTTTTGTGTATGTGTGAGTCTGTGTATAGTTGTTTTGGCACAAACCCACAGGCATTTATGTCTACTGTTGAGAAGGGTGTTGGGGCTGTTTAGACAGTGGGCAAATAAATATGGTGACTCAGGCCCTGTTGGTGACTCACGAGCTGGACAGCAGGCTGCCAACCTTGTGCACTTAATGATGCTCCCAGTTTGTTTAAGAAGCAGAGTGAGTGCATCCTGACCCTGATTCTATTACTGCCAGTGTCAGTGAAAACGCAAAATACAGCTCTTACCTCACAGAGAAAGACATGGCTTATTCTAGAACCAAACATGAATGTCCAAGGCCCGGGAAAAGAGATTCAGCTTTCCCCAAGGGCTATGGTCCAAGGAGAGCAATTTTGTAACATTTTAGTAGAAACAGAACAAAGAAAGCTGTCAATCAATAGTTCTCAGATACAGCGGTCAGATGGCGGGCTTTAGCAAAGAGAGGAAATATCTGCTATGGTTTCTGGTCCTTTCTGAGGACACATTTAACCTTGGAGTTGATGGGAGCTGGTGTGACAGTCACAAGGTCATTAAGTCACACACAGAGGAGGTCACTGACTATTCAAGAGCATAAGATAGCCCAAGAATATTTTTTATTTTTTATTTATTTAATTTTATTTTTTAAAATTTATTTATTTATTAAAGATTTCTGTCTCTTCCCCGCCAACGCCTCCCATTTCCCTGCCCCTCCCCCAATTAAGTCCCCCTCCCTCATCAGCCCAAAGAGCAATCAGGGTTCCCTGCCCTGTGGGAAGTCCAAGGACCACCCACCTCCATCCAGGTCTAGTAAGGTGAGCATCCAAACTGCGGAGGCTCCCCCAAAGCCAGTACGTGCAGTAGGATCAAAAACCCATTGCCATTGTTCTTGAGTTCTCAGTAGTCCTCATTGTCCTTTATGTTCAGCGAGTCCGATTTATCCCAGGCTTTTTCAGACCCAGGCCAGCTGGCCTTGGTGAGTTCCCGATAGAACATCCCCATTGTCTCAGTGTGTGGGTGCACCCCTCGCGGTCCTGAGTTCCAAGCTCGTGCTCTCTCTCCTGCTCCTGATTTGGACCTAGAGATTTCTGTCCGGTGCTCCAATGTGGGTCTCTGTCTCTGTCTCTTTCATCGCCTGATGAAGGTTAATATTCAGGAGGATGCCTATATGTTTTTCTTTGGGTTCTCCTTATTTAGCTTCTCTAGGATCACTAATTATAGGCTCAATGTCCTTTGTTTATGGCTAGAAACGAAATATGAGTGAGTACATCTCATGTTCCTCTTTTTGGGTCTGGCTTACCTCACTCAAGATAGTGTTTTCTATTTCCATCCATTTGTATGCAAAATTCAAGAAGTCATTGTTTTTTACTGCTGAGTAGTACTCTAATATGTATATATTCCATACTTTCTTCATCCATTCTTCCATTGAAGGGCATCTAGGTTGTTTCCAGGTTCTGGCTATTACAAACAATGCTGCCAAGAACATAGTAGAGCATATACTTTAGTTGTATGATAAGGCCTCTCTTGGGGATATTCCCAAGAGTGGTATTGCTGGGTCCAGGGGTAGGTTGATCCCGAATTTCCCGAAGAAACCGCCACACTGCTTTCCAAAGTGGTTGCACAAGTTTGCATTCCCACCAGCAATGGATGAGTGTACCCCTTTCTCCACAACCTCTCCAGCAAAGGCTATCATTGGTGTTTTTTATTTTAGCCATTCTGACAGGTGTAAGATGATATCTTAAAGTTGTCTTGATTTGCATTTCCCTGATCGCTAAGGAAGTTGAGCATGACCTTAAGTGTCTTTTGGCCATTTGAACTTCTTCTGTTGAGAATTCTCTGTTCAGCTCAGTGCCCCATTTTATAATTGGGTTGATTAGCCTTTTACGGTCTAGTTTCTTGAGTTCTTTATATATTTTGGAGATCAGACCTTTGTCAGTTGCGGGATTGGTGAAGATCTTCTCCTAGTCAGTGGGTTGCTTTTGTGTCTTAGTGACAGTGTTCTTTGCTTTACAGAAGCTTCTCAGTCTCAGGAGGTCCCATTTATTCAATGAGGCCCTTAATGTCTGTGCTGTTGGGGTTATACGTAGGAAGTGGTCTCCTGTGCCCATGTGTTGTAGAGTACTTCCCACTTTCTCTTCTATCAAGTTCAGTGTGTTCGGACTGATATTGAGGCCTTTAATCCATTTGGACTTGAGTTTTGTGCATGGTGATAGATATGGATCTATTTTCATTCTTCTACAGGTTAACATCCAGTTTTGCCAGCACAATTTGTGGAAGATGCTCTCTTTTTTCCATTGTATACTTTTAGCTCCTTTGTCGAAAATGAGGTGTTCATAGGTTTGTGGGTTAAAGTCCGGGTCTTCTATTCGATTCCATTGGTCGACTTCTCTGTTTTTATGCCAATACCAAGCTGTTTTCAATACTGTAGCTCTGTAATAGAGCTTGAAGTCAGGGATGGTAATGCCTCCAGATGATCCTTTATTGTATGTTTCAGCTATCTGGGTTTTTTGTTTTTCCATATAAAGTTGATTATTGTCTTCTCTAGATCTGTGAAGAATTTTGATGGGATTTTGATGGGGATTGCATTGAATCTATAGATTGCTTTTGGTAGAATTGCCATTTTTACTATGTTGATCCTCCCAATCCAAGAGCAGGGGAGATCCTTCCATTTTCTGGTGTCCTCTTCAATTTCTTTCTTCAAAGACTTAAAGTTCTTGTCATATAGATCTTTCACTTCCTTGGTCAGAGTTACCCCAAGATATTTTATACTATTTGTGGCTATCGTGAAAGGTGATGCTTCTCTGATTTCCCTCTCTGTTTCCTTATCATTAGTGTATAGGAAGGCAACTGATTTTTTGGAGTTGATCTTGTATCCTGCCACATTACTAAAGGTGTTTATCAGCTGTAGGAGTTCTTCAGTAGAGTTTTTTGGGTGGCTTATGTATACTATCATATCATCTGCAAATAATGAAAGCTTAACTTCTTCCTTTCCAATACGAATCCCCTTGATCCCCTTATGTTGTCTTATTGCTATTGCTAGAACTTCAAGCACTATATTGAAGAGGTATGGTGAGAGTGGACAGCCTTGTCGTGTTCCTGATTTTAGTAGGATGGCTTTGAGTTTTTGTCTGTTTAATTTAATGTTAGCTATCGGCTTGCTGTAAATAGCTTTTATTATATTTAGGTATGACCCTTGTATCCCTAATCTCTCCAAGACCTTTATCATAAAGGGGTGTTGAATTTTGTTGAATGCTTTTTCAGCATCTAATAAAATGATCATATGGTTTTTTCTTTCAGTTTATTTATATGGTAGATTACATTGATAGATTTGCGTATGTTGAACCAGCCCTGCATCTCTGGGATGAAGCCTACTTGATCATAATGGATAATTTTTCTAATGTGTTCTTGGATTCGGTTTGCCAGTATTTTATTGAGAATTTTTGCGTCAATATTCATGAGTGAGATAGGCCTGTAATTCTCTTTCTTGGTTGGGTCTTTGTGTGTTTTTGGTATCAGGGTAATTGTAGCTTCATAAAAGGACTTCTGTTTCTATATTGTGAAATACATTAAGGAGTATAGGTATTAGCTCTTCTTGGAAGTTCTGGTAGAATTCTGCATTGAAACCATCTGGACCTGGGCTTTTTTTGGAAGGGAGATTTTTGATAACAGTTTCTTGTTCTTCACGACTAACAGGTCTATTTAGATCGTTCACCTGGTCTTGGTTTAGCTTTGGTATATGGTATTTAGCTAAAAAAATGTCCATTTCTTTTGCATTTTCCAGTTTTGTGGCATACAGGCTCTTGTAGTAAGATCTAATGATTCTCTGAATTAACTCTATGTCTGTGGTTATGTCCTCCTTTTCATTTCTGATCTTATTTATTTGCGTGTTCTCTCTCTGTCATTTAATTAGTTTGGATAGGGGTTTGTCAATCTTGTTGATTTTCTCCAAGAACCAACTTTTTGTTTCATTGATTCTCTGGACTGTTTTCTGTGTTTCTATTTTGTTGATTTCAGCCCTCAGTTTGATTATTTCCAGTCTTCTACTCCTCCTGGGCATGTCAGCTTCTTTTTTTTCTAAAGCTTTCAGGTGTGCTGTTAAGTCCCCTATGTATGCTTTCTCCGTTTTCTTTAAGTGGGCACTTAGTGCTATGAACTTTCCTCTTAGCACTGCTTTCATCGTGTCCCATAGGTTTGAGTATGTTGTCTCTTTATTTTCATTAAATTCAAGGAAGACTTTAATTTCTTTCTTAATTTCTTCCTTGACCCAGGTGTGGTTCAGTAGTTGACTGTTCAGTTTCCATGAATTTGTCAGCTTTCTGGGGGTAGCATTGTTGTTGCCTTCTAACTTTAATCCGTGGTGATCTGATAAGACACACGTGGACACTGATATTTTTTTGTATCTGTGGAGGTTTCCTTTGTTTCCGAGTATGTGGTCATTTTTCGAGAAGGTTCCATGAGCTGCAGAGAAGAAGATATATTCTTTCCTATTTGGGTGGAGTGTTCTATAGATGTCTGTTAAGTCCTTTTGCTTCATTGCCTCCAATAATTCTCTTATTTCTCTGTTAGGTTTCTGTCTGATTGACCTGTCCATTGGTGAGAGAGGTGTATTGAAGTCTCCTACTACTAGTGTGTGTGGTTTGATGTCTACCTTGAGTTCTAGTAATATTTCTTTTACATAAGTGGGTGCTTTTATATTAGGGGCTTAGATATTCAGGATTGAGACGTCATCCTGATGAATTGTTCCTGTTATGAGTATAAAGTGTCCATCTCGATCTCTTCTGATTTATTTTAGTTTGAAGTCAGTTTTGTTAGAAATTAGTATGGCCACACCTGCTTTTTTCTTAGGACCATTTGCTTGAAACACCTTTTCCCAACCCTTTACTCTGAGTAGATGCCTGTCTTTGTGGTTGAGATGTGTTTCTTGCAAACAGCAGAATGTTGGATCCTGTTTTCATATCCAATCTCTTAGCCTGTACCTTTTTATAGGTGAATTGAGACCATTAATATTAAGTGATATTAATGACCAGTGGTTGTTTACTCCGGTTATTCTTATTGTTTTTGGTAGTAGAGTTTGTGTGTCTCCCTTCTTTGAGTTGTGCTGGTGAAGGGTCGCTAGATGCCTGAGTTATTGTAGGCAGTGTTGGCAATGTTGGATTCCTTGGGTTGCGATTTTCCTTCTATTACTTTCTGTAGGGCTGGATTTGTGGCTACATATTGTTTAAATTTGTTCTTATCCTGGAACGTCTTCTTTTCTCCATTGATAGTGAACAATAGCTTGGCTGGGTATAGTAGTTTGGGTTTGCATCCATGGTCTCTTAGATTCTGCAGTACCTCTATCCAGGACCTTCTGGCTTTCATGGTTTCCATAGAGAAGTCAGGTGTAAGTCTGATCGGTTTACCTTTATAAGTTACTTGGCCTTTTTCCTTTGCAGCTCTTAATATTCTTTCTTTAACCTGTATATTTTGTGTTTTGATTATTATATGGCGAGGGGATGTTTTTCTTTGATCCAGTCTGTTTGGTGTTCTGTATGCTTCTTGAATATTCAAAGGAATAACTTTCTTTATGTTGGGAAAGTTTTCTTTCATAATTTTGTTAAAAATATTTTCTGGGCTTTTGAGCTGTGACTCTTCTCCTTCTCCTATTCCTATTATTCTTAGGTTTGGTCTTTTTATTGTGTCCCATAATTCCTGAATGTTTTGTGATGAGAATTTGTTGGCTTTGCTGTTTTCTTTGATCAGTGCATTTATTTTCTCCATGGTGTCCTCAGAATCTTAGATCCTTTCCTCTATCTCTTGTATTCTATTGATTATGCTTGTTTCTGTAGTCTCTGCTCGTTGACCTAGATTTTCCATATCCAGCTGGTTCTCAGTTTGTGTTTTCTTCCTTGCTTCCATTTCAGTTTTCAACTCTTGAACTGTTTCCATTACCTGTTTGATCGTTTTTTCTTGGTTTCCCAGGGTATCATGTATGTATTTACTCATTTCTTCAAACTTTTTGTTATACTTCTCATCCATTTTTATAAGGGCGTTTTTCACATGTTGTTTAACGGACTCTATTGCTTTCATAAAGTAATTTTTTTCCACTTCTTCTGTGTTAGGGTGTTCAAGTCCTTCTGTTGTAAGATCATTGGCTTCTGGTGTTTTCATGTTGTTTTTCAGATTATTGGGTGAATTTTTGCCTTGGCGCCTGCCCATCTCCTCCTATCGATGCTATCTAATGGGTCTTTTAAAACCGGATCAGGTTTCCCTGCTGGCCAGGGGCTCCTCTTACAAAATGCCCTTGCTCTGTTTCCTGGCTCCTGCTGGGGGCTAAGATCCCTCTCACTCCTCAGAAGGGTCTTCAGGAACAGAACCTGGCTCCTTGTTTGCCAGGGACCTCGCCAACCAAAGGCCTACCTCTTTGATTTAATTGTAGTGGGGCGATCTGCACTCGGTGTTATGCGCCGGTCCCTGCCACCTGCGTCTGCTGCCGCACCGGTCCCCTCAGGTCTCCGCTGGTCTCCGCCGGTCCCCGCTGCCTGTGGCCTGTGTCATCTGCCACCGCCTGCATCGTCTGCCGCCGCCTAAGAACATTTTAAATTAGATCTTGGACTTGCAACATTCAAACCTCACTCACCACAGTCATTGAAGTTCTAGCCAACCTGTGTAGAATGTTTGAGAATGTATGTGTTCTTTCTAAGAACTTGCTCCTGCCTTATGTGAGCTCAGGCAGTGGCTGGCCTTGTCATGATTGTCCTTCTTAATGAAGTGAGTCTCTGGACACCCGTCATCCCAAGGCTGCTGGGTGTCTGTTCCATGCCTAGTGGCTCCTTCCAAATTCTGCTGTGTGTCTTTAAGATAAGGAAGGGCAGTGTGAAAAATACATCAAAATCTAATTGTGTTTAGTGACTATCAGCTAGATAGATAATGTTACGTCACAAAATGGTCTTAGTTGATATATTTTATTTTCTAAATGGACTAAGTAAGACCTCATGTTAAAACTAACTGTGGCCATCCCAGCCAAGGAAGTTGTTTTTATCATTTGTACTGTGCATCTTCTAATGCACATTTTTGGAAAGCCTGCTGGAAAGGGCATTAAAAACTCAACAATGAAAGCTGAAAATAGAAACATTTCTGTCATATAAGATAAATACTTTTAGCCACACTCCAAAAGCTGTGTTCAAACTTTTAGGATTCACAGTGAAGGAGTTAATCCTTCTACATTCCTAAGTCACACACACACCTATCCACCCCGCATGTACACACACATGCACACACACAGTCACGTGGACACACATATATACACACATGCACACATGTACAAGCACATGTATGGATTGCATGTGTATGCATGTGTGTGTGCATGCATGCGGACACACACAAACCCACACACACTCTTGGTGGAGAAGCATGGCCCAGTGATGACATAGGCTGTGACTGGTTAATGGGCTCATCTTTGATGGGAGACTGGTTTTGTTCGTTTCTGCGAGACTCTCTGTGAGGAAGGTTTGGTGGAGGTGGGTGAGTTCTAGGAACATCAGCTTTTCTACCTGTAGATTGTTCATTTAGGAGTGATAAGCTATTAGTCACCTAGAACTCATTTTTCTAGGCGGGAACTAGACTGACACAGGATTGGAACTTTAGGGTCCCTTATCTGGAAGGCTTCTATGCTCTCTGTCTTCTACAGTGTTGAGACATTTAGCTCTTAGGCCTGGAGAGGTGGCTTAGCAGTTAGGAGTACTTATCTCTCCATCAGAGAACCCAATCATGTGTTCCAATACCCACATCAAATGGTTTGCAAATGCCTGTAACTCCAGAACCTATGTGCATGCATATTCTCTCTCTCTCTCTCTCTCTCTCTCTCTCTCTCTCTCTCTCTCTCTCTCTCCCTCTCTCTCAATTTAGCTCTTCTTTAAAGGCCGTGTATTTAGACGGTGCATCCGAACAGAGATACATCTTAAGAAGTTGTATGACTTTGCCTGGGAATATGTGAATGGAAGGGCTTCTTACAGGAGCATGGGCTCTTCAAACACGGCTGTATTACTAAAAAGTCCACCCCGGCATGGGAGATGATCATGGAAGCTGCTTCTCTGCAACTCTGCATGTAAGTCACAGGCAGCTTGGCAGGTTGCAGAGTCCCCTTTCTTCCCAGCAGTCCTTGCTGTCTATATAACCCTAAAGAAAGAGAGCCTGTGCATCTGATAAGTTTCAGGAACTCTCTGAGACTTGTGAGTCGTTTATCTATGAATCTTAAGGATCTTTCCTCAGGGATGGAGCTGCTTCAATTCAGAAGTTATCACATGTAAGAAAAATGTGTCTTTTTGGGTATCAGATTGTGTCTTTTTTAGGGTATCAGATTGGAGATACCCTTTTTCCTGTCCTTACTGGTGTATTAATTTTCATTATCCAGAAAAGCTATGGTGCTATGGTTTAATTTGTCATAATTTCTTTTTTGTTTTGTTTTCTTTCTTTCTTTGTTTTTTTTTTTTTGTTTTTTTTTTTTTTTTTTTTGCTTTACAACTAAAGAGAAAACTACAGGAGACACTTAGAGGCCATGTTGCAAAATGTTGCCATCCAGCTTTGGCCCTTGCCAGTAAGGTTTTGGCACTCAAAGTGTCCCCTCTTGGCCAGCGATCCCATATACTGACTTCTGTGGACACACTCAAAGATTTTCCTATGTACAAACCTTGAGCTACCAATTACCCTACTTTGTTTTCTTTTGAAAGGGTTTGGGTCTTGGGATGTTTGTGTGCAGAGCAGAAATATAAGATACAATGTAACCATGAGGGTTCAGACTCTCTGCTCCTCATTGAGCCCAAATCTGAGTTTGAGTGTCTTGGCTCAGGTTGAGCAGTAACTGGAAGAGAGAGGGGAAATAGGGAGAGAGAGGGGAGGGAGGGAGGAGAGAGTGAGGAGAGAGAGAGAAAGAGAAGAATAGGTGCCTGTGGATGTAAAGGGAGGAAAAGTGAAGTGGGCAGACCTTCTCCTATGCACATGTAGGCTGGCACTCATGTCACGACAGAGAACACGCTTGTAGACCAGGCTTTTGACATCAAAATTCCTCCTTCTAGGACACACAGCACCAAATTCTGAAACCTGGCCCCTCCAAGGCAGACCCTCTCCTCTGCTAGCGCAGGCTGATAGACATATTCTCTGCCCCACCCTGATCAGAGTTTTGGTCCAATCTGTTTCTTTGCCATTGTTAGTAGCAGGGCCCCAGAGCTGACTGTGAACTTCCAGCGGCAGGGGCCCTAGGGCCAATCTGCTGCAAGTTCTCCGTGGTCTTCTGTTCTGAAAAGGCATTTCAGATACCCCATGGGGCCTCAGTCTCCTCTAGTGCTGAAAGAGGGAATGGAATTTAATATCCTTAAGATTTTCTTCAGTTTAAAATTCTATAAAGGTGAAACGGAAGTGGGGATTTTAAGTTCTTGAATTAGTGATCTCCCAGATTTGCCCTGACCTGTGATGGTCACGGTTAGTGATCAGCAGGATCTGGGTTCCTTCAGGAGACAAGCCTGTGGGCATGCCTGTGAGAGTTTATCTAGATCAGGTTAACTGAGGTGGAAAGACACTCCTTAACTGTCGGTGGTACCATCCCCTGGGCTGGAGCCCTGGACTGGATACAAGGGAGAAAGCCAGGTAACCCGAACGCTGACTGTTCTTTGCTTCCTGGCTGTAGATGCGATGTGACAGCCACTTTAAGCTCCTGTCATGAACTTGAAATGCAAACCCAAATAATCCTTCCGTCCTTAAATTAAAATAAGATTAAATTAAGTTGCTTTTATTGGGTGTTTTGTCACAGCGGTAGGACAAGTAATGAATTCCCCAGCGATGCTGAGGGTTTTTGTTCTGAGTCCCACTAAGTAGCCAGTTTTCATTTTTTTTTTTTAAATTTAATAATTTCTTAGCCCCCTAAATTATCCCTAATTGATTGAAGTATAATCTGGGCTTTAATTAATATGCTTGCTATCATGTACTGACATGCAGATGCCGCTCTCACCATTAAGGAGCCAGCTCGAAAATCTTCCGTTAATGGGATATTTTGAATCCTTCCCACGAGTGCATTAGGCAACTGCTCACTCATGATGGAGACACTCCAGGCATCAGCTCGTTCCTCAGCTCAGCAGGAAGGATTGTTCTGTGGAAACTCAGAGCGCATAATTAAGAACTGGAGTTGTTATTAGAGAGGGGTGTCTGCTCAGTACCCCGATATCTGTGGCTCTGGGTTCTTGCCTGCCAGATAAGGTCAGGGCTGGGCAAGCATGTGCCCACTGGAGTTCACATGGACTGTGCTGGTGTGCGCGTGTGTAGAGACTGAGAGAGAGAAGATAGATAGATGAGAGAGAGAGAGAGAGAGAGAGAGAGAGAGAGAGAGACAGAGACAGAGACAGAGACAGAGACAGAACAGTGTGCTCCTTGTACCTCAGGCAGGGAGTGGTTGGTGGAGTGGTGCCCAGAATTTACGCTTAGTGCTTAAGTACCTTTTGAAGCTTTGTCCACTGAGAGAGTCAAGGGCCTCTGAGCATGCTAGGATTGGAGGCACACCTCTAAGACCTTGCTGCAGGCTGAGATCAAGTCTCTTGGTCCTCCCCGTTTTAGTTGATGGGGAAACAGGCAGACTAGTGCTCCCACGCCCACCTCCAGTCCTTGAACCATGCCCAGACTGTTCACCTGAAGGAAATATCGATTTGCTGATTATTCCATGGCTTTAAAAGCTACATCTGCTCTCTCCAACAAGGAGGAGGCAGCTTGGCTCTGAAGAGCGTGGGAAGCAGGGTAATGAGGTCCCCAGTCTCTCTCAACTCAGAGCCCTCCACCTGCTAGCCTTCATGTCTGTCATGCAAGTTCTCAGAGTTCACGCTTTAGAATTCCAGATATTAGTGCGGAGGGACAGGGACAGCTGAGTGCACACCTGTGGGGCAGTAGGAAGCAGCAGACTCAGCAGAGACCTTGTCGGCAACAGGAAATCCACATTAGGAAGAACAAAGAAAGAGGTTCGGTGCTGCCTGTTCCCCAGTGTCCATCTTGGGGGAGTCTTGACATGAGATAGTAAGGGTAAAGGTAAAACTCAGGAGTTAGTCAAGGTGTGGTCCCATCCATCATTGATCCACAGTTATTTCAGCCCGCGTCTTTCCTGCAAGATGGTCTGACAGCTCCTAGGGACATTCCAGTTCATTGGAGATTAATTGTCTCAATAGCCTGATGGTCGAAAGCAAGGGGGTGTTTCTTTAGACCACACCACCTTCTCTCCTGCTAGGACAGTTGAAGAAGCTCAGCTTGCTGCAAGCCCATTTTAGTAACAAATTACCTCTAAGGAGTCCCTGACGGATCTGAGATCTGGTAACCAGGTCTGTGGGTTTTGGACCCAGACTTGACATCTGAGTCTCAGCTAACCAGGCTCATAGCCACCAGGCTTGGAGCAAGGGTCTAGGGATAGCTTAGTCCAGTTGTTCTCAACCTTCCTAATACAACCCTTTAATACAGCTCCTCATGTTATAGTGGCCCCCAACCATGAAATGGTTTTTGTTGCTACTTCATAACTGTAATTTTGCTACTGCTGTGAATCGTAATATAAATATCCGATATGCAGGGTATCTAGTATTCAACCATCATGTGAAAGGGTCATTGCAACCCAAAGGGGTCATGACCCACAGGATGAGAACCACTTGTTAAATCAGGGCTCATTTCAAGCTATAAAGAAGGAAAAGCTATTTCTGAGTGTCTCAGGGGACACTTGGCCTCCAGCAGCTAGAAACCGTGAGCGCAGCCCTGGACGAGAGCACGGGCCTGCTGATTTCTTTGGACACCTCCACCTGCAGTTGCCTTTCTTAGGCTTGGCTTCTACGAGACTTCTCAAGGGGAGGGCTGTGCAGACCAGAAAGCTGAAACACAAAGGTAGCCCAGGAATCATCATGTTTGCTCGAGAAGTGGCTCTCTGGCCGAATCAAACCCCAGAGGAAACTTCCTAGGTTTAAATCCCTGTGCATCCTCAGGCAAAACCCCATAATGAGACTATTACTTACAAATAATGGTCTCGAGGGCAGCGAATCAGTGGCTCTGTGGCCTGCTGGTGCCATTGTACTGGAACTCCAAATTGAGGTCAGCGGCGTTTAACCTGAGTGCTGTGTCTTAATTTCCGTCAAGTGTAAACTCAGTACAGGAGAGGACTGTGATGAACTTCCCCTAAGAAAAGTGTTCCAGCGCAGAGACTTTTACCCTCAATTTAGAAAAAAAAAAAAACATTTAAAATATGAAATTGAAAAAAAATGTGTGGCTTTTTTAAATACCAGGAGACAAAAATAGCATATCCCAAGGAGCAGAGGAGCAAGGTGGAAAGCAGCGGAGGTGTGCTTAAGTTTCTCATCGTGTGGCGGAGTCTTAGAACCTTCTAGGAGAAGCCATGTTTGTTTGCGTACACACACACGGTCCTTGACTGAAGAGGATGGTGATTTCTTTATGTATCATTAAGTGCTGTTACACTGTGGTAGGATCTGCTGGGGAGGAGCAGCATTTCCTACACATCAAGCCAGCTTTGAGGCTGGTGCTCCTGGTATTTACAATCCATACACATTACAGCCTGTGTGTGTGTGTGTGTGTGTGTGTGTGTGTGTGTGTGTGTGCGTGTGCGTGCGCGCACATGCATTTTAAGAAGACCTGGTAAGTGTGGTGTCTGCAGGGCAGGCTGAAGAGCTAGGGAAGAGCTGATGTGATTTTGAGTTTGAATGTAGTTTCGGAGAGAGAATTCCTTCCTCTCTGGGCCCCTCTGTCTTTGCCATTAAGGTCTTCAAGTGATTGACCAAGTTCTGCCTCACAATGATATTTTATCCAAAGGCCATTGCTCTGGATGTTAACCATGATTTTAAAATGTCTTTGCTGTACCCTCCAAGCTGGTGCTTCACCCAAATAACCGGTTCCAAGACCTAGCCAAGTGGAGGTATAGAACTAACCATACAGATCTGGAATATGGGAGTAAGGCCTGGGTACTGGCTGAGCGCTGGCTGGGTGCTGGACTGAGTGCTGGACTGAGTGCTGGCTGAGTGCTGACCGAGTGCTGACCGAGTGCTGGTCTGAGTGCTGACCGAGTGCTGACCAAGTGCTGACCGAGTGCTGACCGAGTGCTGACCGAGTGCTGGTCTGAGTGCTCGTCTGAGTGCTGACTGAGTGCTGACTGAGTGCTGGTCTGAGCGCTGACCGAGTGCTGACCGAGCGCTGACCGAACGCTGACCGAGCGCTGACCGAGTGCTGACCGAGCACTGACCGAGTGCTGACTGAGCGCTGACGTAGTGCTGACCGAGTGCTGACTGAGTGCAGGTCTGAGCGCTGACCGAGTGCTGGTCTGAGTGCTGACTGAGTGCTGGTCTGAGTGCTGACCGAGTGCTGACTGAGTGCAGGTCTGAGCGCTGACCGAGTGCAGGTCTGAGCGCTGACCGAGTGCTGGTCTGAGTGCTGACTGAGTGCTGGTCTGAGTGCTGACCGAGTGCTGACTGAGTGCAGGTCTGAGCGCTGACCGAGTGCAGGTCTGAGCGCTGACCGAGTGCTGGTCTGAGTGCTGACTGAGTGCTGGTCTGAGTGCTCGTCTGAGTGCTGACTGAGTGCTGGTCTGAGTGCTGACCGAGTGCTGACTGAGTGCTGGTCTGAGTGCTCGTCTGAGTGCTGACCAAGTGCTGACTGACTGCTGACCGAGCGCTGACCGAGTGCTGACCTAGTGCTGACTGAGTGCTGACCTAGTGCTGACCGAGCGCCGGCTGAGACCTAGTTGAAGTGTTGATGGCTCTCACTTCAAATCTGTGGCAGTGTCTTACAAATAAGTGTGAGTCTGGGTCCAAGTGTCTTGCAGAAAATCCCACACAAAGGGCTTGTCCTTGCCATCACCATATGGTTTGGATGTGTAGCCTCGGTAATGGATAGGCTTATGGGACTTTTTCTTACCTGTGGATAAATGGTATCATTAAACTTTTATATTTTTTGAGTAGGGATTATTATATCCATAAAGGTATGCCCTACTTCACGGAATCTTGTAGAATAATTACAACGTGGCGGTTAATATAATTTGCTATCTCCTGCTGTACAAAGCCAATCTGTCTTCCCCGATAATCCTTTTCTCTAGAGTGACTGACTGAAAGAGAATCGTCTTTCAAGTCTAATGGATCCCAAGCAGGAAGTCTGTGCTCACACAGTTAAAAGGAGCAGCAGAAACACAGGGCCAAGGCTTTCAACTCAAAGTGATGGGATTTCCAGAAGGGCGTCGTTTCTGTCTCGTGTGAGGGTCACTGACCAGCTGGAAGGGAACTATTTTACAAGAAAGTCTCCCTGACCATGTGCCTGGATCTCACCCTGCAGTCTTGGCTGAGCTGCTTTGTTGGTCTTGAAACCCGTCAAGGGTCTTGCTCTCCAACTGCCTGGCACAGTGAGGCCTGGGGGAGCGCTGGTCTCAGGGCTGCCGGGACCACAGAGGCCCTCCCAGAAGGCTGTGCTTGCTACTGTTGCCACTCTAAGCTGTCAGTGCCCGTAACCAGCGTCACCTGCCCCAGCCCCGGTGGTGTCTGGCCTATAGTGAATGCTCGATAAATGTTTGTTGAAAATGGGCGGAATTAAGTTCCTTGTTCCGAGGAATGGATTTATATTCAGAGGAACAAGGTTTGTGGAGTGAGAAGTTTAAAATGCTGTTTTCTCAGTGTTTCTATGGAATTCAGTCAAACCAGAGTTTTTCTGATAAGTGCAGTTGAAAATTTCGAGACTAATTATGATACATACATGTGGAACATCTCATCTCTCAAATACTTGGGACCAAAAGCGTTTCAGACTTGAGAGGTTTTCGCTACCAAGAGGGCTCCGTGGGTAAAGGCAGTTGCTGCTAAGCCTGACGACCTGAGCTCAGTCCCTGGAGCCCACCGGGTGGAAGGGGAGAATGGACCGCCAGGAGTTGTCCTGACCGCCACACATTCTGTGGCGTGCACACTCCCCAGTGAATAAATAAATAAAAGACAAATTTAAAGGTATTTAAGAGGGCTTTTTGGGGGACGGGGAAATTTTAGAATGGCTGAATAGATTTTGTTGATTTGAGTGTCCCTAAATGATAAACTCTAAAAACGTTTGAATGTGCTGAAAAGACGCTTTGGTCCCAGATTTTAGATTTGGGGTTAGGAATGATCTGATGGCAATTTCTATTTCTTGAACTCAGAACCTGTATCATTTTTGGTAGCATTCACTGGGAGAAGGCTTAGGTTTTTGTGGCAGGGATGTCAGCCTCTGGTAGCCCCAGTGAGGAGCCCTGAGCTTCGAGTAAGAGCTCAGGCCTCTTTCTGTTCTGAGCTGAAGGCATTCTTGAAGAGCAGCCGCTGTGACAGTTGTCAGTCAGGTGGCTTCTGCCCAGAGGCTGGCTGAGCAGTGGCGGCGTGGGCTGTGCCGTTTAAGTGTAAGCGCCGACAGGAAGCTACCATGGCAGCATGGACTGTCAGCAGCCAGGAATGCTTTTGTCTGTGTCTGTCGTCTGTCTGTCATCTGTCCGTCTTGCCGTTCGTGTCATCTGTTTTTCATATGTTCTCTGGAGAGAGCCTCCTACCAGAAGGGCCAGCTTCCATTCACCCTTCTGCACCCAACCAGGGTGCCACCTCCTCTGGGAAGCAGTCCTGCTGGCCTTCCTGTGTCCCAGCTCCATCTGGAGTAATGTGCACAGCTTTTTCCCAGCACCGGGGCCGCGTTGGACTTACCGCTCATTTGTATCCATCACGTTGGTTTGGTTTATTTATTTATATTTCTTCCGCTAGGCTGGGACCTGTGGATTTGCATGCTCACTTATTTGGTTTCTTTCTTCAGCGTCTACTATAATGCCTGGCGCTCTAAATGTCAAACACAAAGCTTCCTTTCTATTATCCTGATCCATAGACCCAACCTCATGAACTTCTGCCCTTTCTAGGGCTTTGACTCAGTTGCGCCTGGGTCTCCGTCTTTGCCAACCCCCTCCTCTCTTTTACCCCAACACCTCTGCTATCTTTTGTGGATTGCTTTGGGGTTGGGCCAGGAAGTCAGAAATAGTTGTGGGTTTCTGCGTGGTGAGGAGTAACTTGAGGGAGCAGAAGGCACCCCCATGGTTCGAGGGGCTGGTGAGGAAAGGCTGGGACAGCTGCTTAGGAAGCAGCTGCCTACACACCTGCAGCGGGAGCCTGTGAATTGCATCTGCTGTCTGCACATGTTCTCAGCTCAGTCCCCGGCTGCATCCTGAAGGAGAATGCGTTCAGTTCTTGGCAGAGCTTAATCTGAAGTCAGCTGAGAGGGTCTCTGGGAGGGGCCAATTTACAGACTTCACCCCTGGGGTGCAGGCTAGAAAATAGAAAGGTGAGGTGCTCTCCAACACTTGGTGTGCCAGTGTGTTCCCGCCTTCCTCTGATCCCTACTTGGTGAGCTACCACATGTGACATTGTAAAAATTGACTAACTGGGGCTATAGATACAGCTCAGACAGACAGCCGGGGCTATAGATACAGCTCAGACAGACAACCGGGGCTATAGACACAGCTCAGAAGTTAAAAGCATTTGCTGCTTGTGCTGACGACCAGAGTTCAGTGCCCAGCACCCGAGAAGCTCCCAACTGCCAGTAACTCCAGTTTCACACATACGTGCTCTCTCTCTCTCTCTCTCTCTCTCTCTCTCTCTCTCTCTCTCTCTCTCTCTTTCTCTCTCTCTCTCCACACACACACACACACACTAAAATAATTTTAAAGTTGTTTAGTTAATTATGGTTGTGGGTTTTTGAGACAGAGTCACGGTGTAGCCAGGCTGGAATTTATAATCCTCCAGCTTCAGCCTCCTAAGTGCAGAGATTACAGTCATGTGATGCCGTACCTGGCTATGTTATTGTTTAAATGAAGCTCTGCTCACGCCCTCAGTTGGCTCTTTAATTTCATCAGGGTGAGAGAAGCCTAATCCACAGTTCTATTCCAATAGCTAGCATGTTCTATAGTTATATTTTACCTCTCCCCCAAAGACATTATTTCTTCTTAGGAATAAAAGAAAAATCTGTTTCAGTCTGGAAATTATAAACACATCACTTAGAAGTATATTAATACTTAATGTTTTAATTTATAATACATGAGCCATTAAAGAAACCCTCTAGAGGCTTAGTGGTCAAGAGAACTTGCTGTTCTTGCAGAGGACCTGAGTTTAGTTCCCAACAACCACGTCAGACAGTTTACAACTCTAGTTCCAGGGGGATCTGATGCCCCCTTCTGCCTCTCTGGGCACTGACTGTAGTCACATGTGTGCATACACACTCGAGTGCGCACACACACACACACACATACACACATGCGTGCACGCACACACACACACATACACAATACACACATGCGTGCATGTGCACACACACACACACATACACATACACACTCGAGTGCACACACACACACACATACACACATGCGTGCGTGTGCACACACACATACACAATACACAAACTAAAATATAAAGTAAATCTTAAAAATGCTCTGAACTCACATTGGATCACTTATAATTAGAGACGGATTAATTTCCTCTGTGTGTTAAGTGTCTCCGGGGCTTGTACTGAGTGCCCCAAGCTGGATACTGTTAGCCCGTCTCTCAGTTTCCTCGGCTGTGGAGTGGGTCTACCAGATCTTTCTTCACCATCGGTTGGAGGCATGTGGCAGTGCCCTGGAAACAACAAGCTCTACTGAAATATTAATTGTAGTGTTAATGGGTATGGAGTTGAGATCTGTATTTAGAATTTATTCTTTCACCATGTTGGCATATCAAGTTTTAATGATGGGGGTAAATCAGCCTCAGAGCGTCTTCATCCCCACTGTCTCTGCGCTCAAGAGGTCATTCTGTGAAAAAGAGTGCGCCGACTGGGCCTGCTCACCTTGCCTGTGCTCCTCAGAAGGCCAAGGAGGCTCAGTTATCTCCCTAGATGTGATGGGTAAGCTATAAGTCCCCTGTCAAAGCAAGCAGGCAGATACATGAAAACAAAGTCCCACCATGTGACTTGTGTGTGTTGGAGGTGCGTGTCCATGTCTGTCATAGTGCACGTGGAGGTCAGAGGTCACTATTAGGTGCCCTCAATCACCTTATTTTTACTTGATGTTATGTGTGTAGGTATTTTAGCTGCATCTATGCACCACATGCATGCAATTCCCACAGAGGCCAGAGAGGGCATCAGATCTCCTAGAGCTGGGGTAATGGACAGTTGTGAGCCACCATGGAGGTGCTAGGATTTGAACACAGGTCCTCTAGAAGAACAGCCAGTGCTCTAAACTGCTGAGTCATCTCTGCAACCTCCACCTTAGTTTTTGAAACAAAACTCTTTTCATTGTTACTTGAATTCACTGATTCGGCAAGGCTGACTAACCAGAAAGCACCATAAATTAACCGTCTCTGCCTCCCTAGTGATGGGATTAGAGGTGTATGCTGCCCTGTGTGACTTCTGTTTCCCCTCCCTCCCTCCCTCCCTCCCTCCCTCCCTCCCTCCCTCCCTTCCTCCCTCCCTCTCTCCTTCTTACTTTCTTTCTCCCACTCATGAGTGTTCTGTCTTTATATGTATCTTGTGTACAATGAGTGTTCCTGGTACCTGTGGAGACCAGAGGAAGGCATTGGATCCCCTAGAACTGGAGTTAACAGAAAGTTGCTTCCTGCCATGTGGGTGCTGGGACTCAAACCTGGATCTTTTGGAAGGGCAGCCAGTGTTCTTAACTGCTGATCCATCTCTCCAGCCCCCATGTCTGGCTTTTTAAATGTGGGTTCTAGGGGATTAAATTCAGGTTTTCATGCCAAGATGGTATGACCAGATCCAGTTAGCATATGATGTCATCTGAATTCTGCCTTCATCGTCTTTACAGTCTCCCCCATCAGAGGTTGAGACAGAGAAGCACAGCTTTCTGCTCTCTGAAACAGGGTCCAGAAAGCATCAGGAGTGTAGGCAAACAGGTTCCGGTCTCAGTGATGGGTTCAGTGTTGATCACAAGCTCCTCGCCCTAAGCAGCCACACTCCTCACAGGGGTGGGAGACCTGTGGTCTTCCTCAGGCAGATGACAGTTCAGGAGGCCAGTCTGATTGACTATGACTTCAGGCATCCTTCATTGTGGACAGCATGGACCTCCCAACATCTTCACAGTAGACCAAAGGAAGAGCAGGGCACTAGCTTAGTCCCAGTGGTTCAGAGTCAAGAAACATGACAATTAGAAGCTGAGGCAAGGATCCCAACAATTGGGGTTCCACACCTTTAATCCAGCACCAGGGAGATGATGTGGGATTCCCTTCTGTATGCTGTGAATATCATTGGTTAATAAAGGATCTACTTTAGGCCTATAGCAGAGCTATATGGGAACAGAGCTAGGCAGGAAAAACTAAATGGAATGCTGGGAGAAAGGAGATGGAGACAGAGAGAAGCCACATAGCCCCCTCCGGAGACAGAAGCTGGGAACTTTTTCCGGTAAGCCGCAATCATGTGGTGATACACAGATTAGTGGAGATGGGTTAAATTAAGATATATGAGTTAGCCAATAAGAAGCTAGAGCTAAAGGGCTAAGCAGTGTTTTAAATAATACAGTTTCTGTGTGATTATTTCAAGGCTGAGCAGCCGGGACTAACTAGTGGCCCTATTACAGTGGGGAGGTGGAGACGGGAGGGATATGGCTGGGCAGTGTGAGGAATATAAGGTGGGAGGAGACAGGAGCCATTGCAGTCAGAGGATGCAGTCTGAGGATGCAGTCTGATGACAGGATCGCCCTGTTGGTCTGAGGATTCGGTAGAGGTAAAAGGTCTCTCTAGTGACTTGACTGCACCGCTTCTCTGATCTCTCAGCTTTTACTGTCTAATATTTGACTCCGAGTTCTTATTATGAAGACTAATTAGAATTTGTGCTACATCTGGTGTCCAACTTTTGAGATACAAATTCATGAAAAAGCCACTTGCCTATGACTTTGCAACCACCGGCATAGGCTGGAGCTACCTGGAGCCGGAGTTACTTCCCTGCTGGTTAGATTTTTTCTTTCTTCTCCCCCTGGTGGGCTTTCCCTGGGCTCCCTTCTCAGGCTGCTACCAAACTAGGTATCTGCCCTGAAATCTGGTCAGGCTTTTACTGTTCTGTATAGCAGCTATAAGCCTCACATCTTCATCATCATTGGCGGCAGATTTGGTGAGAAGATTGGGAATTCTTAAAGGGAGAAATTAGTTATAAGAGAATTTTTTCTTATGTTAAAAAAATTGGAAACACAATAATGATAGAGGAAGTTAGATCTCTGTATGATTACATAATGCATGACTTAAATATGGAACAATTAAATGAAGGGATAATCAGCTTAACCCAGATTGGTATACTGTTAATTATCATTTTGATAATCCTTGTTGTCCTTTGATAATTCTTGGTTTGTTGCTTAAAAAGTTGTTTGGTATGAATGCCAAAATAGCCTTAGAGAAATTTAATAAAACAGATCATAGAGATATTCAAATTCAAGCATAGGAATTTTATGTAGAACCCATTTCAGAGTTGTATTATAAGGTTAGAGAGGAATAACCTAAGGTTTTCAAACAACCTCAATATATTCAGTAGCCTTACAGGAATTGCCCAATGATTGACATCCCCAGGACTCTGTAAGAGCTAAATGGACTCCTGTGACAGTGTTAGATTTAAGGAGACCAAGGAAGTCTCCCATGGCATGCATTCACCTTTTGTGAAGTAAATATAAAAAAGAAGCTGAGGCAAGGCAGTCCCGTAGATTAGTAGCAGAGTGGTGTGTGGAAGGCTTTGTTCGGGGCTCACAGAGGGTTGTGGTACAGGAGGGTGCCTTTCTTCTGCAGTCTGTGCTCAGGGCAGACTGTGGGACAGGGTGCTTGCAGGTGGAGAGTGGAAGGAACCACAGCAGGGTCGGGCTCAGAAGACAGCGCTAACCCACTCTTCCTCCCCTTTCACTGTGTGGCTCTGGACTGTCAAACACATCTCATTTAGTGTTGGGTAGTGAAGATTGCAGGTAGCTAGTGTCATCAATGGACCATCCTACAGCAGTGTGGAGGGCATCCATCATTTGGGCTTTATTCTAGAGAGAGCTCAGGTTTGCAGGCAACTGTGCATTAGAACCACGCGGCTTAAGAAAACTTTCTGGGCTGGGTCCCAGAGCTGCTGAATGGTACACTGGAGGTGTGGCCCCAGCCTCTCCTGCTGCTGCTGCTGCTGCTGCAGGACCACACTTCAAGTACCCAAGGGTAGCTACATCTTTGCAGTGCTTGGAATGTAAATTGTCAAGTCTACCATTGCTGTAAACATGTTTTAATCATAGGCTTGTTTTGTCTCTTTTTAAACAGGTATTTTGATGTTGGACTACACAGTTTCTTGATCAGGTAAGCCAGTACCTTTTGTTTTAGCTCTGACTGAATAGTGTATTTCTTATGGATGGATGCAAATGGGAAAAACCTTAGCAAATGAATTAGTAGTTGAATTATTTGCCAGGAGAACATTGCTAACACTATGTGTTTGTTCATTACCATCTCACATGAATAATCACTCAGAGCTGTTGCTATCAGAAGTGAGAGTTAACTGTCTTTGTTTGCTTTCTGTTTCTGTGATAAAACACCGGCCAAAAGCAACTTGGGAAGGAAAGGGTTTATATAAGCTTGCAGTCCCACCGTCGAAGGAAGGTAAGGCAGGAACCAAAGCAGAGACCATGGAGGAGCACAGCTTACTGGCTTGCTTCTTCTGGCTTCTTCATTTTGCTTTCTTATGCAGTCCAGGCTGATCTGCATGGGACGGTCCTGTCCATCATGGGCTCAGTACTCCCGTGGCAATCTGCAGCCAGGAAAGTGTCCTATAGACATGCCCAAGGCTGATTTGATTGGATTGGTCTTCTCAAGGGTATCAAGTTGTCTGCCAGAATTAGCCATTACATTTACCAAGGTCTTACTTCCATCTACTAGGCCACTGGAAAGATAAATAGAGAAAATGAGCTTTATTGGCTTGTTTTAGATGTTCATTTGATCAATTATCTCCCATTGAATTTAATATTTTAAAACCAAACCTATCATTTGTTTTACAGATATGATCTAGTGCATACTTGAGAGACTAGACAGCAATTTATAACTTAAGTTTATTGGTGATTTTACCAGAGCTGTATTATGGAGCACATTAATTTTACATAGCTATGAAATTAAACAAATTAAGTGGAAATAAATATATCAGAAATATTGGCTGTGCTTATAAAAGGTACATGATTGTGAAAATCAGCTCTGTGTGGTTACAGAGAGGGCTCAGTGGCTTAGGACACTTGTCGCCCTTGTAGAGTTCTGGGCTTGGTTCCCAGCATCCACCTGGGGGCTGACAAGCATCTGTAGCTCCAGTTCCAAGGGATCTAATGCCTTCCTCTGGTTTCTGTGGGTCCAGGCACACACATGGTATACATACATATAGGCATGTAGGCAACATATACATATGAAACAATGAATTTTTTAAAAATCAATTTTTCTGTGTTTTCTAAAACACCAGAAAAATTGATCTTTTAAAAAATTCATCTTCTTATAGCTGAAATGCCTCTCAAAAGTGTGTGAGAGAATAACAGTTGCTGAAGGACCCACTGTAGATGGAAGGCTATGAGGACACCAGCCATCAGTAGGAGAGTTTTGCTTTCTGTAAATAAGGGGCTCAGCACTCATGTTAATTGATTCTGAAAGTTTGTTAAACTCTAGTCATTGTGGCTTTTGTGTATGTCTTGTGGTGGTTCAGCTTGCCACAAGGCATGACCCCTCCCCTACTGCTAAGCAGCTGATGGAAAAAAAATGTCACTTGTAGTGAACCTCCATGCTGGGCTCATAGGACAGTGTCCAGCAGGGGTCAAGCCTTCTTTGTCTTCTTTCCCAAGGTCTCCTCAGAGCCTGCATATAGAAATCTCTAAGTCTGTCCTACATTCAGAAATGTGGAATGTCTTGATTTTCTCCAAAATAGTAAACACTGTGTGAACCCGAGACACAACACAGATCCTAACAGTGTAGCAGGAAGGATAATGAATCAGAGAGCCACAGAAGATGTGGGCAGGAGAATTCCAAATCTAAGTGGGTGATAAGAAGCTGTCTGGGAAGACATCCCATACATGGAACCCAGGGTCTTGCTAGGTAACACTCACCACTGACCTATGTCTCCAGCATAGTGTGGAGTTCGGACTTCATGTCTTGTTACTTTGTACTCTCACGGAACTGTTGCTACAAGGCCTTGTGCTAGACACAAGCTGATACTTATTTTCTCTAGTGACTTTCTTCAGGGCAGGGGTCAAGTCCTAATCATTTATCAATATTTACGTTGAGAAACTTGTTTGGGATGAACCTTCAGCAAGCGTTTGTGGTGGGGGTGAATGAATGAAGAGTGAGAGGGGAGGGGTTCTGTTAGACTGGGAGAGTCTGCTTCTGTGGACATTGAGTCCCATTGGTCTCCTACAAGGATGTGTCTGGATGCTATCATTTGGGAAAAAAGAAAGAAAGGAAAGAAAAAACCCCCGACATTTGGCTGGAAGATAGTTTGAGTTTATCCTTGTCTGATTGGGGCTTGACTGAGGGATGGTCTGCCCTTGGGGGCTCACTCTCATATCCTAATCCAGGCAGGTGGGGTGTGGAGGAGAGAGAGGCGTGGCTGTGCTCTAGCTGGTGCTGGGTCCCTGACTGGAGCCTTTTTGAAAGTCTGTAGCTAGTTACTCTGATCAGTGTGTGGAACAAGTGGGGCTTGGGAAGGGAGTTTTCTCTCTGTTCTGTGACTCCTGGAGGTTTACCTTCCCCTATTCCAAGGCAGCCACAGCAACTAACACGTGTTGCTATGGTTGGGGAATGAGTGGCATCTCCCCTTCCTGTCAGCACCCTGGTCACTGTGAGCAGGTGTTTTTATCCCCCACTACATGATGGCAGCCCCAAGTAAATGACTTAAAGACCCCAAAGGGCCTCTTCCCGGCTCCCCTTCCCAGCCTGGGAGTAGGGGAGATGATATAACTGGTTGGTTGGAGCAGACTGGCCTCTTCTCAGGAGTCCCAGGACGGGCTGCTGCTGGCTTCCAAGCTTTCTTTCTCCTAATTTGGGAGGTTAAGCATAAGAAACCACAGGTGTTTAAGGTTGGATGCTGCGGCAAGCCCTGACCAGCAGGGAATAACACCACGACTCGAGGATCCTTCTTCAATCACGGTTTATTGAAGCGCTGCTTGGTTGAGGGAGAGCTGAAGGTGAGGGGCCCCGACCACGGCAGGAGGTGTGCTTATATGCAGGGTGTAGGCGTGCCTAGCTGGCCTACTACACAAGGCTATACAGGATTGGACGGCTGGCGTTGCTAGGCAGATTAGCAGGCAAAAGAATGCAAAACAGCACAGAAGCACTGATGTGAAAAACAACTTAGGGCATCGCCCTGAGTGGGAGCCGGCGCCATCTTGTAATGGCGGACGGTCGTCACAGTTCCCCCTTTTTGTTTTTATAAAAAGAAACAAAAAAGGACTTACTCCCGTTCTGGTCTCCGCCTCATGATGCGTGGACCGATCAAAGGAGGCCTTAGCCAGCCAACACTCCTTCTCCAGTGCAATGGGTGCAAACCCCTGAAGGTGCAAAGGCAGTGTAAGACTGACAGAGCAATAGCATGGTCCCTCTGGGTGCAATGGCGTTAACGCCCCCAGGTGCAAGGGCACCACACTCTGCATCCTTAAGTACCGCTATCCAAGCTTGAGGGGAACTGCCTGCATCCAGCGCTGCTAGTGCCTTAGCAATTGCCATCTTTTCCACCTATCGCCTTCGAGAGATCCGGCACAGCAAAGACAACGCCAGAACAACGCCTGCAGCAAGCAGAACACCAAACATGCCAACTCCCACCCACTCTTTGAAGTAGGAAATAGTCTGCAGCAACCAATCAGTGTATCCTTCCAGGGTAATCATCTCGGCTCGAGTTTGATTAAGGTCAAGGATGCTTAGAATAAGATTTCTCTGCAAACTTTCAAGCTGTCTAGACCAATTTCCTGCAAGCAATTGTCCTAATGCTTTTGACTCATTAGCTTTAGCTAAATATGGTGTAACACATACTGCGGGAGTCTTATCCACGCAACTCATACTGATAACATTAAACAAAGTATACAGATTATTTTCTAGCAAATCTACTCGCTTATTCAAAAGCAAAATGCCAGAGGCCAGATGTTTGTTAATTGTTACCTGTACCGTTAAAGCAGAGGACGTTCGTTGAACCACCTCGTTAATAGGTAGAACAGTTTGAACTTGATTGGCCATAGCAATACCAGCTGTAACAGCAGCTGCTGCAGAAGCTACAATTGCAGTCACTATTGCTGCAGTAATACCAAAATCACGCTTCTCTCTTAGCAAAGTTACGATAGGAAACTTATTAGGATCAGCAACTACTGGCACAGGCACAAAAATAGGAATTCTCATTATTAAGGCCTTCTGGGATCCTCCATCCCAACATTGGAATGCTGTATGTCATTAGAACATTCATCATTCTCGCCGTGGGTCTTTGGCGCGTCTTTTATCTTTCTTGTGAGTCTTTCTGACACCCAGATGGGATCCGGACGTTCCTGCGGGAAAACACAAATAGCTCCCCTGGATCTCATTATAACTGGATCCGGTCCATACCATTAGTTATCAAGCACATCACGCCACATCACTTGTTGCTGTTCAATAGAGGCCACAAAAGAATGACGGTCAGCGGCCGTCCTATTGTCTGCATCTCTAATTAAAAAATTTAAAGTAAATAAGGCATAAGCAATCCTTTCTTTAGGGGTTGCATAGAAGTTGTGGTTTTCCCCAAGCTGCCCAAGCGTCCAGGCAATGGGTTTTTACATGAATCACCTTTTCTCCAGCCAGTGGTGAGGCAAAAATGACCCCAGAATAGGTATCAATGGAAACATGTACATACTTGAGTTTTCCAAATTCAGGAATATGGGTTACATCCATTTGCCAGAGGGCAAGAGGTTTAAGACCTCTGGGATTGACCCCCACATGGGGGGGGTGCAGAAACTGAACACACCCAGTGCATTGCGCAACAATTGCACGCGCTTGTTCACGTGAAATTGAAAATTTTAAGCGCAGGGTGTTAGCAGGAACATGATAAAGACGATGAAACTCTGATGCCTGAGAAACAGAATCATTTAAACATAGAAATGTAAGGCGTGTCGCCTTATCAACTAAGTCATTCATTGCAGCCATAGGTCCAGGCAACAAGGAATGTGCTCTTATGTGGCCAATATAGAAGGAATAATTACGTTGCAAAATAACATTTCTAATCTGATTTAATATAGGAGCTGCCAAGCTATGCATTTGAACAATCGCAGCTGTTTCCAAATAAGCAACGGCATTAACTACATAATGCGAATCAGAAAAAATATTTATAGCACAGTTCGAAAAATCCTTGAAAACTTGTAGAACCACTAAACATTCCACCACTTGAGGTGTATCAGGTGCAAATTGGAATACTTGTGAATATTCATTAGTCAATTTTAATTGTATCTGTTGTTGAATATCTCTGTCCCATAGATTAATAGGAATCTGAACTACAAATGGTTGAAAGGTACCCTTCTGTTCTGGAGTCTGCCAATGTAGTGTTTTTGCACTAATTTCAGGCGTCTCTTGGTAACCCAGGCCCTGCAAAGATTGAGATGCCTCCTGGAGAGGCCAATACTTGGGCCACTCCTCCCGGCGCATAACACTCCTATCCGCGCCAGTGTTAACAAGGCCTGAGAACTCTTTTCCTTCAATCTTCAAGGTTAGCATTGGCCTATTGCCCAGTCCAAGGACAAACAGGCCAAGTCAACACCCGTTGAGCCAAAGCCTTGAAGTCCTCGTTGTTTAGACTTAGCTGAAAAGTTCCCATGCTTGGAAGGGACTATCAACAATTGTGCAATGCGATCTCCAGGGGCAATCGATATGATTCCAAAAGGAGAGTGACACATGACCTTGATTACCCCTTGATAGTCTGGATCTATCACTCCCGGCAAGATTATCAAACCTCTCATAGTATTAGAAGATCTCCCTAAAACTATTCCTACGGTGTTATTTTGAAGGGGTCCTGTGTCCCGTAGAAAGACATGCTTTAGCTATTTCCATCCAATCTGATGGAGTCATGGCCTGAGCAGTTAATCTCTTCAGCAACGTTAATGTATAATTTGCTGAATGGCCATACGTTTGGGCTGCTTGCACCAAATCTTTAAGCTGTTTATAGGAGATTGGTTCATGCCATCTATTATTTGTCTGAGGGTCTTCGAATACAGGGAAAGCAGAGGCCAGTCTTGACCAAGTAGATCCCCGAATGAAATGACATCCGGATCTCGATTCCTCATATGATGGCGGTTTCCGCCATCATATTAGATATCATATTAGATATCATATTAGATATCACATTAGATATATATGATATTATATCAATACGATACACATTATGATATATATGATATTATATTAATATAATAATATATATTAACATAATAATATGATACATATTATGATATATATGATATTATATTAATATGATACATATTATGAGATATCTATCATATTAGATATCATATTAGAGCAAACTCATCTAATAGTGGGTAGAGCGGTGCACTCGGTTCTACCCTGGGTGTGTCGACATCTCTTTTCTCTTTGGACTTGTCCTTTTGTGTTTGTTTTTTTCCTTTTTTTTTTTCCTTTGTTCCCCTTTTTCCTCATCATCCTTGCTGTCCGTCCCTGAGAGACTGTCCTGATATGCCGTTAATGCCCTTCGGCCTGCCTTGAGTGCTTCCACATTCTGATCATCCTTCAAACAAGACCGCATCAGCTTCCAAAATGGAAAAGTTCCTGCTTTGAGTGTACCTTCTTCTCTAGCTCTCACGAGGTCTTTCCCTAGCTTGTCCCAACTGGGGACGTTTAAGTCTCCTGAGACCAAAAACCACGGAGCCGTGCGATCAATGTCCTGTAGGACTTTCTTAAGAGTACCCTCACTGATCTTTAAGTCTCTCTGGCGTAAAATGGCTTGAGCTGAGTGTACGAAAGCCTCACAATGTGAACTGTGCTTATTACCCATGACACTTAATTATCTACACAAGATTTATTCACAAGCACGCGCTGCCGTTTTATCTACAGCGGACTTATCTTGGCTTTAAGCACAGCAACAAAGGCACTCCCGCCCAGGCATATGGCAACGAAGCCAAAAAACAACACATCATAACAAAAATCACCATCAGAAGAAACAGCACAGCAAAGATAATAGGGTTGATTCCTGCAATCAACATACCTGGGGACTTACCGATATCGTCCGCTTCCCGTGTGAAGTTCTGAATCCTCTTTGACCCCTCACCGTGATGCCGCCACAGAGGTTCCCGGGGTTCGGCACCAGCTGCGGCGAGCCCTGACCAGCAGGGAATAACACCACGACTCGAGGATCCTTCTTCAATCACGGTTTATTGAAGCGCTGCTTGGTTGAGGGAGAGCTGAAGGTGAGGGGCCCCGACCACGGCAGGAGGTGTGCTTATATGCAGGGTGTAGGCGTGTCTAGCTGGCCTACTACACAAGGCTATACAGGATTGGACGGCTGGCGTTGCTAGGCAGATTAGCAGGCAAAAGAATGCAAAACAGCACAGAAGCGCTGATGTGAAAAACAACTTAGGGCATCGCCCTGAGTGGAAGCCGGCGCCATCTTGTAATGGCGGACGGTCGTCACAGGATGCACTGGGAAGAACTGTTTCAGTGGCCCACGATGTTAAACCAGACTGCAGAGGGTGCAGAGGATCAGCAGTGGCACCTCTCAAGTTTTGCACTGAGAGGAAAGAGAACAGTTGGTGCAGAGGGCTGACTGAGTGGCTTTTACTATTTTTTTTTTAAATGAGAAAATGCTGTTTAGTCAGAGGAGGATCCAAAGCTCCTTTTAGACATAGAGAAAGCTGCAGTGGCATCTTGCAGTGATCAGTGATCCTGCAGTGAAAACTGCAATGTCAACTTGCAGCAGTCAGTGACCCTGCAGTAAAAGCTACAGCATCCTCTCATGGAGGTCGTGGCCCTGCATTGAAAGCTGCAGTGTCCTCTTGCAGTGGTCAGTGGTCCCGCAGTGAAAGCTGCAGTGTCCTCTCATGGTGGTCAGTGACCTTCAGTGAAAGCTACAGTGTCCTCTTGCAGTGGTCAGTGACCTTCAGTGAAAGCTACAGTGTCCTCTTGCAGTGGGCAGTGGCCCGGCAGTACACCAGAGAGGGGTGGGATTTTTCTGTAGATCCAGCCTCAAAGGAAATCTCATGGGCCTAGAAGAGAGAGAGATTATACTTGAGGATTCTTTTCAAGGGGAAATATAGCCCTCCTTGTAAAGAGGGTATATAAAAGTATTGGAACCACCACTGTTTGTTTTTGTTCATAGAGCCATTTCCTGACTCCAGCAAGCTCCTGAGGTGTTCTCTGGGTTGTCAGGTTCTCTCAGATGCTCAGTGCAGCCCATCCAATTAGTCAGCTGTGGCTTTGACGTGGATGGTGGTAATGTTGTCTTCTCTGGAGTGGTGTAAGTTTCCCCAGAGCGATCTTAGCTGAAGGACCAGCTTCCTTGTCAATGCAAGTATAGCACAGGGCTCAGACAGGAAGGGGTAGTTGCACAGAAAACGTGAGTATTTTTGTCTGGGTGTTTTATGACGACTGCGGGCAAACAGTGGGCTCTGTCCTTCTTCGTCTTACAAAAATCAAAGGGAAGACTTAGGAGGCAGGACCAGCCATCACCAGAGAACCCCAGAAGACACTGACTGGACTTTTTCATGAGCCACGGCAAAAGAAAATGAGAAATGACCAGCTTGGCAAAAAATATTATAGAATAGAATGCCTTTGTCTCGTTGAAGTCACTAGACTGGCATGTTTAAATTTAGTTTAGTCTGGCTTTGGCAAGAAAGTAAGAAAGATTTATATTTAAAACAATTTTTTAGCCTTGCAGTTTTGTCTTATATAGAATTATAGATAGACCCCCCCTTTCCTGCTTCCCATTTTCTTTTAAGGATCTTGTCATGTTGCCTGGGCTGGCTGTGAGTCCCTGGATGAAAGCAATCCTCCTAATTTGAGTGGGGCCCGAGTAGCTGGGTCTACAGATGTGTGTCTGTGCTGGATTATGGCCCTGCCCCTTCAAGGCAAGTGATACACAGTTGCTGTCAACTTGATGGGATTTGGAGTCACCCAGGAGACATCTCTGGGCATCTAAGGGTATCTTTCTGAGGAGGGTCCATCCACACTGAATGCGGGTGAGATCACTCCTGTGTAGGGTTAGTCCAGCCCATTAGGGGGAGTGTTCGCCTTGGGCTAATGTTTACATATAAATCTGGCTAGCGTGAGCCCCGCAGCTCCTTTTTGTTTCTCCTGCTCATCGCTGGATCCCTGGTGTTGTAAGCTATCCCTTCATTAAAATTTGCTGTTTCATATTAAGCTAGCCTGGTTATTATGCTGCCTACACTCCTGGGCTTCGGTTCTGGGCTAAATATAAGGGAAAAGGTGGAAGCAAGTGAGCTCCAGTACCCGTTTGTTTCTGCTTCCAAACTGCGTGCAATGTGCCCAGCTGCCTCACATGCCTGCTACCAAAATGTCCCTGCCGGGATGGACGGTACATTCAAACCATGAGCCGAAATAAGTCTTTATTTATTGTCTTTCGTCACGGCTATGAAAATTAACAATCACAGAGATATGATGCTGAGGAGCAGGGCCATTGCTGCCGTCAGCCTGGTCACGTGGTCCTTAGATCTTTGGAATTGGCTTGTGGCAGGGCTGTAGAAGCATTTGGAGTTATGGGCTAAAGAAGACCTAGAATTTGGTATGCAGAGGTTACTGGGTCATTCCAATGGAGTTTGGAAGGGCAGACTACCAGGAGAAATGCAGACCGATGGCCGTTAAAGTTCTGTTCTGACAGAGTCTGGCAGAGTTCTGTCTATATCCTGAGAAACTGAGTGAAACTTAATTTCAAGAGTAGTAAACTAAATTGTCTAGTGTAGGAAACGTAAAAACGTGACGCTCAGACTGTGGGAGAGTCTTTGCTCAGTGATAATATGGACGCCTGTGATGACATTCAAAGCAGAAAAACTTGAGGAATGGGCAGTAGTGAGTGGATTTCAGGTTGCTGTCTAGGGAGGTGCAAGACACAGCGTCTATAGCTGCTAGAAACCTCACGTTTTCAGTGAGACCATAGGAAGGTGTCTTAAAGGCAAGCCGCCGCCTGGTGCCCAGTGTGTAAACCTGTGAAAGGCAGATCCTGTGTTGCGGCTTGAATGTGAAGTGTCCTCTATCAGCCCATATGATTGAACACTTGGTCCCCGTTGGTGGTGGTGTTTAGGAAGACTAGGCAGCCTTTAGGAGGTGAAGTAGGTCACCAGGGTAGGGCCTTGAGACTATTGCCTGATCTGTTCATTCTTGGCTTCCCGGATGTGCATGCACTGTGTCCAGATGATTTCCTATTCCTGCCACCACGCCTTTCCTGCCTGCTGCCGTGCCTTCGTTCGCATGGTGGACTGTGTCCCTCTGGAATTCTGAGCCCAAAGAAATACTTTCTCCGTTAAGTTTCTTTTGGGGGTATTTTAATCACAGAAATGGGGAAAAAGATTGCTTGAATTGAGAGTTCCTCTGAAAGGGAGTCCCTGCTCCAAAACAACCGCCTTTAGAAAATGTTTTACCGGGTTCAGCCACCACAGTGCACCAGGCTAAGCGTCGGTGCCAGGAACTGGCAGCAGACCCGGGCAGTGCTGTCTCCATGGTACTGACTCGGAAGACTTGAAAAATTTAGGACTGAGAAGGCACAGAGACTTTTTACCAAGGGTCTAAAAAGTAAGTGCTGAAGCCTGGCAGTATCCAATAGGGTTCAAGCCTCTGTGTGATATTCCTGAGAGGCCAAGGTGAGAAACTGGAGGTGAAGCCCAAGGCGTGATGAAGACACCAAGTTGTTGGAAATGCTAAGATGATGGGGCATCTCCCGAGGAAGCTACAGCCTCTGGATTTCCATCACTGACCCTGTGTGCCTTACTGATTTATGTTTTAGTTCTCAAGCTTAAGACTAGGACTCAAAAAACAAACTGGGGCTTGAACTTGGAGTCATGGTGATGTCTGAGGCTTGCTTTGTCACAAGAGCCTCAAAGTGGTGCCATAAACATTGGTCTTGCTACTTTGCCCAGGCTCAAGTGACCCTCCTGACCTACTGAGTAGCTGGTACTACAGGTGTATGTCACTGTGCCCCTTTTAAGGAAGAGAGTGTCAGTTACAAAGGGAACTGCTGTAGTTTGTTGTGTTCATGGTGTTGATGAAGATGTCTGCTCACCATCATTGCAAGCTTGTTTGATGCTCAGAGTGTCTGGAAGAGGCTCCCTTACATGTTTAAGAAGTCAGGCGGTCAAGTAAAGGACTCCCTGAGAAGAAGGGAAACAGCCACCAGTGAGCTGGGTTTTGGCCATATTCAGAGGTCCCTTGAGACTCCTTTGGGTTCTCAGCTGGAAACTGAGAGGGAGGTTAAGGGGAAAGGTGGGCATTCATCCCTGGGGTAAGATCTGGGGGTAATGAGAGGCGAAAGCCATGCATATATTTTTGTAAACACACATAGAGGTAAAAGCTATTGCACACACACACACACACACACACACACACACACACACACACACATTCTCTTTTTTTATTTTTTTCTTTCTTTTTTTCTTTCTTTCTTTCTTTCTTTCTTTCTTTCTTTCTTTCTTTCTTTCTTTCTTTCTTTCTTCCTTTTTTAGTTTTTGGAAATAGGGTTTCTCTGTGTAGCTTTGGAGTCTGTCCTGGAACTAGCTCTTGTAGACCAGGCTGGCCTTAACTCACAGAGATCCGCCTGCCTCTGCTGGGACTAAAGGTGTGCGCCACTACTGCCTGGCCTCATATGTATTTCACACATGTAAACACACATGGATGTGACAACTCAGAGGGAAAACACTCGCTTAGTTACTGAAGATTTAATTTCCCTTTTACTTTGCAAAAGTAACACCTTCTTTTTTAAGTGTTAGTAAATGTTTTTAAATATGGTGTAGAACATGGTCTTATTAAAACATCATTTATATCTTTGCAGCCCTCTGGGTCAGTGCTGAGCACAGGCAAAGGGAACAAGCGGTATGGCTGTGTGCGGGCCATGTACAAACACTACGCCATTTTATATAAGGGGCTAGAGCATTGCCTGCTTGTGGCATTTGGTGGGGGCAGTCCTGCATCTCACTGAGAACACTGGGGGCTGGCTGTTTGCAAATCCCTCAACACTGTACCTGGAAGCTGTGGGACTTGCAAAGACTGGTTTTGTCTTCACCTGCAGAAGAAGAGTCTCTGGTGTGTGTCTGTCCAACTCCAGCCCATCTCTAGATGTCCCCTCCATGCAGCCTCTCTCCAGGCCCTGTGGGCACTGATTACAAAACTTTCTGACCACAGAGTCCCCCAGCACACCTTAGACCCTATGCTCTGCTCCTGCAGAGCTGGGGGGATCAGCAGTCTGTGCAAATGCCTGGGTGACTTTTGTGTTCAGGATGTGTGGAATCTGTCCTTTTGAATATAGCTGTGTGTGTGCACGCGCGTGTGCATGTGGTCACATGTCCTCCTAGACAGTGAGTGAGGTTTCATTTATCTGTGTATTCACGAGCCCCCACAGTGCCCAATAGCTACAAGTCCCTCAAAATCGTTTGAATCAATTTTAGTTTTGGAAACCATAAAAGTGTTAGTAATCATTTGCTTTCTGTTTATTTGTATAACCATGTGAGGTGCTGAGACAAGACAGGCAGTGGCCCATCTTAGTTCCATTCCACACAGCAAACACACAACATTAGAGTGATTCAGGGACTGTCACTGATTCAAGCCACAGACAGAGAGTACATGCCATGTGGGTCAATATGGAGAAATGAATTAGACTCACAGAAGCAGACAGCGGACAGTGGTTGCCAGGGCTGGCCGAAGCCAGAGCCGCATGGTTCCAGCCAGCAGGTGGAATGCTCAGTACCACAAGATAAATGAGTTCTAGAGATCTGGCTTTGCAACCAAAGGACCTTTTTAGTCAACAGCCCTGTGCTTTAAGCTCGGGAGTCTGTTGAGAGGGTAGATCTCACGTGAAGTTGTTTACACCAATAAAAACTTGAAAATAGGAAATCTATAATAGCAAGCAATCAAGCACTGTAACTCCATGATGTGTTGGAGGGCACAGACCTGAGCACTGGCTTTTTCAAGATGGCAGTGAGGCCTCTCTGGGGCAGTGGGTAGCTCTAGGTTGTGTGATGGGCAAGGAGGACATAAAACCAGGAGGTGGTCTGAACTCAACTGCTGCAGGCAAAGGGAAGGTCACCCCACACTGAAAAGAACCCTGGGGTTTCAGGATGGAGTTTGCACTGACCAGGGAGAATAAAGAGTGGTCGGAGCGATAAGGTTTAGGGAACCACTTTAAATGCCACATTGAGTCTGCTGGGGCATGCCTGCGATCCCAACATTCTTCAGGCTGAGAGGCTGAGGCAGGGGGATCATAAGTTTAAGGTTGGCCTGGTCTATGTGGGGGAGATTCTGTCTCAAAACACTTAGGAACACAAGATGCCAGAGGAGCTATGGAGGTGGAGGGTGTTCAAGTAGGGAGGGGCCTGATTGGCATCGATTTTTCGGAAGTCAGTCTGACAGACTTTGTGAGAAGGTCTGTGTTCTTCCTGGGAGCTGGAGCTGGGGTGTCTAGTTGGTGTTCGCCCCTTAAAGGGGCAGCAGCGGCCCTGAAGCTACTCAGGCTAGGCAGGAGTAACCCAGAACTACTGTTTGTCTCACTGCCGTGTGTACTTGTGTTGGAGTAACTTGACATAATGATACTCAGGAGAGGCAGTTCACAGACAGTGGACCACGGTAGCACGCTCTAGGGCATGGGCAGCTACCCTAGTGCTGGGGCTTGGGGACATACACACACACACACACACACACACACAGAGACTTTCTTCTCATAGCAAGTAACCCTGTCTCCAGACCTTTCAGCAAGCCTGGGTTCCAGTTCCTTCTGACCCGTCTCTTCTTCTTGGCCTCTGTTGATGGCTCAGGTAGTCATCTGGCTTCTCACCTTGGATGTCAGTCATGCTGGGGTGTCTAGAGACCTAGATGCATGGTCCTGGCTTTTTCCCCTGAGCTGCCAGAAATCCATTTCCTTCTGGCTTGCCCTCAATCTTTGCCTGGTGTCTTGTGTCTTCTCTCATTTTTTTTCAGGAGCGGAGTCCCTTCCCAACTTCCGTCACAGTTAGTACCAGAGACTATAGGCATACCATCCCAGGAGCTGCTTCCAAATTACCACACAGAGGCTTAATTTAATTGAGATGCTTGGCCAATAGCTCAGGCTTATTACTAACTAAACCAGCTCTTGCATTTCAGGTTAAGCCATATTTTCTGCTTACACCCTGTCACGTGGTGGTACCTTTATTAGCACACACATTCATCTCCTGCTCCCTTTGCCTGTGGCTGGCGACTCCTGACTCTGCCCTTCCTCATGCCATCATTCTTAGTTAGGCTTTCCCACTTAACTTTATTCTGTTCAGTTATTGGCCGGTCAGCTTGTTTAGTAAGCCAATCACAGTGATGTATATTCACACAGGGTGCAGAAGGATTATTCCACAGCAAGGGACTGCCTTTATGGTTCTAGGCTCAGGCACTCTAAATGTCCTGAAATGGTTTTCATCCCCTTGTTGGATGGAAGGCTCTTGATCGTGAACCCCATGTCAGTAATTTGGGTTCCTAGATGATTCTGTGAACTGATGCTCACTTCTCCTCTGCCACTGTTGCTTTTGAGGAAAGCATTGCTGGAGTTTTGCTTTGGTTCTCTCTTTAGGCCTGTATTGTATTTGGATTTGTTACTTAGAAAATATAGATTAAAAGTAGCACAAACCAAAAGAAACATTTTACATTCTGGGAGTCGACATCCTCTGTTGAGCCCATATCCAATTCTACAAGTAGCCATTGCTGAAGATAAAGTGTATCTGCTAATAAGTTAAAAATAGCTCCTGCTATGTTAATGGAAGTACCTGCAATACTGAGGTGCTTTTTGTGTGAAAGCGTGAGTGGGGGATTCTCTTAACAAGTAGGGCTGCCAGTGGGGCCCCGAGCCAGTGCAGATGGCTTGTTGGTTGATGCCACCTTTGTCACCTTCTCTTAATTGCCTTACTGTGTCTGAGGCTCTCTCTGTCTTCAGAGGATCGCAATGTAAGGCAGAATCCAGACACGTTCTGCCTTTCTGCATGCCACAGATCTTTGCTCAGTCGTGTGTGGGTGGACGTGGGATCCAGTGTGCAGCCCGAGTGGCAAGGGTGACATCCACTTTATCAAGAGATAGAGGTGTGCTGGGCTGGAGCCCCACATTCAGCCCCTGTGATGGGGACCCACTGGCTCTACCTGGAAGGGCACCGTTGAGCTGTGGCAAGGTAATTTGTGAACAGCTCCTGACTGCATAGCCTCCTAGCTGTCCGTGGGTACTCTTGGAGGTTGTGCATGCTTCTGGGGCTCCCTTAATGAGCTCCTTTTGAGGTTTAACCGGAGTACATTCTATTATTTATAGCGAAGAAAGCACGATAGTTCCTTACCTGATGGGCAGGGGAGACGATGTGCTCAGCAGGGGGAGCGCACGATCTTCGGCGGGCTTCACCCATCAGCTGCATCGATTCCACACACCAGAATTAAACCAAATTGCAGCTATTTTTTGCATCAGCACAAAAAACTTCCTGTGAGATGGAAAGGGCATGAGGTCAGGCACAGAAGCCCAGGGCTCGGGGCTGCCTGACATCTCTTTGCTGCTGTGGTTTTTGTGCAAGTCACTTCTACTCAGGCCTGAATTTTCTTATTTGTGAAACGAGAGACTTCTGTCAGATAAACCGTAAGGTCCCTTCTGATTGGCCCCTGGTGAGTGGTGTTGGTGCGTCTAATATTAGCATCTGTCCAGATCTGTGCCAGCCAGTATGCTGGCTCTTAATTCCACGTGGCTATTTAAATTCAAGTTCATTACAATTCAGTGAAGTTACCATGATATTGTGATGGAATATGGAATAGATATTTGGTTGCTGCCCCTGGTTTCTAGCACAGAGCCCTTAAAACCTTTGTAGATGCGGACACCAGGAAGACCTTTGTTCTGAGGTTTTGTCTTTGAGCTCAGTCTCTACGTGGATCTGCTAAGACCTCTGTAACTCCCTGAGAGCCAGGAGTAGGACTCAGCTTCTGAATCCCTTAGAAGCTTCTCTCATTCTAATGAGGGGAAGCTTAATAGACCCACAGACAGCCTCGGGATGGGGACTGGTTGCCAGGGGAACCAGCCATTAGTGTAGAGGGCTGGGCCTTTCAGCCTCATCTCGTCACCTCCACCCCCAAGCCTTTTAGGAAGAAAAGGGAGGATTTTGTTGTTCGTGGCAGCCGTGACACTTGCATGACAGCTCAAAGGAGAAGGGTTCGGGGGTTCCAGGTTGAGACGATAAGACTGGGCACTGTGAGGGGGTACCTGGAAGGTGGAGTACCCAGAAAAGGCTTAGCAGTTCCCAGCCCCTCCTGCTGTCATTTCTCTATGAGCCCTTCCTGCTGGCCTTACAGTGAACCAGTAAAGGTGTGTAGGGACTTCTCTGCTTCTGCGAATCATCTTGGAAAATCAGCCGGACATCTGCGGGTATCTTGGGAATTGACAGTGTTTAGTTGGTCACTCAGAATCACTGGTAAAACAGGCAGCGGTCTGTCTATGGCATCTGGGGTGGGGACTGCCCTGTGAGGCCCAGCCCCGAGCCTGTGGGTACTCACTGTCTCTGGGTGTCTGGTTTCAGAACTGAATTAGAGGCTGGGTCCTGGAGATTAGTCGAGTGCCTGGTGTCGGGGTGGATGTCTTCCACATCTGGTCACAGGTGGATGCTGGGCTGACAGTTCCTCTCTTGGCAGGACAAGCTCAGACGCTCAGGTGTGAAGCTGCAGCTCAGGTGTGCAGCTCAGGTGTGCAGCTCAGGTGTGAAGCTCAGGTGTGAAGCTGCAGCTCAGGTGTGAAGTGCTCCGTAGCCCCGGCAGCTACTGCGTGTCCTGTCAGACAGTGGATAAGACGCCTGTGTCGTCACTGATAGTGCTCTCAGGCTCAGGTGACAAAGCAGGCTTCTACTTCCCCCAGAGACACCGAGGCTCTGCTCCTTGTCCAGATGCCATTAAAATTCTGAGCAACCACAAGTCACCGGCTTGTCCCGCACAGACATTCCCATCTTCCCCAGAAATCTCATTCTTCTCCTGCTCAACAAAGCTGCACCTTGGAATTATTTAAGAAAATCCTTTCCATTTTATATAGTTAACTCTTCTTGTTGCCCTGGCAAAATGCTTGACAAAAGCCACCTAAGAAAGGCCTATTTTATCTCATAGTCTGGGGATGAGGAGTCCATCCTGGCAGGGTAAGTCATGGCTGCAGGAGCTAGAGACGGCTGTCACGTGTCACCTTGTGTCCACAGTCGGGAAGCAGACAGACAAATGCTGGCTCAGCTCCTTCCTCCTTTTATTCAGTCCAAGCCCCCAGTCTAGGGCATGGTGCAGCCCATAGCGAGGCGGTTTCCCTCTCGGCTAACCCAACCCAGGAATTTCCTCACAGACCTACCCCAACGTTTGTCTCCTGGGTGATTCTAGATCAGATCACAGTGACCACCGCCACAAACTCCTACCCCATTTTATCTGTAGTTGTGCCATTTCTACCATTAAATGTTATTCACATCCACCCTGTCTTCTTCGTTCTGTCGGGGACCCTAACCGGGGCCCTTTCAACCTCTCACTTGCCCTCTGGTGTGAGCCTTACCTGCAGTTTCTTCCTTATTTCCAGGGCTTCCTTCCATCTTAGGTCAAATGCATTTAAAAGCACACACAAAGCTGGTTATGAGTGCCTTGCCTTCACATCATATATGCACCTGCCATTTGCAGATGCTGCTAACAGCTCTCCCAGCCATCCCAGGACACACCCTCTGTTCTCTGACAAACATCTTCACATCTTGTTCCCACTTTGTCAGGCGACTGTAAAGGTCCAGCTGTCCATATCACAGGACACTGGCCAAGGGATGGGGCTGGGGCAGGCCTTTGGGGGGTCCGCAAGGACTTTGGGGTGACATGTATAGGGAAAGCATATTCAAAGCCTCAAGGTGGGAAGAACAAAGGTACATTCAATTCAAAAGAGTCCGAAGACCCATGACGGTGTCCCAGGACCTACGAATGAAGAGACACAGAGCTTTGATGTGACAAGCATGGGGGATAGGAGCCCAAGTGCTCATGGGAGCTTTGCTCAGAACTGGGTCTACTGGAGCCATCTGGCAGAATGATTATCTCATAGTCCAGCTGCTGCTTATCCTCACCCAGATGTTCTGTGAGCTTGTGCTCCCCCCACACCCCGTTTTGCTCTTTGTTGGCCAGAGTCCATCCTGTTGCCTTTAGCTAAGGCTCCTAGAAAATGTGTGGCTGTCATATATACATGAGGTAGTGCAGTGGGTCACTCTGCTCTTCCAGCCGCTCCGTGCTGAAGGGGGCTGCTTGTCTCTGTTGAATTACAAGACAGACATTGCATGCAAACTATGATAGTCTTTATAACAGAGATGGGCAAATCACTCTTCATGCAGCTTTGTCCAGAGCAGGAGGAAAAATAGCAACAATTCTCATGATAGTATGAGCACAATTGAAAAGTTATAGCAAGTTCCTAGGGAGTATTTTAGAAGTGCCAGCATTTGCTTGAATGGTGCAGGTCATTTGACAAAAGGGAGCACTCTCCCTCTCTCTCTCTCTCTCTCTCTCTCTCTCTCTCTCTCTCTCTCTCCCTTTCTCTCCTCCCCCCTCTCTTTCTCTTTTTTCTCCTCTCTCTCTCTCCCCTCTCTTCCCCCCTCTCTCTGTGTCTTGTGTATGTATGTGTTTGTGTGTGTGTGTGTGTGTGTGTGAGAGAGAGAGAGGGGGGGGGGGAGGGGGAGAGAGATGAGGTAGACTACCTAGTCTTCAACATGGGAAGGGGGGCACACTATCAGTTTGTCTGAGCTTGAATGGTGACCACAGTGATCCTTGCTTTGTGTTGTGTTCACATCAGTTTGGGAGGACAGTGTTTGTTTATACCAGGGTGTTGGGAGGATGGTGTTCACACCGGGGTCTTGGAGGACAGTGTTTATACCAGGGTGTTGGGAGGATGGTGTTCACACCAGGGTCTTGGAGGACAGTGTTTATACCAGGGTGTTGGGAGGATGGTGTTCACACCGGGGTCTTGGAGGACAGTGTTTATACCAGGGTGTTGGGAGGATGGTGTTCATACCGGGGTGTGGGAGGATGATGTTTACACTGGGGACAGGAGGGCACTGTTTATACTGGGGTCTGGGAAGATGGTGCTCACACTGGAATCTGAAAGGACAGTGTTTACAGTCAGGTGTGGGAGGACGGTGATCATACCAGAGTGTGGGACAACAGTGATTTCTGTGCTTCTTAGATAAGCATGTGCCTCTACTGGGTCCACAGACAATAGGCAATAGATTTCTGTCATCTAACATGTTCCACGAGTGAACTTTGGCATCAGAGGCTTTTGTGGAACAATGTGTTAACATATTAGAGAAGCAAATGTGGGCTGATAAAAAGTCTTGTTCCCAATCATATATGAACTATGACAGGTAAGTGGTTTCTGTCACTCTAGAATATCGGTATTCAGAAGTATTTGTCAAACCAAAGATGTGGAGGCTCCTTAGCCTGTACAGAGACTGTGGGCTTGAACTGCCCCCGCACTGTTTAAGAGAGAGGTGAGGCCAGCTTAGGAGTGGAGACTGATGCAAGCTTTGGAAAGGGGAAGAGCCTACCAGGTAGGGTTGAAGAACTCTGCCCGAATCTTCAGTGTACCACGTACAGGTGGAACCTTCGTTTTACTGTGTCATGCCAAGCTTTGGAGTGGTTTTGTGTGAGACAAGGTTTCATGTAACCCAGGATAGCCTGGAACTCACTGTGTAGCTGAGGCTGGCCTTGAACTCTTGATACTTTTGTCTCTGCTCCCCACTTTCAATTGAAATTTTTTTTTATATAATATATTCTGATCATGGTTCCCCTCTTCATCTTCTCACCAGATCCTCCCCCATGTCTCCACCCTTCCAATTCCATGCCTTTTCTCTCTGTCTCTCCTCTCTCTCTGTCTCTCTGTCTCTGTCTCTCCCTCCCTCCCTCCCTCCCTCCCTCCCTCCCTCCCTCCCTCCCTCCCTCTTAGGAAAACAAAGAGGCAAATTAAAAGCAGAATTAAACAAAATGAACAAACAAACAAGCCAAAGAAACAAGGCATAAGAAACACAGACAGATGACAGACAGACAGACACATATATAAACCCCATAAAAACAACAAAACTGGAAACCATGATATACAAGAAAAGACCAGTATGGTGTTTTATTTTTACCTAAACAAAAAGTCTTCAAAAAATTACATTTGAGTTCATTTCATGTTGGCCATCTACTGCTGGGCATGGAGCCTGCCCTTAAGTGTGGTTCACATAGTCAGTGAGACTCCCTTGGAAAAGCTAATTTTCCTTTATGAGCTGTTGTCAGTTGGAGATAGTGTCTTGGTTAGGGATGGGAGTGTGTGTCTGTTTTCCCCTCTCCACATTAGGGCCCCATCTGGCTTGAACGGGTGCAGGCCCTGTGCATGCTCCCACAGTCTCTGTGAGTTAACACGTGTCCAGCCCTGTGCATGCTTCCACAGTCTCTTGTGAGTTAACACGTGTCCAGGCCCTGTGCATGCTCCCACACTCTCTGTGAGTTAACACGTGTCCAGCCCTGTGCATGCTCCCACAGTCTGTGAGTTAACACATGTCCAGCCCTGTGCATGCTCCCACAGTCTGTGAGTTAACACGTGTCCAGGCCCTGTGCATGCTCCCACAGTCTGTGAGTTAACACGTGTCCAGGCCCTGTGCATGCTCCCACACTCTCTGTGAGTTAACACGTGTCCAGGCCCTGTGCATGCTCCCACAGTCTGTGAGTTAACACGTGTCCAGCCCTGTGCATGCTCCCACAGTCTGTGAGTTAACACATGTCCAGCCCTGTGCATGCTCCCACAGTCTGTGAGTTAACACGTGTCCAGGCCCTGTGCATGCTCCCACAGTCTGTGAGTTAACACGTGTCCAGCCCTGTGCATGCTCCCACAGTCTCTGTGAGTTAACATGTGTGCAGGCCCTGTGCATGCTCCTACACTCTCTGTGAGTTAACACGTGTCCAGGCCCTGTGCATGCTTCCACAGTCTGTGAGTTAACACATGTCCAGGCCCTGTGCATGCTCCCACAGTCTGTGAGTTAACACGTGTCCAGGCCCTGATGTGTCTGGAAGACGCTGCTTCTTTGGTGCCATCCAGTCCCCCTGACTCTTGCGATCTTTCTGCCTTCTCTTCTGCACCCTGAGCCCTGAGGAGAGGGGTTGATGAGAACATCTCATTTAGAGTTGTGTTCCAGGATTTCTTCTCTTCTGCACCCTGAGCCCCGAGGAGAGGGGTTGATGAGAACATCTCATTTAGGGTTGTGTTCCAGGATTTCTTCTCTTCTGCACCCTGAGCCCTGAGGAGAGGGCTTGATGAAAACATCTCATTTAGGGTTGTGTTCCAGGATTTCTTCTCTTCTGCACCCTGAGCCCTGAGGAGAGGGCTTGATGAAAACATCTCATTTAGGGTTGTGTTCCAGGATTTCTTCTCTTCTGCACCCTGAGCTCTGAGGAGAGGGCTTGATGAAAACATCTCATTTAGAGTTGTGTTCCAGGATTTCTCAGGCTCTGCACACTGTCTAGTTGTAGGTCTCAGTGTTTGTTCCCACTACTGCAAGAGGAAGCATCTCTCATGATGGCTGAGTTCTGAGATGCATGGGTGTAAGCATATTAAAGAGCATAATGACAATGGTGTTAGGAGTCATTTTATTGCTACATTCTTTTGGCAGAACGATAATATCTGTTTTTCCCATAGGTCCATGGCCTATCTAGTCTCAGGTTCTTGGCTACCCTAGAAGTGTCAGGCGTGGGTTCCATCTCATGAAGTGGCCTTAAATACAACCGGATAGTGTTGGTTACTCACACAACATTTGTGACACTTTATATATCTGTAGTAGTAGGAGCGGACGGGCTCCGTCCCCAACACCCCAGCCACCTGCCAGCTTATGCCCAAAATAACAACACACAAACTGTATTCATTTAAACACTGCTTGGCCCATTTCTATCTAGCCTCTTCTAGGCTAACTCTCGCACCTGGACTAGCCCATTTCTAATATTCTATGTAGCACAGCTAGGTGCGCTTACCGGGAAGATTCTAGCCTACGTCCATCCTGGGTCGGAGCTTCATCGCGTGTGTCTTCCCAGGAGCCGGGAGCATGGCGTCTCTCTGAGGCGTCTGCTCCTGAGAGGAAAGCTGTCGAGTCTGAGCTCACTTCCTCTTCCTCCCAGCATTCTGTTCTGTTTACTCCACCCACCTGTGTTCTAACCTATGAGGGCCAGCCAAGCAGTTTCTTTATTTTTTTAACCAATGACCTTCCTCCATCATATATCGTATCACTCAGGAGGTCACAACTGTAGACTTAAGGGTTTGTATCTGGGTTGATTTTTACTGTTCTCCTCTGGTAGAGTGCAGAGTACTTTCCAGTACTGTGAACACTAGTCAGTAGGGTGAAGGCTGTTCCCAGCAGAGGAGGTTTTACTCGATGGTGGGAAATGGCTACTTGGGGCTTTGTCTCTGTTATTTGGTGACTCTGTTTACATTTTTCTCATATGTAATATATGCTAAATATATAAATACATATACATCTCATATATATACTATTTTTTAAAGAGGCTTGTACTGTAGGTTTCCGTATGACCCCTCGAATAGCCTTTGTCAGCTGCTCTTCCCTTCTTCCCTCCCCCTTTGTACTGGGCCTCACTCAGCTGTTCCCATGACAGTGCCTCTACTTCCCCAACCACTGGGGTGACCTGTACACACCACCATGCAGATAACAGCAAAATCTGGGAAAGTACACGGATACCCAAAATGGTCCCCTAAGTGATGGCTTCTGCTGTTGGTCCCCTACCCATCAGTCCGCAGTGTCACCTTCTAGGACAGGAAGTCTTCTCATAGCTCTGACTCTGCATAGACACTCAGCCATGTCTGGCACATTTGACCATAACAAGCCATATCCTGTGGACTTCGGCTCCCACTCAGTCAGGGCAAAGACTAGTCAGTGACGGGGCCGGTGGGCTCTGTGGAAAAGACAGAGTCCTGAGTACGTTCTGTGTGCCACGCAGGGCTCCTGGATGCGCCCAGTAGGATCCCAAGGGAAGGTCAGACCTACAGAATAAAGCAACAATAGAAAGAAAGAACAATTAGCCCAGGGGCTGACTTCACTTGTGACCAGGCCGTATGAAATAGAACCACTCAGAACCTGACATCTGTCTCTAATTGAAAGGTTACTCACAGTCGGTCTGTTTCACGGAGTTCAATCTGTATGTGTTTGTAATACTGAGCCGATTGCGGTGAAATCCATTTTGGAAATTAAAATAGGTTATTATTTCTGAACCTTTAAATCATTTTAAGCAGAATAATGAGCTGGAAAGCATTTAGCTGAGGAAGCTCGTCTGATTGCACAGGCAATGATTCTGTGGGAATGAGACGCAAACATGCACTATCTCCCCTTGCACTGGGGTTGCCAGGTGCTGGGGAGAGGGCTTAATCCAGCTCATCTGTGCCCTGTGGTATTTACGCTCTCACCCGAGGCTCGCAAGCCGGAGAGTCTCGGCTGGCTTTTCTGGGCCGTCTTTGTTCTTGGACATGTGACTTCTGGTTTGTAGGCTCTGACACTCACTGGAAAGTGTTTTACAGTGTAAAAGCCTCTTTGTGCTCCGGCTCTGCCACTGTAGGGTTTTTACAACTTGACCCACGTGGACACGTTCTTGTTAGCACCCGAGCAACCCAGAACTGTGGTCCTCTCCGGACTCCAGGCCAGAGCTGCCTTCTCTACTGCAGTCTGGCCACAGGCAGAGTACCATGAAGGCCGGTGGTGGGATAGAATGGTAGGGGCTTCTAGAGTGTTCCATACAGTAGTTAAAGAGGAAAACAAGCATTCATGGCCTAACCGGAAAGATAAGCCTGTTAGACATGCCTTCGTCCGAGTCTTTCGTTGCGGCTATAGGAGGCAGAGGGAAGAAGGATATGGGCATTATGGGGGATAACTTAAGGACTGTGGTTCAATCAACCAGTGGGTCGTTGGTCTGACTTTCATTTGCTTAGTCAAACTATCTGGGCTGTTTATTTTCTTGCCAATGTTATGATTATTTTTAATCTTGTTAGTTGGGTCCTTTTCCCCTGAAGCTTGCCACCTTCCTGTCTAACAGGCCTGGCTTCCAGGATCAGACTCAGTTATCCTTAGAAATGCCAGCGCTGGGAGGGGGAGCGACTCAAAGCCCCATCTCTGGGGGGAAAGGAAAAACCAGTTTTCTCCAGTTGGAGCATCACTGGATTCCAACCACAGTGCTGGAGAGGCGTCATGCCCGGAATTAGTTTGCCGATACAAAATGCACTCCACGTCTTTTGTTTGTTTGCTTGTTTTATTTTTTTTGGGGGGGTGGGCACTTTTAGCTTTGTTAACTTTTGTCTCATTAATTTTCTTCTTTTTAGCTTGTCTGTTTTGGTGTTTTGCTGTTATAGTTGTTTTTCTTTCTTTCTGGAGAGAGAAGACATGGTCCTGTGTGGGTAGGAGCAGGGAGTCATTAGGGCAGGGAAAAGAAAGTGATCAAAATATATTGTATGAAAAACATTTAAATAATAATTAAAAAAGAAAAGTAGCTACTGAAGTGACAAACCACAGAGCCATCTTGGCCCCTGAGAAGCAGAACTGGATCTGTTTTCTGTTCTGGTACCAAGAGTTGGACCCGATAGACAGGGACTTCTCCATAAGAAGATAAATGTTCTCAGTGATGACCGCTCTAGAGCCCCTCTTCTCACCCCCACCCCCAGGGTTCCCACAGTGTACGTTCCATCAGAACCAGGAAGGGTGGTCGGATGAGGCAGAGGTGGATGGCATTGAGAAGCCTGGCTGTCCCTTCAGTGGCTCTGTGGCCTCAGCAGTCACATGCTCATGGTTGCTGCAGTGGCCACAATCAGGGACTGTCACTCCAATGCAAGCAGGCATGTCTGAAAAGACTCCATCCCTAGGCAGTGCTCCCTGGCTTGTGTGGAGGAGGGCTTCTGTCACTGGGAGTGTCTGTAGTTAGGTGAGCTTGACAGATGACGTCTACCTTGTTCTAGCTGTGAGCTTTGGGGACAGAAGCTTCCCGTTTATGCACAGTGTTCTCATTGTGGTGTTAAGGGCAAAACAGACCATTGAGTCCAGCCATGCCACCACTGTCTTAAACTGAGCTTCTCTGAGAGGGTCCTGCAGTCCTGCTAAGGAAATGATTGAATCAGAGGGGTTATGGGCTTCTGATATCCTTGACTTTTTCTAGGAAGGAAACAAAAATTTGATAATTTTTTTTTACTAAATTTTGTTAAGATGATGAGAAATTAATCCTGACTCTTAAAAAAAAAGAATGAAGTAAAGATAAAAAGAAAAGCTGTAGCTTAAATGAATCTGACCACATAGCCACATTGTATGATATCACCATGCGGAAAATGCACTGGCTCCCATGTCCCTGAGGGAGACAGACGGAAGAGTGGGACCCACTCGGGGAGCTAGGAGTCAGGCTGACAGGAAGTGGAGAGCAGCCTCGGCAGGGGCTGGCTACAAGCTCTGCACTAAGGATGCTCTCTGGCTGGCCACTCTGGTGTGTCACGGGACACTGCTGAGTAGGCAGCTGTGGCTCCTGCATGGCGCCTGACCTCATCCTGGCTCTCTGCTGGCTCATATGGAGCCTAACAGTTGTGGAATATTTGTTTAGCTCTGTAAAGATGTGTTGCTATTTTACCTTGCCTTCCTAGGGCACCTGATTGGTCTGATAAAAAGTTGAATGGTCAATAGTGAGGAAGGGGGTATAGGTGGAACTTATAGGCAGGAAGAATAAGTAGGAGGAGGAATTTAGCTCCAGAGAGAAAGAAAAGAAAAAAGAAGAGACCAGGGACCAGCAAGCTAGACACAGAGGAAGCAGGAAAGTAGAGCATACAGAATGAAAGAAAGCAAAAAAGCCCCAAGACAAAACATAGATGAATAGAAAGATTAAGTTAAAGGAGCTAGTGGGACAGGCCTAAGCTAAGGTTGAACATTCATAATTAATAATCTCCATGTCTTTATTTGGGAGCTGGTTGGCAGTCCCCTCCTCCCCCCCCCCCCCCGCCAAAGAAGATCACAACTATATTTGGTACCCAACATGGGGCCCAAGTTTCCACATAGTTCCTGAGAAAGCTGAAACACCAAAACCAAAACCAAAACATATCAAAAAAGATAATGGCTTTTTTAGGAGGTGCTACTGTTCAGTAGAGCATTTGAACGCTAAGTAAAAACAAACTAAGTCAAAATGACTGCCTCAATGCAGGCAACAACTCTTTAGAACTGGGGTGGTTAATGCAGCTCTCAGTTAAACATAGTTTCCAGTTAAAATCTGCTAAGCTGGCTTGGCTCTCATGCACTGGACTGAGGAGGGGACAGAGCCAACCTCCCTCCAGAGCACCACAGAGGAGGGCCTAGCTGCTGCTTAGCAGTTTAGGGTTTGGCTCACACAGTTAGGGAATGCTATAGGCATACAGTAAAAAGGTCCAACTGGAAGCCTTTAAACAGGTTACATTGTGTATAGGTTCTTAAGAAAGAAGAAAATGGATATAAACAGTCATAGGAAAAATAAATAGTTTAAAAATAATTAAGTAAAGTCTTTAAAGAAAGAGTAAAGGAATATAAAGAAAAAAAAGACATAAATAGGGGAAATACACCAGGATGTAGACTATTCTATCTGAATCCCGTGTGGTGTTGGATAGTATGTATGTAGATTATTCTATCTGAATCCTGTGTGGTGTTTGGTTCACTTTGAGTTTTTTGCATGCTGATGAGCAAACAACAGCCACCAAGAGACATGGGATTGTAAAAGGACCCGCTGAATTAAACCAGCCTGGATACTTTAGGGATATTTTAACAAAGGTAACAAGACAGATAATGTATATGCTGTTCCCCTGACATGGGAAGAGCCCTGAGACTGGACAAGACATGATAAATCTTGTTTGCTACAGAGTTCTCATAACTGGACAGTCAGGAGGTATAGGCAGATCTTCTGGTCAGGAAGAATAAGTAGGAGGTTCAGAATTTGGGACATGGGAGAATTCCTGTGAGTAGAATAGCATCAGGCAGACAGGAATAACATACTAAGCCAACAGCAGAGACCATGGGAACACACACGCTGAGGGTTAAAGCCATAGCATGACCCCGAGCTCCGAATTACAGTCTGAAGCAGCCTGGGGTGCTGTTGTTTACCTGTGGCAATAACTCATCCTGTAGCCAGCTCCCCCACCAGAGAGCTACCCGTGTGGGGACAGGGTCATGGGCATGGGCTTCTCAGGTCACAGACGTTTTACTGGATGTTGCTGGCTACCCTAGTGCCAGCGACCAACGAAGGTAGCTGATGCGGTGAATCCCTCCTAAGATGGGAGGTGCAATTAGAGCTTTGCAAGGTTCTTAGCACCCAGCACTCCTATAGAGTCTGTGAAGTGCCTAAAGCATGTTCTGGGGTGCCCGTGTCCATCCCAACACCCAGATCTTACCACCCCCTTACACAGCCCAGACCCCTGGACGCCTGTCACTTTCTGAGCTCTTTTTCACAACTGTCCCTGGTGTGTGTTGTTCCTTAGTCTTTACACCGGCCATTTTATCAGATGGGCTGTGCCGATTCTGTCCACCTTCCTGCTGGGCAATCAGTGGCTTGTATGCAGCTGGACAGCTCAGACACACTGGGCCCAGCACCACTTCAACGTAGGTGTGTGTGTGTGTGCATGTGTGTGTGAGTGCATGTGTGTGTGTGTGCATGTGTGTGTGCATGTGTGCGTGTGCAAGCGTGTGTGTGTGCACGCGTGCATGTGTGTGTGTGCATGCGTGTGTGTGTGCATGCGTGTGTGTGCATGTGTGTGTGTGCATGCGTGTGTGCACGCACATGTGTGAGGGGGCTGGGGAGTCAGAGAGGCAGCTTTGGGCATCTCCCTGCTGCCGACTGTATTCTTCATTCTCCGTCTAAGCCGCCCATCTGCCGTGGGAGACACTCCCCGCCCTCGGAGGAGGGAACCATCTCTTCTCATTCAAGCGTGAAGATCCGTGTATCTGAATTAATAGTAGGTTCATGTACCTAGTAATCGAGAGACTAGCAAAGACACCTGCCAAAGAGTTGCTCTACATGGGGTCATTAAGTTGGACGTTTGCTGTGACGTGGCGTCCCTCGGCTTTGTCACTGATGACATTTTAGACAGATTGCTTCCTCACGTGAGAGGCTGTCCATGCTGGTTAGCTTCAACCATCCATGTGATACAGCTTAGACTCGCCTGGAAGAGAACCCTTAAAAAATATAATGTTTTGATTTTTTAAAGAATTTCATACTTGCACGTAATTTATTTTGATCATATTTGCTCCCACTCCTCCCCTAATTCCTCTCAGGGACACCCTGAGGTCCCTTTCAACTTCATGTCCTCCTCCCTCACCGCACCCTTTAACTCTCTATGTTTGTGCTGCCCAAATGCTAATGCAGCGTGGTTGACCTTCCAGGGGCCACACCCTTAGATGGAACTGGCGCTCCTTTCCCAGTCATCCATCAACAGCGGGGAGTGGGAACTCATGAGCTCCTCCTCCGTCATGCTGGAATGATGACTGGTTTAATCTTGCAAAGGTCTTAAGCAGGCAGCCACGTGTTGTAAGTTCATGGGTGCAGTGGTCCATCCTGTCGTGTCGGAAAACACTGTTTTACCCCAGTCCTCCCAGACCTCTGTCTATGCCAGTCCCTCTGCTCCCACTTACGTAATGATTCCTGGGCCTTGGAGGCAGGAGGTGTCGCATAGGGTATCCATGCGACTGAGCACACCAGGAATGTTTGCTTTCTTCACCAGTATGAATTTCTGCATTAATCCCTGTGTACCTCAAAGAAACGTCTCTGATGAGGTCTGAAGCTGTGCTCATCTGTGGATAGAGAGATGAATTTAGAGAACAGTAAAATAAAATATTATTTCTGTTTAGCAAAATAGTAGTAGTAGGTTCACTGTTAGAGACTACATGGGGTTTTGGCCAGACTTATAGTACCTGACATGTGTTTCCTCCTGTGGAGTGGGTATTACTTTTTTAAAAAAGCAGTTGGTTACCCCATAGCATCCAAGCCAATGCTGCATCATGGGCACACTGGTTTCTTGTATAGAAATGTTTGAATATGTGAATCTGTAGAAAGCCGTTGCTGGAAACCCTCTGGGGTGCCCACTCTGAGCCCTTTTATTAGAGAATCATCAAAAGCAGTGAGGCTTTTGCCACAGGTTGTGCCCCAGCTCTGCATTGCCATCTCCAGTCCTACGGACAGATCTAGCTGTGGGTATCACTCAGATGTTGTTATGACTTAAGGTCTGCCAAATGAGAGGGGCCTGGACAGCTAGATTCTTCTTCAAAGATTTTGGACTGAGAAGATGCCATAGTTGGGGTGAGACTCGGGAAAGGAAACCGCAAAATCCGTAAGTTAAACAGAACACAAACTAAGATTCTGGGAGAGGCAGGAATGTAGAGAAGGCAAAGGCGGCTGGCTGATCACAGACATCAGAGAAAGTACCGGGCCCTGAAAGAAGCAGGGAAGCCAGATGGGGAACAAAGCGGCTGTCTCGGTTTCTTCCTGGTTACCCCAAATCTCCATTATTACTTGAATTCTGTCCCATGCCCTTAAGATGAATCCTCCCAGACATATGAGGAGACACCTGTCCCTACCAGCGGAGCAAGTGTGTGTGTGTGTGTGTGTGTGTGTGTGTGTGTGTGTGTGTGTGTGTAAGGGTTTCTCAGGCCACACCAGACTTAGGAAGCAACCTGTAACTGGGAAATTGTTGCAGTAAATCAAAAATTACAAATCCTATTGTGAATTGTTGGGGGTGTTGGCTTGCTCTTGGGACTCTCATTTGTCACTGGCTGGTCAGCTAGAGACCACTTTGTTGACTTAGCAGTTCTAAATAATACAGCAGCACACAGAGGCATCTGGAGAAAGTGGATCAGTAAAGACTGTTGTCGGGGATCGTTAGTCCTAATTTAAGTAATAATAATCCTGTAATCATAAAAGATGTTCTGGAGCAGACTCTCTCCCAGGTAGCATTTATCATTAGAATTATAATTGCAGTCTTGTCTAACATCAGATGTGGAAACCTGTGAACATTTGGACCCTGTCGCCCAGGGAGATAGTGGGGTATGCCAAATCGCCAGTGTGGTTTTCCTTAGTGGGACAAGTAGCTGGTGGTTTCTTCACACATATACACATGCTATGTGTACAGTATACACACACCATGTGTACTGCAGAGATGTGTATACTCTGTGTGTTTGTTTCAGGAAGTAGAGCTTGTTAGTGAAAGTAAGCTTTATTTAAAATAATCAGAAATGATGTGAGTGACGTTTCTAAGGAGAGCCACAGTAACGACTAAAACTAGGCACCCAGCAAGTGTGGGTGCTAAGACCTAGCAAATGTAGTGACTAAAGAATCTAGAAAGCTTAGGCACTAAGAACTTAGTAAACTTAGGGACTAAGACCTATAAATGTAAATTCAGAGACCAAGAGCTTGGCAGGCCTAGGAATTAACTGCTTAGACAGGCTTTTTCTTCCAAGATCTTCCATTGAGTCCAGTGGGGAGGGTGTGAGGGTTTTGTAAATGAGGATCTGTCAGGTTTTATGTGGATGCAGTTGTCCACATGGGCCCCATTCTGTTGTCTGAGGTTTTCTGTCCTGCCTGTTTTCTGTCCTTCCACCAGGTCCCACAGCTGTTTGGCTCCAAAGAAAATCACACAGAGGTCTCCGAAAGTTATAAACTGATTGGCCTATTAGCTCAGGCTTTGTATTAGCTCTTATAACATATATTAGCCCATTATTCTTATCTATGTTAGCCATATGGCTCGGTACCTTTTTCAGCGGGGTAGGTCACATCCTGCTTCTTCAGTGTCTGGGGAAGGACTGCAGGAAGAACTTCCTTCTTTCCAGAATTCTCCTGTTCTCATTGCCCTGCCTCTACTTCCTGTCTGGTTGTCCCTTCTATACCTCCTGCCTGGCTACTGGCCAATCAGCATTTATTTAAAACATAATTGACAGAATACAGAATTGTCCCACACCACACTGTGGTTACTGTATTGTGAGTCAGCTGACATGACCATAGTGGGTGTCTTAATTCTTTCTGCATGCACTGGTTGATTAACAAAAATCGTTGGAAAGATGGCCGTAAGGGCCAGTCTTTGTTGATGGGAGAAGTTGCTTCCATCTGGCTGGACCTTGTTTATTCTCTGCATTCCCTCCCTATTCCATTCTCCATGATTTCAGGAGAATGGATTTAAAAACTATGGTGATTCAGACACCACACTGTTGCTTAAAACACTCTAGGTGCCTTGTGGATGAACACATTATTCTTTCCATTTCCAGCATCTGTGCATGCACGTGGTGTACATTTTGTATGCACATGTTTTGCGTGTGTGTGGGTGCACACACATGTGAAGGCCCAAGATTGTGGTCAGGAATCCTTGTCTACCGCTCTTCTATCTTACTCACAGGTGCAGGGTTCGCAGTCAAATCCAGAGCTCTCGGATATGATTGGCCTTGCTAGCCAACTGCCTCTGAGGATCATCTCTGCCTTAGAGGCTGGAATTACAGGTGGATTCCACGACTGCCCCACACTTTGTGAATTCTGGTGACAGGAACTTTTATCCTCATGTGTGAGGCAAGCACGACACCACCAAGCTGTCTTCTCCATCCCAAGGAGACATTCCTGAGCTGACCTGTGCGCCTCTTCCTGGCTGAGCCTCCCTAACCCTTCCTACCCACCAGACATTGTATATTCCCCATCCTGCATCTGCCTAGGACTTCTCTTATGATTCTTTTTTTCCTAATTTTAAAACATTATTAATTAAATTTATCTGTTTATTTTACATCCCGACCTTAGTTTCCCTCCCTCTCCTCTTCCCATTCCCTCCTCCCACCTTCCCCTATCCCCCCAATCCACTCCTCTGTTTCTGTTCAGAAAGGGGCAGGCCTCCCATGGGTGTCAACAAAGCATGGCAGATAAAGTTGAAGTAGGACTAAGCTCCTCCCTCCCCCACCCAGTATGAGGAATAGGTTCCTGGAAGCCAGCCAAAGCAGGAGTCCCACAAGTAGATCAAGCTACACAATTGCCACACAGATGTAGAGGGCCTGGGTCAGCCTCAAGCAGGCTCCCTAACTGTCTGTCTAGAGTCTGTGAGTGTCTATGTTTCTGTGAGTGCCCTTGTGATGACCTTGGCCCACCTGGCTCAGTCAATTATTTCCCCCTCTCTTCAATAAGATTCCCCAAGTTCTACCCAGTGTGTGGCTGTGGATCTCTGCATTTCTTTCCCTCAGTCACTGGATGCAGACTCTGTGATGGCAATTAGGGCAGTGACTAATCTAATCACAGGATTTGGCCAGTTCAGGCTACGTATCCACATTGCTATGGGTCTTATCTGGGGTCATCGTAGATTTTGGGAGTTTCCCTTGCACCAGGTTTTTACATAACCCCAAATGCCCCCCACACCAAGATGCCTCTTTCGTTAATTCCCTGTTCTATCGACCCCCAACCTGATCCCTCATTTTCCCATCCCCCCAGCCCTTGGTGTACCCAGGAGATCTCTTCTATTTCCGCTTCCCAGGGAAATCCATGTGTCCCTCTTTGGGTCCTCCTTACTACCTAGCTCTTGGGGTTAGATTGTAGCATGGTTACCCTTTACTTTATAGTTAATATTCATTTATGAGTGAGCACATGTTTGTTTTTCCAGGTCTGCGTTACCTCACTCAGGTTGATTTTGTTTTTTCTAGTTCCATCTATTTGCCTTCAAATCTCCTGATGTTATTGTTTGTAACAGCTGAGTAAATACTACATTATGTAAATGTACCACATTTTCTTTATCTATTCTTTGGTTGAAGAGTATCTAGGTAATTTCTTGGTTCTGGCTATTATGAATAATGCTGCTATGAACATAGTTGAGCAAGTGTCTTTATGGAATGATAGTGCATCCTTTGGATGTATGTCCCAGAGTGCTATAGCTAGATCTTGAGGTAGATTAATGCCCAATTTTCTGAGAAACTGCCATATCTATTTCTAAAGTTTTCATCCCACCAGCTCTGAAGGAGTGTTCGGATTGCTCCACATCCTCTCCAGCATAAATTGTCATTAGTGTTTTTGATCTTAGCTATTCTGATAGATGTAAGATGGAGTCTCGGAGTCGTTTTGATTTACATTTCCCTAATAGATAAGGATGTTGAACAATTTAAGTGTTTCTTGGACATTTGAGATTCCTCTGTTGAGAATACTCTGTTTATCTCTGTGCCCCATTTTTAAAGTAGATTATTTGTTTTTAATGTTTAGTTTCTTGAGTTTTTTTAAAATATATTTTAGAGATCAGTCCTCTGTCAGATGTTGGTTGTTGAAAATTTTTCCCATTCTGTAGACTACCATTTTGTCTTATTTATGCATAGCTTTAGTATTAAAACAGCATGATATTGGCGTAAAAAGAGACAGGTGGACCAATGGAATCAAATTGAAGAACCTGACGTAAATCCACATATCTATGGATACCTGATTTGTGACAAAGAAGCCAAAATTATACTTTGGAAAAATGAAATAAACTTCAATAAATGGTGCTGGCTTAATGGGTTGTCGGCATATAGAAGAATGCAAATAGATCTCTACCTATCCCCGTGCACAAAACTCAAGTCCCAGTGGATCAAAAGACCAGAAGGTCTGTGCAGTGCAGACTGTGTGTGCTTTGCTTTGCAAGGTAAGCACTTGCCTGCACCTTCATAGGCTCCTCCCAATGTTCGTCTGAGGGTGCGAGGATGCCGTGTGCTCAGGTCATGTCATGTGCTCAGGTCATGTGTGTGCTCAGCTCATGCTGTGTGCTCAGTTCATGTGTGTGCTCAGGTCATGCTGTGTGCCCAGTTCATGCCGTGTGCCCAGTTCATGCCGTGTGCCCAGTTCATGTGTGTGCTCAGTTTCTTTCCTCTTCCTCCTGGCTCAGACTAGCTGCTTCTTAGATTGGATTTGTTCTCACTCACCCTAATCCCTCAGTAATTCAACCAGCAGATCCAGCTGGCCTTCTCCCCATGTCTGCTGAGGAAAGGGAACGCTCTGGCATTTGACACAGGTGGCCAAGGCTTGTCAGAATGTTATCTGAGTGCTGAGGGCTGTGGATACAATGACAGAAGACACATAGAAGCAAGATTACCAGTGTGGCCTGGGAAAGTCAGGAGCATTTCAGGGAGGTGATGAGGGTGGATGTCAACACTGGCCACCGATGTCCCCAGGTTTGTGGATGGAGGGGTATGCATTGCTGGGAGGAAACCACAGATGCAGAGGTCTAGAGATGGAGAGATGCTGTGGGTTTGGGAAAACAAGGTCCAGTGAAGGCATGTGGTGTGAGGACAGGCCAGACAGGGAGGCTCCTGAGGGACCAACTAGGAGCCAAGGCTTTGTCTGTTCACACACAGTGTGGGGCTTCTCTTTGCCTTCACATACAGCATTAACTGTGTTTCCCTGCTGTGGGAAGTGTGTGCAGCTCGGATGGTACAGATACAGCACAGAGATGCACTAAGTGGTCGGGCAGTAACTATGAGAAGTACCTGAGTCTTCAGATGAAGGGGGTACTAGGAGGACGGGTGTCCCAGCAGCCACCCTGAATGTCCAGGTCACTGGACTTGACAGTGAGGGCTTGAGGGTAAGAGGGGAGAGGAGAGCCAGGTGGCTTTGGTAGCAAGAACCATGCTGATTGCAGCTGAGGCCACTGTGGACTCCTGCATGGTGGCAGATGGCTTAGTGGCCAGGAGTCCTCAGGGTGGTCAGAATGTAATACACATAACTAAATTTCATAGTTCTCTGTTATTTACCCTTGATGCTGGTAGAATCCCGACAGGAACAATGTGAAGGAGGAAGGGTTAGTTCTGTCTCATGATCCGAGAGGACACAGTCCAACATGGTGGGGAAGGCATAGTGACAGCCTTGGCTTATAGCCAGGCAGCAAGAGGTTACCTCCCTCAAGGGGGCAGTAAGGAAGCAAAGAGGTCATGGTATGACCCCTACGGCCTGCCCACTAGAGACCCACTCTCTCTACCCGAGTGTGAGCCAAGTCATGGAGGTGGCTTATCTCAAGTACGCATAGTTCAGCAGATTGGCTTCGAAGCATCAGGATCAGTAGCCCAGATATGAGATACTTATTCAGACTGGGTGTAGACCTCTGCATGGCAAGGTAGTGTTTACACGAAACTGAGCCTCAGAATATTCTAGAGAAGATGCCAAGGAGATAGCTGTAGGTTCTGGGCTCTCATCTCATCCTTGTCTCAGAAGTCTCAGGTCTTCCTGAGTCTCTTTTGTCTTCAAAGCATTTTCATTCTGTCTTCTGTGCCCACACATGGGCACCAAGCAGAAAGAGACTGGGGAAACATGCCAACGAACACCTGGAAAAGGGGCCAGATCACCAAGGCCAAGCAAGCAGTTGGGAACTGCTTGGTGTCTGTAGTGGCCTAGAAATCCATGATGGGCAGACAGGAGAAGGTGGGGTGTTTCAGCGAGCTGGGTTGTGGTGATCATAAGGATAAGTTCTTTGAATGAATGAATGAATGAATCAATGAATTAATGAAGAGCAACCAAGACCAAAGCCAGGGACAAGGAGGGGAAACTAAGTCATAATGTGTGGGACCTGGAGGAGGAACTGAGTCATGGTGTGTCTGGTGAGGCAGAAGGATACAGAAGCGGGGGATGGGCACCCAGCTGAGTTTTAACATTCCTGGCACATGCAGATTCTGATTCTCCTTGCTGTTTTGGGGACCAGGCGGTGACCACATGCTGATGCCCTTCCCAAGCATGTAGGCACTACTGCTAGGCTAACGTTGGTTTGGAGCCTGAACTGGATTAAAATAAGGACTCCTGGGACCACACAATGGGGCATTTTATGACTGCCCTGTGCTGATTCCACCTGCAAGTTCTGTGCAGTTGGCAAACATGTTTGCTCTCTTGCCTCTTACCCCTTCCAGCCCAGCTTATGTCTCTGCCACTTCTTTTTATTTTTTATTTATTTATTTATTTAATTTTTTTATTGATAAAAGGAGAATAAAAAAAACCAAATTTCCACCTCCTCCCAGCCTCCCATTTCCCTCCCCCTCCTCCCACTCTTCTCCCCCTCCTCCCACCCTTCTCCCCCTCCTCCCACCCTTTTCCCCTTCCCCCCACTCCTCTCCCCCTCCCTCTCCAGTCCAAAGAGCAGTCAGGGTTCCCTGCCCTGTGGTAAGTCCTAGGTCCTCCCCTCTCTGTCCATATCTAGGAAGGTGAACATCCAAACTGGCTAGGCTCCCACCAAGCCAGCACATTAAGTAGGATCAAAACCCTGTGCCATTGTCCTTGGCGTCTCATCAGCCCTCATTGTTCGCCATGTTCAGAGAGTCCAGTTTTATCCCATGCTTTTTTGGTAACAGTCCAGCTGGCTTTGGTGAGCTCCCAGTAGAGTCGGGACCACGAGGGGTGCACCCACCCACTGAGACAGTGGAGCTGATCTACTGGGAGCTCTGCCACTTCTTGAGGCCACACTCAGATCCCTTTTATCTGAAACCCCTCAGGTGCCTGCTGAGTCATTCTTAGGCTTGCTTGGGTTTCTAAGCACATTGTAAACAACTTGAGTTTCAGAGGTGGGACTGGTTAATACTCAGGCATCAAACAATTCAGGAGGAAATGAAATGAGCTCGTGAAGTTGGAAAAGCACTTTGCAGCTTTTGGTGTGTTAGCTCTGCCTTTTACCCAGTCTGTGTGGTTGGGTGAGTTGCTCCAGCTCTCTGAGCCTCAGTATTCCCAGCAGTGAAATGGCACTATGGATGCCAACAGTAACACTGGGGTGCAGCCTAAATGCTCTAAAGTAATGAGCATGCTAGGGAGTGGCTAATCTCAAGTGGGTAAGAACTTCCAAAGGACAGGGACTCAGTCAATCGGCAAAATGCTTGCCATACAAGCCTAAGAACCTGAGTTTTCATCTTTCAAACCCATGAAAATAGAAATTCTGCTTGTGGTGGAGACAAGCAGATTGTGGCTCACTGACCAGCCAGCCCTGTCCAGCCTGCCCAGTAAGGACAGTGCAGGCCAGTGAGAGACTCTACTTTGGGAGACAGACATGGCACACTGGAAGATGGCAGTTCAAAAGGTAAAATGGGAAACCCTGGATGTGGATGAGGTGTTTAATTTTAATTGGGCATGTTAATTAGGTGAGGCAAAGGAGGCTTTGATTGTTGGGCGCCAACATTTCAATAGCTGGATCTTGGTAGTCAGCCTCAGGAGGAGGAAGTGTTAGGGTCCCCGAATCACCCCACAAAACAAAGACCACCACTCACGTTTGCAATCAGCAAGAGCATTGTTTATTCCAGCATGCCAAACAGCAAAATGGCTGCAAACCCGAATGAAGCTCGCAAGCTCCTTTTATAGACAGCCAGGAGGGGATTAAGTCATTCTGAACATGATTGACTGGGGCTCCTTTTCCTGCTTTGACAGGGTGTAGAAGCCAAAACTGAAACTGAGACCTAACAGGATGCCTAAACCAAAACTGGAACTTAGGCATAGTGGGGGTTAGGGCCAGGAGAAGGCTAGCCATGGTGCACTGAGGTCCCTCAGAAGTAGCCAAATAAGGAAATACACCTTGATGGCTCGTGTTAGGACTGTAATCTAATGGTTTTCAGCAAGGCAGAGGGAATGGGAGAGAAGGGCAAGGTCTGTGAGAGCCATGTTTGTAGGTTTGGGGTGGCCAGAGTCCCTTCATGTGTACATACATGTATATACACACATACACACAAGCACACACACACATTGTGATAGTTTGAATGAGAATGGCTCTCATAGGCTCATATATTTGAATACTTGGTTCCTAGAACTGTTTGGGAAGGATTAGGAGGTGTGGCCTTGTTGGAGCAGGTGTGTCACTGGAGGCAGGTGTTGAGGTTTTAAAAACCTTTACCACCCCCAGTTAGTTTATACTGCCATGTGCCTGTTCAGGATGTGAGCTCTCAGTCACTGCTCCAGCACCATGCCCGCCTGCCTTCTCCCATGCTCCTTGCCATCATGGACACGGACTCTAGCCCTCTGGAACCATGAGCCTCAAATGCCTTTATAAGTTGCCTTGGTCACCGTGTCTTATCCCAGCAGTAGGAAGTAACCAGAGCACAGACCTTTCAGAGATGACACAGATGGGCACAAAGGTCACAGGTGGTGAAAGGGCCCTATATTAGCCACAGTTCTGTTTACAACAGTCACCTCTCAGCTTTCCCCATGATCTGCTGGCAAATGTCAATCCTACAGCCATCTTTAGTACTGCCTTGGACCTACAAGGGGTAGCAATAGTGAGAAAAAGCCGAAGTCCACAGCACTGCCTTCACCCAGGAGCAGGCAGGTAGCATCTGAAGAGGCCCCAGAGCCTTCAGTGAAGGGACAGTCAGTCTTCTTGATGCCACCATCTCTGCCTCATCCAGCCACTGAAATCCAACAGTGTGGAAATACATATTCTGTGAACCCTGACTCTCAGGATTCTGTGGGCGCTGCACAAGTTTGGAGATGTCCCTTGTTGAGTGACTGACTCTTCTGAGTAGGAAGCTTATGCAGTGAGACTGGAAAAGAACCAATCTAATAAATTTCTTATAAGCGATGTTCAGAAGACAGCTGGGAGTTTTGTTGTCTGTGTTTTTAAAACCATGTTTCAGAGTAATACCTTGGGAGGGGCGGGGGTTTGGTTCTGCAGACAAAGCAATGGCAACTTAAGGAGATTGATGTTCTTCCCATCATTGTTCATGATAAAACTTTATCATCCCAAGGAACCACTAAATCAAAATGCCAGGAATCCTCTTGCTTATAAGAAATTTATTAGACCAATTCTTTTTCAGTCTCAAGTCATAACCATTTTAAATTTTAAATGTCACTGCAGCACTAACAAAGGGTTTATTGACAGGAAACAAATTGTTTTCTGACCCAGCCAAGGTACCTCCCAGAAGCCTTTGCCTTTGTCATTAGACACGGTGCCTCAGAGAGGCAGGCTCATGGCAAGGCTAGCATTGGTGCAGGTCTGCAAGGAGAGCGTGACAATTTTACTCGCCCTTGAGGCCATCACTTTTACACCTGGGCTGTTATTCTCCACTGTGGACAAAGTAAGATCTGATAGGAAAGGAGTGTAGGGAAAGCTGAACTTGTGGGCAGTGGGTTAAAGTCTTCGTCTCCGTGTCCTTGAGACAGCTTGTCCATCCGAGACAGTAGAGTTGAACGAGTCACCTTCCCTCTCTAGATTAGTTGCTAGTGTGGCTGCCTCCAGAGAGGGCCGTGCTTTGGATGAGGCAGCTCTCTGGGATTGGAGGCAGTTTCTGAAGGCTCTCTGAAGCCACCTCTTCACCAAGGAAGCAAGCAGAACCTTGGGCTTGACAGATAGCATGCCGATATGCCATGCTGTGTTCCCCTTGAGAATCTCAACTGGCTTCCTACCCCCTACCCTGTTCTCCTTGGGGTCTGATATCGGTGTTAACGTGGCTGTCTCCCTGTTGAACTGTGAGGGCAGGAAGTGCCTTCTGCATCTGATACTACACTGTTTAGTGCAGTATCTGGCCTTGGTATGAACGTGAGGGCTAAGTGTAGTTCTTCAGTGATGCTGAACCATCTTGTCTCATTTCTGTACACCCCTCAGTCCTGAGGCTTCAAGCTGACCAAGGAGAGGAAGGTTGGAGATTTAGGCTTTGAATGCTTCTCACTTCTAGGACCTTCACTGCCTCTAGGACCTTCACTGCCATTTAGGGAGTGGAGGCCAGGATTGATGTGTTGGTCTGCGTTATGAACAGTTGCTTTCTTTGACAGGGCCCTGGCTGAACTGTGATATGGCCTCCGCATCCCCTTGCTCTTTAGCTGGTAACTCAGTCCACTCCTCACACTCTGCCTTTAGAGATTTTGAAAAATTTTGGGGCCTAAGAGGCTATGCAACTTCCCTGGTCTTAGGAACTTCTCAGTTGGATAAGATGTCAAGCTTTCTCCCATTGAGATGCTTCTGGGATCCTGGGAAGATACACACATGTACAAAGGCAGAAGAGAAAGGTTGCCGGGCTTGAGTTAAATGCAGGTAACCCCACCCGGCAGCACCCCCCTGTGTGTGGACTTCACAGTTTACTAGATTGTGGGCTTCACAGGCTCCCTGAGGCCTCCTGCCTACCCTGCCGAACAATCCCAGGCCATCACTGTCCTCCGGGGCAGCACTGAACACTGGCCTTCCAGGACTGGCTTAGTCCCCTGCAGTGTGAGCTTCTCTAGGAGGCCTAGGCTTCAGAGCTCAGAGCCGTTCAGTGCAGGCACCCCCACTTCTCCCCACACTTTCCCACATCGTGCCTCCCAGCTTCCTCCCACTCCTATCTGGGATTGATGTGTTCTGAAAAACAGTCCTGAAATTATTCTCGTCTCTGGATAAAATATTCACCATCTTTCAGATCTTTATTTTTATTGAAATGTCGAGTGGCGGCAGGCTCTGTTTATGCAGCATTGCATCAAGGTCCTGCAAGGCCTGCAGTGAGCTCGCAGAACCCAGGGCTGACAGGGTCAGAACACCAAGGTGAGCCAGGGAGGGGGGGCGACAGAAAAGCCATGATAAAGGTGATGAGCCCAGGAAGTTGGTAATTGCAGCTCGTTTCTTCTCTCTCACCAGTGACCTCTGTAGTGTCTGCTACATGCATATAAGGAGGGGTTCAAAGCAGCCCACAGTCACTTGCTTTCTTACTTCCTGGACGACAGCCTGGCTTCTAACCCAGGAAGGCCACAGGCTGTTGGATGCCTGCTGCTTTCTGAAGGGGAGCAGTGTCTAATGTGTGACTATAAGAACATGAAGTCAAGAGAGGTTTTCCTTTTTGTCCAAGGAAGGTAGTGAGGCCTGAGCCTGAGCAGAGGCCGTGGGCCCTGTGTTGTGTTCTGAGAGGCTGCCCAAGCTCCTTGAGTAAGGATCAGCCTGACCAGCCTCCTACGACTTCCCTGGCCATGCTGAGGGAAGTGTTTAGGGGTTAGGGAGGCAATTTGTCTGTAAATAGAAGATGTTAATATCCTCTCTTTTCCATCCTGGGGCGGGGAGAGATACTAAGAGACTAACTCAAGAGTTCTCGAGTACCTCTTCCTGTCCGGTTATATCATGGTTCCCTTACCTGAGATAGTCTTTGAGGCGTTGAATTTGCACACACCCAAGGCCACCGTGGTTCAGAGGCAGGATTAGGAGGGAGAACAAAGATCCAACTAAGGAGTCATGATCAGGAAGTTCACTCCCAGACTCTTTGGCAGCTGGGCCAGAACATACAAGGCACACACCTGTTGTCTGGGGCCTATGGGAGGTGGCTGGGTAAAGCCAGCTTGCTGGTGTCTTTCCTCTGGCCCATTTCTCTTAACTGCTAAAAAGGGAATTCACAAGACAAGGGGGCTCCACAAGCAGGAGGCTGTGTAATGGGTCTCACCTGAGAGAGACCAGAGATGGAAAGGAATGTGTTGAGCTAGCATCTGTGTTCCTTGTGGTAAGTACCCAAGAAAGCAACCAAGGACAGATCTATTTTGGCCAGGTTCTGAAGGTTTCAGTCATGGTTGTTTCTGGGCTATTGGGAGGCAGAACATGATGGCAGAAGGGGCTGGCAGAATAGGGATGCTCACCTCATGGCATCCAGGAAATGGTGAATGAGAGAAGGGGAAGGGAGCAGGCATAAGTCAGCATTTAAGGGTACACTCCAGTGACCCAGCTCTTCCAAACAGGTCCCGCTTCTTGAGTTTCTACCACCCCCAAATTAGTACCATAACTGGAGGGCAGACCTTCTGCACACGAGCACTGGGTCAGTTTCTATACCAACTACATCAGTGAGCCACGTCCAAGAGCTTGAGAGATGCACACCCGAGAAATTAATAAACACTTCTTTGAGAATATTGCTTAGACGACAGCCAGGTTCTCCAAGGGGAGAGGCTAGCTCCTTGTCACTAGACTCACAGAGAATGCTCCCTGACCTAGGGAAAAGCCCAGACTCATAAGAAGAGAAAACATACCTGCAGATCTACCCCTCCTCCCCAGCTAACAGACTCCAGCTGATCCTCTCCATAGACACTTGGATACCTTTGTATATGAGACCCTTGTCTTGAGCTGCCTTCTTTACAGTCCGAAACCTGGACAATGAAACACTCCTCAGAACAGCGGCTGAATGTGTTTGAGATGGCGTGTCTCAGGAGGATTCTAGGTGTCACATGAAGACATAGGCTGTGCAATGATGACATTAGGAAACATCTCCATCTATAGATGAAGTGAACTACAAGATACAGCAATGGCGCTTGAGATACTTTGGCCATATTATGAGAATGAGTGACAGCAGATACCTGAAGATAGCACTGCTTGGAGGAGTGCACGGGATAAGGTGAAGCAGAAGGCCGAAAAATGCTGGAGAGACAGCATAAAGGAAGACTGTGGAACCTTGGGTGTGACAATACATAAGCATCTGGGACTGCCCAGGACAGGAACAACTAGAGAACTGCCATAAATGGGCTGCCCATGCATGCTTAGAATTGCTGGGGCATTGATGATGATGATGGTGATGATGATGATGGTAATGGTGATGATGGTGATGATGATGATGATGGTGGTGGTGGTGGTGATGATGATGGTGATGGTGATGATGATGATGGTGATGATGATGATGGTGGTGATGATGGTGATGATGATGATGGTGGTGGTGATGGTAATGGTGATGATGATGGTGATGGTGATGATGATGGTGATGGTGATGATGATGATGATGGTGATGATGATGGTGATGATGATGATGGTGATGATGATGGTGATGATGATGATGATGGTGATGATGATGATGGTGATGATGATGGTGATGATGATGATGGTGATGGTGATGATGATGATGATGATGATGGTGATGATGATGATGATGATGATGATGATGATGATGGTAATGATGATGATGATAATGATCCTCCCCATGCTGGGCAAAAAGAAGAGCTTTAATGCATCAGTGAGACTGTAGTTGTGACTGAATCTTGCAAAAGGAATGGCCACCATCCCTGGAAGTCCTGAAGAGAGATGACATACAGCAGCTGGGGACAGTTAAGGAAACTCAAGGAGAATAACTCGTGAACCTGCTGTTTGTGAAGCATTCCTGTAGCTCATGTGTTTGTACACTTGCACCCTAGCTGCATGGGAATGTTCTTGGAGGTGGTGGAACCATTAGGGATTGGGGCCTCATGGAAGAAGTAGGTCACCAAGTAGTAAACCTTGAGTTTTATAATATGGCCCCATTTCCTGTTCTGCCTCTGCTTCCTGACCTATAAGGAAGACCTCCATGCCACAGCCATGAGCCTCTTAAGGTACCAAGCCTTCTGTGCCATAATATACTGTATCCTCTCAAACTGTGAGCCAAGTTAACCCCTTTTCCCTCGAGGTGCTTCTTATTAGATGTACTAACTTATTTTCTGTTGCTGCGATAAAGTAACCCTGACAAACACAGCTTAACAGAGAAAGTTTTATCTTTTGGTTCATAGTCCTGGAGAAGATACAGCCCACATTGGTGGGAAAGGCGTGGCATTAGCAGTGTGAGCATGCTTGAGTGTGAGCATGCTTGAGTGTGAGCATGCTTGAGTGTGAGCATGGCAGTCAGAAAATAACAAGAACAGGAAGTGGGCCAGGCTTTAAAACCTCATTTTCCCACTCCCAACCCGGGGCAAACTTGGTCCAGCAAGACCCCACATCTTAAAGGTTCTGCAACCTCTCCAAACAGTGCCACCCAATGGGGACCAAGTGTTCAAATTCATGAGAACCTAGGGGTCATGTCTCATTTAAACCACAACATGAGATGTTTGGTTACAGTCATAAATAAATCAGTGCATACAATAGCTGTGGAAGAGACATGTCCGGAAGAACACGTGTGTTAGTCCCAACACTCCAGTCTTTCCTCCTGTGCCTCCTCACCTCTAGAGAACAGACTCAGTCTGTGGAGCCACCAACCCTATGGGCCAGAGCTCATAAACCAAACTCAACAAATGACCAGAGTCTTATATATTCTTGGTTGATGCAAATGGGGTAGAAACTGTGCCTCCCAGGCCTGGAGGTGAATTCTGAGCCCAGTGCTTCATTAGTATGCAAGAGTGTGAGCTCCAGTCAAACCAGGGCTGGGAAAGGGTTATTATTTCTGCCAGCAAAGCAGGCCAGCTGAGCCTGATTAGTATTGATTGGAATTTCTTCCGACTAATCAATTTGCTTATTAATGTTGATGTTTGGAGTCCTTGTTTTTGTAGGAGCAGCCTTGGTGCCTTTCAAGTTTCTCATTTCCTTCCCCTTGACTGCTCTTTTTGGAGCGACAGGGTTCCGCTGGTGAACTGTTTCGTGAAGAAACAGAGCTGTGGTCTGCAGGGCTTGGTGTCTGCCCTTTGTTCTCCCCACCCCTGATTTTTCTTGTCCCATGCCCAGCACTGGGCTAGGAGAAGATATACAGGTCGCTGTCCCTCCAACCACTAATAGTATTGTCCTATACTGCCTGGGTCCGGGGGAGAGTTTGGTGTGTGTGTGTGTGTGTGTGTGCGCGCGCACACACACGCACCCACAGGGGTTCATATATGTACAGGTGAATATTCACATGCTTGTGGGTATGTGGACATGGAGTCCACCACCCAATCTCTGCTATTGTTTCTGATTTTAGGATTGGCTTCTTAGAATAAATGTCCCCATAACCTCAGGGCATCCTTGAACGGCAGATGAGTTCCAGAGGGGCCTGTCACCCTGTTGTCCCCTTCTGATTTCAGAAAGTCCTAGTCAGAGACTCAAGCCTCATGCCTGGGTCAATATCTCCTGCCAAGAAGGTCATGGACTCAGTTCCTCGCTGTCAGGGATGAAGTGGGAAAGGCACTTGAGTGTTCATCTGGATGGCTAGGCAGATGTGGATGGATGGAGCAGGAGAGATGGGATTGCCTACATGTGCTCTTGGATGCTTTTCCCAGATGCTTGGAGTATCATGGTCCTGCTTGCCCTTGTCATTATCTTGTGAAGGGTGTACACTGCAGAAACTCATATTCTTCAGCTTAGGCAGTGAGGGTCCACCCTGTTTGAGGACAGTACAGCCTTTTTTATTTGGCATGTGTGTTTGTGAGTGGGTGTAGCATTTGCATGTGTGGTGTGTGTGTGTGTAGGGATTTTTTTGCTGTTACTCTCCACCTTATCACTTTGAGGCGGAGTCTCTTGATGCACCTGGGGCTTCCATCTTCAGCTAAGCTAGTGACCACCAGGCTGAGGTGTTCCTTTAGCCCCAGTGTTAAAGGATTTTGCTTGGGAGAGCTCAGCAATGCGAGCAGGTAACATACTGTGCTGGAGCAGTTGCTGTGTCTGTCATCATGATATCTGTGGGGACTGATGGAATAGATTGTGTCTGACCTGTGGAGTGCTGTGGGGACAGTTCAATGTTCATCAGCTCAGGGATCTGTAGAGCACTAACCCGGACCCAGGACTAAAGGTTTGCAAGGCTGTCATGAGTGTTGCTGCCTGCTTCAACATGTAGCTGAACCTATGTGGGGAGGGCTGAGTGAATAACACCACCCACAGCAAGATTCTGGAAGTGCATGTCAGGCTAGGGCCTGCTCTGGTTTGATTGTGTACATATGTGCTAAGGGTTGGTATGTGAGTGTCTGTGCATGTGCATGCATGTGTGTGGAAGTCAGAGGTCAACCTTGGGTGTTGTTCTTCAAGAGGTACCATGCTCCTTGTATTTATGAGACAGAGTTTCTCATTGGCCTGGAATTCATCAAGTGCATTAGGCTGGCTGGTCAGCAAGCCCGAGGGATTCTCCTATGTCTGTCTTCTCAGTGGGCACTGCCAAGCCTAACTTCCTTCCTTCCTTCCTTCCTTCCTTCCTTCCTTCCTTCCTTCCTTCTCTCCCTCCCTCCCTCCTTCCTTCCTTCCTTCCCACATGGGTACTAGGCATCTGGGATTGAAGTTAGATTTTCATGCTTCCACAGTGGAGCCATCTCCCCAGCCCTGGTTTGCTATATATATATATATATATATATATATATATATATATATATATATATATATATATATATATATATATATAAAATATTCGTCTAGAAGCATATCACCTATTCATTTTAAGAAACCTTTCTAAGTCTTCCCTTGTTGGTTCTGTTCATATTTTGAAAGAAAAATGTGATCTCCCTCTGCTCAGCAAATACCTACTGGACAGATGGAAGAGGTTTGGTAAAAGTACATGGGAGGTGGGATTTAATAACAGATCTGGCTGATTCCGTTCAACCTGTCACTTAGCAACTAATAGGTGCCACTCTTAGCTCACCCTGCTGCCATGCTGTTGGTGCGGCATGGCTGGGCTTTGGACCTCAGCCTGTCTTTTTCCTGCATGGAGCTGCCATCCACAGATGTGGCCTGGTCTTCCCATCAGATGTCCTCAGACTGACTGGCCGGGACAGAGCTCTCTACCCGGTCTGTGTGAGCTCCACCCAGGGCTCCGTGCCTGGGTAGCTTTTGCAGGGGTGGTTTCTCTTTTCAGCCATACAGTCACTGATGCTACCCAGGAAGATAAAACCCTCGTATGACATCAACAAAACAATGACAGCATATTCCGGGCCATAGGTATTACCTGAGGAATCACAGCCTTCCCAGAGTTCCAAGTGAGACAGGGCTGTCTGAAGTAACTCTAGAGTGAGGTATCTGGGGTTGGCAGAGGAACGCAGGCTGCGCTCTTCTCTGATACCCCTCCCCTCTGGGCCCCAGCTCCCTGTTTGTTCCCTTAGGCTGAGGCCCCTCCCTCCCGTGAGGCCCATGGAGACCCCCATGTTGGGGTGCTCCGCCCCCCGAGGTTCCCTTTTGCTCTGTTGTAAGTGCTTTGTGTGGCTCTCCTGTATTTTGTGGTTTATACCCTTTAGAGTCCTGAACAAAGAGGAGAGCCTATGAGGCCTCTCCAACTTCCTCACAGTCAAAGGTTTCTTGTTTTAAGGAAGAAATGGGAGCAACACGTCTACCACCTGCCTCAGGAATCCTGTGTTTCCCAAGTGTGTGTGGACAGGAAGTTATCCTGGGCAGGCATCTGCTCTCTTGGAACGGAAGGCGCAAAGAAGAGATGCAGAGGGGACAGAGGTGGCATTGCCCTTCAGGGTGGACAGAAGAGCCTGCCGTGGTGCCGCCTGGAAGGTGGAAGCAGCAGGGCTCAGAGCTCCAGGCATGTCTTGGCTACATAGTGAGCAGGGGAGGATGGGAGGGAGCAGCTTTCTTCTTTAACTTGCAGTAACTCCCAGTAAAGGCGCACAGTGGACGTGGCGTCATTGAATTAAGGGACAATGAGGAGAGTAAGAGAGCCCGATGTGACCTTGCGTGACATCGGACTGCAGTCACTGCCGGCACTGGTTTGTAGACCGGGGAAGCCTGAGTTACAGGATTACAGCCCACAACTCTGCCCGATAAGCAGTTAGTTTCCAGGAGCTGCCAGTCTGCAGCAGGAGCTGCTGCTGTTGCCAGGTGCCCTTTAGTGAGAAATGTATTCTCCGTACAAATCACACACTGATGCTAAGGAGGGAGGATGCCTGGGAGGAACATGTGCTTTTCTAACCTGGGTTGTTGGCACAGGGGGTTTCCACTTAGCTAGTTTGTTAAGGAAAGTGATGTCCATCAAGAAAGTTACGTTTTACGAGTCTTTAAACCCCATCGGAGTTGAGCGGTGGGTGGCGAGGGCCCAGGATCCTGAGCTGCTGTGGGTCTGAGGACCATGGCACTGGTGAATGATGGAGGAGTCTTTGTCCAGTTCTTACAAGGTGGTGTTTGTGCCAGCTCCCAGCTGACATCTATGGAATGCTCGCGGTTGGCCATACTATCTTCTAAGGTCTTCACATCCATGTCTAAATTTTTTATTTGAGTGTGTGTGTATATACACGCGTGCATATTTGTTGGAGTGTGTGTGTGTGCACACGCGTGCATGTGTGCTGGAGTTTACCTGTGTGTATGTGTGTGAACGTGTGTGAATTGTGTTGGAGTGTGCATGTGTGTGTACACGCGTGTGTGCGTGCTGGAGTGTACATGTGTATGTATGCGTATGCATGTGTGTGTGTGCACTCAAGTGTGCGTGTGTGTGTGCAGATGTGTGCAGTCGTGTGCACTCCAGAGGTCAGCCTCAGGTGCTCTCCTCTGATACTTCTCTGTCGATTTTTTGGGAGTCAGGGTTTCACGGAACCTGGAGCTTGCTGTTTTAGATGGACTGACAGGCCAACAAGTCCCTGGGATCTGCCTGTCTACTCTCCTCCAGGACTGGGGTTACAGGTGCTTGCCACCATGCCTGGCTTTTATGTGGGTTCTAGGGACCTGAACTAGAAAAATGCTTTACCCATGAGCCATCTCCAGCCCTGCCCTAATCTCCATGATGATTTTGTCACCTTCTACCCCTCGGCGGGGGCCCGAAACTCAAAGAAGACGAACTCTTTTCTCAGTCTTACTGGTAAGCAAGAGCGAGATTAGAATCTAGGGAGAGTCTGTGTTCTTACCATGATACTTACATGGCTCAAGGCAAAGCGAGTCTGCCTTTGCTGAGGAATCAGTGATGCACTGGGCATTTGTGTGTGGGGTGTGGATTCCAGTATCTGATGTACAAAGGTCTCTGCATTCTTGAGAATGACGCATGGGAGCCGTTACAAAATTACAGAGATGGTAAACACTGAGCAGCCACGGGGGAAATCACGCTGGGGAGGGGTCAGTGTTAATCTGGGGAGGTTTCCAGAAGACCTCCAAAGGTGTGTCAGCACGGAGTGACTTCCAGAAGACCTCCAAAGGTGTGTCAGTGTGGCGTGGATGCTGATGTGGCTGTGGGAAGGGCCCTCGAGGGGTGTAGTGGGGTGAGATCCAGGGAGAACCTCTCAGGTCTCCTCCAGGGGCATCTCACAGTGATGGGATTGCCATCAGAGCAGAAGTCAGGAGACAGTTAGGCAGAGCTTTCTGTAGCCACACAGCTCTCAGCAAAAATGCGAAGGAGAAGTTTGGTTTTAATGTTTCTCTTCCAGCTCCCCCTCAGCTCCTCTCATCCTTTCCACTGTTCCATACTCATTTTTGCCAGTGCTGAATCTATCGGGTGTCCCTCCAGATCTCTTCTTTTGCTTTCTGAATAGCTATGCGCTATTTCTTGAGGTGCTGCTGCTTATTCACACCCGTGTCTCTCCATTGTACACGTGGTCCCCTAGACCAGCAAGTGCAGATTGATGTGCCTACCATTGAATACTGTTAATGTGCCGGTGTGGGCTCCAGAATGGGTGCCGAGAAGTTGAGGGACAGGGATTTGATTCTGAAGGTGGCTGCTGATATTTTTAGATACAGGCAGAGAATGAGCACCCTATGTCAGGCCCTGGAGAGGAAGAACTCAAGAGAATAGAATGTTGAAACAAATGAGGAAGGTGGGGCCTAGGAAGGATGCTCTTGATAGATTAGGGGCAATGGAGAGGTTTCTAAAATGGTTGTGTGCAACCCTGGATGAGGCTATGCGTATTTATAGAAGAATGTCAGAGAGGACATGCACGGGAGTAGCTATTTCTGGATGTTTGAAAAGATTGTCTGCTTTGGGTGTGAGTAGTAGTCTATTGGTAAAGGCTCAAAGAAGGGATTATCACAGGCAGAAAATGCAGGGCTGGGTCCGCCAGGAAGAGGAGATAAAACACAGGAGGGCGTGGACACTGCTCCTGGCCTCTGGCTCCACAGAGAGGAGGTCACGACAACACTGTTGGCGTGGAACGGGAAGGAGCAGAAGTCAGGGACCTCAGGTCCAGGAATGAATGGGAGCAGAGGGCTGGACTGCGCCAACTCCACTATCAAGGACCCTGAAAGATTTTGTACTTAGAACTGAGACAGGAAAGATTTGGAGGGTGAAACAATGGTGTTTATGGAACGGAAGAGACTGGAATGATGCCTTCATGCTGAAGAGGACTAGTTAGAGCAGGTGTGTGCGGGGAGGCAGCCATGTTAGAAATCATGGAGGAGAAGCATGGGTAGGTGGACAGGGCTAATGGAGACAGGAATGTCTGTGGTTAGGAAAGAAGATGAGAACACTCATTCTAGAAAAGTAATCGGTTCAGATTGGATATGAGTGGAGTTTGTGTGAAATGTGTGTCACCATAGGCTTTGCCAGTCACGGGTGGGATGTGAATGCCATGAGAGCATCTTGCCTGCAATGTTTCCTCATGGCGCCAGTGCTCAGCAGTGTGCCTGGGACATAGTAGGAGTTCAGAAAAATGTTTGCTAATGGTACAGATGTGTGGTTAGAAGAGGGATGTGGGATTTCCTGTCTGTTCTTCATTGTCATCCTGTAAATGCTGACGAATCACAACTCCACAGAAGGACAAGCCAGGAGCCACCTAGGAGAGAAACGGACAGGGAGGGACTAAGTGTGAGATAGTGGGCTTGCTCAAAGTGGGCCCTTGGGAAGAGATGAGGCCTTCACCAGATATTTAACAGGTGGTCAGTGAGGAGCTAGGTCTAGCCCCATGTTACTTGGAAGGAAGAGCCAGAACCAACTAGCAGAAAGTACTAGAAGCAGGAGCTCTTCCCTCTGGATGGTCTAAAAGTAGAAACATTTCTCTTAAGGAGTTTCTTAGACACTGAGAAGTCTGGCGTGTTGGCTAGGGATCCTGGGCATCATTTGGCCGTCCACATGCTCAGAGGGTCTGGACATCATCCTCTGTGCCCACAACAGGGAATCACTGTGTCCTCTCGTCATTGTGGCATCATGAGTTTCTCCTGGGCTCCTTGTGGTCAGCTGGACTCCTATCTGGACTCTCTGTGCTGTGCTGCTGTGACTGTTCAGCTTCAGAGACATGATTTTGATTATTAAGATATGCCCAGGAATTATCTAAATAAAATGAAGTAATTGTCAGGCAATTGCCTGTAACCCCTGTATCTGGGAGGTTGAGGCAGGTGGATCAGGGGTTCAAGGTCATTCTCATCCCTAGAAGCAAGTTCAAGGCCAGCCTGCAATGGGTGAGACCCTGTCTCAAACAAATGAATAAACAAAACCCAAAACAAACCAATCAAATGAAACACAATACCATATGAAGTCCTGGGCACAGTCATTAGCATTTAATAGGGACTCGGTAGTGTCCTAAATAGGGCTAAAATGATTAAATACTGGCTATCTCTCTGCACACACAGGCTCCCCATGCCTGCCATTCACAGTGGCATGAAGAAACAAGGCAGCCTAGTGGAAAGGAACCAGACACGCCTTATCCTCAGTTTCCCCTCTACCTTCGGCTGTGGCCTTTTCTATTTGGAGACCATTCAGACAGATTAGCATGTGTCACAGAGATGGGGCCCCTTGACCCAGGTTCTGAGCCTGGTGCAGGGTGAAGCCAACCTGCCAGTTCTTCAGTGAGAAGAGAACAACTTCTCCAAGCTTTCTCTTCTCCATCTGCAAACGGAGGGGAGATTCCCAGGATAGATTTGCAAATCGAATCAGTCCCAGCGTTTCCTCTCTCCTCTGTAGTAGGCAGCCTGTTTGCCTCCAGGGAGATTCCTCCCCTGGTTGTTACAGGTAATCGTGCAAATTAGTGCAGCTCCCACGAAAGCAGCAGGGAGGTTCCCCCGAAAAGTTAAACCGCTGTATGGTCCAACTAAACCGCTCCTGGGTATTGGCTTGAAGGACTCTGTACTGACCCTCATAGAGACATTGGAACGCCTCGTGTTTATTTTTATGTGGGTGTTAGGGACTTGAACTCAGGTCCCTTTGCTAGGCAGGACTTTCTCTAGAGACCCTGCTCCCTAACCCAGAGCACCCGTGTGGAGTAAGCCACTATTCACTAGTTAGGAAGTGAGACTTGTTGTCCACCAGCAGAGGACTCACTGAGGAGTGGTGGTTAGATACCCAACAGAGTTTTATTCAGCCCCAAAGATGAAAGATCTCTATTTGCAGAAACGTAGATGAAACTAGATATCATGTTTAACAAAGTAAGCCAGACTCAGACATGAATCATGTTTTCTCATATTTGGAATCTAGAATAGATATATGAATGGATATGTATATATGTGTATATGTATATTTATAGGTATAGGAATATATATGACATTAAAGGGAAAAGGATTATTTGGGAAGAGAGGATCATTAGGAAAGAAAGGGTTAAGAGGTTCATGTGGCACCAGGTAGTGGTGGTGCACACCTTTAATCCCAGCCCTGGGGAGGCAGCAGGAGGATCTCTGTGAGTTCGAGGCCAGCTTCCTCTACAGAGACAGAACATCCAGGGCTACACTGAGAAACCCTGTCTTAAACCAAAAAAAAAAAAAAAAAAGATTTTTGTGAGATGGCTCTGATTATATGTGAAGATGTTTTAGTATGCCAATTATTTACTACCGTGAATATACATTAATAGCAAGAACTTAAATAAGTTTGTATTAATAATAGAACATTAATAAAATTAATCATCATTGGAAGCAGTTGCTGTCTGCTATTATCTCTGATAGCATTATTGTCCCTATAGCATTATTGTCCCGATAGCATTATTCTGGTACTTGCTTGCTTTGTGTTGTATTTCAGTTCCCTTCCAGCCCTTTGGTCTTATTTAATCATCATAAACTGTCCTATGAGATCATATGGGGTTAACTGAACACACATTGTATGTGTGTGTCCGAGGAGACTTGGGTCCAGCAGCTGCTTCTCTGCTTCCCCAGACTCAAGACCTGGCTCCCTCTACAGCCGGTGTGACTTAGCCTTGAGCTGCCTTCCACAGGGAATGCTCTCACCTGGAAATGGCTTTTCTCCTCAAGTGGAGTCTAAGGGTAGGTGGGATGTCGTTTGTATGCTCACTTCTGTCCCCAGTTCTCATGAAATGATATTCTCAGTGTGGTCCCCACACCCGAGGCCAGTTCTGCGACCATTGCTGTTGATTTCTTACAATGCTGTTGCACTTTTAATCTATGCAAGGCTCTACGTTGTGTGTCACACATAATGTCATCCTTAGGCGGTCTCTGTAACTTGCTGGATCTTAAAATATTAATCTCTAATGTGCACTCAAGGGTTCCTTCAATTGTTATGGGGCCATTTGGATGGGCAGCCTCACCTAGCCAGCACTCACTACATCCTGAGAAAACGCTCCAGGGCCATTATTTCCTGAGCACAGACAGGGCAGTGGGCACAGGGGTGGGGCAGCTGTCACAGATCCATTGTCATTTGTACCCAAGCTTAAGCATTATCAGTTTTCCCTTCCAGCCCAGTTCTAAAAGGCATCGTCTCTGATAAGGGCTGTGAATCGTAATTATGATAAATGAGAGGCGGCTGAGACAATCCCATCAAAGCTGGTTTGTCAGCCTCCATCTCGGCCCAGGATGGGAATGGCCTCATCGTTACTGCCAACAACCGTCACACTTGGATTATTTTTTGAAAATCCCTTCAGCTCTTGAGACCTTTATTTTCCTTTTTTTTGAAGACAGCATTGAGCGGCAGTGTTTTGAGGTTGTTGTCTGTGTGAAAGCCGTTGCTGCTTTCTCTCACTTCCCATTCTGGCTGTTGAACCCCATGTGTGGTCCTCACAGAAAAGTGTTTTCATTGCCAGTGTGCTGCAGTGTCTGAGCCTGTATGTGCATGGACCTGTGTGTGTGTTTGTGAATGCACTTGTGTGTGTATGCACCTGTGTATGTGTATGTACCTGTATGTGCATGCACCTGTGTGTATGTACCTGTGTGTGAATGCACCTGTCTATGTATGTACCTATGTGTGCATGCACCTGTATGTACATATGTGCATGTGGAGGTCAACAGACGACCTCTGGTATCATTACTTAGGCGCTGTTCATCTTATATTTAAGCCAGGGTCTCTAACAGGCATAGACTTTGACAAGTAGGTTGGTCTGGCTTGCTAGCATGCCCCAGGGATTGTCCTGTCTCAACCTCCCAGGTTCTGGAATTACAAACACGCACTGTGACCATCTTTCTTACACGGGGTTCTAGGGATCAAGGCAAACACTTTACACACAGCCCAGAGGCACTCTGTATGTCTTTTGTTCTTTTCCAACCATAATCCAGATTTGGCGCTTGTCTGTAACCAGCTAACACTCTGGGATGAGGAGCAACATGGATGACAGAGGATGCGTTGTCTGTTTTTGTAGAAAACTTGACTTGGGTAGCACCTGAGGCTGATGGTTTTGTGTATGGCCTCTAAAAGTCCAGGTCACAAATTAACACTCCCAATTTAAGTGCTTTCAATTATGTTTGTTTGGAAACAGAGTCTCTTCTGTAGTCCTGGCTATCAGGGAACTTCACATGCAAATCAGGGTGGTCCAGAATTCACAGAGAGCTGCCTGCCATTGCTGTGCTAGTGCCAAGATTAGGGATGTGTACCACCATGCCCGGACAAGTGCTTTAACTTTAAAATGATTTAGCCACATTGTTTTGCTTTTTTTGGGTAAAGATCCCCCCCGCCCCCTATTTTTGGTACTTCTGGCAGCTTTCCTGGGGAAATGTTGGCAGATAGATGTCTTACCTGCCGGGTCCTGCTAGCTGACCTGTTTGCGTGAGGAACCTCCGTGAATGATTGAGCGTGACTTTTAAGAGCATCGTCCAGACAGCTATGACGATGGCAGCACTTATGAGGTTGGCCGGCTGCTGTCACTCACTCTGTGTGCAGTGTGGGAGGCAGTGGAAGAAGGCGGGACAATGAATGTGGATGAGGAGGATGAAGGAAAGATCGGGATTCATCGTGGACCCCTGCACTTGGATTCTGGGAGAACAGCAGAAGGGCTCTGATTTCCCGCCCCGTGTCCTGATGTAAGGTGACAGATGGCGCTTGTCCTCAGCCTGAAACGTTGGCCTACAGTGCGGAAGCCTGGCACACAAAGGCGGGTGAGCAAGATGATTTCGGCTGAGATGAGAATGTGACTGTAAGGGATAAATCAAAGGGTGAGGGCTGGGGTAATGGCTCGGTTGGTAAAGGGCTTGTCTTCCAAGCAAGAGGACCTGAGTGAGGTTAGTCCTCCAGAGCTCAGGTCGGGGAAAGCTGGGTGCAGCAACATATGTTTCTAACCTTAGTGCTGGGGATATGGGACAAGGTGGTTCCTAGGGGTTCCCCAACCAGTCAGTCTAGCCTACTTGGCAAGTCTCAAGCCAACTACAGACTCTGTCTCAAAAATCAAGGTGGATAGTGTCTGAGGAGTGGTAGCTGGGGTTGTACACACACACACATACACACACACGAGAGAGAGAGAGAGAGAGAGAGAGAGAGAGAGAGAGAGAGAGAGAGAGAGAGAGAGAGAGAGAAACGGTAAGATTAGATGAGAAAAAAATATTCCTCAGAGTTAGTATTGAACCCCAAGTAGAAGCAAAAAATGGCTGGGGTAGGCCTGGGAAGGACCCCAGGGCCCAGATCCCGAACAAACTCATTCATTGATTGGGTAGAGTCTATCTGGTGATTCCTAAGTACAGATGGGAGCGAGGCTGACTTTGGTAGGGCCAGGCTGATGGTTCTGCATTTGGGTCATACGGCAATGAGAATCCACCATAGACAAGACATCTCTATGGAAATGAGAAAGACTTGGCAGCTGTGATGGACACTTGCTTCCTGGGGAGAAGAGCCTTTGTGTGGCCATCTTCTTTTGCCTTGTAGTCATATATCCAGCTGTTAATTCTCTTTTCTGTGTGACCACTGACTAGGCTCTGCATGTGATGCTATGTTGCCATGGGAACCTGGGGTCTACTTCAGCAGAGCCTCCTCTTGCCTCTGGGAGGCCCCGTCCGGCATGGCTGCCTGCGTCATTGCAGCATGAATGAAGGCGGAGAGTGAAATGCCTCCATTGGCCTCCTGGCATTTCTCAACTGCACTTGTCTTTAGAATACTTTCTTCTAGGGGGCCCAAGGCACCACACCGACACAGTGACCTTCACGTCTTATACAGTCCTTTTATAGCACATTTTCCCAGCAGCCATGATAGATGAGCGTGAAGATTAGGACCAAGAGTGGGTAGGATGTGGGTGAGAGGCAGACATCCAAGGAGAAGCAGCCAGGAGGAGCAAAAAGAACAACCGCTAGGGAGAGAAGCTGTATGTCCAGTGGCGTCATGCTGATCCTTAAATTTAGGAGGTGCTGACAGAGCTGAGTGGACAGTGTGTCGGGGAAGGGGAGGATGCAGCCTTCTTTCCCCCACTGACTACGGGGCAGGAGAATCACATATCCCTCTGTCGAGCACACACCCCTTTGCCATGTGCTACTCCCTTTCATGTGGCCTGGAGAAGTATATAAGTGCTTTTAGTGTCCTCTTAGGAGGAAGGTAGAAAGACAGGCGGGCAGCCAGGAAATCTTGGTGGTTATTAAACTGAGTCTTTGAGGACCTTTTTATTAGCGATTAGGCTCCACTCAACAGCACTAAAGAGTAGATGCTCTCCCTCTGTCCCCTTCGAGCAAACCTCCAAGGAACGTGCTTCGTGTGCTTATTTATAGCCAAAGACAAAGGCAGGCCTGGAAAGAAGGGTTAGACACTCCCGCAGAGACACCACTGTCTGCCTTCAGGTGTCCCCTTGTCCAAGGCTGCCCATGCCTGTTTGTGTAGTGGTGAGTTCTGAAGATGGCCTCTTCTGGGCCTGTTTGCTCAGGATTATCTCAAAGGCTTGTGTGCCACTGGGACACTGACCCTCCAGAGCATCGTCAGGATGCTTCAGAATGGAGAAATGAAAGCCAGCATGGTGCTGCTGTATTCCCATAGCGCTCTAGAGCTGAGGCAGGAGATTGTCTTGAATCTAAGACCATTTAGGCTATGCAGTGAGTAGTGAGCAAGTACAAGACATGTCAAAAAAAACACACACACACAAACATACACACACACATACACACACATACACACACACACACACACCAGCCACTCATTTTGAGGGACATTGTCATGTAACTTTGGTAGGTAAGGTGTATCCTAAATGAAAGGCCAGGGTATTGAAAATGGTTTGGATTGTGGGAGAGTTGTCTTTATTCTCACCCCCATCAGCACAGCGTGTCTGTGTAGGTTGAATCTCTTCACACTTAGACCCCAGGGTAGTTTGAAGTCTGCTGCTGTGTCCTACTGTGGGGATAATGGGCTAAACCTCTGAAACTGTAAGCCACCCTGTGAAATGATTTCCTCTGTAGGAGCTGCTGTGGTCACGGTGTCCCCCCACAGCAGTTAAACCCTATCTGGGACAGACCTGCATCTGGTGAATGGTGCTGGGGAGAGGGCACCCTGAAATCAGCAAGCTGAAATCTCCGGTGCCTTCACATGCTTGCTGGTCTCTGTGATGGTGCCACTTCCAGGATGGCTTTGTGAGGTGTGGTTGACAATTCCAAACTATAGTAATTTCCATCTGGTGCGTTTGGACATATGCATACCCTTAACCCAGCACCAGACTCAGGGGTAAATACATCCATCACCTCTGAAACTTCCCTCATCTGCCTTTGGTTTCTTCCTTTTTGTTGGTAAAAATAGCATCTCAGTTTTTCATCACCATGACAAAAATATCAGACAGAAGCGGTTAAAGGAATGGGAGATTTGTTTTGGCTCTGTTTCTGAGGGCACAGGATGGAGAGGGAGACCTGATGGCTGCAGCAACTCTGTCAGCGGTGGCAGGACTGTGTGGCGACTTGGTCTGCACAGTGTGGGTAGGAAGCAGAGAACACAGGCTGGAGCAGACACAGGTCTGAGCCTCAGATGCTTAGGAGCCTTGCTTCAACTTCTCGCCTGCTCCTGGACGAGTAGATCGCACATCCCGAGGGCTCCACAGTCTTCCAGAACACCTGCTAGGGATGGGACACTTTAGATCCAGTCCATGATAAGTAGCAAGATATTCCCTGTGCTGCTGGCCAATTAGCAAGTGTGCAGGCATTCATGTGTAATCAGGAAATCCTCTCTGTTGGAGCAACATTGATGGATGAACCTGGGGAGAGTGTTCTGCTAAGAGAAGCCATCTGGTCCAGTGGAGCATCTCCTGTGTGATCCACCTATGGGAGGGAACCTTTACAGTTGAAAGTGGATGGGGCAGAGGGAAGAGTGGGTGTGTCCAGTGCAGGGGTGAGGGAGGAGGGCGCTTTCCTCATCAATGGGTACAGATCTCAGCAGGATGAAGACATTCCTGGGATCTGCCTGGCCTTACTGTCCTTGCACTGCCCGAATCTGTCACTAAGTGTCCTTAGGAACATAAGCTCCCGGAGCCTCCCAGAGCCTCCCAGAGCTACCTTCTCACGGGATTGCCATAGATGCTCAGAAGCAGGTGTCAGGACCCTCTGCCACACTGGCAGGCTCTGGGGTCCTGAGACTGAGATGGTCCAGCAGGCCTAAGGCCTTGCCTCTGGCTCCTAAGCAGCCCCCACTCCTTGTTCTGCACTCACTGCTGTCTTGGGCTGGCCTTTTCCAACCTTTCAACTTTCCTGCCCCGAGAAGCAGAGCTCTAGAGGGATTAGCTCTGGGTTTTGGTCTGAAGACTAAGCTGAGTATTTCTTCAAGCTTTAAGCACAGTCTTGGACTTAGCATAGCACATCAGCCCTCGCAGCCTCCAGCTTTGTGGACTTCAAGATTGTGATTTTTAAAAATATGGTCGTCTAATTACATAAACCTGGGTGTTTGAATATAGAAGAGCTGTGGATGACTTTGCTGTTGCTGCTGCGTTGAGGCAGGGTTTTACCCCTCACTCCAGGCTAGCCTCAAACTCACAGCAATCTTCCTGCCTCTCCGCCTCCCGCCTGCTGGGATTATAGGTATGAACCACCCCCATTGGGTGGTTTAGTTTTTATTTTATAAATCCCACAATTTTCTATTGAGACACGGGACATAGAATTCTTACTAGGCAACTTTTCAGAACTGCCCAAGAAATCTCTACCCAGCTCCCCTTAGAGAAGGAGCAGAGGACTCTCCTGGCTCAGACTCCCCCTCCTCTTTGCAGATGGTCCTTTCCTTGCTTCCTGGAAACGATCAAGTCTATGGCTGCCCATAACCAGCTGTGGCTTCCTCGTTATTAAAGTTCCATTATGATCTGCACCGAACGGAAAGATGTTAAAAGCAAATTTATTCTTTTTTTTGCTGTGGTGTCTGTCCTTTAAAACCCTTTATAAGTAATCTTTAGCTTCTTAGTGAGAAATAAGCTCTAGGCCTTTATCTATGCCTCTTAGGATGGAAATCTGACTGGCACACCGTCACTGGCTAATGTAGAACACGGAAATGTTCACACACACACACACACACACACACACACACACACACACACACTTTCTCTCCTGTTTAGCCCCGTTGGAATCTTGGAATTTAGCTGAAACGATAGACATACTAGGAAAGCCATGCCCCATGAAGACATTTTCAGTACACCCACAGTGTGACTTTCTAGGACAAAGAGAAAGTTAGAACATTCAAAAGGCACTTCCTGGGGAAGGTGGAAAACAGACTAGTTCTAAGACCAGCAGGGACAGGCATGGTCTTCTCACCCTGTCCCCGATGCAGGCATATCTGTGAGGTGTTCTTTGTGTTGGGCACGGGGGAGGTAGACACAGATCCCTCACGGGATCTGCTCACAGGCATAGATCCACCTTCCCACTGACTTCCTATGCCCCACCCCTGACAGACAGGACATTTTCAGGGTGCCAGCCTGGCCGCTGTAGCACGTATCTCTGAGGGTAATCATTTGTTCTGTCCAATAACGAATGTTATACCTCTGACCCCTGGCACTTCCCTCAATAGTAGTTAATGGAGTTCACAGCCCAAACACGTTTGTGGTGATCCATTGTTCTGAAAAATCCCTCAACCCCAAAGACTCTGAACTTTTCTTGGACCTTGCAGTAAAGTTAATTATATGTCTTGAGATCCTTTGAGACTGTGTAATTAACCCGCTAGCCTACTGTGTACTCAGGCTATTTAACTTGCCTTTAAGAGAACAATACAACCAACTTCGCTTACCTTAGAGTTCCCACGCAATCAGCTTTTACAACCTGGGCAAGTGCATAGCTTTAATCTTAGACTATGTACTCTTCCATGCCCCGGCCAAGAATATTGTGTGTGTATTTATTGTGGAGATCATTTGCTGGAAGCAGCCAACAGACTGAAAGCAGCCATAAAACAAAGCCTACCATAAAATTGCAAGCAATGTAGATACAGCTTGATAATGACTGTAGTCAGGGTCAGTGGGGGTCAGCGAGGCAACTTCTTTCCCTGTAAAGCTCCGTTGAAGATTCTATCAAGAATCCCTCGTTTCATTCCCGTGACAGGTTTTCTGTGTTCGTCAGTAAACACAGAGCAAAGTCTTGGCCCAGGAGAGGCACAGCACACAGACACAGCTAACAGAATAGCTTCCCACTCGCACAGCAGACAGACCACAGGTCAGCCTGGGATCACAGACAACAGACACAGGGAGAGAAGTGAAGAGTGCGGTGTGGGGTTGTTCCTGGGCAAGTTAACCTGAGAGGACGTTGTTGCTTTGGTTTCATTGCTTAGTGTGGCATTGCTGCATTTTGGTGCCTCTGGAGTTGTCTTGAATGCTTTAGTGGATGCACATTTAAGGAAGGCTTAAGTAAGGAAGTCCACAAGAGCCCGGAATAAAGGATAACAAATGTTTATTTCAGGAAACCTCACAATAAGGGTAGAAACCTCCCACAGTCCTCTGCTCTGTGGTCGCTGGGAGCTGCGAACAGAACTCAGACCACTAGTCAAGAGAGAGCGAGAGCCCCTCCTTGCAGACAGAAGACCATGCCCCTAAGTCCGGTAACCCCAAAGGCTATCGGCTGAATGAGTTTCCACAACACTCATCTTTATAAAGGAGAATATTTTTCCCCAGCAAGACTAGTTTTTAGTTAATAAAAGACAGTTGCATGGTATCATATACCTGTAATCCCAGCACTGGGGAGACTGAGGCAGGAAGATTGCTGTGAGTTTGAGGCCTGCTGGGGCTACAGTGAGAGGCCATGTCTCAAAAAAGACCAGTAGATACGTCTATGGAGAATAATCTGCAACCTGATTAAATAAGGGAGACATTTGCCACTGAGGATGACTCTTCCTGTGATGATGGTGATGAAAACACACCAGGCTTCACCTGGGCCTCTCAGCGGCAAGGCAAGCTTGTCATTGTCTCCCTGAAACTTGTCTTAGTAACTGTCTGCAGTATGCAGAAAGCGCCTGGCATGGGCACCCGGTCAGGGCAAGCATTGTGACTGCTGTCTACCTGTTGTAGGTAGCTTCTGCTGTTTGGGGCATCCACGTTGTGTTAATTCTGTGAGATGTTTTTGCATGAGGGTGGCACCTGCAGAGGTGCCAACCTGTGTCAGCATTCCCTGCAGCCTGGCCAGGCAGCATCAGGCATTACACCCCCACACTAGGTGTTTCTGCTGTGCTGAGTGTGCCTTCCACTGGGGGTTCAGCGCCTGTGCAGCTCATCTGGGTGGTGCCTGTACATTTCTGAGGCAGACATGCCTCTCCTTGATCACAGAGACTGGCTGGTGGAAGGTGTTAAAGAGAGTGTCCCATTCCCTCTTCTTGCCAAACTCACTGTCTTCCCAAAATGAAGCGTGAAGATTCTACCCCCCTTCTGGTTTGGAGCAAAGAAGTTTTGTGTCCTTGGGGACCCACACTATTTGAATTCATGGAATATAAAGAATTTTCAGAGACTGTTTTTGGTCATTTGTCATTTTCAAAGGCAGAGTAAGATTGTATGGTTTGAAATAGTCACACGTGGGGAAGGAGTTGCCACCTCAGCACCCCAAGTTTGCAGGCATGTCCCTTCGGGTTTGGACCCAATACCAAGTCTCACTGGTGGAAGGCATGGCAGGCTTTTATTCTGTACTGGGTTTTCTGGCATTTTAGGCTTATTTTTCTTTAGTGCATACAATCTTGATATGTAATTAGGTTTGTAGATACTGCAATGTTTCCTTTAGCTACAGTCAAACTACCTAGATTCCAGCCCAGATCCTGTCCCTATTACACACTGATAAGCAAGCAGCCTCTAGGGGGCAGCAGAGCTCCAAGTAAGACCTGTGCTCCTGCAGGTGTCCTCAGGCTCACTGCCCCCTCCTCCTAGGTGTCACTCCAGCAGCACCCAGCCTCCCCTCTGCTTAGAGAAAGTCTTCCTCGATTCCTCACCAAAGGAGGACACTCCGTGGTCCAGTTCCTGCACTCCACTGGTCTTTCCCCACACCCAACTCTCCCACACGGTGAAGCCTTCCTGATGTACCTGGCACCATGGCATCTAGCCTTACAGCAGGACCTGCTGTTGTCTCACAGCCAGGCATGCCCATGTCATGGCAAGGACAACCTAGGTCTTTGTGTCTTATAATGCCTGGGATGCCTGGGAGGCTTAATAAGTAAATATTGGAAGCAGAAGGAGCACTCCTTGTGTGTACATGCTCATGTGTGTATAAGATTATTGGTGCATGCATGGGTATGTGTGTGTGCACACATGGGAGTGCAGGATTATCTGTGCGTGTGTGCGTGCAGGTATATGTGTGCATATGAACATGTACAAACAGGATTGATTGCTTGTGCATGTGTGTGCAGGTGTGTGTATGCACATATGTGTACAGGATTATCTGTGCATGCATGTGCAGGTGTGTGTGTGTGTGTGTGTATGTATGCACATGTGTGTACAAGCCAGAGGATGGCCTTGGATGTTGTTGCTCAGGTGCCAGCCACGTTTTTGTTATTGGTTGCTTTTGAGGCATGATCTTCCTTTTCCCAGGAGGTTACCTATTAGTCTAAGAGGTTACCTATTAGCCCAGGAGGTTACCTATTAGTCCAGGAGGTTACCTATTAGTCTAGGAGGTTACCTATTAGTCCAGGAGGTTACCTATTAGTCTAGGAGGTTACCTATTAGTCTAGGAGGTTACCTATTAGTCCAGGAAGATACCTATTAGTCTAAGAGGTTACCTATTAGTCCAGGAGGTTACTCATTAGTCCAGGAGGTTACCTATTAGTCCAGGAGGTTACTCATTAGTCCAGGAGGTTACCTGTTAGTCCAGGAATTACCTATTAGTCCAGGAGAACTTTCTAGTGATCCACCTGTCTTAGATTTTATTTTAGTTTTCTTTCTTTCTTTTTAAGTAGGGGTTGAATAATTATGCCCACAGCTGAGCCGTCTTCAGCCGCTTCAGGAACATGCCTTAATATATAGACACTTAATGTCTAGACACAAAGTTACTAATTTGGTTGCTGGGATGGCTCCCTTGTCACATGACTTCAGCATTCTTTCTGACTAGAGAGAAAGACAGAGGATGTTTGGAATAAGCCAGAGGTGCAAGGAAGACATTAGCTTTGGTGGCCCTGGTATACACTGTGCCTTGAAAGAAAGATACAAGCTTTGGTGTGCTGGTGTAGGCTGTGCTTCAGCTTTTCTCCTCCTTGATGGGTTTCTTGGTCAAATTAACTTCACAGCCTCTGTTTTCTCACTCATAAAACGGGGTTAACTAAGGTGATTATATGATTTATCATCCAAACTAGGAAGGCATTTGGGAGTGACAGACGTTACAGGAAAGGGGTGATGGATACGGCGCTGCCGAGTGCAGTTTCGTGCAGCGATGGCTGTGATGTGGGGGTGGAGGAAGGCTCAGAGTGGCACTGGACTCAGTTGTGCGCATGAGGGTAAGAGACGCAGACCCTCAGAGCACCTGGGACCACTGAGTGGAAAATTACCAGAGAAGCACTGGGATTTAGGGAGACCCGGTGGGATGCGTGGGAACACGTGTGTGCAGGTATGTAGACGTGTGTGTACACATGTAGAGGCCAGAGGACAACTTCAGTGTCATTTCCCAGGTGCTGTCAACCTGTTTTTAGAGACTGGTATCTCACTGACCTAAGCTTATCAAACAGAGGAGAGCAGCAAGCCACAGGACCACCCTTCTCTGCTTCCCTGGCCCTGGAATTACATTGAAATCACACTTTTGGTGGAGAGAGAGTGTTTGAGAATTGAGCTCGGGTTCTTGTGTTTGCACTGAAAGTACTTTGCCTACTGAGCCACCATCCTGGTCTCCAGCCTAATGGGGTTCTTCCTGAAAGGAGGCCGGGGGGACTAAGGTGGTCGAGGAAGGAAATAAGGGTGATCAGGTAGGACGGGGAGGGATATTCCCTAAACTGACCTAGCAGGATTCTTGCTATAATTGGGTGATGCAGGCTGGACAAGCATGAACACCAAGCCAAGATGTGGGACTCTTGGAGGAACCCGATAAAGCTTTGTCAAGGCGAGAGTCTGCAGAGGAGGACCTGGGCATACAGCTTAGCGGCAGGGTCCTAGAACTCACTTTCTGGCAGTGCCGAAAGTCAACCCCGTCACAGCTAGGATAAGAAGTGCAAGCTTCCTGGCGCAGGGTGAGGTGACTGTGTGAAATGAGAGCATGACCGCTCCAGGATTTGGCGGAGAAGGGTTTTATTGTAGATATGAGGGAGAGAACGGCCAGACGTCTAGAAGGGTCCAGACTTAACATGGGCAGTAGAACAGACGGGGCCATGAGAGGAGGGGAGTGGGGGCAGAGAAGAGAGGAGAAGAGGCCAGGACCAAGAGAGCACATGGGGACCTAGAAGGCATGGGGCCAAAACAACTGAGTTATATAGGAATCCAGAGCTGGGGGAAGAGAAGCAAAGCCTGCGCCAGGTTTCTCTGGGAATTGACAGTGCCGACTGAGGATAGTAGTGTGTGTGTGTGTGTGTGTGTGTGTGTGTGTGTGTGTGTGTGTGTGTAAGGAGCCTGGGGATGTGGTGGAGCCCTTTCCCAGCATGCACAAGGTCCTGAATTCTAGCCTCGGAATTCTGGAAAAAAAGTTTGAGGAGCCAATAACATCGAGTGCACATATCTATTGACCACCACAGTGTCTTAGTAATATGCATCATTCTATGCATTGTTTAAATTATTTCAAATAAAACACCTACATAGTTTTTTTGACATCTATCTTTTGGTCTGATTGGCTTTATTTACTGTTGTCTTCTTCTGAGAAGTATTGCTATTAGAAATGAAGCTTTTAAATAAAGCTTCTTCCGCAGTAAGGAAGTAGCGCGTGAGCAGTATGGATGCTGAACCAACAGGATTCTGGGATGGCAGGTGGGAAGCGTGGTGCGTCAAGGGGGAAAGATCCTTCTAAAGTGTCTCAGAAGACATCAGGAAGACCTCTTGTCCCCTCCCAGGGGGGGGGGGCGAACTGGGGCAAAGAGGAAATGACCAGAATAAACTGAGGCCTGTGGTCTCTTGGAAACCGCAGAGGAGGGTGAGCTCCCGCAATCCATGTTCTCATATGTGGGCACTCGTCACTCAGGCCTGGAAACGTATCTGAGGATGCTATGCCCTGGGGCAGAGTGTGAGGCATTGGTCCAGCACCCTTGTGAGTCCAGAGCTCCTCTCTCTATTTGCCTCTGGGTCGTTTGCCTGGGAATCTGGGACCAGCCCTTTTACCCTTCTTATACACCCGACTCCTACCTCGTGAGGGCCTCCTTTTAGCCACTGTGTATAAATAATGGTTTCACCAGTATTTTAAATATGGCTTTACCATAAACTTAGTAGTCTGAGCTGTGAAATACACAGTTGCCATGACGGTCAGTGTCCTCCCCACACCAGTAGCTAGGTAGGTGCCCCGTGATGGGCTCCCAGGCTGGGTGCATCCCTTCATCAGCTTTAAACTCACTGCTGCCCCCTTGCCTCTTGTAAGTGATTTTGCCACAGTAAGGGCCCTTTGGTGTGTCTGTTCATCCGACCTAAAGCCACACCCTGTGCGAGTTTGGGGTGTGGCCAGTGATGAGTGAGGTGGAGAGCTCAAGTTTGGCCTACAGCTTCCTGGAAGTGGGATCTGTGTACCTTAAGCAGTAATGCGGGCATTCAAGAGTCAAGCCAGAGAGCAGGGGAGGCAAGTGCATCTGTGCCTCCATCCGTCAGCATGGCTTCTCACAGCCTCTTCTCTCTCCAGGTATGTGTACATTCCACTGGGCGGGTCCCAGCGTGGCCTGCTGGGAACACTGCTTTCTACAGCAATGACGTTTGCATTTGTGAGCTACTGGCATGGTGGCCATGAAGACCTCTGGTGCTGGGCAGCGCTCAACTGGCTGGGAGTCACCGTGGAGAGCGGAGCCCAGAGGCTGCTCGAGAGGCGCTGTATCCGGGAGACCTTGGTGAGCAAGATCTATTATTATCTGTGTGGTAAGGGAGAGCAAGAGGAGACTGGTTTGGGAGGGATGGTGGTCACCAAATTCACTCAGATATGAGCAGTTCTTACCAGGCAACTGCAAAGTCTATGTGTCTCTAGGAAGCATGGCTGGGGGTAGGGGTTGGGAGGCTTCGAAATCATTGTTTACATGAATGGCTGGTCGGTTGGGTGGATAGATGAATGGATAGACAGGTGGATGCAGTAACTATAAAAGCCTAGGCATTTATTATAGAAAAATTACAAAATCCAGGCGAGTACATAACTAATAAATTTCTCATCGAAGCTCATTCTTCTAAGCATGTTCTCAGCAGAGCCACTTAGAGCGAGTGCCATAGCGGTGTTTCAACCACCTCTCCACGCCAGCAGACCCGTGTAGAGCCCTAAGGTGGCTTCCCCATGGTTAATTGCTCTGTTACTAACCATCCCATTATAAATCATAATTGATGTGGATCTCATAATCAGGATGAGTTCTGAGGAGAACTGTCAGGTTAAGGGTTTCTCATGTTTAGTGCTCACCCCGCACACTGCGTATCAGCTCTCACCACCCTGTAGACAGGGTGTCAGCTTCTCACCCTCCCAGATGCCCTTGCCAGTCCTGAGTGATGCTGGCGTTCTCATTTCTGATAGATACCATTGGTGCCAGCCTAGCAGAGAGCTGAGGGGTAGAGCCGCATTCTTCCTGTAGGTATGACTGGGAAATTAATCGAATACTCCCCTCCGTAGATATTTTAAGCGCCACACGTATATTTTGCCTTGTCAATGTGGCAGTTGATACATGCGAATCTCGTAGGAAATCGGTGTTTCTGAGTACGCACAGTGTTTTGCTGACCCAGAGGATGGCCCGAAAGGAAATGTGTCAGTGTCTGCTCTCATGGCAGGCTGTAAATACAAGAGATTCCGATGGGGAAAGATGATTAATGTGGATAAACTCTACACAGTGCATGAGACTAAAGCAAATACATCTTAAACATCACTGAACGAAGGCGTTGAAGCGTGTCTCAGTAAAGATAGGCACACGCCGAAGGGCAGTTATCTCAGGGAAAACCGACAGAGAGCACACAGCAAAGCAGCACTTATGCGCATGCGTATTTACAGATGAGCATCTGGGGGCTGGAGGGACGGCTCAGTGGTGAGAGCTCTTGTTCTGTGTTTGGTTCCCAGCACCCACACCAAGTCTAAGTCCTCTGGAACTTCAGCTCCACAGGGGGTCTGGTGCCATCTTCTGGTTTCTGAGGGAACTTCACTCATGTACAGGCCTACACAGAGACATGCACATAGACACATCATCAACATTAAATAAATGTTAAGCTGGGAGTGGTGAGGCACACCTTTAATCCCAGCACTTGGGAGGCAGAGGCAGGTGGATCTCCGTGAGTTCGAGGCCAGCTCGGTCTACAAGAGCTCGTTTCAGGGCAGGTGCCAACGCTACAGAGAAACCCTGTCTTGGAAAACCAAAAATAAAAATAAAATAAAATGAATGTTAAATAAAAGATAAAGATTGTATTAAAAAATGCTACTCAGCATCCAGAAGCCAAGAAATGTCTATACAGTCTCTGGAAAATAGTGAAGGCTATGGCAACATCATGCAGAATGTCACGCAAGGCCATGTCTTAAGGACACCTTCCTTCTCAAGCCTGAGTGTTCATCTCCAGAGCCTGGAAGCCTAGAGATCACCCATGGAACCCAGAGGTTCTTTCCTGCTCAGCCTCCGGTACTCTGTGTCCATGTTCCTTCAAGAAGCTCTCATATTAACCTTGAGCAGAATGTGAAGCGATGCCCTGTGGGCTCTGAGTCAGAACTACCTGACTGTTCTATGTGACCTATTGCTGATTGAATTGGGTAAAATAAACCAAAGAGGAAAACTCACTCACCAGATCCTCTTGGACACAGAATTTTCCACTTTGTAGGGTTCTGACCCCCAAACCCTCATGTTCTTACCACATTTGATGTTACACCCACAGTTCAGGCAACCAGGTGCATAATAACTTCAGATACAGTTTCGTGAAATGATTCTCTTATACATTACAACATATTAAATATATATTAAATTTGCTATTTGTTAATATAATTTATAAAGCTTTTCTAAACATCAGTTGTCTTTTGTCCTGGAAGCCTGGGTGATGTTTGGATTAATTTTCTCGTTGTTGTGAGAAAAGCAACTTGAGGGAGGAAGGTCAGTTTTGTCTCATGGTCCAAGGGATCCGTCGTGGAGGATCAGAGATGTCAGCAGGGGCATGAGACAGCTGGCCATTGCTTCAGCTGCCTGGAAGCTGAGAAGAGAGCCGTTTCTTTTATTTCTCCTTTATCCCAGTCTGTGAGGTGATGCTTCTACACACAGGATGGGTCTTCTCACCTCAGTTAACCCAGTAGAAACTCCCTCATGACGTGCCTGGAGGTTTGTCTCCTCGGGGATTCTGTTGTCCAGTTGACCACCCATGTTAGCTACCATAGTGCTCCTAGCTGTTGAGACCTCTGTGCTTGAGCAGCCAGCATTCGATTGTTTATCCCAGTGTCTGGGTTAGCCTGGGCATAGTTAATAATTCCATTCTTGTTCTTCTTTCATTGTCTAGAGTCTCCCTCTCACTCCCTTGTCTCTTACGGTTTAGCCGAGCATCTGTTTTCCTTTGACATTCCAAATGCGTACAAATGGAATTTTAAAATAATTTATTTAATATTATTGGGGGTGGGAATGTGCTTGTGTGGAGGTCAGAGGACAACTCTGTGGAGCTGGCTCTCTCCTTCTGCCTTTTCATGGTTTCCAGCGATAGAACTTGGGCTGCCAGGCTTATGCTGCAAGACTTTACCCCCAAGCCATCTCACTCCACCTCTTCCTCTCTTTCCAGGATTTCATCCCCTCTCCCCTCCTTTGTCAAAATCCAAATAAAGACTCGACACCCTCTTGGCACTTGGTTTCATATAACTCTGATCTCTCTGGTTTTTCTGCTAGTATTTTTACAGTGGTAGATCACTCCCTTGCCTGTGCCATCTTTGGCTACTGTAGGGTTTTCTAGAGAAACAGAATCGATGTGTGTGTGTGTGTGTGTGTGTGTGTGTGTGTGTGTGTGTGTGTGTGTGTTGGATTAGAACAGAGAATTAGGCTGTGTGGTTATGGCAGCTGAGCCGTCCAGACCCGGGAGAGCTGATGTTGTAAGCTCCATCCAGGCGGTGTCAGAAGACAGGAGATCTGTGTTAATCAAACCATGTTCAAGTGTTGGGATGTTCCCTTGGCCTTAGTATTTAAACCCTGACCTTCAGTAGGCTGAATGAGCCTGGCCCATACTGGAGAGGGCAGTGTACTCTCCTCAGAACATAGGATCTAATGCCCATGTTACCCAGAGACACTCTTAACACAGACACACCTGTAAATGATGTTCAACTAAATATCTGAGGCACCTGTGATCCAATCCAGTTGACAAAACGAACCAACATGCATGTTTTGTTTTGTTTAACATGGCATGTACCTTTTCCCATTTTCAACATAGATTGGCAGGTCTCTGCAAACAGGATAGTTGTTCCTCCTCTTCCCACACCACCTTCAGACCCAGGGCCTTAGGTGGGGCTCAGGAACACAGGATCTCTTGGTCTGGCTGACTGACAGTTGGATGTTCTCCAGAAGACCATCAGAGAAGAGCGCTATGAACAGGAAATCCTGGAGCTTCCTTAAGAGAATTCTCCAATAGGTTCACTGTGGTAACATCAAGTCACCAGTGACACAAGGCACTTCGAGTGTGGCTAGTGCCACAGAGACACTGAATTAGGACCTAATTCATTTAAAAGCACTTAAAATTGTTATTTTAAGTATATGGGTGTTTTTGACTTGTCTTATTTAGACTCTCTATTGCTGTGACTGAAACACCATGACCAAAAAGCAAGTTGGGGAGAAAGCAGTTTATTTGGCTTACACTTCTGTTCATCACTGAAGGAAATCAGGGCAGGAACCTGGAGGCAGGACTAATACAGAAGCCATGGAGGGGTTCTGCTTACTGGCTTGCTTTATGGTACCAAAAAAAAAAAAAACTCCTTGGGACTGGAGTTGCTGGTGGTTATGAGTTGCCACAGGAATTCTGACAGGTCTCCTGGGAAGGGCAACAAATGCTCTTAACCCCTAAGCCATCTGTCCAGCCCTGACTTCTAGGCTAATTCTCGCACCTGGACTAGCCCATTTCTTATCATCTGTATAGCACTGGTCTTACCGGGAAGATTCTAGCCTAAGTCCATCCTGGGTCAGAGCTTCATAGCGTGCGTCTTCCCTGGAGCAGGTAGCATGGCGTCTCTCCTGCGTCTGCTCCGGAGAGGAGAGCTGTCGAGTCTGACCTCACTTCCTCTTCCTCCCAGCGTTTTGTTCTGTCTACTCCTCCCACCTATCTTCTAACCAATGAAAGCCAAGCAGTTTCTTTTAATTTAACCAATGACCTTCCTCCATCATTTCCCCTTTTTCGGTTTAAACAAAAAAAAGGCTTTAACTTTAACATAGCAAAATTACATATGACAAAAGTTATCAAGTAAAAGTTACATCAGAAACATTTATACATATAACAAAATTGACCTTAAAATCCATACCAATGCAAATTATTCATACCTATATCATTTCCCCCTTTAAATGTAAAAGAACGTTTATAAACCATATTTGGGAACATGGGCGCAGTTTTTTCTCTCCAAACTGCTTCCTGCTGAATGGGGGCGTCGTTAATTAGGTCTTTCATGGTATAACCTGTGTGCTAGTTTCATCTCAGTTGGCAGTTGAGCAGAGCAATTTTCTGAAGATGTTCACAGCAACCCTTCAGGAGGACGTGGTCCATCATACCAAATCGGAATTGAAGAAATGAACAGGGTCTCATCCTCTGTGAAAACAAAATAAGAAACTCCTTTCCAAAACATCATGTCCTTAGATCCAAATTTCAAAGTCATACCCTCATGATATCCGTTCTGGTTCCACTTGGCAACCCATATAATGAAATTTCTCTCTGTACTTAGCTCCTTCACAGTCAAAAATTTTAAAGAAAACACAATGTACATAATCCAGACTCTCTGTGAATTTTTCATTTTTACGCGGCTTATTTTTATTTATATCTATAACTATCTGTACTCTGTCTCTTTAAAGACTTTACTTTTACTTTTTTCTTTTTAAACCATTAACTTTATTCTCTATATTCTTTTTCTTCTCTCTCCCAAGCCAACGTACATTCATCCAACAGTGTGACTCATTTAGTGGTCTGAATCTGTCCTATTGTGAATCTGCAATTTTTTACTATCCAGGAGCACTTTTGATTTGTGCCTTTAAATCATTAGGCACTTAAGAATCTAAGATGTGACATTCCTAGGTTAACTTTTTGCTTTTTGAGCGTATATCTGTAGACCAGGCTGTCTTTGAACTCTCAGAGATCCGCCTGTCTCTGCCTCCAAGGCATTGGGATTAAAGGTGTTTGCTACTACACCTTGAACTCACAGAGATCTGTTTGTCTCTGCCTTTTAGGCACTGGGATTAAAGGCGTGTGCTACCACACCTTGAAGTCACAGAGGTCTATCTCCCTCTGCCTCCCAAGTGTTGGGATTAAAGGTGTGTACTAAGACACACAACAACTCTCTTCCTTTTTTTGTTTTTTTTTGCTTTAAGAACTTCAACTTTCAGCTTGCATATATTTTTAACACTGTAGGGATAAGTCCCGCCCCTTAGGGGGCGTGTTCGCCTCGGGCTAATGTCTGCCTATAAATTTGGCGAGCGTGCTCCGAGCTGTCTCTTCTACTTTCCTGGTCTCCGCAGAAACGGTGGTTCTGTAAGTCTATTTCTACATTAAAACTATATATATTTTTACAAACTGTCTGCATTCGTTTACGCCGCTACATTTTGGCGTCCAACGTCGGGCTATTTTGCCCCCGACTCAAGCAGGTAGCCCGCTAGCTAACACAGCACCCTCCTGGGTGCTGTTTTTCAGTTCGTGACTCTGGCCCCAGTGCCGAGTCTGAGACATACTCGGCCACACAGGCCCATTCTGCCTGCCTTGGCTAAGTTTTACAGCGGAACCCCACTGCCTGAATTAGCGGAAGCTCAAGTACCTGCGGTTTTGCAACAAAAGCTGCCACAGCGGCACAAAGTGACTTGGCTGATTGTGGTGGCGCACGCCGGTAGGATTTGCTGAAGGAGGCAGAGGCAGGAGGATCACGAGTTCGAGGCCAGCCTGGGTCGGAGCTGGGCATGGCGTCTCTCTGAGGTGTCTGCTCCAGAGAGGAGAGCTGCGGAGTCTGACCTCACTTCCTCTTCCTCCCGGCATTCTGTTCTGTTTACTCCACCCACCTAAGGGTGGGCCTATCCAATGGGCCTAGCAGTTTCTTTATTGCTTAGCCAATGAAATCAACAGATTGATATATGACACTCCCACATCATAACACACTTTAAACCATTCAGAAATTTTCTCTGTCTTTGAATATCTCTTTAACTGTATATCTCTCTTTTTCTGACCACATGAGCCTTTAATTTACCAAGCAATATCAGTAGGACTGAAGGCGTGGCTTTGCCAGCTAGATCCAGTCCATTCCTTAACTTTCCAGCCTCATGGCGTTTCAAGGTCCCTGCCAGCCAGCAAGCTACAACAGACAACACTCAAGTCCTCTCTTGGTAGCCGGCACTCCTGTCTCAAACAGTCAGAGTTTGCCCTGGCAGGATGGCCCAGAAAGCCAGCATTTTTAAATGGCGCAGCTTTTTTCCTGCTACGGCTGAAAACCGAAAAGCATGTGTTCAGCTTTTCGTCACCACCGTTTAAGTGTTTCGTGGCAGGACCTCTTAACGAGCTGCAGGGTTTTGCAGCTAAAGCTGAGTCAGGAAGCCTCTCTTAGATGAGGCGCTTGCTTGCCTCTAGCAAGAAGAGTAGACCAGAGAAATTGTCACAATCAAGAAAACATGCTTTACTCTTTCCCAAGCTTTCTCAGGCTTTCAGTGGGTTCAGTTAGCCACACGTCTGGGCGTCATTTGTAGTAATATGAGCGGCGGGGCTGCGTCCCCAAACACCCCAGCCGCCTGCCCGGCTAGCTTTACCCGAAATAATTACACACAAACTGTATTCATTTAAACACTGCTTTGGCCCAATTTATGTAGCCTCTTCTAGGCTAATTCTCGCACCTGGACTAGCCCATTTCTTATCATCTGTATAGCACCGGTCTTACCGGGAAGATTCTAGCCTAAGTCCATCCTGGGTCAGAGCTTCATAGCGTGCGTCTTCCCTGGAGCAGGTAGCATGGCGTCTCTCCTGCGTCTGCTCCGGAGAGGAGAGCTGTCGAGTCTGACCTCACTTCCTCTTCCTCCCAGCGTTTTGTTCTGTCTACTCCTCCCACCTATCTTCTAACCAATGAAAGCCAAGCAGTTTCTTTTAATTTAACCAATGACCTTCCTCCATCACTGACTATCTTCATTATGGTGTTCTGCCTGGATCTAGCTGATAACTGAACCTCTTTCTGGACTCCCTTGCAGCTATCTTAGTTCTGCGCCCATGTTCACTCATCTTCAGACATTTCCATTAGCTTTCTGAGTGACGCTGCCATTTCTCAGGTTATCCCAAACCATTCCTTAGCTCTTCCTTCTCTCATATGCCCTGTTTCTTCGTTTTCCTAGATTGATCTTGAGTTTTTGTGGGTTTTTTTTTCAGTCACTGTATACTCTCCTGATCCACAGTTCTTTCTACCAGTGTCTGGTAATCAAATGACTTCTAATTAGTAGCTCTTCATCTATTTCAACCCCCTCAGTTCACTACCCTCCTAGTGCCTAGTGATATTTCTTACTAAAAACCCAACCAGACCTAATTTTTTTAAAAACCCAGTTGTTAGTGCTGGAGAGATGGCTCAGTGGTGGAGAGCATCTGCTGCTCTTGCAGAGAGAGGAGCTAGGTTCAGTTCCCAGCACCCACATGGCAGCTCACAATGGTTTGTAAGGAGTTCCAAGGGATCCAGCGCCCTCTTCTGGCCTTCACAGGTACTTTATACATTGATGTACACACCTCAATGAAGGCATAACACCCATACATGTAAAGTTAAGATAAATAATTAAAAATAAAACTCAACTGTGGTTTCTCATCTTCTTAGAACTAACTCCTCAGTGTTTAGGATGAACGCAGAGTCCCTGCTAGGCATTGTCTTGAATCCTGTCCCTTTGGCCCCTGCTTTCACGCCGCCCCCAAGCCATAGCTCCCTCACACAGGCTTCTAATCTTCCGGGGTACATTCTCTGCCTGCCACACCCCAACTCTTCAGACTTTGTCCTGGTAGACATCTTGTTTGTGAACCCTGTGCTGGTTTTTCTGGTTCAGGCAGGTCCCTCTGGCACCATGCTTTGTTGAATGAAACAATGGTGTTTTCTGACTTCATTGAGGACTGTAGAAGAGAAAGGGGCTTGTGCGGTGGTGTGGACAGTGCATGTTGCCTGCTGGAAGAACCCCGGAAGGCAGAGGGCTACTGAATGTTGTGCTGGGACATTATTATTTTACAGCAGGGCAGATACAGAATATCTGGGTTAGTGATAGCAAAACGCTGCTTTGGTACTTGATACCAAATGTGAACCAAATGTGAACGATAAAGGTAGGGAAGATATCACCCGCTTTATCTCCTGCTGTTTCTGAGAGGGGACCTGTCAGCCCTGGCTCTGGGAGGCACAGACCTGTAGGAAGCTGGCCAAAGGCATTTCCACAAGCTCCGTCACTGGTTGGAAGTAGAGGAGTTGCCGAGGTAACTCACTCTCTCCCGACTTGGTCCTCTCCAGGGAGCCAGAATTTGTGTTCAGCCTTGACATCTCTTAGTTAACAGTGGTGTTTGAAGCATCGCTGGAACAACCCTGCTTTCTGGCAGCCTTGATTTGATCCTTTCAGGCTGCTTGTTCATTATTTTCGTGTGAAGATGTATCCATATCCCCAAAAGTTGACTCACCCTGACTCACTCTTGATTTCCCTCTCAATGCATGACTTAAGTATGTCCTCTCTCTGCCCCCCTCTTTCTTTCTCCCCACAGGGTCTGAATAAGTTGACTGAATCCCTTATGGAGCAGTGAAACCTCTGCTTATAGCTTAACCTAGGAAACATGCCTTCAGGGTTAACCACTTACGAGGTCAGTCTAATGGTTCTAGAAGGATCCGATGATGTCTTGGTGTATCAGAAAGAAAGCAGACCATGGCTTTTGGTGTTGTTCATTCAACTTCTTAGCTGTAGTTACTGCTTGATTTTGAACAAACATGTAGAGAGGCTCCTTGCCCTCGGCGGCCAAGTGGGCTGAAGAAAGCAGAAAGGCCAGTGCCATTCACACTGTGATGGGCTGAAATATAAGCAGAAAACTGGCTATCAAGACCCGAAGACATTCACACTGAAATGACTTGATTCTGTGAGATCCCGACTTGCCAACTGACTCAACGAGAAAGCCTTTCTTAGTGGTCAGGGGTCATGGCCCCAAGGACTTCTCTGAAGGGATAGAAAACAAACCTGCCAGTTAGGAGCAGTGTCGTCTTCTGTGGCAGCTAGTCTACCATTCTTCCTCTTGAGTTCCATTGCAGCAGCAAGAGATTAGGTGCTACTGGACAGAAGCCTGCTGGGAGCAGAGACCTTCCAAGACTGAACCCACATATGCACGGCCAACTTGGCCCCTCATTTATTAAATTTAGTGTCTTATGTGGGGGACAGATTGTCAAACAGTGGAGAACTCTGGGCCGAGTGTAACATGATCCCCTTGTCCCAGCTCCTTGTTCTGTGTCTGCCTTCATGTTTCACTGGATGGTGTTCTGACCATTGGGCACTGGGGAGTCTGTCTCGTCAGCTTCGTCTATAATGGACGTGTGTCTTCTCTGGCTTCTCATCAGGAGATCATCTCCTGATGATCCTTTAGATTCGAGACACGGTAAGACCGTGGAATAGAGCTTACCTCTGTCAGTAGCCAAGTGTTCTGTGTGAAACATTAACTTGTTCTCACAGTACCAGAAAACAGTGATTGACTTAACCTTGCTAGGTATGGCTCAGAAGAAAGGTCCACTCTAAAAAAACTAAAAGCTTGGGAGCAAATAAATGGTATTTTGTATGCATGGTGATGTTTGAGATGAGGGGGGGGGAAGGGGGAGGGGGAAGAAGAGAGGAGGGGAGGTGTGACGAGACTTGTAAGCCTACGCCGAGTCTGGAACAGTACTTAATAGTTGGGTAAAGGAGGGACCCAGGAAGAGGGATAGAGATTTAGGGGTAGCTTTGCAGAAACTAAGAAGAGGCTATTTCTTGAAGGGAGAGTTCACTGGGGGTGATGCCATTCAAGGACCAGGTGAATGAGAGGAAGGACCTTAGTCAGAGAGAGGGCTGGCAGGAGCAAAGAGAGCGGTGAGTCCCCAACCCTTTCCCCTGCTGACTTTGTGTAGTTGAGAGCAATGCCATGTGCCAGCCAGTGGAGGACCAGAGGAAGGCGTTGTGTGAACTGTAGCCAGAAAGAAGTTTCTAGAACATTAATGTCCATGAAGGAAGGAGCTGGTGTGAGCGGAGCTCTTGGGAATGATCCCCAAAGAGCTGGGCCTCTGGGCCGAACCCTGATGAATGAAAAGTAGCATTGGGAGGGGCAGGAGGGAGGAAAAGTGTGGTCCTGTCACACACCGCTTGAAATTGGGAACCTGGGTTCTGTGTTGGAATCCAGAGGCTAACATAACACTTGGGGAGAAACAACCTCATCTAAAGGTCGTGAGTACCACACTTGGAAATCAGGAAATGTCACACGGGAGTGTTAAATTAGCATATTAATGCATATTAATACATTAATACATATATGCTGGGTTAGCTCCTGAGCCTAGACAAAGCTGGTCTGTTCTTAGGAACAGCTGTACCTGGAGGTGGGGTATGACCAGGTAATGCCCCTCTGTAGTCACCCTGCCATGGCACCACTAAAAAAGCTGGGAAACAGGCTGTGTGATTTGTTGCCTCTACGTTTTCTTCTCAGTGGGAATCTGAAGCCTGAGTCCTAACGTCTCTGGTCTAGGAGGTAGAACTCTAAAAATAGTCCCCCCACTTCAGCTCAGATACGTCAGGGTTTGTGGACTTACCTTTGTCAAAGCTGCCATCTGACGGAGGGGAAGCTTAGGCACAGCATCTGGTTCCTCCTGGAGGGCCAGCTCTTGGCTTCAGCTCCTTTTCCGACCCACACAGCTCAGGCTGCAGTAGGCTGGATCTCCTGGACTCTAGTTCCACCTAAGAACAGCACACACACAGACCAGTGCCTCGTGGTGCTCCACAGATGAGCTTGGGAAAAGAAAAATTCATAACTACCTGCTGAAGCCTGTTCTGGGTTTCCTCCCTAAGGCTGGTCTCATTTCCTCCCCCCCAATATCCAAATTAATCCACTGGAAACAGCAGGGCCAGAGCTGCCAAGGTTCCTGTTGTTGAGAGGAGGAGCTCTTTGCTTATCCCCCAATAACATGCTCATACTAAGTGCAATATATTTGTATGATGTGCATTTGTGTATGTCTCTGTGTGTGGTGTGCTGTGCCTGTGTGTATATCATGTGTGAGTACAGCATTATATAGATCATGTATGAGTACTATATATAGATCATGTATGAGTACTATATGTATATAGATCATGTATGAGTACAATATGTATATATATAATGTATGAGTACAGCATGTATATATAGCATGTATGAGTATAGCATGTATAGTGCTCATTTAAAGCTTTGAGAAGTCGCAGAGTATAGGACTTCTAAAATAAAATCCTCTTAAAACATCTCACAGCCTTCCAAAGACCTAGAAATAAACTCTGCTTAAAAAAGCATGCTGAGCAGCTGCTGGCCTTGTTTGAGATGAGCTGGGCTGGCAGCCACGTGCCTGCAACTACCCACACAAAGTGAAGAACAAGCTTTGAGTCCTGTTTCCTCTGCTGCTGGCCCTGTTCATGCAGCAGACTGGAGTCAATGATAAAATGACCCTTGACTATGTCTCATGAGGGTGACAGAAAAGACCATGATATAAAAGATGCAGGGCCTTCGCCAAGCCAACTGTGCTCTTGAAAGTGACAGAGTTGGCATCATGATGGGGTTGGCTTAATGCCATGGTAAGAAAGTGAGTTCTTGTTGTGTGAGGGGAAGATGAGGAATAATACATGTCGTAAGATTTACTTATAAGTACATGGAAGGGCAAGGGGCTGGAGGTTGAGGAAACACACGTAGAGACAGACCAACACACAAACCTCTAATCGCTGGTACAAAAGCCCCTCTTTAATAGCACCATGGAGGCTTAAATACCCTGCAGTCAATGGCCAACAGGTGAAAATCCCATCCTCTGATCCTCTAGGCTAGGAACAGCTTCTAGTAACTTCAATTAGAAGGTCATAGGAGGGAAGAGCAGCTGAAGGTCAGGATTCAATTGGTCCCAACACAGTGGAAGTCACTGTCTCTCACCTCCTCAGGGCATGTCCCTTGTGTGGCTTACCTTCTTGTTTCTGCTCACTGTGGTTTCCACCCTATACTGTGGCCTAGTCAGAGGTTACAGAAAAGCAAGCAGGGTGGACTCACCCCCACCCCACCCCACCCCAGAGGTCCTGGTTGGCCAACCTCATGTCTTGCTTGTGTTAGAGATTGGAGGATAGAGTTGTCGTTCTGAGGAGCAAACATGGGGCTGTTAAAGACAGATGGACATTGTCTGGGGCTCTTCATGTGTATTGTTTCTCAACAGTGATAGCAACCATTCTTTGTCACTTCATACTACCAGGTTCACAGACGAGGGAGCTGGAGACAGGAAAAGTTATTTATCTTTACTTTGTGGAAGTGGAATACAGTCATAAGTGATTTCTTTGGAACATTCTCGATTTCAGGCATGAAGGATATTCCTGGATAAATCCCTCCCACCCCACATGAAGCACCTGCCCATTTCTTCTGCGTATCTTGGCTGCTGGTGCATATTGAGCATCTGACTAGGTGGCATTCCAGCCCTTGGCTCTCCATCCTTGGACAAGTTAGAAAGTGTGTGTGTGTGTGTGTATATATATATATATGTGTATGCGTGCGCACATCTGTGTGCCTGTGTACCCATGAATGTGCATGTGGACTCTCGAGGTCAATGTTGGTGATCTTTCTCAATCATTCCCCACCGTAGTTTTTGAGACAGTTTCTCACAGAACCTGCAGCTCATCAACTCAGCAAGATCAGCTTGCCTACAAGCCCAAGGGGTCTTCCTGTCATGCTTCCCCAGTGCTGAGATTATAGGTATGGTTATAGGTGTCCATATCTTTATGTAGGTTCTAGGGCTCTAAACTCAGGTTGTCTCATTTGCATGACAAGCACTTGACCCTCAGAGTCATCTCTCTAGGCTCCAAAATTTGGAATTTAATCATAGTTCCACACAAATTTGGATGGGGTAACTAACCTGAAAAATCGGTCCAAGTGAAATGGGGTTTATAGAGGCAGTTCGATTAGTCATACTTAATGACAGAGATGTAGGGGCTTTATAGTGGTGTGAACTTCATAGTGTGAACTTGCTTACACTAAGTGGCTGTCATATCACCAGATGAGAGGCTCCTAGGGGACCACCATGCTGTCTTCTGGTGCTACTTTATGGATGTATTGTTCTTCAGTGCGGGGTGTGTTATCACAGGCTTACCTGCTTCCCTGACTCCTGACTCCCATGTCCATTCCTCAACAGCAACTTTGAATTCTCTTAGTCCCCCTGCCAATATCACATCCCTCTTTCTGAAGCCTATGCTAACTCACTCTTTACTTTTGCCTATTGTAATGGGCTTTTGTGTTGAGACTTCACTATCTTTGTCTTAGTTCCCCTTCTCTCAGAACTCAGTGTTTATGCTGTCATCATGAAAAGTGGCTCAAGGTAGGACACGGAAGCACCTTGTTTGCCCAGCTACGCCCCCAATTCAGCTTGCATTCTGTTTGCTGCTCTGAGTAGGTTCCCATCACTGCTTCTTTCCAGACTCACCTGAGGGGTGAAAAATCCTTCACATAGAGATGCCCCTGGTCAGAGGTACCTGCAGGTCTGCCAGCTGACTTCTCCTGGAGAACTTTAGACCTGCTGTTCATCAGATGTTTGATCTTTCTCTCTCTCTTTGCTACACCCCTGTTTCTGTTGCCCTGAGCCAGCTTGTCACCCCTCTACTATACCCTACTGTGCGATTTGCTGGAGCAAATCCTATTGTACCTTTCTTAGAAAAGGATCTTGGGAAATACACTTTAGAGACCTTTTATACCTTAAAAAGTATCTTCTTTTACCCGCACTATTGATATCTAATATGGGATTTTATGTTGCAAAGCAATTTCTCTGGAAATTTTAAAGAAATTTGTCTTATATCTTTCACCTTTATTGTTGGGAAATGCCATTTCTCTTCTTGTTTCTTTATGTAGACTTTGTTTTCTTTCTAGAGACTTTAATGCAAATGTTTTAGATGATCTCAGATTTCATTGCATCTATAACTTCTTTAGAGTTTCTCAAGTGAGTTTATCTGGTGTTGAGGGATGTGCTGAATGGCTTTATGTCAATTTCACACATGCTAAAGTCATCTGAGAGGAGGGAACTTCAATTAAGAGAATGCTTTTATAAGATTGGGTTTGGTGGCACATGCCTTTAATCCCAGCATTTGGGAGGCAGAAGCAGGTGGATCTCTGTGAGTTCAAGGCCAGCCTGATCTACAAAGTGAGTTCTAGGACAACCAGGGCTACACAGAGAAGCCCTGTTTTAGAAAACTAAAAAAAATGGTTGTAGACATGCTTGTAAGATATTTTCTTAATTAGTGATTGATGGAGGAGGGCCCAGACTATTGTGAGTGATGTCATCCCTGGGGTGGTGGTCCTGGGTTTTATTAGAAAACAGGCTGAGCAAGATTTGAGGAGCAAGCCAGTAAGCAGAACTCCTTCATGGCCTCTGCATCAGCTCCTGCCTCCAGGTTCCTGCCCTGTTTGAGTTCCTGTCCTGACTTTGATGATAAAAAGTGATGTAGAAGTGTAAGTCAAATAAATCCTTTCCTCCCCAAGTTGCTTTTTGATCATGGTGTTTTATTGTAGCAACTGAAACCCTAACTAAGGCAGGAGACCTTCACTGTGCAGGTAGAAGAGGAGAGAATACTGCCCAGTTCTTTTACAAGATCCCTGTTTTCCTCTTAATGTCTGTGGAGCATATACCATCTGGGCCATGTCCTGTTCTGTGGTCCATTGCTTTCCTTCTCTTTGGGGACTAATATTTGGATTCTCTGCTATGTTTATTCCTCATCTTCGTTGTCTTATAGCACTGGGCTGAGTTTCCTTACCTGTTTCCTTATCTAGGACTCTGTGACATTTTCCAGTGTTCATTATCAGTTGCCCAAGGTTTGTGAAGACATTGAACTACTGATTCTAAAAGGAGTTTTTATGAGGTTCCTTGATAGAACATTTCAGAATGTGTTGCCTCTCCTCAATGTCACATTGTTAAATACCAAGGTTTATTAGGAAGTAAGCCTTTCCCCAAACTGTTGTTTTTAGTTGAACAGGATACAACTGAAACCATTCCCCCCAATATCCTAGGTTAGTTAGTGGTCCCAGGGGACTTCAGTATTGCCTGGAGAGGGAGATGCCAGGACCATGGCAGCTATAACTTTGGCATGATGGTCATCAGGCTTTGAGCTTCTCTTCCATGTGCCGTGACTGTTTTATGCTCAAGGGAGGTGGCCAGGGTATAGGGTCACTTAGTGGAAAGACTCCTAGAATTCCCTTCCCCCTTTTTTAGCTGATAATTTATTCTCTTAAAAAATAACACAGCATGAAGGCTAAAGTCATATTGAATGTCCATACCTAACAAACGTTCTCTGTTTGCCTTCGTCCCAAGATGCAGCCAATGTGCTTAGAACATCTTTACTCTTTAGTGATGTATTGGAGAGAGGTCTTTGGTGATGCAGAGATGCACGATCTGTTCAGTGCAGGTGTGAGTTCTTGAGTAGTCTGTGTGGTGTGGGTATGTTTTCATAAATGGTCTGAATGGAGTGGGTGTGTATTCACACATGGCCTGTGTGTAGTGGATGTGTGGTCTCCATGGTGCATGTGTAGTGGATGTGTGGTCTCCATGGTCTATGTAGAGTGAATGTGTGATCTCCATGGTCCATGTAGAGTGAGTGTGTGGTCTCCATGGTCCATGTAGAGAGAGTGGTCTCCATGGTCCATGTGCAGTATATGTGTTAATCCGTTTAGAATTCTCCTGTTGTTGAATTTGAGTTTCTCATTTTCTTTCCTGTGCAGATGGAGCTTCAATGAGGCCTCCAATTCAAGCTCATCACACATGTGTGTGAACATTTCTTTAGGGCAGATACCAAGAACAGAGCAGAGCAGGAGCTGACAAACTCTCTCTTGGTTATATCTGGCCCACTGTCTTGTCTGCTGTTGGATGGCCTGCAGCTAAAACTGTTCCACCAACTGCTCCCTACCCACCCCTGCCATAAAAATATAGATGGATAAATATCCAAGCTTGGATGGGTCCATTTCCAGGCTCTCTAGTCTATTGCATTGACCTAGATGGTTATCTTTATTTTAAATTCTAGGGTTTTATAACATGCTGTGTTTCCTTGTAGGCAAACATCTTTTTCCTCTTTTGATTCTTTTCCAGAATTTAATTTAATTGACTGTTTTTACATGTTGGCTCTCTCCCTCTCTGGCGCTCTCTCTCTCTCTCTCTCTCTCTCTCTCTCTCTCTCTCTCTCTCTCTGTGTGTGTGTGTGTGTGTGTGTGTGTGTGTGTGTTCAGTCGCAAGCACGCCACAGTGCACACATGGACACTGAAAGACAACTTCATGTCCTTGCCTTTAACCTCCTTTGGGACAGGGTCTTTCCTGCTCAGTGCTACCTAAGGCAGGCTAGCTGGCCCATGGGCTTCAGGCTGTTCTCTAGTCCCAGCCTCGCCCCCCATCGTGGCAGCATGCAGTGGGACAGACATTTGTGCTGCTGTTGTAGCTTGTATTTGCCGTATGAGGATCTGAACTCTGTTTGTTGGACTTGTGCGTCACACACAGCGAACACTTTGCCCACAGAGCCATGTCTCTAGCCTACACATGACTCTTACAGATGAACTCTGGAATTTATGAGGCTTCCCAAAGCTCCCTTGAGTGTTTACTGCAATAGATTGGCAATTCTTTGAATTGTACCCCAGCTTCAATCATTTTCTTTGTCTTAGTTTGTGTGTGCTGTTGAAACAAAATTTCTGAGACCAAGTAACTTAGAGACAACATGAATTTGGACTGGAGTAGGCTGGGTGTGTAAAGTGCTGCCGTGAGTTTGGATCCTCGGATGTCACAAACTGCTGGATGCAGTATGAGCGTCCATAACCCCAGAGCTCCTGTGTCAGAAGGGAGGCAGAGACGAGAGAATCTCCAGAAACCCTCAGGTCCACCAGCCTGACTGACAGCAAGCTTCCGGGTCAGTGGAGAGCAAAAGAGGAAGGTTCCAGTCGTTCCTTCCTCTGGCCTCTGCATGGGTGCACACTGGTTTACAACCCAAGACACACAGACAGACAGACATGGATACACAGGCATATATATGTGAACACACACAGACGCACATGCATGGACACACACACATAAAATCCTATCCTCTGTGTCCAAGGTGGGGCCTGTTCATCTTCCCCAAAGTCTGAGCTCTGCCCTCATGACAGAAGGGGGCTCCAGTGTCCTTTCTATAAAACCCTGATGCACTCCTGAAAGTTGAGCCTTGTGGCTTAATCACTTCCTGAAGTACCTCTTCATACCACTGCTACCGGGGTATGCATACCTTCCCCAAACCTCGCCAGCACCATTCAGTCAAGTCCTGAATGTTTCTGATGTTCCCTTATCTATTTTTTTTGTACTCCTGGTTTCTGCTGACTTTTTCATTGAGCAGATGCCTTTCTGTCTCGTGGAAATCTCGTGCCTGTTGCTCTTGGATCCTCTAGAAGGAGAATCATGTCATTCACATGTCCTGACACCTTGGTTCCTGCCAGCAATTATAATTCTCACACATTCAGTTGTCTTACTGTACTGATGAAGTCATTCAGTTCACTTTGGGCTAACAAGGAAGGGAAAAGCCCCTTTCTCCTGCCGCTTGAGAGGCTGTTGCATCTGGGGCTATTGGCAGATCATATTTGTCTGTGGAAGTTTTCTTTTTCTAGCCTCTTAGGACTTTATGGCATACACAAGTATCTATTTTTTCTTACTGCTGTGTTGGCATTTATTGAGTGACCACAGGATGATTCTTCTTTAATTACTTATCAGCGCTAGTTAGGTGGATTTTCTGGTGTTTCCAATATCCCAATCATCTTCCCATTCCAGAATAAACTTCTAAAGTGGATGTCTTAGTTATGGTTTCTATTGATGCAATGAAATACCATGACTAAAGTCAAGTTTGGAGGAAAGGGTTTATTTGGCTCATACTTCCATATTGCTATTCATCATTGCAGGAAGGACAGGAACTGAAACAGGGTAGGAACCTGGAGGCAGGGGCTGATGCAGAGGCCATGGATGGGTGCTTCCTACTGGCTTGCTCAGCCTGCTTTCTTATAGAACCCAGGACCACCAGCTCAGGGATGGCCCTACCCACCCACAATGGACTTGGCCCTCACCTACCAATCACTAGTTGAGAAAATGTCTTACAGCTGGAGGCATTTTCTTAATTGAGGATCCCTTTTTTCAGATGACTCTAGTTTATGTGTCAAGTTGACACAAGACCAGCCAGCACATTGGGAGTATTTAAAAATCATTCTTATTTTCATTTATGCTTCTTAATTTGTATTTTTTTCAGGCAGTGTATAGTAGAAGGTTAGCTTCTGGTTTTTTGTCTTTTTAAAGTTTAATCTATTTTATGTGTCTCTGTATGCCTATGTAAGAGTTCTATGAACCATATGAGTGCAGTGTGCAGATATCCCCAGAAGCCTGAAGAGAGTGTTAGATGATGGGGAATGCCCTTCTGTATGCTGCAAATATGTGTTGCTTTTATTGGTTGGTGGATAAAATATTCTTTGACCTATGGCAGGGCAGGATATAGCAAACACACACCCGCAGATCCAGCTTGACATGGGGTCTGGGAAATCAAACTCAAGTCATCAAGCTTGCATGGTGAGCACTTACCCACCGAGTCATCTCCTCAGCCCTTTCTTCTTCCTTTTTAAAATATGCATCTTAGAAGCTATGAATCAATGTCTCTTGGTTTCGATTTGTACTTTCCCATGATTATTAACAGTGAACGACATCATCTGGTTAGTGAACATTAGTAGTTATAGTCGGGATAAAGGCCAGTCAGGTTCTTTCCATTTTTCAGAGAGTTTGGTTTTTGTTGTTGTTGAATTGTAGCAGTTCTTTACATATTTTGAGCATTAATAATCCCTGACACATGGCTATGGGTATTTTCTGTTGCTGGGTGACTATTCATTGCCAGTAGCATCCTATAACACAAGACAGGCTCTGCAAAGCCTAGCTTCGCTATTTTTCCTTGCATTGCTTGTGTTTTTGGTAAATCCCAAATGATTTTCAAAATTTCAGTGTGACTGAAAGCCATACGCTCTTGCTTTTGAAGCTGTCACCTGGTGAATATTACGGTGGGGTTCTGAATGGTCTCTCAAAGACTCTTGTGTGGGAGGCCTGCTCTGACTACAGCCGTGATCAGAAGCTACGGTAAACCCCATGCTAGGAATATGGTTTTTTTTCTATGAAGAATTTTAAACTTTAGTCCTTATCTCTAGATCTTTGATCCATTTGTGGATGCATTTTTGATACTGTGTAAGGGTCCAGCTCCATCCTTACATGTGTGGACATGCAGGCTCCCGAGAAACATGTTGAAAAGGCACCATTTCTTCATCTGGGAACCCAAGCTGACCGTGACGTAACTTCACACATGGATTTATGTCTGGGATTTCTCTTCTGTTCCATCTGCTCACATGTCAATCTCTAGACCAGTGGCTGTTGTGGGTTTGTAGTAAGTTTTGAAATCGGGAAATGTTTAGGTCCTGCAACTCCGCTCTTGTGTTCCAGGGCTGCTCTGGTTGTCTGGGGTCCTTTAAATTCCATATGAATTTGGGATGGGACTCCTCCGCAGAGAAGGAGTTGGGACTTTGGTAGGCTCTGAGCAGAACCTGTAGGTAACTATGTAACATTGTTGCTGAGCCGCATCAGTCTCTGGGTCTCTGAATACGGGATGCCTCTGTCATTTATGTCTTCTTGCAGCAGTGTTTAGCAGTTTCAGTGTGTAAGAATTTTGTCTTCTTGGCTAAGTTTAGTCTTATGTATTTAATTCTTTTTGTGCTACTTAATGTAAATTTTCTTAATTTCTTTAAAATCCTATTATCTTGTATGTGTGTTCGCCTTCTGTGGTGCACTTTGGAGGTCAGACAGCCTAAGGTGTTGGCCCTTGCCTGCTGCCTTGCTTAAGACAGGCTATCTTGTTGTTTGTCACTGTGTGTACCAGCCTGACTGGCCTGCAAGCTTCCGGGGAGTCTCCCATCTCTCCCCCCATCTGGTATAGCACTATAGGGAGATGTGTGCTACCGTGTCCAGCTTCCTACGCTTCCTGGGGCCCCAACTCCAGGTCCTCAGGCTCACATAGCGAGCATTTTACCCACTGAGCCACCTCCTAGCTCCTTAACTTCCTTTAAGATTCTTCACAGTATATAAAAATGGTATAGTATTTAAAAAAAATTTTGCATGTTAATTTTGTAATCCTAAAAATTTGCAGAATTATTCATTTCTTTCAATGAGTTCTTTTGCTTTTCCTAAAAACTATATTCTCATGTTGTGAATCGAGATTATTTTACTTCTTCCTTTCCAGATATAGGCATGAGGCCTATTAGTTAATTTTTACATTTTTAAATAGAAATGAAAATTTTGTATATTTACCATGTAATTTACATTTTCAACTTCTAACATGTTGTGGAGTGGTTAAGTTGGTTCATAGGAGCATAATCTTTTTTTTTTTCTAAAAAGTGATTTTTCCTCTAGTGAGAATACCCAAAAATCTGCTTTCTAATACAGTTTTCAATAATACAATATGTTGGAGCTGGAAAGATGGCTCAGTGATTAAGAGCACTTGTTGCTATTGTAGAGGACCCGGGTTCAGTTCCCGGCACCCACATGACAGCTCAAAACTGTCCATAACTCCAGTTTCAGGGGAGCCAATGGCCTTTTCTGGTCTCCATGGGCACCAGGCATTCACATGGTACATATACATACATATTGGCAAAACACTCATATACATAAATAAAAATAAATAAATCTTCAAAAAATAACAATATACATTATTTAATGATTTGATTTAAATTATTTAATAATTTTGTTAAATTCAATAACATGCATTACTAAATTCCCTATTTGCTATACAGTAGAGCTTCTGAATTCATTCTTGCCATCTGACTGAAATCCTGTGTCCCGGGTCCGACCTCAGGACCTGTTTGTTTTTATTAAGGCAGTCAGTGTTCTTTCCTCTGTCATCTTCTAGGAAGATTTGCTGAATCTCTGGGGTAACTGAGTCCCCTCTTAAGATTCCAGTGTGAGTATCAGCCTTACAGTTCTGCTTCTGGAATCAGTGCTTGGCGACTTTCTTGGTTTGGAGGTGAAATGCCCCCCAAAGACTTGGTTCCCATGGCAGCACTGTTCCTGGAGGTGTGGCCTCGTGGATGGGACTGGGTCACCAAGGCTCTGACCTCCTCCAGAGATTAACTCACTGATTCTTGATTCATAGTGTGTGGCTCATAGGCTGTGATGGAAATGTCCTTAGAAACATGACCCACTGGGAGTCAGTCCTTGGGGGCTGTGTCGTATCTCCTGCCTCACCCCCCTCTCTGTTTCCTGCTACCATAGAGAAAGCAGCCTACCCAGGCACACGCTCTCATTCCGCTCTGCCTTGCTCTGGCCCAAAGCAATGGCTAAGCAATGAGTGAATATAAACCGCACCTTGGTTTAAGTTGTTCATCTCAGGTACGTTGTCACGATGAGGGAGAGCTGACCGACAGAGTGTGCCAACCCTTGTTAGAAAAACTGTGTGCAAAGCATCTGGTGAACAGACTATTTTGAAAATCTGCTTTGTAGCTGACTCTAAAGAGAAAAAGGTCTCGGGGGTTGCAGCCTAGAGAGATGCATCCCGCCATGCAGACGTAAAGTGCAGGGCAGCAGGAAGGCTCGGAGTTGGAGAACTGTGTGTGAAGGCCCGTGTTGGCTGGTCAGAGTCTTTACTGGGACCTGTGACTGGGTCTCTGCTCTTCTGCTTCTCCGATTGTAAGACAGGATGAGTTTTCTGTACCCTGCAGTGTGGTCATTCCTTACACAAGCAAACTCTTGGCTTCACAAGCTGAAGTTAGGTCCAGCATAAAGGTGGGTGCTGGGTCCTGTTGGTAGGAGACACACCTGAAGATGGCTGTTTGATTTGTCGGGATTATGTTCATCAGATACAGCTGCGAACTGAGTCAGAGAGGCGCTGACTTGTTCTGGATGGCGCAGTTAACGGTGGAAAGCCAGACCTGAGGAGCGTTAACGCTGCGCTGAGGCTAGAAACAGGAGCAAGGAGAACACGGGCTGCATAGAGAGCACCACTGCATAAGGGGGGTGTGTGTGTGAGTATGTGTGTGTGTGTATGAGTGTGTGTGTGAGAGAGAGCCTGTGTGAGTGTGTAAGAGCATGAGAATGTGTGTGTGAGTGTGCGTGTGAGAGAGCCTGTGTGAGTGTGTGAGAGCATAAGAGAGTGTGTGTGAGTATGTGTGTGAGAGAGAGTGAGTGTATGCGAGAGTGTAAGTGTGTGTATGGTGAGCGTGTGTATGTGTGTGTGAGTATGTGTGTATGGTGAGTGTGTGTATGTGAGTATGTGTGTATGGTGAGTGTGTGTGTGTGTGAGTATGTGTGTATGGTAGGTGTGTGTGTGTGTGAGTATGTGTGTATGGTGAGTGTGTGTGTGTGTGTGAGTATGTGTGTATGGTGAGTGTGTGTGTGTGTGTGTGAGTATGTGTGTATGGTGAGTGTGTGTGTGTGTGTGAGTATGTGTGTATGGTGAGTGTGTGTATGTGTGTGTGAGTATGTGTGTATGGTGAGTGTGTGTGTGTGTGTGAGTATGTGTGTATGGTGAGTGTGTGTGTGTATGTATGTATGTGTGTATGGTGAGTGTGTGTATGTGTGTGTGAGTATGTGTGTATGGTGAGTGTGTGTATGTGTATGTGAGTATGTGTGTATGGTGAGTGTGTGTATGTGTGTGTGTGAGTATGTGTGTATGGTGAGTGTGTGTGTGTGTGTGAGTATGTGTGTATGGTGAGTGTGTGTATGTGTGTGTGAGTATGTGTGTATGGTGAGTGTGTGTGTGTATGGTGAGTGTGTGTATGTGTATGTATGTGTGTATGGTGAGTGTGTGTATGTGTGTGTGAGTATGTGTGTATGGTGAGTGTGTGTGTGTGTATGTATGTGTGTATGGTGAGTGTGTGTATGTGTGTGTGAGTATGTGTGTATGGTGAGTGTGTGTGTGTGTGTGTGAGTATGTGTGTATGGTGAGTGTGTGTATGTGTGTGTGAGTATGTGTGTATGGTGAGTGTGTGTGTGTGAGTATGTGTGTATGGTGAGTGTGTGTGTGTATGTATGTATGTGTGTATGGTGAGTGTGTGTATGTGTGTGTGAGATTGTGTGTATGGTGAGTGTGTGTATGTGTATGTGAGTATGTGTGTATGGTGAGTGTGTGTGTGTGTGTGTGTGTGAGTATGTGTGTATGGTGAGTGTGTGTATGTGTATGTGAGTATGTGTGTATGGTGAGTGTGTGTGTGTGTGTGTGAGTATGTGTGTATGGTGAGTGTGTGTGTGTATGTATGTATGTGTGTATGGTGAGTGTGTGTATGTGTGTGTGAGTATGTGTGTATGGTGAGTGTGTGTATGTGTGTGTGAGTATGTGTGTATGGTGAGTGTGTGTGTGTGTGTGAGTATGTGTGTATGGTGAGTGTGTGTATGTGTATGTGAGTATGTGTGTATGGTGAGTGTGTGTGTGTGTGTGTGAGTATGTGTGTATGGTGAGTGTGTGTGTGTGTGTGTGAGTATGTGTGTATGGTGAGTGTGTGTATGTGTGTGTGTGAGTATGTGTGTATGGTGAGTGTGTGTGTGTGTGTGTGTGAGTATGTGTGTATGGTGAGTGTGTGTATGTGTATGTGAGTATGTGTGTATGGTGAGTGTGTGTATGTGTGTGTGTGAGTATGTGTGTATGGTGAGTGTGTGTGTGTGTGAGTATGTGTGTATGGTGAGTGTGTGTGTGTATGTATGTATGTGTGTATGGTGAGTGTGTGTATGTGTGTGTGAGTATGTGTGTATGGTGAGTGTGTGTATGTGTATGTGAGTATGTGTGTATGGTGAGTGTGTGTATGTGTGTGTGAGTATGTGTGTATGGTGAGTGTGTGTGTGTGTGTGAGTATGTGTGTATGGTGAGTGTGTGTATGTGTGTGTGAGTATGTGTGTATGGTGAGTGTGTGTGTGTGTGTGTGAGTATGTGTGTATGGTGAGTGTGTGTATGTGTATGTATGTGTGTATGGTGAGTGTGTGTATGTGTGTGTGAGTATGTGTGTATGGTGAGTGTGTGTGTGTGTATGTATGTGTGTATGGTGAGTGTGTGTATGTGTGTGTGAGTATGTGTGTATGGTGAGTGTGTGTGTGTGTGTGTGTGAGTATGTGTGTATGGTGAGTGTGTGTGTGTGTGTGAGTATGTGTGTATGGTGAGTGTGTGTATGTGTGTGTGAGTATGTGTGTATGGTGAGTGTGTGTGTGTGTGTGAGTATGTGTGTATGGTGAGTGTGTGTGTGTATGTATGTATGTGTGTATGGTGAGTGTGTGTATGTGTGTGTGAGTATGTGTGTATGGTGAGTGTGTGTATGTGTATGTGAGTATGTGTGTATGGTGAGTGTGTGTATGTGTGTGTGTGAGTATGTGTGTATGGTGAGTGTGTGTGTGTGTGTGAGTATGTGTGTATGGTGAGTGTGTGTATGTGTGTGTGAGTATGTGTGTATGGTGAGTGTGTGTGTGTGTGTGTGTGTATGGTGAGTGTGTGTATGTGTATGTATGTGTGTATGGTGAGTGTGTGTATGTGTGTGTGAGTATGTGTGTATGGTGA